>NC_138969.1:92175000-93375000 GCF_055761805.1 Camellia sinensis
ATAGGTTCATTCTTTAGTGTGGAGAACCTAGTTATGATGATAATTTAAAACTAAAACTCTTCCCTCATTCTCTATCAAAAGTGGCATTTACATGGTTTATTAACTTGCCAAAAAATTTTGTCCATACTTGGCAAGAAATGGAGAGTCAGTTTCATGACCAGTTCTTTAGAACAGTACATCGATAGGTTTAAAAAAGTAAAAAATAGTGGATTTGTCAAAATTTAAACAAAGGCAAGGAGAAAGTGTAGAACAGTACATCGATAGGTTTAAAAAAGTAAAAAATAGATATCATGTGTACATGCCTGAAATAGAAGTTATAAGGTTAGCCCAGAATGGTTTAGACTTTGAACTTAGGAAAAAGTTTGAAGGCATGATGTTTAGAGACCTGTTTGAGTTGTCTTCAAGAGCAACTAGTTATGAGGCCATTCTTAGAGAAGAGCAGTAGAGAAATGTAGCCCTATTAGGAACTTATTATCAAGAAGTTGAATTTGATATGGATATTGATATAGATGTTGCTCAAGTAATAGGTAAAAAACTTGTGATTTGTGAAACATTAAAGAAAGCTGACAAACCTATAAGTATGCCAGCAATACAGCCAGCCAAGAAGAATGTGACTGTATCACATAGGCAGTATTCTTTTGATTTATCAAAAGCAGATGCACTATTTGATGAATTATTAGCTAATAAATTTTTAACTTTGACTCCAGGCCACAAAATTCCCAAAGAAAGGGACATGGTTGGCAAAGAGTATTGCAAGTGGCATAATTCTTTCAGGCATTCCACTAATAATTGTGTTACATTTCGCAATTGTGTGCAGGATTTGATTCAGAAGGAAATGTTGAAGTATGCTGAAAAAGATAAAGGGGTCATGGCAGTTGATTGTGATCTATTTCCCAATATGGTGGAAATTAATATGGTATCAACTGATTTTCAATCAAATGGTCAAAAGAAAAAGGAAAAAGACCCTAGAGTTCTCTTGGTAGAGTTAGAAAAACTTTACAAGGAGAGAATGGAAAAAATGGCAAAGGAAACAAAAGGGAAATAAGTTCAGGAAAAACCTAGTGAGAGGTTTATTTGTTTCAAGTGTGGTACTGACAAAGAAAAGGCTAAGGCCGTTGTGATTAATGGAATTCAAAAAATTGGAAAAGATGTTGGCCTGAGGTTTAACACTGTAACACCCTCAAAATAAACCCATAAATCATACATTCCGGACATGCTTAAACATAATAGAATGAAGCCTAATCACATTTCATCAGAGTATTCATTACAAACTGTATTACATGTTGACAACAAAAGTAAATGCCCTATAGGCTTACAACTTTCCAAGTCAACACTTGGTTACAAAATGAGAGTACTAACTCTACACAAAAGAAGCCCTTGGCTTGATATGCATGTAATACAAAAATGTAATCACAAAAGATGCTCCAGCCACTAAGCCTCTCAAGCTACGTCCTTGGAGGTGGCATGCTACCTATACCTGAAAATGATGTCCCATATAGGGTGAGCCAATGCCCAGTAGAGATATGCTAAACATAACATGAGCAATAACTAAAACATTAGCACTTGATAAATGTTTAGCTTGACAAAACTCAACTTATAAACATGGCTCAGAACCTCGCCAAAGAACTGAAATAAGACTACATTTCTACCAACAATACTACAAACTGTCATTTTACGGAAATTGCATCCGCGGGATTCGGCACCCATGTATTTTCATTCTCTTATGGCCATTTTACGGATATTTCATCCGCGGGACTCGGCACCCATGTATAGATATATTCGGATTGCCATTTTACGAAAATTGCGTCCGCGGGATTTGACACCCATGTGTAGATATTCAGATGGCCATTTTACGGAAATTTCGTCCGCGGGATTCGGCACCCATGTATTCAAATACACAACTAGATTAGTTTCAATTTACCTAATCATCATGCAGTGTCTACAACAATCAAGACTATCCTCCACTAATAGCCCAATGTAGTTATTTCTAAACAGATAATAAATGCCCCAACTCAATTTCATAACAAATGTCATTAATTGCACTAATGACCCGATTATACCCAAATGTGGCATTTTTCCCCATCTTCTCAATATTGACCCAAAAGTCCAAATATTATCAATAATTACAATAATTCCCTATTTCGACCCAAAACACGTACGTATGAGCCAAATAAACAAAACCCATTTTTAAACATTATACACCTCAAACCCTAACATTCCAAAACCAAACCATTTATACAAAAGCCCAACATTTAGGTTAAAACCCATAAAGATGAGTAGGAATCCCTACCTTAAAAGATGAAACCCAACGAAGGAGATGAAGAAAACGAAGATGCTCCAAATCCCAAAATTCTCGGATCAAAATGTAGCCCTCGAAGATCAACACACTTTTTACAAAGGCCCAAGGGTAGAAAATCACTCCTACTAGATCAATCCTAAGAGAGAAGGAAGAAGGTAGTGAAAGAAGCTCTCAAAAATGGCTTAACAGAAAAGTAAGAGAAAGAGTGAGGATGTAAAAAGGGATTCAAAATAGCCTAGCTGTCAACTGACATACGACATTCCCGCTCGAGCGGAGAACAGGACGCTCGAGCGTCAAGAACAAAAACTAGACCCGCTCGAGCGCAAGAAGGCTCGCTTGAGCTCCCAGACACAAAAATAAAATACATCCGCTCGAACGCGAAAAGCAGTCCGCTCGAGCATAGATTACGCCCTTCTAGAACTTTTACAAAAAGAGACTATTCGCTCGAGCGCCAATAATCCCGCTTGAGCGTAAGAAGATTCACTCGAGCGTGAAAAACACACCTGCAGAAGTTTTGTAGAGACATGAAATACTGGGAGTGTGTAAACCCCGCTCGAGCGCAATAAGGCCCGCTCGAGCGGACCACCTGAAAACTGGGCAACAAGAAAGGAAACCAAAGCTCAACCAACCTGTAACAACCATGCCCAACATTTCCTAAAACTTATATATATGGAATTAAAGGATAACCACAAGACATACACAACCACTAACTCCACGGAACCGAGTCCGGAATACAACAATCAAAGAAAGAAAAACCGGGATCGCTATAAACACTATGGGTAGTGGTGATTTGCAAATTTTTGATAATGATTGTATGTTCTGTGATGGGACAGATCCAGGAATATTTGGTCCCGCAGAGAACTATGGCAAGGATGATGCTCCATTTTTATTCCGAGGAGCTCCTGTTCATCCATGTTTTAGTGGATCAAGCAATGTCAGGACTATGCTCAAGCAATACAAGGGAGCTAAATCCTATGGAAGTCCAAAGGTTGTGACCAGGCCATAAAATGGCCAACAACAGCAGTCTGGTTTATCATATAGTGGTCATCAACAGTTTGTAAGGCCATATAGAGGGCAACAATAGTTTGTAAGACCATTTAGAGGATTTCAACAGCAACATCATGGCCCAAGAATAAGGCCAGAAATACATCTAGTCCAACCAAGGATGGTGAAGCCACCAGTACCATCTTATCTAGGGTGGCAAGGGGTTTCTCACCCAAAGTTCCCAGTGAGTGGTTGGAGGCAAATGAGAGAAACAAGAACTCAAAAAAGGAGAGAACAAAGGAGATTCCATTCTATGATGTCTACAGCTGCAAGTGATAAGCCAGTTGGAAGGCAGGATCTAGTATGGACTAAAGATGGATTGGTTCCTACTGCTGGATCAGTAGGGAAGGAAGGGAAGGGTTAACTTCTAGAGCCCATCCAGTTCAGCCAATTCAGCTTTTGAAAAAGAAAATGGAGCCCGAAAAGGCAGATGATAGACCTGTTGGGAAACTCTCTGAGAAGGCTTTGTTGAGGCAGAAGTTGAAAGAATTAAAGAAATATCTAATGTCTGATAAAGATGACAGTATTGAGAAAGATGTAGCAATAAAGGATGATCAGGATCAGAAAATGGTCACTGATAACATGATTATTAATGAGGAGGTTAAGGAAGATGAAGTCAGGATAGATAGCTTTGATGGTGACTTTGGAGAAAAATTAACTGTTATTCATTTTGGTTCTTTACCTCCATCCAAGGAGTGTAACATGATTATGGCCATCCCTCATAAATTTCAGGCTAGGCCAAACCAGCCAGATGAATTGGCAGGAAATGTTGAAGATCTGACTAAACTAGCAGTTCAGGTAGCAGTGGTTGCGACACAAACCAAACCACTAAAGTCAATTGAGGTGGTTAGGTCTATCGATGGAGAAAGTTGTGCTGAAAAAACCAGAAGATAAGCTCATCAGGCATCTAAGGCCTTTATATGTCAGAGCTTATTTAGAGGGGGTCCTAGTAGAAAAGGTTTTGATTGATAATGGAGCCATTGTCAACATTCTTCCTTCTAGGATATTAAAAGCTATTGGGAAATCTGTTGATGACTTGCTCCTTACTGATGTGAACATAAGTAATTTTGCTGGTGGATCATCTGAGGCCAGAGAAGTGGTGGCTTTACAACTTCAGGTTGGTTCCAGGTCAATGGGAACAACTTTCTTTGTAATAGACTCCACTTCGAACTACAATGTGCTATTAGGTAGAGATTGGATACACCTTAATGGTTGTGTACCATCTTCTATGCACTGGGCATTGATTTTTTTAACCAGTGGTAATAAAGGAAGGATGGAAGTTTACTAGGCAGATGCAAATCCCTTTGTTGTAGATGTTAATAACATAGAAGTTGTGTTGTATGATGAGGATTTGGGTCCAATTGTAATTGATGAAGAAGAGGTTAAGTCTTAGGGAAAAAGTTTGACAAGTGAAGAATTTAAGGCCTTCATTGAAGAAGGTTTTAAGCAGATAGGCCAAGAATTGGCCAAGCCAAGCCTGATACAGAAGCAGAAAAGGCCTGTGATAGAAGAGGTTGCTAAGGATGAAGAGTAATGCAAATACAAGTGACAAAAGAAGACAAGCTGGATAAGACAGCTGATGTAATTAGATCTACTTTTTCTAGGCTTTTTTATTTCTCCTTAGAAAGTAAGTTTGGCTCTAAGTGTATGCCCAATTGTTCTTGGGCAGAATGTGTTATTGACAGTAGCCTTCTGAGTTATAAAGAGATGCAACTGGAATATCTGAAGGCTACTCCTGCCTAACTAGATGACCTCAAGGAAGATGTGCAGAACCCTTTAGATGAATATAACTAAGGGAGTAAGGCCTGTAAAAGGCCCATCTATGTAAATGCCAATATATCTAATGAATGTAAGAGCAAGCTAGTTGGTTTGCTTTCTGAATATGTGGACTGCTTTGCATGGACTTGTGAAGAAATGCCTGGATTAGATAGAACATTGGTGTAGACGTCCCCGAACACCCCGGGAGGGAAATCCCGTTCTATTCATATGGGCTCACTACAGTTCAGGACTCAAATGTCACGGTCCTGTATCTAATCTCGCAGAGTGCAATGCAAGACTGATGAATCATCAAAGAGTCCAAATCTCACAAATCGTTTTTGAAAACAGATTTTTTTGAAAGAAGTGCCAAACATGGACTGCTTTGCCAGATACAGAGTCGCCACCTAAATATTTTATTTTGGGGAATTTAGGAAACCCTGACTCGTTTGCCTAAGGCCACGTGTCCGTCATCACCAAAGTTGCCTCGGCTCAGGAACTTGGGTATAATTGGGGAAGGTCACTTCGTGAGCACCCCCGCTCACCCGATCAAAGATCAGCCTCTACTAACCATGATATCGAGTTTTGAAAACATTATGTGCTCTTATTCTGGTTTATTAGCCTAGAATTACTATGTGATGCGCACAGCATACAAGTATAGACTGGATTGCCTAAGTTGGAACAAAGCATCGCACATCCGTTTGTTTTAAAAATGGATTGAAGTTTGCTACTCGTAAGTAGGCTAAAACACGGGTTTCGACGAATTATCCCAACTCAAGCAACCCAACCTTCACCCACCTGCATTCAAACAGGTATATCACATAAGCACATAGCCTCATGGTAAGCATGCTATCATGGCAGTCACTCACACACATGCAAGGATGCTAAAGCATAAATACTTACCGAGTACATGATCCTAGTTCATGTTAAGATGGCTAATGCAACACATGCAAAAATGCAACTAAGATAGGCTTGGCTATTCTAAAATGGCATATGAAATGCAACAACTGATACACGTATTCAACTCGGAATTGAAATACAATGTAGTTAGTATGATGCGCCGAGCCCGGTGCATGCAATACAGATGAATGATGCAAACATGCAATGTCACGCCTCACTTTTTATTACTCGAAGTCATTACCAAATTCATTAACTTAATTCAATTTCAAGGATAACATACGAAAAATAAACTCATACATTCAATCCGCAGAAGTGATTAACAGTACTCTCATTCGTATGCATAGTATATATTACATGAACATACATAATAAATTGCCCTTGGGCTTACATCACTTAAGGTACAAGAAGAAAGGTGTAACCCTTTTACAACAATGGCATTCCGCCAACATAACTGAGGCCCCATGGCCAGTAAATAAGTAGAACCAAATCTTGCAGCCCAACCTGCTTAACACCTGAAAAAGATTCAACAACGTGGGATGAACATATAGTCCAGTAGGGAACTCAACATGATCCTCAACAATAACAACTTACAGATAGCTATGATCATGAACACTCATTCTCATACTAGAGTAGTAATGTGACAGTTTATACAAAATTATATATGTATGAACTTTTCTCGAAAACAATCGTTTCGTTCAACACTACAAGTGGTTTATCTTTCCTTTTTCCTTTCATTAACCCCCATTCTCAATCTTTCATAACATTAACAAATACTTAGGAAGTAATCTCACCAAGCCCGATACCCTCTTCCATTTCCTACACATACTCATATGTACCTTTTCAAACATGTTTATCTATAAAACATTTGTTCTCTTCCACACTTTCCAAAAGACAAAAATGACATTTTGGTTCGTTTCCATTACTATCAAAACTATACATGCATATCTTTGTAAAAATATAAATTTACAACCCACCAACATGTATACAATCAACCAATGGAGTAACTCGGTCCTCCTAACTGTAACCAATCAAAATCCATGATATTTTCAGTTACAACGAAACAACAATCCCGTTTCACTCTACTAGCTATGTGCATAGTAAGCCAACAATACACCCCACTCAACAACATTAACAACAAGCCAGTTTACCAGGCGCTAGCTGGAGGGGTATGGTACCTTCGATTATTAGCGCAGTCAGTTCTCCAGGCGCTAGCTGGAAGGGTATGATACCTTTGATTCTAAGCGCGGGGCACGACACCAACAATCACAGCACATCAAGGCATAACCAACATGTATAATGCATATACATAAACTATCAAGACACCAGCAATGTGTTAAAGTATATGAACACATATCTACCTCTTCCCAAGCAAGCATACATATATAATGTATCTCAATAATTCATCACATACGATGTTCCATTAACAATGGTATAATGCAAACCCGACAATTCTACACAACCGTGTCATCCTCCACCGATGACCAAGGACAAAACCTCTAGATGCATATAGTTAGTACATCTATTAAAAGATTCAAATTTCATGAATCATAAACCCAACAACAATATTAACATGGTAGTTAAAGAAACAACTTCTACATGTGTGTTCAACACTCAAGATACAACAATCCAATTCTCAAACTTATTTCGAAAACACTTCCCTCATTTTCACAAAAACGATTCCATAGAATCAACTCCCAAGCCATGGTTAATCCCTTAAGCATTAGCACCCTTATCACACTCATTTTGACGAAAGAGATTTACACACAAAGGTCAACAAACCCCCATTATAATTTACTCAACCAAAATATAATTTAGGGCTTTTCCTCATTTAACTACAACATGCTAATTTATATTTATTTTAGCCAAGACAACAATCAATGAAGCCAACCCATTCTCTACACAACCAACCCTAGGTTTATTTCATGATTTTCAAACAAATCCAACGTGATACAATTTTCATGCAATACAAAAATTACCACATGTCTATCTGTAGACGGAGTATTGAAAAAGAACAAAGAGAATCCCTACCTCAAATGAAGAACTCAAATAGAGAAGATGACCCGAAATCAAAGTGCTCCAAATCCCGAATTTCTTGGATCACAACGAAGCCCTCGACGATCAACACACTTCTTACAAAGGCCCAAGGTGAGGAAAACACTCTAGCTAGATCAATCCTAAGAGAGAAGTTAGGTTTTAGAGTGAGGTGCTCTCCAATGGCTTTTCGGAAAAGTAAGAGAGATAAAGGAAATCAAAAAGTGATTCAAAAAGTTGAATCTCGGTGTGTTATACAGATCGACCCGCTCGAGCGTCGAACTCCCCGCTCGAGCGTCACTCACAGATCCCCGCTCGAGCGTCCAATTCCCTGCTCGAGCGGCGGATGCACACTCCCAGAACTTTTGCAGAACAGGTCCCCGCTCGAGCGTCCAACGCCCCGCTCGAGCGTCACACACAAACTCCCGCTCGAGTGTCAAGTCTCACGCTCGAGCGTCCAACACTACAGAGGAAAAACTGGGAAGGTGATTCTCTCGCTCGAGCGCCGAAACCCCCGCTCGAGCGGAGAGGCCAAAAACTGGGCAAAGATTCTAAGTTCTAAAACATAACCAACTTATTCCCAACAAGTCCAACACAACCCAAAACTCTAAGACAAAGAGTAAGGGATAGAAAAGAGGATAAGACAACAACAAACCTACGGAACCAAGTCCGGATTACAGTTCAATAACAACAGGGAATACCGGGATCGCTATTTGCAAGCATAAGTATGCTAATTGAAACATGCCCTAATCTAACCATCATAAACTGGTAAATAAAATGGAGAAAGATGTGGGGTTGGAAGACATACATCACACACACTCACACTTATTACAATTGTGCCCTCGCTCAGAGGGTCTGAATAAATAACAGGTAGAGCTAATTATTACACAACATTAACTAATTAACAAACTAGCTAAGTAAGCATGTAAACTACATGAATGTGACTACCTCAGCTCTATTTTGGGTGACGATGGATGCACGCATGCCCAAGTCGCCTCGTCGGGAAATTCCATCGCGATACCTCGTCTCGCCTTTGTTTGCAACTGATTTTAGAAATTTGCACAAGGCTCCAAAAAGCTGAAACTCCACCCTGGGAAGGCTGCCGACCAGATATTGGCTTGGGAAACATCTGCCGACCATCCTTTGTGGTGGGAACCAAAAAAGGTGGTCGGCCTGCCAAAAAACCTGGTCAGCCGACCACTTTCTGCCCCTGGATTCTGGTTTTTTTTCTGCAACAAAGGCAAGAGAGAGAGAAGGCAATGTATTTTTAACAAATGTGTGCACGACCACTCTTCCCGTCATTGCATGAGCTCTAGGGAGTGTAGTCCTCGGTCCTCATGTCACCAATCACACATCCCGATGTATGATGGCCGAGAAGTCGAATTGCACTACCTAGTATGGAATGAATGCAAGTATGAACTCATGAAACCAACAATTCCATCATGGGCGATCAAGAATGTCGGGAACCGGAAAGCGAGGCACGTTTCATCACTCGAAATATGAAACGTCCCTCATTTTCCGTGTTTAGACTAACTCCTACTCCAAACACAATGCAATATGAATGACATGTACAAATGCAACTAGCATGCAATCCTAATGCAATGCGACCTAACCGTGCAAACATGCAAGGATGAGATGCAAACATGCTACTAGCATACACAACGCTATAAACTATATGGCATACACAATGCGACTAACAACCTAGCATACGCAATGCACACACGAAGATGGACATACACAAAGGCATAATCAAAGTATACACAATGCGATGGTCAAACATGAAACAACATGAACCAAATGGCATACACAATGCAAGGTGGACTTAAACCAATATGAGTGGACCTCAGCCACACTCAAATCAATGGCCATGTGATGAAAATGAGGCAACCGAGATACATGCAAATATGCACGAATGCAAAGAACCGATCCTAAGGCACAACATGCAACTCTAATTAAGCATGGCAAAGGACGAAATATGGCATAGAATGGCACATGATACAGCTCTGAAATGGCATAAAAGATGGTCTCGAAACATGCAAATATGTCACCCAATGCATGCTAGATGGCCCGGGTACCGAAACTAGTGAAGTGCGTTACACTAGAGGTACCCAAAGCAATGCACAAATGGCAAAACCAACCCCAAACAGACCCTAGGCAGGTCTAAAACAGTGGGGAAATGGCCTAAAATGATGGCTCGGAATGCAAAGGAATGGAGCTCATTCAATGGTCCGAAAACAAGGCATTCATGGACAAACTCTCAAGCACACTTAAGGAGTAGAAAACATGGCAATATGGCATTCATGCAAGCTCTGAAATATGATGTATAATAGACCCAAAACACGAACACACCTCAGTATATGCATGGAATGAGCCTCAAAACTCAAAGTTAAGCATGGGTATTGAACTACAAGCATGCGAAACAAACATCATTCGACCATGAGACCCAAAAACAGAGCTAAGGCAGTCCAAAATATGCATAACATCAGTTTAAGACATGACCAAAAGGTGCTAAAATCAAGGGTCAACAAAGCATGCAAAGAAAGCGTGAACCATGAGTTGTACTACAACTATATGAAGCATATGAGAGCTCACCAAACCAGCCAAAAACATAAGTATGCCATGCCAAAATATTCCCAAAAACCCATTGAAACTTAGTCAACACATGTTAGAATGAGGTGCTCCTTTGGAAGGTCATGCAAGGGCTTATTCTACACATGTATGATGGACACACAAAATGGAAAAACCACCTCTAGAAAGAGGTTATAAGGGTCATAAAACCCATCAAAAAGGTCCTGAAATTAGTGTAGGAAGCATGAAAATAAAAGTCCCTTTGAAAGGCCTTGAATATGATTGCTCTACACATGCATAATAGACACTTTATATGGAAAAAGGGCTCTGGACAGAGCCTATGCAGACCTTAAAACTCACCAAATAGGGCCTGAAATAAGGCTTTGAAACATGCAAGTAGGAGCCCCTTTGGAAGGCCAACAAAGCTAGTAAACAAATCAAGGGGTGAAAGGGTCACCCCTCTTTGATTTTAAGACTCAAAAACACATGTTAGCTACTGAAAATCCACTGAATTTCAGTGGCTAGAAGGTCAAACCAAGGCCAACACAAATGCTCTAATGCATAGCCCTAAACATGAGGAAATGAAGCATGCAAGGGGGAAGATGACCCCAAACAGAAAAATGACCTTAATCAAACTTGAAGAGGAGCTCAAAATAAGACTTTTTTCAGTTTATGTCAAAGTCCAAAAATGCTTGCAAATAGAGCTAAACTATGGAGCAAAACAATGTCAAAATGGGGAAAATGAAGACTTACCCTTGTAGCACAGCAATGCAGCAAACTCTGGACCAAGAAAATGAGCCTTCAACCTCTGAAAAACATCTCTAAGGTACTTAGGATTGTAGTGGAGGTGTTGTGCTTGGAGGTGTAGTGTAAATGGCCAAGAACCATGGAGTTATGGAGCTTAGATGTAGAGATATAGAGGGAGAGTGTATCTATCTTGAGACCAAAATGTTCAACCCTTGAAAGTGGAGAGGAGGGTTGGTTTTATAGAGGAGGAGGTCCAAGGCTTCTTGGAGAAGCCTCAAGCAAAACGACCAAGCTTCTTGAGGAAGCTAGACCAAAGGGGTCTGGCTTCCTTAAAAAGCTTGACAAAAGGTCAAGCTTCTCCTAGAAGCTAAGCAAAAAGGGCCAAACTTCTTTAAGAAGCCAAACAAAAGGGTTAAATCCGGAGCAAATGCCTCCCAGCTGGCACAGCTATATGCAACTCAGGAAGGGCAAAAAGTAGATGGCTGGCCGACCAGTTCAAGTGGTCGGCCGACCACTTGCCCTGGTCGGCCGACCAGGGTTCAAAAAGGTCAAGAAGAAAAGCTAGTCGACCTACCTAGAAAGGTGGCCTCCCAGGTGAATGCAATACAGTGGTGGTATGGGAGACCAGAAAATGTGACCCAGGAGAGAGGAAAAATAGCTTTGTAGCAAGGTTCAAAAGGGTCAGGAAGAAAAGCTGGTCAGCCTACCCATATTGGTGGCCTCCCAGATGAGCACAACACAATAGTGGTATGGGAGACCAGAAATTAAGGTCCAAAAGTGAGAGAGACCACCTACCTGTCAAGAAAATCGGTTGGAGGAGAGAGAAATGGTCTCCAAAAGAATTGCTGGTCTCCCACCCTCCTACCACCTTCCAAACAATGAAAATAGGGTCTATGCCAAGAATGAACCCTAACCGATGCAAAACGAGGGTTTGGGGGCCAAAACGCGCAGCTTGGGGACCCGAAAACAGGCTGTTAGGCACCGGAAGTGGCGTGCGACCACAAAGGTGGTCTCTCGGGCCACAGTGTCCCTCAAAAGAGAGGAAACAAGGTGTGTACCAAAAACTGGAGCAAACGGAGGTAGTTAAGCAGTCTTGAACCAAGGCGCACGGCCGATGGCTCTGAAAACCGAAAACTGGTCTCCAAACGGGAACAGTGGCCTACGACCACGAAACATAGCCTACGGCCACTGAGAGATGGTCTACGAGACCTCTCCCTCCCTTTGGGAAGAGAAAACAGAGAAAACATGACCTGGTTCGCAAATTGAGGCAAAGCACAAAAGAGCCCCGAAGTCCGGAGGCAAGGCTCTCAGCCGAGACTCCGCAACCTCAGAACGAGCACGATATGCAACATCACCGAACGCTCAGTTGATGACGTCTGAGTCTTAAGGTCGGTCAAAAATGGGGTGTCTACAGTTGCCCCTCTTTGACAGAACTCGGAAGTCATATGTGACGGGAGTGAATGTCAAAGCCTAGAGACGACCCATTTTTGACAAGGCCGAAGACTTAGACAAACAGGCAAGATAAAAGAGATGTGCCCGCAAGCGGGGGGCAAAATGCAAAAGACATGCAAGAAGATTTTGACAATTGGACTTATACGCTACGCAAAGTCGGTTTGAAAATTTGACTTATACGCTACGCGAAGCCGGTTTGATAATTGGACTTATACGCTTTCGCGAAGCCGATTTGAAAATTGGACTTATACGCTACGCGAAGCCGGTTTGAAAATTCAGAATTTATGCAATGCAATGTAATGAAACACTGCAAATGATATGCAATGCATTTGAGATGATCAAACCACAAGCAGTATAAAACCACACAAATATCATAAAGATGATGGAGATGCAAAATCCGTCTACCATAGAAAAGGTGCCGACACCCTCAAACCACAATCTCATTAGTGGAATAGGCTCGTACACATGCAGAGCTATGTGTGTGTAGACGGAACACAAGATACAAGTAATTGGGTGGCATGATATAAGTGAGGAATGATCTGCTGAGGAAAGATCATGATCCTAAATGCTGGATGCAACACACTACACTACAATGCAATGGATGCAATGGATAAGGCGCGCGGCCAAACCGTATCCTGCCTAGGAAAGGCATGGACACAAACAAACCACGTCTAACACGGAAATAGTGTCGTCACCCTCAAACCACAATCCCTTTAGTGGAATAGGTACGTACACAAAATCTCATAACTATGCTTTGACGTGAAAAGTATGGGTACATGCCAAACCAGGCTTAACATGGAAAGGATGCATGTGATAGATGCTATTGTAGACATCCCCGAACGTCCCGGGAGGATGAGTCCCATTCTGTTCATATTGGGTTCACTACAGTTCAGGACTCTCAAATTGTCACGGTTCTTAATCTGAACCAAAGAGTCCAAATCCGGCAAATCGTTTTGGAAAACAGATTTTTAGAAAAGAAATGCCAAACATGGATTGCTTTGCCAGATACAGAGTCGCCACCTAAATATTTTATTTTGGGAGAATTTAGGTAACCCTGACTCGTTTGCCTAAGGCCACGTGTCCGTCATCACCAAAGTTGTCTCGGCTCGGGAACTTGGGTACGATTGAGGAAGGTCAGCTATGAGCACCCCCTCTCGCCCGATCCGAAGATCGGCCTCTACTAACCATGATATCCAATTTTGAAAACGTTATGTGTTCTTATTCCGATTATTAGGCTAGAATTACTATGTTATGCGCACAGCAAACAAGTATAGACCAAATCGCCTAAATTGGAACAAAACATTTCACGTTTGTTTTGAAAATGGTTTGCTACTCGCAAGTAGGCTAAAATGCAGGTTTTGCCACCCCCAAGTGGGCTTTAAAAAAGATGGTTTTGCCACTATTTAGTGGGCTTAAAACTCACAGTTTTAATGCATTATTCCAATTTAGGTAATTCATCCTCCACCCACAAGCATTCAAGCAATTATATCACATAAGCATCTAGCCACATGGTAAGCATGCTGTCATGTTAACATTCACACTCGTGCGAGATGCTAAAGCACAAAATACTTACAGTGTACTCCAAGCCAAAACAAAGAACTCGTTAGCAATCAATGTATGATCCAAGTCCATGTTAAGTGCCTAACGCAACGCATACAGAATGCAATTAGGATAGGCTCGGCTAATCCTAGGATGGCATGTGAAATGCAACCATTCGATGCACGTATTCAAGTTAGATTTGAAATACTTATGCAGTTAACATGATGCGCCGAGCCCGGTGCATGTAATATTGATGAATGATGCACGCATGCATAGCATAAGGTATGCTAAATTAAATATGCCCTAATACTAACTATCAAAGCAGATAAGTAAAAGGGAGAAAGAAGTGGGGGTTGGAAAACATGCACACACGCACCCACACTTATTACAAATTCGCCCTCGCTCGGAGGGACCAAAAGAATAATACAATTTAATTAACCTACAAGTTAATTAAATATTATAGACAATTAACTAGTTAAGCAAATTAACTAAGCTAATTAAGCAGTAAAAATTAGCCTCGGGAAGAGGGTCCGATGCATGCGCGCCCGATTTCGCTCGGAAATCTGCCACCATGCACGAGTTGCCTCTGTTTTCCCTGCTCTGCTCCTCTGAAAATGACACAATTCCCAAGGAACATTCTCTGGACATTGTGGAACACCATCGGCCAAGGAGAATGGTCACCGGCCATGGCAGGGTGGTCATCGACCATCTATGGAGCTATCGGCCATCCATAAATGGTCAATCGGCACTTGGTGTAGTCGACCGGCCAAAACTTCCTGCAAGACCTGTTTTGACAGCAGCAGAGGGCAAAGCAAGGCATGGCAATGCATTTCAAGCAATGTTTGCACCAACCACACTCCTTATCATATTCATGACTCAAAGGGGCATGGTACTCGATTCTCGGACCATAAATCGCGCATTTCAATGCGTGATGGCCCAAGGAACCAAGTTGTGCATTTTCAATGTAGAATGAAATGCACATAAACAAGCGATGAGCTCAACCTCTATCATACTCAATTCAAGAGGCAAAGCATGCATGCCAATGTAATGCAACCTAGGCATGGAGGCTAAGCATGCAATATGAACATGTGGCAAGCATGCAAAGCATATAACAAGTATGCAAGCTAATTGATCATGCAAGATGCAATGCCAACATGCAAACATGCAAAACACATGGCATATTAAGCAATCAAAACAAAGATAAGAATGCATGCCAAATGCACTATGATTCAAGCATGCAACACATGTGATAGGCCAAGTGTTCAACAACACACAAGGCGAGCATGCAACAACACGCAAAGGAGGGACTTAAACTGATTTAGGCAGCCCTCAAACAAGCGCAAAACAGTGGCCAATGCTAAGGAAATGAGGGCCAAATGCACATACAAGCATGCATGCAAACATGGTCCACCACTTAGGCATCAAAAGGCAAGTTTTAAGCACACTTAAAAGAGATGATCATGGACATATGGAAAGCATACCAAGCTCTGAAATTGCATAAAATAGAGGTACTAAACTAACTAATTTAAAGCAAGCAAAGCATGCTCATGATATCACACATTCAAGGCCTACAAGCTAGAATGCAAAGAGACCAAACAAAGCATGTTGAGCATGACCAAAGCAACTGAAAATAGAGCTAAGCACACTAAAACATACACAAAAGCTTCACAAAGCTAGGCCTAAATCATGCTAGAACAAGGCTCAAAGCACAAAGTATGTTAAGGCTAAAACATGGCATTATGAGACATGTATGCTAAGCAAGCATGGTGTGCCTAAACCAACTCACAACAATGCTATATCATGGCAAGATAAGCATAAAAAATAGTTAAGGCATGGCCAACATACACTTAAACAAGGTGCTCACTAATGAGGCTCAAATGGCCCTTTTCAAGGACAACAAGGAGAGGGGGTGGCCCTCTCCTTCTTAGAACCTTAAGGTACCATCCTCACCATTGAAATCCCTCAAGATTTCATTGGTGAGGAGGCCCAAACAAAGTGGTCCCGGAGCTCACCAAAATAGCACAAAAATAGGGCCAAACAAGGCCTAAGAGGGGTCAAATAACCCCAGAAAACAAAACACTATTAAGCAACTATTTAGAGCAAGCAAAAACAAGGCTTTTATATGTTATATGCTAAGCTCGAAAACAGGTGTAAGGTAGTCAAAAAAGCTATGCAAAAACGGGGAATAAAAGGCAAGAACACTCACCCTTGAACAATACTTCCAAGATCACAAGACCAGACCTCTTCTTGGATCAAAACTAGCTCAAAAAGTTCAAGATCAACCCTCTAATGCCTCAGCAACTAAGGAAAGGTGTAATGGTAGTGTTTGTGTGCAATAGTATGAACAAACACACACTAATACACCAAAAGGAGGAAGAGATATAGAGATAGAGTATATGTAAACCCTAACCCTAAAACTCAGAGCTTTGGAGCTTTTTTTGTCAACCCCAATGGAGGGAGAAGAGGCTCCCTCTTATAGAGCTCACTCTTGCAAAGCTTCTCAAGTAAGCTAGTCAAGAGGGAGATCCCTCCATACACGTGTATGGAGGGCAGCAAAGTGGGTGCCAACTATCACAGCTAGCACATAAAATATCTGCAAAAGTAGATGAACAGTGGTCGGCCAGCCAAAAATGCAATTTGACCAAAATAGATGGCCGGTCGACCATCTAGAGTGTCGGTCAGCCAAATATTTGGCCGATGGCAACAAAACACAGCCGGTGGCCCCAAGCCATGGCCGGTGGAGTGTGGGGATGGCCAACAAGCCATTCCCTGCCCTCCAAAGCAAAAACACAAGTGTTTGGTGCAAAACCAAACACAAAACAGTCGAGTCGAGAGATCCTGAAGCGAGGCGCATAGCCGAGATCTCCGGGAACTCAAGACGAACACAAACAAGGATGATCGCCGAGTGTTCAAACGGTGACGTCCAAGTCTTGAGGATGGTCAAAAATGGGGTGTCTACAGCTATATGCAATGCAATAAACATAATGTGATGCAATAGATAGGAAGTGAAGGTACCTTACAGGGGCAATTGGCAATGACCTACCTCAGCAATGTCTTACCTCATGCTGATGTGGGAATCTTTCCCTTCTTTTTGGTTGAACCACAGGTACTACTTTTCTCCCTGACTATGGTCGCAGCTTTCCCTATTCTCCAACAAGGTGACAGACTAGGTTGGTTCAGTATCCATAATTGAGGTGCATACACATGCTATCTCAATCTATAGGGCTGCCATACAGATTTCAAGCCGAGGATATACCTCTGGGTATTTAAACCAGACTTTAGTCTCGAAAATCCCAAACCTTTGCATTCTAGGTAAGAGCCATTCGAACTCTAGTTTCCACTCAGTTGGTCTCCTAGGAACTCACCGCAAACACAGGTAGGTGGCTATACCAGACCACCAGAAGTCGTTCGGGCACAACAAACACCAAAGGAATTGCACCTTTAGAGGATTTAAGGACTCCTAGATAGAGGATTTAAGGACTCTTAGACAGAGGATTTAAGGTCTCCTAGACCAGAAAGTGCACAAGACAGTGCAAATGACACAAAAAATACAATGTGCACAAGACAGTGCGATGCAGAGCGAATACACAAAATAGTGCTAAACAGATGCACAAAATAGTGCGATGCTAAAGGTGTACAAAACAGTACGAGCAGGGTGAATGCACAAAACAATGCGATACAGATAAGGTGCGCAAGATAGCGCGATGCAATGCACTAATCAAGTGTGGAGAGGTGCACAAAATAGCGCGATGTGGTATGCAAAGCACAAGACAGTGCGATTGAGGTGCGCAAAATAGCGCGAATGAATGCAATGCCCAGGACAGTGCGATGCGCAAAATAGCGCGAATGTAAACTGCACAAAACAGTGCGATTGAGGTGCGCAAAATAGCGCAAATGATAAACTGCACAAAATAGTGCGATGCGCAAAATAGCGCGAATGTGTGTAATGCACAGGACAATGCGATGCGCAAAATAGCGCGAATGTAAACTGCACAAAACAGTGCGATTGAGGTGCGCAAAATAGCGCGAATGATAAACTGCACAAAACAATGCGATGCGCAAAAGAGCGCGAATGTATGTAATGCATAGGATAGTGTGATGCGCAAAATAGCGCGAATGTATGTAATGCACAGGACAGTGCGATGCGCAAATAGCGCGAATGTAAACTGCACAAAACAGTGCGATTGAGGTGCGCAAAATAGCGCGAATAATAAACTGCACAAAACAGTGCAATGAGCAAAATAGCGCGAATGTATGTAATGCACAGGACAGTGTAATGCGCAAAATAGTGCGAATATATGTAATGCACAGGACAGTGCGATGCGCAAAATAGCGCAAAGCGTTAGACAACGCGAGTGCACAAGCCAGTGCGAGTGAAATACAATGTACAAAAATTGTGAGGAAAGTGCACAAAAGAAGTGCGATAAAATGCATCAACAATGCAAGTAAAGTGCACAAAACAGTGCGATGCGCAAAATAGCACGATAAAATGTATACATAATGCAAGTAATGGCACACGGCTTACGACATAGCACTCCATTCATTCAGCACACAGCTCTCTACACAACACTTTGTTTGTTTGGCACGCGGCTCACAACACAATATTCTGTTCATTTGGCACGCAGCTCGAAACACAGCACTCTGTTTATCTGGGAACACGGCTCTTTTGGGCACACGGCTCATTCAGGCACACAGCTCATTTCGGGCACGCAGCTCATTTCTGGCACACAACTTATTTCGGGCACACGGTAGATCTCGGGCACACAACTCGTTTTGGGGCACACAACTCATTTTTGGGCACACGGCTCATTTTTCGGGCACACAACTCATTTTGGGGGCACATAGCTCATTACGGGCACACGACTCATTTTTCGGGCACACAGCTTGTTTCAGGCGCACAGCTCATTTTTTCGAGCACACGACAGATCTCGAGCACACAGCTCATTTTTGGGGCACACAGCTTGTTTTTGGGCACACGGCTCATTTTTCGAGCACACAGCTTGTTTTGGCCGCATAGCTTATTTCTTCGGGCACACGGAAGATCTCGGGCACACAGCTCGTTTTGGGGCACACAGCTCATTTTTGGGCACACGGCTCATTTTTCTGGCACACAACTCATTTTGAGGGCACACAGCTCATTTTTCAAGCACAAAGCACGTTTCGGGCGCACAGCTCATTTTTTCGGGCACACAACAGATCTCGAGCACACAGCTCATTTTTGGGACACACAGCTCATTTTTGGGCACACGGCTCATTTTTCGGGCACACAGCTCGTTTTGGGGACACACAGCTCATTTCGGGCACACGGCTCATTTTTTGGACACAGCTCGTTCCGGGTGCACAGCTCATTTTTTCGAGCACATGGTAGATCTCGGGCACACAGCTCATTTTTGGGGCACACAACTCGTTTTTGGGCACACGGCTCATTTTTCGGGCACACAGCTCGTTTCGGGCGCACAGCTCATTTCTTCGGGCACACGGCAGATCTCGAGCACACTGCTCGTTTTGGAGCACACAGCTCATTTTTGGGCCCACGGCTCATTTTTCAGGCACATAACTCATTTTGGAGGCACACAACTCATTTCGGGCACACGGCTCATCTTTCAAGCAAACAGCTCGTTTCGGGCGCACAGCTCATTTTTTCAGGCACACGACAGATCTCGGGCACACAGCTCGTTTTTGGGGCACACAGCTCATTTTTGGGCACATTGCTCATTTTTTGGGCACACAGCTCGTTTCGGGCACACAGCTCGTTTTGGGGCACACAGCTCATTTTTGGGCACACGGCTCATTTTTCGGGCACACAGCTCGTTTCGGGCGCACAGCTCATTTCTTCGGGCACACGGCAGATCTCGGGCACACAGCTCATTTTGGGGCACACAACTCATTTTTGGGCATACGGCTCATTTTTTGGGCACACAGCTCGTTTCGGGTGCACAGCTCATTTCTTCGGGCACACGGTAGATCTTGGGCACACAGCTCGTTTTGTGGCACACAGCTCGTTTTTGGGCACACGGCTTATTTCGGGCACACAGCTCATAACACTGCTCAATCTGAACACTCAGCCCATAACACAGCATTCAGTTTCCTTTTGCAACACACAGCTCAAGCACTCGAACTTCTAAACACGCAGCTCAAACTTTTGTCTTGAACACGCAACCCATAATTTTGAAATCTGAACACACAGCTCAAACTTTTGTTGTGAACACGCAGCCCACATTTTCTTGAAATCTGAACACACAGCTCAAACTCTTGCGGTGAACACGCGGCCCACACTTTCTTGAAATCTGAACACACAGCTCAAACTTGTTGTCGTGAACACACAGCCCACAGTTTTTGAAAGTTGAACACACAGCTCACAGTTTTTGAAAGTTGAACACGCAGCCCAAAGTTTTTGAAAGTTGAACACGCAGCCCAAACTCTTGATGGTGAACACACAACCCACACTCTTCTAGTGAACACGCAGCCCATAGTTTTTTGAAAGTTGAACACGCAGCCCAAACTTTTGAATTTTTCCTGAACACGCAGCCCATTCATTTCATTTGCACGCAGCTCATTCTTAATTCTGAACACACAGTTCATTCACTTCACTTTGAACACGCAGCTCACACATTTTAATTCTGAACACGCAGCTCATACATTTTCATTCGCACGCGGCTCATTCTTAATTCTGAACGCGCAGCTCTTACTTAACGCACAGTTCATAACACGGTATTTGGTTTACTTTTGCACGCAGCTCATATTAAACACACGGTTCACAACACAGTATTTGATTTAATTTGCACGCAACTCATTCTTAATTCTAAACACGCAGCTCATAAATTTTCATTGTCTGAACACAGCTCATTCATTTCACTTTGAACACGTAGCTCACACATTTCAATTCTGAAAAATTGAAACATATGACGTGAGAAATTCCATCATTGCATGTATATATTTTAAATTTTGGTGGGCCAATGTGTAGGTTTATGGGTAGGTTTGTTAAGTGGCCTCTCACATGTTAAACATATCGGGCTTTAATGTCTTTATAGAACGAATAATTACATATACTTGGATATTGTCTTCACCAACCAAAAAGAAAAACCCTACAAATTGTTGAAGTTGCAGAGTTTTAAATGAGTTAAGCTGAAAAGGAATTTTTAAGCAAACACAACAAAAATTTGTTTTGATTGAAGTTGCAAATGACACTGGAGTAGTGAGAGATGGATAATTTTTTGGTCACGGACATGCTTCTTATTATATGTTTGAATCCCAAATTTGTGAGGAAAGAAAAAGGAAGGAAAAATTAAAAATATATGTATATTTGCTTTTACTTCATTCACTTTTTTTTTTTTTTTTAAACCTTTCCACAAATCTAAGGCCCAAATAAACCCTTAAGATCTTGGGCTATGCAAATAAGGTCTTGAATAAAGAACGGAAGCAAGCTAACCAAATATATGTTACAAGCAAAGAACATAACCATTCCAAGTGCTAAATCCCAACAAAAAGTAGCATCAAATGCAACGATGAAACCCAAAAACAGCTAAAAAGGCATTTCCAAAATTTCGAGACTGAAAAGAAAAAAAAAAAAAGGCAATACCGAAACCCCCATAACCAATGCCTATGGCAACAAGCCAAACTAAGCCAACACCACACATGTTTGCCCATATGTTGCCTCATTTGCTTATTTATATTTTAGATTTTCACTTTCAAGTTGAATAAATGCCCTTTCCGAACTTTTGAACTGATTTTATTAAGCTCAATTCAATATGTGATTCTTCTAGAAAAATCAAACACAAACCTCAAATGTGTAAAAGCTCAATTCAATAATAAAAATTTCTTTGCACTCTTTATTTGGAAGTTGTTATACAAATGTTTCGTGCTATATGACTTCAAGAGTTGTATGCTTCATTTAAAGCTATGAAGTTTAATCTTTTAGTCTCCAACTTTCTCACTAACATTTCCCTAATTTCTCTGTCTGAACACATATGCTCAAAGTCCTTATTTAAAATGGCATAGAAAAGAAAATAGAACAAATAATAGAAAGGAAATCTAATTGCACAATATATTCAGGTAAACAACTTCAAACACGGCCTAAAATCTACTATCATTGTAACAGCAACAGACATATTTTTATGGGCAAATTACCAACACTCGCCTTGAGGTTTGACTAAAATACAGATTCCCCTCTGAGGTTTGAGAAATTGCATCCCGCACCCTGAGGTTTATATTTGCATAACAAATTGCTTCCTCGTTTGTTATGCAAATATAAACCTTAGGGGGAAATTCGTATTTTAGTCAAACCTTAAGGGAGTGTTTTGCCCTATTTTTATCATAGATCATCAAAAGCAGATCGAAATAAAATTGTAATACATGCATAGAAAACACCCATATAGAGTATTGCGTGCATGTCCTAAACCGTGAAACAAGCATACACCAAACAAGCCCTTTTGTTCTAACAACTAATAGTTCTATGCCTCTTGCTCGGTATATAAAGTATTGCATGAACCAGAAAAAACACCAAATCAGAATTTTAAGAGTAAGAAAAAAGAAAAAAAAAATGGATGAATTTGAAAAAAAAAATACCTAATTTTTAATAAATAAAATACAATACTAATTTTTATCAACATAGCAAATTAATAGTTGCATACTGGCCCACTAGCAGGGGGTTCATATTAGGAGTGAGCAGTGGATATATCGATCCGTCTAAACCGATTGAACCGAATCGATCCGTCGCATTTTGGACGGATACGTGATGATGAGCGGACGGTTGCGGATTGATTTTTTTCAATCCGCCTAGTTTTGGACGGATGGTAGATTTGAGGTTCATTTGGCAGCAACCGAACCGTCAAACCGCGAACACCTCTAATTCATATGTATACATGGTTCCAAAAAGGACTACTTATCATGTTTTATGGGAATATAGTTGCATACTGGCCAGTTAAAAAAAACAATTGCATACTGGCCCACTAGCAGGGGTTCATACGTATAGATGGTTCCACAAATAAACATGTACATGTTCCAAAAAGGACTACTTATCATGTTTTATGGGAATATAGCTGCATACTGGCCAGTTAAAAAAAAAAAAAAAAAAAAAAAACAGTTGCATACTGGCCCACTAGCTGGGGTTCATACGTATAGATGGTTCCAAAAATAAAGAACATAAACAAGGGAGAGGCTATAACGTGCCCTCCCAAAAACATATGTATATGGTATTTTTTTTTTTTCAGTCATAATTTTTTCGTTACGAAAGTTGATACTTGTTTTTTTACTATAAAATGTCATAATAAAAAGTACAAAATATCAAAACAAAAATTATAAAATGTCTTAACATTGTCATTTCTAAATTTAAGGTGCATATCATAAATTCATTACTCATAATTTCACCATGAGGAGGATTTCCTCAAGTCCAAAATTTGAATTGAAATGGGCTATACAGGTCCCATTTTGATGATCCAATTCGTTCATTCAGGTACTTCATGTATTTCATACTAAAAATAAAATTAAGTTGATCCGATAAATGCAACTTGTTCAATTTATTGTTTTTATCATTAAAAAATATATGATTTATTTTTTTAAAACATAATTATCGTCCATTTGTTTAGTGAAAAACACAACAAATTGAACAAGTTATAGTTATTGAATCAACCTAATTTTTTATATTGATGAAATATACAAAATGCCTTACAAAATGAACAGTTTGAATCATCAAAATAGAGCACATGGTGGTCCACGGACCCAAATAGCTCCCTCCCGTCTAGATTTTGGACCAAAAAGAATCTTCCTCCTCACCATAAAATGTCATAACACACATCATAAACAATCATAACTTTCATCATAAAAAATCATAATTTTTTTATAATGTGCACCTCTTTAAGGGATATACATTATAAATTTCTCTTATAAATAAATCATATATTACTAAATGGACACATAATTACAAAATTTTCTGAACCCATGTGACAATTTCCTTCCAAAATTTTGGGTAGGACAGAATTAGTTGGAGGCCTCATTACATGGAATTTCTCAAATTTTAAACACCCTCTAGTAACTGCTAGTTTGGTTTTCATCCCAGCCTAAAAAATTACAAAAGGTCAAAAAAATATTAAAAAATCAAAAAATCACAAAACGTGAAAAAAGCCAAACAAGAAAACCAAACAACCAAAAAAGTCCAAGGCTAAAAAACTCAAAACAGTCAAAAAGTCAACTAAAAAAGTCATCGTCAAATGACCCCTAAAGACATGGGAAGAAAGAGCCGCACATCACGGATAGGTTGATGTGATATATTAGGTAGCATTTGGTAATGTTTATGTTTTTAGTTTATGTTTACAAAAAATTTATAAACTAGTTTTTGTTTATTTTTAGAAAAACATAAATTGCAAACGCGTTTGGTTTGAACAAAATATTTGAAAATTTTTAAAAACATAAACTAAAAAATATGTTTGTTCAGACCTAAAATATTTATATTTATTTTTTATTATTTATGACAATGGGATCATACACATTATAATTGAAAAAAATAATTAAAAAAATTAATTGGGAAAAAATAATTAAAAAAATTATTTGAAAAAAAAAATTTATTTGGAAAGAAAAATTTGTTAGTCAAATTTTTTAATTTCTATTTAAAAAATAAGTTTAGGTTTTTTTTTTTTCTCAAATTTACAAACTGAGACAACTATTTATAAACCAAAAAAATTATCAAACAATTTTTATGATAGTTTTTAAAATTTTTGTAAATATAAATTGAAAACTAAAAATGAAATGATACCAAATAGGCCCTTAAGATTTATATTTTCAGATTTTGGTTTTTTGGGAGAGTGCACAGCTCTTACGGGAGTACAACGTCGACAATAAAGTCTTATTTGACATGTAATACTTTTAGTTTAAAAATTAAAAAATTAAAAAAGTTTATAATTTATAATAAAAAGTTTTTTTTTTTCACTTGTTACATATCTTTTCATAAAAAATTAAAAAATCATTCTAGATATATTAATTTTTTTATTTTATATTTTAACCCAAAAAAAAATTATAAAATTGCTAAAATCCCTTTTCCCAAACGGAATCTATCTATATATCCAAAAAATTTGAGGGAATGAACAGATTTATGCATTCTTCATAAGAAGAAAGGAGATATTTGACTTTCCATGATGTTAGGTTTTATTCTTGGCAACCCCGTTTGACAAAACTCCTTTCAGTTGTATTTGTTTTCGCACCTTTTATTTCAATGAGGCTATGAGTTTATTAGATGCGAATCCAACCCGAATCGTGCCTTTGTCAATTTCCATGGATCAAAACCGAGGTTGTTACAGGATCTAGTGCTCCAGATTTTCCAATTTTGGTCGTCCTGCTCGAGCGGGACAAGGGACGCTCGAGTGGGTATTGCAAGTTCATAGCATCTCTGTCTCGCCTGAAAAAGTACTGGATGGTGTGATTCTCCGCTCGAGAGTGGAAACTGCCGCTCGAGCGTGAAGCCTATATGAATCACACAATTTTGAAGCCTCCGCTCGAGCGGGAATTTCCACGCTTGAGCGGACCGCGCGAACACAGATTCTTGGATTTCTATAAGGAATTGGTTTTCTTCCAAAACTAGGATTACTTTGGATTTCTATAAGGAATTGGTTTTCTTCAAAAACTAGGATTACTTTGGTTTTCTATAAGTAGTTGGTTTTCTCCCAAAACTTCGACAAGTCCTCCAGATCTTATTTTTGGATTCTAAGGTTTATATCTGGAGATATTTTTCTAGTTTTCTTTGATGTTTTTTTATTGAGTATTCAACTCATGGTTTTAGAAGTTTACATCAAAGGATTGTTTTTTTAATTCTATACAAAAGATAGAGTTGCTCTTCGGTGGATTCTGAAGAATTCGAGCCTGAAGCTTTGGTGAATTCCGGAGTGGCTCATCGTCAAGACAATTCCGAGGTGAAGACGGGGTTGGAAGAGGCACATAGAGGTTGGTTCAATTCGGGCGTGGATTCGCTAGGTAATTGAGAGTATACCTGTGTAATTCCTTTATATCTTCTTAGTGGATTGTTTTGTGGCTGTTGCCCGTGGTTTTTTTATCACAATTGGAGGTGTCCAATTGTGGTTTTTCCACGTAAAATTGTTGTGTCGTTTTGTCTTGATTGTTTGATTGGGATTGTTATATACTGCTTAAAATTGATACATAATTACAAATCAACATTTAGGAGATTTCTAGATTTTTCAATTGGTATCAAAGCAGGTCGCTCTATTGTTTTTGTTTTACAAATCTATTAGAGCGTGATCTTGTTTGATTTGTGATAATGGATACAATTCGTGAGGGAAATTCTATGGTTCGACCACCCCTACTTGACGGATCCAATTATTCGTTTTGGAAAGCTCGGATGAGATCGTTTTTGAAATCTATAGATGAAAAAGTTTAGCAATCTGTCATGAATGGGTGGACCGAACCAACAATTACCGTTGATGGAGTAACATTCCCCAAACCAATTGAAAAGTGGGACACAATTGATTACCAAAATAGTATCTGGAATAGTAAAGCTATCAATTCTCTCTTTTGCGCTGTCACACCTGAAGAGTTTAGTCGTATTTATAATTGTGAAGTCACAAAAGGGGCTTGGGATATCTTACAAACTGTTCATGAGGGCACTCTTTTTGTGAAATGCTCAAAACTTCAAAGGCTCACATCTAGTTTTGAAAACCTTTCAATGAAAGATAGTGAGACCTTTGATGAATTTTATGCGAAGTTGAGTGACATTGTAAATTCCAGCTTCAATTTAGGTGAAAAAATACCAGAATCCAAAGTTGTGGGAAAAATTTTGAGATCCTTGCCCGATCGGTTCCAACCAAAAGTTGCGGCTATTGAGGAGGCTCAAGATGTTGACAACCTCAAGCTAGATCAGTTGGTTGGAAATCTCCAAACTTATGAGGCACAAAGGAATTTCAAAAAGAAACAAAAAGATATTGCTTTTAATAGTGCTCATAGAGTTGGAGAGGATTCTGATGAGGATTGTGAGATAGATTCCAAGATTACGGCTGCTTTTGTTAAACAATTTAAAAAAGCTTTTTTGAAAAAGAATCCTAATCTTTTGGAATCTACTCATTCTCATAAATCTAAAGGCAAAGATAAACTCAAAATTAATTCTATAGCCAAGAAGGAGAAAGGAAAGATACAAGGGAACTCTGGAAGACTCCAATGCTATGAATGCCAAGGATTTGGCCACTTTGCTTCAGAATGCCCCACTCGTTTGAAGAAGAAGAAAGCCCTCGCCATCACTTGGGATGATAAATCAGAATCTGATGAAGATGAAAGTGACAATGAAGATCAAGGCGAAGAGGGACATGAACAATTCCTTGCTTTCATGGTGGCTTCTGAAACTGAAGGAGGAATAGAGTATCCAAAGAGCTCAGTTGAGAATGCCACTAATGATGAATCCTCGGGAAGTGATAATGAAGAGCTTGAGCATGCTTATGAAAAGTTGTATAAGGAATCTCTTAAGTAATCCAAATTGAATGACAAACTCACTATGAAACTCAAAGCATGTGAAAGTGAGAATGTCAAACTAAAGGAGGAGGTTTCCGAGGCTAGGATTGATGCCATCAAGATAGTCAATGATCGACAAGCTCTTTGTGCAAAACTCTTGACTTGTGAGATAGAGAGAAATGAGCTACAGCAAATCTATGCGACATATGAAGAAAAAATTGAAACTCTCGAGATGTCTCGAGTTTCTTTGGAAGAACTAATGATCATGAAAGAGGAAGAACTTAAGCGTGCTATGACTACCATTGGTCTTTGGAACAAAGGTTCAAAGACTTTGGACAATATCATTGGGTCTTAACAAATTTGTTCTGACAAGAGTGGCATTGGGTTTGGTGGTAGTCAAGAGCAAAAACAGAGTGCTTCCACATCTCATGATACAAGAACTCAAGGAAAGGGGGAACAAAAAATTCAACATAAGGATGGACTTCTCAAACTTCCTAGAGTTGGTAAGGTAAAAGAAAAGAAGGTACACCCTGTTTTTATTTGTCATCATTGTGGTATGCATGGTCATATTCGCCCTTATTGTTATAAGTTGCATGGGAAAGTGTATTTGCCTAGACCTAGGAATAGGAAGTTGGAAACCATGTCGAGACGGGTTCCTATTGCAGGGGAAAGGAACCACAATGTCAAGACACCACCCAAGAACCGCAATTCTCACAATTTTGTTCGTACTAAAGCAGTTTGGGTGAGAAAACTTGACTTGTGTTAATTTGTTTTGTCATTTTAGTTTTTGGGTTTCTATGTGTTTTTTGTTTAGTCATTACATGGGTGCTTGTTCATTTTTTTGTCTTGCTTTATTTAAGAAAAAAAAAAATCCCAAAAAGATTTTCTTAGTATGGTTTTGCAAGCTTGAAATTTTTGAGTGGTCCTTGGTGCATATTGGAATTGATAAGAATATCCATTACCTGTTAATATGTGTGTGCTTTCTATGGTCATTACTCATTTTGGAGTGTGTTTTTTTTATTAGTATGTCTCATTCTGTACACACTCTTGGATTAGCAAATATTTGGAGTCTTCCGCCATAATGATTATTTTTTCTCTATGGACTTCTGTCATTGATTTTTTGCGTTTCTAGAGGAATTGACCTATACTAGCATATCATAGGTGATGTTGAGTCTCTTAACCACCTACCATCTTTTTGCATCTCCATGGCTTTCCCCTCTATTCTTTGTAGTCCAGCTATGAGAAAAAGGCTACCTCAGAGTCACCAACCAGGCCATCCTTATTATATCCATGCTTCTCTGGTTCGGTTTCCATACTCTTGAGCGTGTCAGCCGCCAATGAGTGTGCAAAAGAAAAAGAAAAAGAAAAAGAAAAACAAAGAGAAAAAGAAAGAGAAGAAGAAAAAAATGTGCAAAAGAAAGAAAGAAAAAAAAAGAAAATGATTCATTGATTGAAGGGGAGCCTCCGCTTTTACTCACCAAAAACCCCTTGATTCCTAGTGGTTTGACTTTCCTTAGTTGTGCTTAGATTCTCTTGTCAGAGGTCCAACTTTCAAATCACTACTAGGATTGAATCTAGTGTTTGTCAAACTACAAGAGTCACACATACACTTTTATCATGGGATCTATGCTTTTCACATAATGCATCACTTTCTTTCATGAGGAATCTTCTACAGACTGTGCACATTGTGTTTACTAGTAATTGTGCTTCTTCGATAATCTTGTGTGTTTTAAGGTACAAATATGAGATTTCTTGCTTGCTCCACCATATTATTTTTGTTGTTTTTCTTCTTGATTCATTGTTTTCAGTGTTTGTGGTTGCTTTTAGTGAGGGGGAGTTTGGTTTATCATTGCAAGAGTTTGTTAGCATGAACACTTTGATTTGTTTGGTAAGGGAAATTGGCGATAGTTGTTTTGCATGTTTCTATGCACTGTTTGCAAATTATTTCCTTCTTGCATACTCCTGATATTTACATCGTCATATCATTGTTTGTGTGGTTTATGATCTTGCTTTTGTTATTTGAGAGTTGTTGTTCATGAGTCTTAGTTTTCATCTATTCATGTTTTCCATCTCATGTTTCAAGATAATCGTGTCATACGTCTATTGCTTTTTTATATACTCTTGTAGGACTAATAGTTGTTTTGGAGATTGTGGCACTAATAACTGTTTTCTGGATCATGACCTTGAGAAAGAAGTTGGCTTTTGTAGGATGTAATGGGTTGGGGTGTTTAGGATTTTATTTGTTAGGTGTGTTTTGTCACGGCATTGCCAAAGGGGGAGATTGTTAGGTTTTATTCTTAGCAACCCCGTTTGACAAAACTCCTTTCAGTTGTATTTGTTTTCGCACCTTTTATTTCAGTGAGGCTATGAGTTTATTAGATGCAAATCCAACCCGAATCGTGCCTTTGTCAATTTCCATGGATCAAAATCGAGGTTGTTACAGGATCTAGTGTTCCAGATTTTCCAATTTTGGTCGTCCCGCTCGAGCGGGACAAGGGACGCTCGAGTGGGTATTGCAAGTTCACAGCATCTCTACCTCGCCTGAAAAAGTACTGGATGGTGTGATTCTCCGCTCGAGCGTGGAAACTGCCGCTCAAGCGTGATGCCTATATGAATCACACAATTTTGAAGCCTCCGCTCGAGCGGGAATTTCCACGCTCGAACGGACCGCGCGAACACAGATTCTTGGATTTCTATAAGGAATTGGTTTTCTTCCAAAACTAGGATTACTTTGGATTTCTATAAGGAATTGGTTTTCTTCAAAAACTAGGATTACTTTGGTTTTCTATAAGTAGTTGGTTTTCTCCCAAAACTTCGACAAGTCCTCCAGATCTTCTTTTTGGATTCTAAGGTTTATATCTGGAGATATTTTTCTAGTTTTCTTTGATGTTTTTTTATTGAGTATTCAACTCATGGTTTTAGAAGTTTACATCAAAGGATTGTTTGTTTAATTCTATACAAAAGATAGAGTTGCTCTTCGGTGGATTCTGAAGAATTCGAGCCTGAAGCTTTGGTGAATTCCGGAGTGGCTCATCGTCAAGACAATTCCGAGGTGAAGACGGGGTTGGAAGAGGCACATAGAGGTTGGTTCAATTCGGGCGTGGATTCGCTAGGTAATTGAGAGTATACCTGTGTAATTCCTTTATATCTTCTTAGTGGATTGTTTCGTGACTGTTGCCTGTGGTTTTTTATCACAATTGGAGGTGTCCACTTGTGATTTTTCCACGTAAAATCGTTGTGTCATTTTGTCTTGATTGTGTTGATTGGGATTGTTATATACTACTTAAAATTGATACATAATTACAAATCAACATCTAGGAGATTTCTAGATTTTTCACATGATAATGACTGATGGAACTGCCAAAAAAACACGGCAAGAAAAGGTATTGGACTGGTGTAAACAAGTTACTGTAGAAAAAAAAAAACACCAACCTTATACGGTCTTCAACAACAAATCTACAACTTGCCTCTTTGGCAGTAGTTTCTTGACAGAAATGTAAGATTGCCATTTTCAGAGCTCTTTGTTACAAATTTACAATAATGGGGCGTGTGTATCTTACCTACTTTGATCAAACTCCAGCTACTCAATTCTATCTCTGCCGTGCCTGTCCAACCCATATTGCATTACCCCAAGAGTTTCTTGATAACTTCATAGTAAAACCTCTCTCTCTCTCTCTCCCTTTCTCTCCCTCTCTCTCCATAATTAATTGTATCAGTCTTTGATGATTTCTTAGGACAGCATGGAAGACATGTCTTCTCATGCAGTCGTCGATCTGCTAGTCAGTCTGCTCATTGGGTGTCCTCTATTCACATAAAGAGGCTCTTTACTTTACCTGCAAATTGGGTTTTTGATCCCACTCGTTCCTTGAAGCATATTCTATGTTTTTTTATGTCATGCGTTCTTTGCGGTTGGATTCATATTCTGAGGATTGTGTTCATTATGTTTTTCAGGACAATGAGTTGGCTGGAGGTGTCTTTCGAAATGTGTAAGAACTCATCAATCACTGTTGGAAGCAGCAATAGTTTCAATTTGGGCTGAGCTTCCCTCTAGTTCGTGATCGGATTGGAGGATACCGTTAGGTCCCTAGGGCCCACCACAGGTCTTGTTTTGATAATTCGAACCGTTTAATATGTAGAACTCGTCGAGTACTATATGCCCGTAAAAAATCACGTTGATCGAATATCGATAGCTATCTTATCGGATCAAATTTCTGTCAACCGTTTATTTTTTTACCATCCATTTTTTTTTATACAAAACAGATTTGATCACGTAACTATCGTTATCCAATCAACGTGATTTTTACAGGCATATAGTACTCAACGAGTTTTACACATTACACGGTTCATATTATCAAAACAAGACCCGTGGTAGGCCCCCACAAATTAAAACAGTACCCTCCAGTCTGATCACGGACTGGAGGGAAGCCAGCCCCTTTCGATTTGGGTTGTACTTTCCTCCCGTCCGTGATCGGACTGAGGGTACTGTTGGGCCTGTAGGGGCCCACCATAGGTCTCATTTCAATAATCTGAACCGTTTAATGTGTACAACTCATCGAGTACTGTATGCCTGTAAAAAAATCATATTGATCGGATATCGATAGCTATCTCATCGGATAAGATTTCTGCCAACCGTTTATTTTTTTCCCATCTATTTTTTTTTTATACAAAACTGATTTGCCTACGTAGCTATCGATATGCGATTAACGTGATTTTTTACAAACATATAGTACTCAACGAGTTCTACACATCAAACGGTTCAGATTATCGAAACGAGACCCGTGGTGGGCCTCCTAGTCTGACATGGACTGAAGGAAAGCCAACCCCTAGATAAATTAGCACAAGCTATTTTGTTTCCCATTTATACTCTCTTGTAATTTACTTGTGAAAATTTCAAAGTTTCATGAAAATCCTGCACTAGCTGAGACCTTAATGTGTGTTTCGAATGTGGATTTTGAGTTTTCTCTTTTCCTTTCTCTGCAAATCTAATATCTAAACACGTGTGTGCTTGGGGACCTAAAAAAACTTCAAAAAAAGAAATTCAAAAATTAATCAAATGACCAATATAGCTTACATTTAGCTTCATGAAAAAACTATATGCAGTGTGAATGTGCACACACGCAGTCCAGAGTAGGATCGAAGGGTTGGAGATTGCACTCTCTCAGATGTTTACTGTAACAGCTGTGGCAATCTTTTGGGAGTAAAATTCGTAAGACTATAAAAAAAAATTCCAAAATTTGACATTCTCTGTATTGTATTTACTCATCGAGTCTTCTAAGCAAACACTCTAAAAATTGTTCAGATTGAAGTTGCAAATGATGATGAATATTTCCTCCTACGTCGATAAGTTTTTTTTTTTCTTCTTTTTTTTCTCCCCACAATATATATTTATGTATACATTGTTTTGCAACAGTTAATGTATTTTGAGAGGTTTGTTTCATAAATTTGTTGACAGGAAGAAGCTCAAGAAGTGGAATGGGCATGAGATTGTTAATTAAAACCACTGAAGATGAAGGGATGTCATGAAATTCACTGAAAATGGAAGTATGTGGGACTTTCTTTTTTTAGTTCTGTTTTGACGCTCTCTTTGATTGCCTCAGTACTAGTGACATGAGAATCTTAGACCTGATATAGATATAGATATACTTGTTGTCTTTTTTGGAGTAATTATTGGGTATTTTATGTGGTGCTTTTTTTTATTTGATTGGTTTAATATGGTAGGATCATCACACTTATGCTGGTGTTTTAATTAATATGAGGAGCTTCATTTGATGATTAATTTTGAGTATTACATTTTGGCCACCAAAAAAACGAAAGAAATAAAAAATAAAAAAAAGGACTATATGAGAAAGTGTTTACCAATTTGTGGGTGTCCTTGACATTTGAAATAATTTGTTTGTCTATATACTCTGTTTTTTGCAGTCACTAGTCTTAGCAGGATGTACAACACTTATGAATAGTTACAATTTATCAGTTACAATTATTATTATTATAATCGAGAATCATGTCTTAGGCAGGGTTCTTTGGACCCATTCCAAGAACGTAAACCTCTTAATTAAACAACATTCCCAAATAACATATTTTGAACAAACACGAGAAGCCAATAAGAGCTTGAGTTGGGCATGTCAAGAGCATATATTTACAATGATCATATTATCAAATCATTTGTAGTTTATTATGTAAATTATCATCACTACATTTGTTTAATAGGTCCAAAATTGGTGGGGCTCATGTTTCTTGATGGGTGTCATTCGAAACATAGAATCAATTCACTACAAGAAATAACACTTTTGCCGACTGTAGACATCCCCGAACGTCCCGGGAGGGAATCCCCCCGTTTTGTTCATTTTGGGCTCACTACAGTTCAGGACTCAAATGTCACGGTCCTGTATCTAATCTCACAGAGTGCAATGCAAGACCGATGAATCATCAAAGAGTCCAAATCCGGCAAATCGTTTTTGAAAACAGATTTTTTGAAAGAAGTGCCAAACATGGACTGCTTTGCCAGATACAGAGTCGCCGCCTAAATATTTTATTTTGGGGAATTTAGGAAACCCTGACTCGTTTGCCTAAGGCCACGTGTCCGTCATCACCAAAGTTGCCTCGGCTCGGGAACTTGGGTACGATTGGGGAAGGTCACTTCGTGAGCACCCCCGCTCGCCCAATCAAAGATCGGCCTTTACTAACCATGATATCGAGTTTTGAAAACATTATGTGCTCTTATTCCGGTCATTAGCCTAGAATTACTATGTGATGCGCACAACATACAAGTATAGACTGGATCGCCTGAATTGGACCGAAACATCTCGTGTTTATTTTGAAAAACGATTTGCTACTCGCAAATAGGCTAAAATGCAGGTTTTGCCACCCTCGGGTGGGCTTAGAAAATATGGTTTTGCCACTATCTAGTGGGCTTAAGACTCACAGTCAATGCATTATTCCAATTCAGATAACCCAACCTTCACCCACAGGCATTCAGGCAGTTATATCACATAAGCAGTTAGCCTTATGGTAAGCATGCTATCGTGGCAGTCACTCACACACATGCAAGGATGCTAAAGCATAAGCACTTACCGAGTACTCCGAGCCAAAATAGAAACTAGTTGGTAATCAATGCATGATCCCAGTTCATATTAAGATGGCTAATGCAACACACGCAAAAAAATGCAACTACAATAGGCTCGACTATTCTAAGAATGACATATGAGATGCTACAGCTAACACGTATTCAACTTGGAATTGAAGTACGATGCAGTTAGTATGATGCTTCGAGCCCAGTGCATGCAAGATAGATGAATGGATGCAAACATGCGAGCATAAGTATGTTAATTGAAACATGCCCTAATCTAACCATCATAAGCTAGTAAATAAAAGGGAGAAAGAAGTGGGGGTTGGAAGACATACATCACACACACGCACACTTATTACAACACTACCCTCGCTCGGAGGGTCCGAATGAATATTACACAATCAAAATAAATAACGAATTATTACACAATACTAATTACTTAACAAATGAACTAGGTAAGCAAAGTAAACTAGCATGCTATGCTACGTGCAATGGACTGCCTCAGCTCTGCTCGGAATGATGGAAGGTGTATGCATGCTCAAGTTGCCTTGTCGGTAAATCCTTCGCGATGCCTCGACTCGCCTTTGTTTGCAATTGAACTCCAGAAACTTGCACAAAGCTCCAAGAGGCTGAAACTCCACTCTGGGAAGCTGTGGGAGGGCCATCGACCAGTTTATGTAGGAAAAACCAAAAGGGGTGGTCGGCCTGCCAGAAAAGCTAGTCGGCCGACCAGTTCCTGCCTCTAGTTTCTGGTTTTTCTGCAACAAAGACAAGAGAAAGAGAAAGCAAGGTATTTGCAACACATGTGTGCACGACCACTCTCTCCGTCCTTGCATGAGCTCTAGGGAGTGCAGTCCTCGATCCTCAGGCCATCAATCATGCATCTCAATGCATGATGGCCAAGGAGCCAAATTGCGTGACTCAATGGAACATGAATGCACATATAAGCAACTAAAACCAACAACTCTATCATAGATGGTCGAGAGTGTCGGTGACCTGGAATCGAGGCACATTTCGTCACTTTGAGTACGAAACATCCCTCGTTTCCCGTGCTTGGGCTAACTCCTATCCCAAACACAATGCAACAGGCATGACATGCACCAATGCAACAAACATGCAATCCTAATGCGATGCAACTAAGTCATGCAAACATGCAAGTGATGAAAATGCAAAGGTGCAGCTAGCATACGCAATGCTACGAACTATCGATGGCATACTCAATGCACATGAACTAAATGCGACTAACAACCTATGGCATACTCAATGCGACTAACAACCTAGCATGCACAATGCGAGGAATGACATGGCATACACAATGCTAACAACATAACATGCACAACACATTGCAACATGGCATACATAATGCAAGATGGGCTTAAACTAAAATGAGTGGACCTCAGCCACACTCACATCAGTGGCCAAATGATGGAAATAAGACAACCGAAATACATGCAAACATGCACGAATGCAAAGGACCGAACCTAGGGCATCAAATGCCACTCTACCAAAGCATGGCAAGGGATGAAAGATGTCATACAAACATGCAATTTCCAGCTCTGAAATAAGATGCTCAATGGTCCCAAATCATGGAAACATGTCACGCAATGCACGAAATAAGCCCCAAAACTCAAAACTAGGCAAATGCATTGAACCACAAGTATGCAAAGCAAGCATTATTTGATCATGAGGCATGAAAATAGAGCCAAGGCAATCCTAAACATGTACCAAATCAGTTTCAGGCACGGCCAAAAGGTGCTAACATGAAGGGCTAAAACAACATGCGACATAAGCTAGTAAGCATGGTTTACATGGCATGTATATGAAGCACAAGAGAGGTCACCAAACCAGCCATAAATAGGAACATGGTATGCTAAAATATGCCCAAATAATCACTGAAATGTATCCAATGCATGCAAAAATGATGGGCTCCTTTGGAGGGCCATGAGGTGGATTACTCAACACATACAAGATAGACATGTAAAATGGAAAAATCAACTTTGGAAATCAGTTATGACAGCCCCAAAAATCACCAAAAAGGCCCTAAAATGGGTCAATGAAACATGCAATGAAAGGTCCCCTTGAAATGCCTTGAGGAGGATTGCTCCACACATGCATGAGGGACACAAAATATGGTCAAAAAGGCTCTGGACAGAGCTAAGGCAGACCTCAAAACTCACATAATAGGGCCTGAAACAAGACTTCAAAGCATGCAAGATGGAGCCCCTTTGGAAGGCCAAAAGGGCCAACAAACAAGACAAGGAGAGAGGGGGTCACCCCCCTCTGATTTTGGCTCTCCAAACAAAGCATTCAACAAAGGCCTAGATGGAAGGCTCAAAACAAGAGGCAAACAACCATACAAGGAAGTAAATGACCTCAAACAAAAAAATGCCCTTAATAAACATCAAGAGGGGCTCAAAATAAGACTCTTTTCAGTTTATGGCCTATCTCGAAAATGCTCATAAGTAAGGCTAAGATATGAAGCAAAATAAGCCTACAAAGAGGGATAGGGCATACAAGGAGGTATATGACCTCAAACATAAAAGTGTCCTTAATAAAACTTCAAGATGAGCTCAAAATAAGACACTTTTTATTTTATAACAAAACCCATAAATGCTTGCAAATAGGGCTAAGTTATGAAGCAAAATAATGCAAAAAAAGGGAAAATGAGGACTTACCCTTGTAACACAGCAATGCAGCAAGTTCTGGACCAAGAAGGTGAGTCTTCAACCTCTGAAAAACAGCTCCAAGATGATTGAATGGATGGTGGAGGTGGTAGGCTATGAGGTGTGGTGTAATGGCCAAGAACAATGGGGTATTTGAGCTTGGGTGAGAGAGATATAGAGGGTGGAATGTATATCCCTTGGTTGGTTTTTCTAACCCTTGCAAATGGAGGGGGAGTGTTGGTTTTATAGAGGAGAAGAGCCAAGACTTCTTGGAGAAGCCTTAAGAGAGGGTCAAAGCTTCTCAAAGAAGCTTAACCAAAAGGGTCAAGCTTCTCTAAAAAGCTAAGCAAAAGGGTCAAAACCAACTTAAAAGGACCAACAAAAGGCTCAAAATCTCGAACAGTGGGTCAAATGCTACATAGCTGGCACAGCTGTATGTAACTCAGGAAGGCCAAAAAGCAGAAGGTAGGCCGACCAGTTCAAGTGGTCGGCCGACCACTTACCCTGGTCGGCCGACCAGGGTTCAGAAAGGTCAATGAGAAAAGCTGGTCGGCCATACCAGAAAGGTGGCCTCCCAGATGAGTACAACACAGCTGTATGGTGGGAGACCAGAAATTGTGACCCAGGAGAGTGGAAAACCAGTTTTTTAGCAAGGTTCAAAAGGGTCAGGAAGAAAACCTGGTCGGCCTACCCATATTGGTGGCCTCCCAGATGAGTACAACACAATGGTGGTATGGGAGACCAGAAATTATGGCCTAAAAGTGAGGAAAACCAGCTTTCTGTCAAGAAAACCGGCTGGAGGAGAGAGAAAAGTGGTCCCCAAGGAGAAAGCTGGTTTCCAAGGGGAAAAGGTGGTCTCCCACCCTTGTACCACCTTCCTAACAATGAAACTAGGGTCCATGCCAAAAATGAACCCTAACCGATGCAAAACGAGGGTTCGGGAGGCCAAAACGCGCAGCTGGGGCCCCGAAAACTGACTGTTAAGCGCCGGAAGTGGCGTGCGACCACGAAGGTGGTCTCCCAGACCACAGTGTCCCTCTAGGGAGAGGAAACAAGGTGTGTGCCAAAAACCGGAGCAAACGGAGGTAGTTAAGCGGTCCCGAACCGAGGCACGCGGCCAACGGCTCCGAAAACCAAGAACTGGTCTCCAAACGGGAAAAGGGGTCTACGACCACGAAACGTAGCCTACGGCCACTGGGAGATGGTCTACGAGACCTCTCCCTCCCTTTGGGAAGAGAAAAACAGAAAAAACAGGACCAGGTTCGCAAACCGAGGCAAAGTACAAAAGAGCCCCAAAGTCCGGAGGTAAGGCTCTCAGCCGAGACTCCGCAACCTCAGAACGAGCACAATATGCATCATCACCGAGCGCTCAACCAGTGACGTCTGAGTCTTAAGGTTGGTAAAAAATGGGGTGTCTACACCGACCAAAAAATTTGTGGCTAAAAGTCTATTTTTTGTCGGCAAGTTATCCGCGACCAATTTTTTTGGTCGCTACTTTGGTCGCCAGTTGAGGGTCAACAAAAGTAATTTGCGACCAAAATTTTAGTTGGTCGGCAAAAGTTAGATTTGTCGACTAAATTTTTGGTCGCTAAATATGCCATTACTACAACTAATCCATTTTGTCGCTAAAACACTTTGGCCGTGAAAAGTGATATTTTCCCGACCAAATATCTTAGTCGCCAATTGTTACATTCCACAACCAAAAAATTTAGTCACCAATTATCACATTCAACGACCAAAAAGTTTGGTCGCCAATTGCGACATTCTACGACCAAAAATTTTGGTCACCGATTGTCACATTCCACGACCAAAATAATTAGTCGCCAATTGTCACATTCCACAACTAAATTGTTTGGTCACCAATTGTCACATTCCATGACCAAACATGTTTGTTGCCAAAAGAAATGTTTGCGCATCTAAAACTTTAGTCGGCAATAGACCTATTCGCGACCAAATCCTTTGGTTGCCAAAATTAATAATTTTAACGACTAATTATTTAGTCACCAAATGTGCTTAGTGATACACCGACTACTTTATTTAGTCGGCAAAAGTATAACTTATCTTTCCCGACTAATCAATTGGTCGCCAAAACTAAAAAAAACAAAACCAAATTTGATCGCCAACATCCAACAAAATAAACCTATAATTTATAATAATTCATCCAATTTATTTAATATAATCTGTAATTTGCAAAAATCATTCAAACCAAAAAATAAATTGAATCATGAACATTTAACAAAATACATATATCAACCATTTCTGAACCTATTTAATTAAAGTCAGCAACTATTATAAGTTTTCATCCACAAGTAATTCCAAGCTACATATTTCATGTAGCATAAAAATTTAAAACATAACAAGTACTTATTATTATGTTTTAAATTTTTATCGATGTTCATCAACCCAAAAATATAACTAATAGTCTACCAAATATTTTCCATACACACCCATCCAAAAATATAACTACTAGTGTATCCAAAAATATAACTACTAGTCTACCCTAATATTTTCTATATACATCTATACAAAAATATACAATCCTACCAATAATACAAAAAGTGCCAATTTGTCCAATACAATTTAGCTTTGTGCACGAGTTCATCCATCTGTACCAAAGAAAAAGAGAAATAATGTCAGATAAAATTGGACAAATAATGAAAAATGTCCATGAAAAGTTAAGGTCACATTAGCAAATTAAATGACTATCATTATCAAATTGTAAATAAAACAACAACATTCTTATGTCTATAGCATTATCACTTTGGTATTTCATTGTTTAGTTTTTTGAACGGACTTAAATGTAATTCAAAGAAAAACAAGTCAAAAATAATTAAATAAAACAACAGTTCACAATAATATGCAATGGACTTCTCAACTAGCAAATATAAACTATACATATTGGCATACGAGAGTGTCTAACCATCACTACAGGAAAAAGGGGATTTAGTGGCGTTTTTTTAACGACGCTTTTGTAAACGTCACTATTTTTATTATTTAACAGCGTTTTATAAAACGCCGCGTATTCTATTAAACAAAACGACACCATTTTATACTGGGAGGCGTTTAAAAATGCCTCCGAATGCGGTAGCCACACGCGCCTCTTTTTTCTTTTTTTTTTGAACAAGAACACGCGCCTCTCAACCCTTATTTTGAATCAGAGCCTTTCTCTCTCTCTCTCTCTCTCTCTCTCTCTCTCAACCCTTATTTTGAATCAGAGCCTTTCTTAATACATACGCACAGATCTCTCTCTCTCTCAACCCTCTCTAAGCTCCATCAAAGATTCAGATCGAAGCTCCATCGAAACGATTTCGAAGCTCCATCGAAGATTCAGATCGAAACTCCATCGACGCGATTTCGAAGCTCCATCGCCTGCGATTTCGAAGATTCAGATCTAAACTCTGACCCCTCGATTACTCGCATTTCAACCTCCATTGAATAGTCTACTTTGTTTCTGAACTGTAATCAGTACTCTCTCTCTCTCTCTCTCTCTCTCTCTCTCTCTCTCTCGCTCTATTTGTGGTCTTTGGGAAAAATGAAGAATTACAGTATTGGCATCAGGCACTAGTTATTTCATTACTGTTTTTAGTCAATTCTATTTTGATGATATAATACTACCAAATATATGAATAGCAATGTTAAATAATGGAGAATGAGATATTAGTTCTATTTTTCTATTAGTCAATTCAATTTTGATGATATTACTCTCTGTTGGCAAATTTCCAGCTCACATTCTTTTGCATATGTTTAATGCTATATATCATATATATGAATCCCTTTTGTTTGTGATTGGAATCATCTGTCAAACATTGATCGCATCATCTGACTTCAATGATATGAGATTCAAAGCTTTCTAATTAATATTTAAGATTGTCTAGCTCTCTGATTAATATTTTTCACTTACTCAAACAGAGCATAAGTATTCAGTTTGGTAACTTCTTTGAATCTGCATTGAAATAAGTGGATGAAACATACATACCATTTTGTTTGAGCTTCCTCTTCAACAGATAAAAAAGAAAGAAAATTGAAATAAGCAGAGTCGGGGAAATGATAACTGTTATGATCACCCACAATTTTCTTCTATTCCCTGAATTCGTAAGAATATAATTATGATGAGTCTATCTGTGTGTTTTTAAGATCTAAATAAGGAAGGAAAAAAAAAAGAAAAAAAAAAAGAGTACCCTATTACATATACTCATTACCTCTAGCAGATGAAAGCTCAAAAGCAATAAGCTTCAGATGGAAACCTTGATTAGCAGTGTTCCCATCTGAGATTTGTAAGTTCAACAAAGCTCCTTCCAATATAGAACACCTGCCAGCATTATACGCGTAGGCTGTGCAGGAACAATTCTGCTGGCAACCTGATTCACACCATTGAGAGCACGGACCAATATATTCTTTTGAGCTTGCTAGAAATTTCACATCTGAAATTTTTACGAACACATCATTTTTCCTACTAACATTGCTTTCCAACTGGAAATGGATTTTCCTTATGCAACCACCTGGCCAGTCATCTAGTAGCGTTGCTTCGGTTGAAAGCGGTTTAAAACCCTGCAAACACGTGCAATGGGTCGAGGAATTCTCATTGAAGATACCAAACGCCCCACAATAAGCATAAACCTTGAATAGTTTACTCGGTTGAGTCAGTAATATTTGCCAATCCCGAACACCGTCTAGCCATGCCAGCTGGCTAACTTGTCCTGATTGTTCCATCACAAATCTTGATAGCATAGCACTGTTCTTAAGAGAGTAAGTAAAATAGCTCACATGAGTGTACCCGGCAGACTTTAAAAGTTAGGAACAGATAAATTAATCAGAGAGCTAGACAATCTTCTCACATGAGTCTTATATTTTTGTGATTCTAGTTATTAATGTGGATAACTATGATTGTGATTGTGATTGTGATTGTGATTCCTCATTTGGTGGCTGCTCTTTGGTGTTTTTTGAATCATCATCATCAGAAGTATTCGAGCTTTGGTACCCTAATTGGTTTGGGTAGTTGGTTTGAATTTCCCACATCCATGAGTTCCTGCCAAAATTATTCTATTATTGATGGATTTGAGAGAGCAATATATTTCTTGAATCTATCATAATCTATCAAGAGCATTGTAGAAACTTTTGGTTTCTTCATTAATATGCTTCATACTAGATATGCTTCTAGTATGCTTGATAGTACTAATTTAGATTACACCACCGGGATGCAATCATTAATGGTGCATACCTTAGACCTGTCCAAGAATCTTCATTAGAGATACCTAGTCATCTTTGATGAAGCTCTTCTTGGATTGTCCAGTTTGGACAGTTCAGGGGCACAAGTCTGTATTGTAATTAGTAGTTTTACTACTTATAGTCCATCTCGTAGAGATTTCGTGTAGCAACTCCTTGTGTTCTCCGAGTGCATACTAGACAAGGTGTAGCAGTACACCTAGTCTATGTCGTGTATTTGGAGAACAATGGGGAGATGCTGCCGAAATTTCGTTAGAGATGAACAGAGCGGTATGAACTGCTTTTTACAATATAGACCGTGCATTCCTGAATGGGAAAGTAGGATGAACCAACATATTAGAGACCAGTTAAAGGTGAATGATGTCATGTCGCATGCATTATAAGGTACTTAATTGAGGTTAAGATTAATTAAAATGGAACGGTAATTTTGAACTTTGTTGATTTGGCAGTGACATTTGTAGTGTAAGACAGAGTCAGATGGATAAAAGTTGGATAAATCAGCATAGGTTGCACCCGGATTACATAGAAGGGGTTAAGGAATTTATTAAATTTGCATGTGAAAATAAGCCGTTGTTGAATGAAGTCACATGCCCATGTAAACGGTGTCGTAATGTCAAATTGGTGGAGAAAGGCCTGTTAGGGGAACATTTAATGATCAATGGGTTTCTTCCAAGTTACACCAGTTGGATTTTTCGTGGGGAGAATTTGTCGTCGCCTGTGCCACACAATGTGAATGTCGAGCAAACTGATTCGAATGATGGTGATGAAACTTATGAAATGCTATACAAAAGATTTGGACTTCCTCCACCAAGCTTTATTCACAAGGCAGCAAGTTCTGGTATTAAACAAGGTCCAGATGAGAAAACCAAAAAAAATTTCAATTCATTGAAAGAGGCCGAAAGAGAGTTGTATCCTGAGTGTCAAAAGTTTTCAACGCTCTCATTTATTGTTCGGTTATTGCACATCAAGTGCCTTAGTGAATGGAGTGACAAGTCTTTCACGATGTTGCTTGAGCTTTTGAAGGATTCGTTCCCAAAGGGTGAAACTTTGCCAAAGTCATTTTATGCAACTAGGAAACTCCTTAGGGACTTGGGCCTCGATTATCATAAGGTAAATACATGCCCAAGGGATTGTTCACTATATTGGAAGGAAACAGCTAGTATGGATGATTGCATAGTGTGTCATATGCCTAGATACAAACAGTTTGAGGGGGATAAAAATGATGTTAAGAAGAAGTAACAAAGAATTCCACAGAAGATTGTTAGATACTTTCCATTGATTCCAAGGCTTCAAAGATTGTTTGTCATCCAAAACATCTTCTTTAATGAGATGGCATGCAGAGGGCCGAATTGATGACGGCAAAATGAGACATCCCGCTGACTCTCCAGTTTGGAAATATTTTGATAATTTGTATCCCAAGTTTGCGAGTGAGCCTCGCAATGTCAGATTGGGTTTAGCAGCGGATGGATTCAATCCATTCAAGGCAATGAATGTCTCTCATAGCAGTTGGCCAGTTACTATGATGCCATACAATTTGCCACCATGGTTATGCATGAAGCAGCCTCATATGATGATGACATTGCTCATCGATGGTCCTTCTTCACCTGGAAATAACATTGGCGTCTACTTACGCCTTGTAGTGGATGAATTGAAAGAATTGTGGGAAAACGGTGTTGACACGTATGATGTAGAAACTAATCAGATGTTCCGAATGCATGCTGTGTTATTATGGACTATAAATGATTTTCCTGCCTATGCAATTTTGTTTGGATGGAGCACGAAAGGCGCTTTAGCTTGTCCTTGTTGTAACACACACTCGTTCTCGATATTTGAAGAATGGAAGGAAATTATGTTACATGGGTCATCGTCGCTAGTTAAATGGGGGTCACAAATTTCGGAAAGCTAGTGTGTCTTTTGATGGCACTCGTGAATTCGAACCATGTCCAACTCGGTTATCAGGGGCTAATGTGCTACAACAACTAGGCCCTAAGTTCAAATTGAATTCTAAACGTCAACAATCTAGCAAATGGAATAGAAAGGGGAAAGAAAATGAGGACTCGGGTCATAATTGGAAGAAAAAGAGTATTTTCTTTGAGCTGTCATATTGGGAGCATAATTTGATTAGCCACAACCTTGATGTGACGCACATTGAAAAGAACATGTGTGATAATGTATTGTGGACGATATTAAATGTTGATGGGAAAGGGAAGGACAATTTAAATACTCGTCGAGATTTGCAAGATATGGGAATTCGGAAGGCACTACATCCTCAGAAAAGGGTTGGGAACGAGTATTATTTGCCTCCTGCATGTTTTGCCATGAACAATAGAGAGAAAAGTCTATTCTGCACACTTCTAAAGAACATCAAAGTTCCAGATGGTTACGCATCTAATATCTCTCGTTGGGTTAACCTCAAACAACGTAGCATATCTGGACTGAAAAGTCATGATAACCATATACTTATGCAACAAATACTTCCAATAGAGTGAGAAATTTGTTACCGAAGAAAGTGGTTGAACCATTAATTGAGTTAAGCAATTTCTTCAGGCAGTTGTGTTTCAAAACCCTAGAGGTGGATGGTTTAAATCGTCTTCAATCCCAAATTGCTCTTACACTTTGCCATCTTGAGAGAATTTTTCCTCCATCATTTTTCGATATAATGGAGCACTTACCCATTCACCTAGCAGAGGAAGCAAAGATTGCCGGTCCGGTGCAATATCGATGGATGTACTTTGTAGAAAGGTGTGTAATTCTACTCCAATGTCCATTTGTATATATTTGCTTGTTAATACTTGGAAGTCATGTATGCATCTTTTTGTTTATAGGTACCTTATGACGCTTAAATCATACATGCGTAATCGAAGTCATCCTGAAGGTTCAATTGCATAGGGATACTTAGTCGAAGAATGTATAACATTTTGCTCAAGGTACTTGCATGATGTTGAGTCGAAATTGCATCAACCATTAAGGAATTGTGATGTTAGTGACAATCCTGAGATATTAATGGGGCGGGCTTTAGGAAAAGGAAAAGGGTTTGTGCTTGATAACACAACATGGGTACAGGCTCATCGGTATGTGTTATTTAACATCGCTGCGATTGTCCCATATCGAGAGTAAGATAGACGCAACCTTTGTCTCATCGTGAATGTATTTATACCAACTATAATTATCTTGCATTTTACAAGTAGTTTAATTGTGTAGGGAACATTGTGAATTTATTAAGCGGTCACATCGTCGTCTCAGAGATTATGATGTGGATCGTTGTCACAATGATGAGTTTCCCAAATGGTTCAATTCTCATGTAAGTGCATGTCAAGCACAACAAGTCTTTCTATATTTTTGAAGTTGTTAATTGATGTTTAACATTGATTACTTTTTTTTAAAAATAGGTTGCAAAGCTGTTAACTACTGAAAATGTAGCGTTGTCGGATGAGATTAAAATTTTGGCTTTGAGGCCCAGCCAAAAGGCCACCAGATTTAATGGGTATATAATTAATGGTACTAGGTATCATACGGAGTCGTGAGTTGAGAAGAAAAACTCAGAATAGTGGGGTTATGGTGAAGGCAAAGACTTCTAGCTATGCAAGTGCGAAAGACATTAATCCAGTAGAAGGTGATGTAGCGTACTATGGATATGTGACAGATATTATTGAATTGTATTACTCACATGACCATAGATACATGTTATTCATGTGCAATTGGATTGATAACAATAAGGGAATCAAGCGGGATGATTTTGGTTTTACACTTGTTAATTTCAATCACTTGTTATATGCGAAGAAACAGGACAGTGATGAGCCATTCATCCTAGCATCTCAAGCACAACAAGTCTTTTATGTTAATGATTGTGTTGATGAAGATTGGAATGTTGTACTCAAGATGAAACCTAGAGACTTGTATGAGGTGTGTGGAGAACAACCAACTATTGATGAAGGACTACATCACAACGAAGTGGAAGGATTTGGTGATCAAGAGTTAGATGTAGCTTTCTTCACTTGTGAGGAGGACATGGATTGGGTTAGGCAAGGTATTGATGGAACAACTGTTGATGAAACTATTGGACCTCTTGAAGCATCGACAGAGGCACCATTTGAAGATGACGAAGAAATGATATGATATTGTAATTGGTTGCATATTCACTTTTACATTTGTGTTTTCTGTACGGATATTCATGTTAATAAAATCTTTGCTTTTATACCTTTGTAGTTTTCTTTAAATGGCCATTTTTACCTTTCATGTACTCTTATTCTGTTTTGAATGCAGTTTCTTTATAGATTATCCTGTCCTTACTTTTATGTTTGTAGTTTCTTTATAGATTATCTATGAGTTCTAGCTCCGAGAGTTCTTCTAGTGAGAGTGAGCAATCAAGCTCTAATAGTTCTAGTTCAGATGAGACTCATGCCACACTTAAGATGAGAGTCATACCCGATCCACCGGCATCATGGCATCCACCAGACAGTCTTCCTACCACATCACATAGCGGTAGTACATCACATGGCTCAGTTTCAGCTGGTATGTATAACTATATTCAGATTTTACTGAACTATTTTATTTTTTTTATTTTATCATATTGATTAGGATTTATTCCTCTATGAATAGTATGATTCTTCCCTTTAATTGATTGCTCATCAGTGGTTCAGTTGTGATGTTGTGAAATCTCATGCAGTTTGTGCATATATCTGCTGTATGGATATATTTAATTGTGCTTGTTTTTACCATGTTTGAAGGCATGGGAAGTTTTTAGAAGACTGTGAAGAGAGAGAAAGGAAGGCATCTTAGAAATTGTCTTTCTTGAAAGACAGGAAAGTATAATTGACAATGAAAAGAACTCCACTCTACTTTCTGTGTTCTCTTATTCATGTTTACTTGACATCCCTGTCTATGCTTTTTATCCCTCCAAATGCCCTCCAAACACCTGCTTACCTGTATCCAACTTCACTCACCCACGTGCATGCACGTGCAGCCAAAAGGCCACCAGATTTTTTCTAATTACATAAATTAGCCAATTTGAAATGCTTGCTATATATATTTAAATCTAAATTGTGGGGCTATAGTAGTGAAAGTTCCTTGTGTTAATCCAATATTTTTAAAATATGTTAAAGTCAATTTACTTGATTAACTTTGTTATATAAAGTAATTTAGGGCGACTAAAATGTGGTTGGAGAATAGGAATGTTTGACGCTGAAAATTCATGGTAGTGAGATTTCAATTTAGAAGATGCTCTGTAATCTCATGCAGCATCTTATTTTTCACTTAATCACGAAAGTCTGTTTTCATGAATTTTGCTTATTGATGGTGTTTCCTGTTCACTGGCGTAGATTCTGATACTTCATTAACCTTTCACCTTTATTTAATTATTTTGTTTGGACATATATAATTAGTCTGTTTTCAGATGAGAACTTTCTCGTTAAGATATTTGTGAGCATTTAACACCTTGTCTTTGAGCATAGATGCACTTGAAAAGCTTCCTGTTTTGTGATGACATTGAATGTTAGGCTTTTAAAAGTGCCGGCTCCCAATAATTTAGACTGTTTGGACAGATGGTAGACTAGAAATAGTCCTAAACTTGGTCAATTCTGTGATGACATTTTCTTGCTGTTTTGTGATGTCATTTTCTTACTGTTGCAGTAGTATATATATATTTATATTAAATCAATTCTTTGGCCCCGTTTTTGTTTTTTTATAGGTCCTAGCTCAAGTCAAGCCACACAAAAGCAGACAAGGGGTCCCACATATGTACATGGTCAATGGGGTACTTCAGATGATGGCGTTTTAAAACTTGTTTCTAATGAGTTGAATCAAGTAGTTGAAGGATACACACCCCTTGCTTCACATTTGGGCGTTTTGGCACGAGATGGGAGTCTTGCACCACTCACTTTTACGACTTGGCATTATGTCCCACAGCAAAATAAAGATAACATATGGAGGGAGATAAAGATAATCCAGATATTTAATATGAAATAAGTTGAAATGCATATTACAATTGGATTCCATATGAAATGCATATTACAAGTGTAGTTGACATTGCATATTACAAGTGTGTATAATTGTAATGCAGGCTCATACGAATGCAGATGATTCCATGAAGAGAACAATAATGACTTCATTTGGGAAGAAATGGAGAGATTGGAAAAGTCGCGTGAAAAATATGGGATACAAACCCTTCAAGAATGATGCAGAAAGGTTGGCTCATCGACCGGATAGAGTACATGAGGATCAGTGGCGGGCCTTGGTCTACTATTGGGGCACTCAGAGTGCATCGGTACAGTTTTATTTATGTGAAAAAATGTTTATATATGATAATTTTTGATAATATCTCAAATGAATTTCATATTTAACAGAAATCAAGCAAGAAGAATAGAAAATTTCGGAAGAAGAAGACACTGCATCATAGAACAGGTCGAAAGCCTTTCTCAATAGTTCGAGTGGAGGTATAATTAGACATCACATCTTGGACATATTTTGAAATTTGTTAAGTTTTTAAGTTAAACAACTTATAACTTAGCTAGCTCAACTTATAACTAAACTAAATCAAGTTTAATATGTATAAGATTGAAGATTAAAATTTATTATCTTTAAAATTCATCTTCTCATCTTTGTCTTACATGTTTTGTTTTATCTATCTTTTATTTATAGGAGACAAAAAAAAAAAAAAAAAAAAAACAATGGGGTTCCTGCTAGTCGGCCACAGGTGTGGATGGCCGCATACATGAAAGGTGATACTTCCAATAGTGATTCAGTTAATGAAGTTATGGTATGTGATACTACTTTATTAGACTTTTAATATGATTTATATTGGATGCTAATTATTGAATTCAAAATTGCAGACTCAAATGAATGAGCTAACGGAGCACATGGAGGGATCTTCTTCGGACCCTGCTGCATTAAATGAACAGATTTTCACACAAGTTATGGGGCCGGAGCGACCTGGTCGTGTTCGGACATTTGGATTGGGACCATCCCCCATCGATGTTTTTGGAGGTAGATATAGGCAGTCACAAGAGCAGAATCATATCTTCCAAACTCGAGTTCAAGAACAAGTTGAAGAGCAACTTCAACGGTATCAAATGCAGTTACAGTCGAAGATTAATGACGTAATGGAGAAACAAATTCAAGCTATACGCGCAGATTTTCAGTTACGAATTGAGATTTTGGAATCTCAATTGCAAGCTACGGGCGTGCCCGTTGCACCAACTGTTGCACCTTTGAACCCATTACATAGGCAGCAGGTATTTTCATTATTTTTACTAGTTATTACTTTAAATTGCCCAGAGCTACTATACAACTTAAGCCTCTTATTGAATGATAGGTTGTTGATTCACTTAGTAGTCATCCCACTGTACGGCTAATGTCACATCAACAACAATCTCATGCATTTTCATCCCAAGAGGTGAGCAATCATTTAATCAAAGTTTTTTTTGACAATACAATATCTTATTAATTAAAATACTTGTTCTGATTAAATATAGGTTCACCTTTCAAAGAAAGAGAAGAAGAAGAAGAAGAACTAACAAGGTAAAAGTACTAACATCACTAGTTTAAGCTGATAATAATATTCATAAATCAATAGTGTTAAAGACATGTTAGGCAAATGCTTTTTTGAGTTGAGAATGATGTTATTCATAATTCATATACATTGTTTTTAAGTATCAAGTGGCTTTCACAAGTATGGTTTATTCTTCTTCTCCTACATTGTGTTTGGAAAGTGTCTAAGAAAAAGAAACAGTGTTGTGAGAATGTCCAACACACATTAGCAAACATGGTACTTATTGCATCTTAGTTTATCTATGTAGTCCTCAATTTGCTAGATAATTATATACTAAATTCTCCTAGGTGGAAAAACATACTCAATGCTATAAAGAACTAGATAAATTATGTGGGTACAATTAGTTGAGAAATTAGTAGTAGTTTTAGATTTATGCAAACTATAAGGCAGTACCATAGTATCTGAATGGCTGCTTTAAGATGGCAACTTCTTTGAAAAACTTGTGTGTAAGAAGAATGCTCATATGGGAAGGTTATGTGGGTACAATTAGTTGAACCCAGGTGCTTCAATCTAAAAGCTTGAGACGATTTCTTGATCCCCAACCACATAGTCCCCCAACAACGCCTCTCTTTCTCAGATCTCCAACTCTTCTGCACTAACACTCGCCTTCCAACTCTATTGCCTTCCAACTCCATTCTCATCACCAACAACTCCCGTTCCAACTTCACCAACATAAAGTAATCCTGTTACTAGCCAAACATAAAGTTTGGTGGTATTGAGGGAAAATTTATTGTTGTAATTATAGCCTCTACAATGTTGAAGAAGTGTTTCTTTCTTGGAGGCTTGACTCTGTTGGTGATAGTTCTAAAACACCTTGGGTTTCAAAGTTTTGAGGCTTTGAAATTAAGATTGATTCTTCTTAAGTGTATGCTCTAGTCCTCATGCATCACTCAGGCAAATATCAACAATGTAGATCTTTTTTGCCACTAAGAATTAGGATATTGATTATTGTTATAATTTTCCACAATAGATATCATGTGCACAAAGTATTTCAGTGTAACATGTTGTTTCAGTTTTGAGGTAGATAGATATGCTAAATATTTATGAAGATGAGTGTTACTGCATGACAACTTAATGTTTTCAGCACTTCTAAGTGGCTATCTCCATGGTTTTCTTCACCGCTGCTACATTGTTCACGCTCCTTAAGTTGTCCGGTAATTCTTCATATTCTTTCATACTCGTCCTCTACTTTACAATGGAATGTGTAACTATTAATAGTGCTTTTTCTTGACCTCATTTCCGTCTTTTACTAATTCACTGTAATGAGGTTTTTATTTTTCAGTTTTTAGATGCCTTGAAAGAAATTCATATTTTCCTTGATTTGGCTTTCGAATGTTTTCTTGCTAACAAAAACTTTTGGTTAGTTAAATGGATAGGAAAATTAACTTGGAATCTTGGTTGCTGATATGGCAAACTTTATATGTAGTGATGATTTTGTCGAAATGTGGAATTTGTTACCTGGAGCCTGGATAGTTAGAGCTCACAAGTGCAAGTTGTACTTATTTAATTGGAGCCATGTGTCTTCTTAAAAGGTTCTGAAGGATTAATAGTTTTTTTGACAGGAAAAAGCAACAAATGCACACAAGATGGTGATTATGGTTAGAAACTTTTCTTGGTACATATCTGTACATGTACATATATATGGTGGATGGAAGGGGTTGGGAAACGAAAGAATATGATTTAATTAGGATGGTGAATGTTGAGAAGTTCGTACGAAACTTGGTGTAAAGGTGTCAGAGATCTTCATCTTCAGAAAAATTGCCTTTCAAAATATGCTATGGGTCTAAGCTTGAGATTCCTGAAGTAAAGTTGGCATGGTGGCTTGCTTCATTTGAAGCTGCATCCTAACCTTTTTAATGTATCATCTTAAACAGACGTGACTATAAATTATGATTTTTTAAACTCTTTCCATCCTTCAGTCATGGATTTGTCTCATGTTTGGACATGGGACATGGTTCCAAGGCAAAATTCACGGAAAATCATCTCACGCTTTTTTTTTTAGTTCAAGATTCACGGAAACCCTCTCTTGAGTTGGTTCACAATCACAGATGATAATTGAAGAAGAATAGTGGTTGGGTTGGGGTTACTCTTGTGTGGATATTAAGGGCAGAGATGACTAGTCTCATAGCATAGCATATCTGCTGTTCTTGTTATTGGAAATTCGCTTTATTTTTCTGCTGCTGTTCTTGATTTCCTTTGTTGGGTTCACATATTAAAGAATGGAAATTGTTATGTGTCATTGAGAATCTTTCTTTTTTTCTTTATTTTTATTTTTTGATCAATCATCTCTTCTGCTATTCAGTCTCTAATTGTTGTATATTTTGTTTTTTTCTTTTGGTTTTAATTTCAAATTTTTGTATTCTCGTGAAATGGTTTTCCAACCATTCAAGAGGAGATTTTGTGCTTTTTGTCATCAAATTACTCAATTGGTATTTGATATGAAGACCATCACCATCTATTTTTATGTTTTCTCTTATTATATGATGTGTCAATGATGTATTAGTGCTATAAATTAATAGTGAAACTCATATTGTATTGAGTGGAGAAAATATAAAATTATTGTTAATACTAATGCATTGTTTTTTTTTTTTTAAATTTTTATTTTGCATGATTTACTAGTTACTCCTTACTTTGTGTTACATGTAGTTGGATGGCAATGACAATTTAGAGCATCTCTAGTTGCAATCTATATCAAGTTCATTTGTATTGGGTGTAAATTCTTCAATTTGTGTTTATTTTGATGAATCTGATTGCAGTTTATGTTTTGATGTAGGCATGTAGACTAGTGATGACTACAGCTTCTATGCTAAAACATGATTTTTGGATATATGTTAGTTTGTGGTTAATGTTAAAACATAATTTTTGGATTTTGGATATGTTATTTTGTGGGGTAATGATGATTGGATATTAATTGAATGAGAAACTGAATTAATGCTTCATTTATTATTTGAATGGGAGTTATTATTTTATATCTTAGTTTTATTACAGGTATTTGAATGGGAGTTGGATATTAATTGAATGAGAAATTGAATTAATTTTTCATTTGTTATTTCAATGGGAGTTATTATTTTATATGTTAGTTATTTTATATTTATTACAGGTATTTGAATGGGCGTTGGATAGTAATTGAATAAGAAACTGAATTAATGCTTCATTTGTTATTTGAATGAGAGTTAATATTTTATATGTCAGTATTACTATAGGTATTTTTTTAATTCAATCAAATAAAAATTAGTACAATTTCAAAAAAAAAAAAGAGAGGATATGACGGCGTTTCTACAAACGCCTTCTAAACTGTCAATAGTAACGGTCATATTTTTAAAATAGATACCACGGCATTTCAAAAAAGTCGCTAAATATCGTTGGTGACGTCAGCGAGTGCATAGTGGGACATTTGGCGGCGTTTTTTAAAACGCCTCCTATACTAATATCACGGCGTTTTTAAAACGTCGCAAAGATATAGCGACGACCGCAGCTTCAGCGTTTGGTAAAAGGAATTAGCGCCGTTTTTGATAGATATAGCGGCGTTTTTTAAACGCCACTAAAAGTCCAATTTCCAACAGTGCATAGTGAAGGGGAAAATTGAAGTGGAATTCAAACGGTTCGTCTATATGAGAATGTCTAACCATACTATAGCATAATAATAACAACAGTTTCATAACATGGATAAGGCAAAGTACAATATATAGATGTCCGGGGTAAGTGTCAAATCTAAGATATCATCAAGAGCCATGATAATATCTGCTCCAATTCTATTCTACAAAAGTTATAGACAAAAAACACAAACAGATGAGATGCTGATGATCCAATTCTATTCCACAAAAAGTTATAGACAAAAAACATAATCAGATGAGATGTTGAAGAGTGAAGCTGAACATATATAAAATAACAATTAACCCTTAAAATTCTCACACAGTGCTTATGATAATCACTGTTTAATGCAAACCCCACACATGCCATGATTGATTAAAAATTGCAGCCATTTTGTAAAAACATTGGTGTATGAGAAATTTAATATAAATATAATGAATATAATTATTTTTTAAGGTTCTTAATTCACAAAAAATTGGAAAGCTTATTTTTAATGGCATAAGTCATGACTCGTGTATTATAGTCCCCCCAACTGGTAGAGTTACACATTTAAGAAAAAAAGATGAATCAATATAATATAGAAATCTAATCTACAGTCAAATCTGTGAGGTGATACATCAAAGTAGCACGTTAAGGAGGGTTTATCCATCAATCAATGGATTAAGAGAGCATTCATCACCCTCCCAGCAAATTAAGAATCCTGGGATGAGATTGCAGATAACTAAGTATTGCTAGCTGACTATTCAATGTGAGGTGTATAAATTTGAACAGGAAGATGTTTCAAGTAATAATAAAAATGGGTGGTTTAAAAAATAAAAAAGACAATCTAATTTTGGCCAGTTAATCGATGACGTTAGGAGGGGTGAACCAGATACAAACGTAACCTTTGGCATTATTTGCATACAATGGCTACTCTCACACAAACTTGTATTCCCGTGATTGCCAGGCCAGGGTTTTCACCACTGAACCAAGCAATGCTGAATTAGATTGGAAATTGTAATTTACATAAATGCTTTGAACACTTTAACAACAAACTGAATTTGAGGTGCATAAAAATGATTAGAAACATAAATTGAAATCCATAAAATGTATAAAAGTTCGATAATTGATTATTTAACAATATTGAGAATTATATAGTTATTCACATAAAAGAATAAGTATAAAACTTTTAAAAAATGAAAAAATAAAAGTATTTTTACAAACCAAAAATTATTAAGTATTGTCAAATAACTCAATTTTATTAAAGACAAGTGTAAAGAATCCCAACAAATAAGGTTTTCAATTTTCTTTAAAAAATTAGTCGTAATAGAATTTCTAAATTAGAAGTAAGAATATTTATTGACATGGTAAAATACAACCTTTATATTTTTTTTTCTCTGAAAAAATATATAAAAAATAATGAAATATTCTAAATCCACGTCAACAAAGATTATTATTCCAATGTAGAGCACTGTGTTTTGGTGTGTTTTGATGGAAACAAAATAAATTCTTTATTCTACTATTATTTTGAATTTGGTTTTAATTTGGTCTCTTAAAAAACATAAACATTTTAGTTATTCCATTGGAAACAAACAAATGAAAGTTTTGTTCCTTTGTATGTATATATGGATGCACTTTGTTGATGAAATGAACTTATCTAACCTTGCCAAAGATGTGCCAGGTAACATTCTCAGTGCACAGAGGAGTAGTGAGAGAACCAACATATCTATAATACTTGCATGTATTTCGCCTCAATTTCCAAGTGTCATAGGTCCCTACGGCGATGTCATCTTCGTCTGTAAACACCTCCTTACCCAGCTCAGCTAATTCACTTTGGATCTACAACCATGAAAAATCACAACACCTATTAACTTATCAAACACTTCTATTCACTAGAATTTCAATATCAAGTTCTTCTACTTACCACAAGGGGTGACAGGTAAACATATGATTAAATGCAATAAATCTATATATACTCTACCTTGGAAATAATAGGATCGGCATCACCAATTTTATAAAGGATGGCTATAACTGTGAATCCTCCATCGCTAGCCTTGTGGACTAGATAAAGCTCTACATCAAAATCTATAATTATGTAAAACATAAATTAAAGTCAAATTACAAAGATGAAAAATATAATTTACCAAGTTTTTTAATTGAACAATCCACATAAAAAAAAAAAAAAAAAAAAAAAAAAAAAAAAAAAACATGAGACAAAAAAAGAACATACGTGACACCATTTATTATTGTAGTTACTAAACATTCTCTGTTTTTTTAGAGGTGATGTTATTATGTAAATTACAATTTCCAATATAAAATTTTTAAAAAAAAATCACATAAAATAATGTAACAATGACTTATTTAAAATTAAAGCTTATAAATAAATAAATGTTTTAGCTTTAAGTGATCCTAGTCAAATAAGTCACACCATTTTATACAAAATTTTACAGAGCAAGAGAAATAACACTTCCATCTAACTTTAGAAATTATTTTACCATGTCTCACAGTATCACCCCTTGTATGTCTAGCAAACATTGGCCCTGTTTGGTCAAATAGATTAAGTAATGCTTTCAAATCCAAAATAATTTAAAAAAAAAATCGACAAACTTCTTGAAAAGACAAATGAATATCCAAGTGTACATAGCATTTGAAGGTATGGATATCTAGTCATGAGTGTAATCCATACCTCAAAATGCTAGAAAATCAATCTTATGCTTTCGTAAAATAACTTTCAATTTTAATTTAAGGGCAAATTACACAAATAGACCCTATAGTTTGGGGCTTGTATCACTTTGGTCCTTGACTTTTCAATTGTGACACATTTGATCCTGAATTTTGAATCTTGTTCCAAATAAGAACAATTGAAAATATCATTAGATTTTTCAAGGGTAAAATTGTCAATTTGATAAAATATAAACTAATTTGACAAAAATAAATGTCAAACAAATATTTTTTAATTTTTAAAAATTATTTCTACTTACTAAAAATAAAATTATGTAAAATTAATAAAACTTTTAGACATTTATTTTTTTTTTTTACCAAATTAATTTTTATTATGTGTTTGGATGATGATCATATAAAATTAATTTTAAAAAATTAATCATGTAATTTTTATTAATTTTACATAATTTTATCATTGGTGGTTAAAAATAATTTTAAAAAAATTAAAAATATTTTTTTGACATTTATTTTTGTCAAATTAGTTTATATTTTATCAAATTGACGATTTTACCCTTGAAAATCTAATGATATTTTCAATTGTCCTTATTTGGAACAAGATTCAAAATTCAGGGTCAAATGTGTCACAATTGAAAAGTCAAGGACCAAAGTAACACAAGTCTCAAACTATAGGGAATATTAGTGCAATTAACCCTTAATTTAATTATGATGGTTGTTGGTACCAAAAGTAAAAGGAAGGCCAAAAACATACCTCAACATTGTAGCTTATGATAATCACTGTTTAATCACTGATAATCACTGTCGCAATATTTTCTTTTGGATCTTAAAGCTCTGTTTGGTTATCAAAACTATTATGCAAAATCGTGAAAAAAAAATAAAAAAATAAAGCAAATAGACAAGATATATGTACTACATCCACGGACATGATGGCATGATGGCCTATCCTTTCATCCACTCTATACTTGCTTTGCAACACACCATGCTACCGTACATTAACATTATCAGTTGTTAAATTATAATAATAACTAATTATTTATGTATCCAAATGCTCAGAAAGGTTGATATTGGTATATCTTTAATATTATGTTTGAGCCTTAAAACTTGTGAAGAATGAAAAGGAAAGAAAAACGTTGCACTCTATTTGGATTTTGAGGTGAGAAAAGAAAAAAAGTGATTGTAATTTTGCACTCAAGTGAGAAAAGAAAATAAATAATTGTGATTTTTTACTTACTTTTTATTTTTATTTTATTTTTAAGATTGGAAAGAAAATCTTTATTGCAAAATCGCTAAAAGATCGAATCAATATGTTACATCGGTTTTACAAAAACTCCCCAAAGGGAGAGGAAACCCCCATAGAATGAGGGATCCAAGCCTTTATAGAGGAGAAAAAAACCCCCACAATGGTGAGAAACAAACCTCAACAGAGGATCCCATCTCATTATTTAAACAATATAACGGACTACTTGATGGGGAGGAAAATACGTACAAATTAGCATGCAACTGAATTAGGGCTATCAATGGATCGGATTCAATCTGAATCTGACTCGAATCTGATTCAAAAATCCGAATCCATTTACAAAAAATCTAATCCGATAATTCGATAATCCGAATCCATTTATTAAACGGATTGAATATGCAAAAATCCGATCTGATCCAATAATCCAATAATCCGATCTGGTTATTCTCAATTTAAATGAAGAAAACACAAAATGGAAAAAAAAATTAAATTATATAAAATTGTAGCTCAGTAAATAAATAAATTGATCGGATTGGATTATCATATCGGATATCTAAAATCATCGGATTTGGATATCTATAATCGGATATGGACTAAACGGATTCGGATCGGATTCAAATTTTGACAACTCTGATCCAAATCCGATCCATTTACAGGCCTGAACTGAATCTTTCCGTCTAACCATAGCTTTTAGGATGATAACTAGAGAACATGTCTAGACGACATGTCTAAATGTGAATCAAGTAGCTTAAACAATGAAGTCCAAAAGTTCCCAATGAACCTACTATCACGATCACTAACAATGTTTCTAGAACACCTAGTATTTGACAATATGCTTGAAGAAGAGCTAGGTAGTATATTCAGTTGTAATATACTTGGGTGCTCTAATGAATGTAGCATATTTGGAGAATTAGTCTATAAAGGCATGGACACACCCATTGTTGCGTATCATGAGCAACTATTTTATATCTTTTGAATATATTATATAATAAAAAAGAAGAAAAAGAAAAAGCAAATCATTTCATATCTTGCTTGTTTTAATTCAAAGTTTTGAACATTATAATATAATGTTCAACTTGCCTATAAGAGAAAAAGATGGCTCCATGTTTGAAAAAGGGAAAAATGATGGTTTTACTTTTATCTTCATTTCAATCATTATCTTTTGTTGTCTATTTGAAATTAGGAGCATCAGGAGCATCTGTTCTGTCAAAAGGAGCATCTTCTCTCCAACAGATATATTTTTGAGTATAAATAGAAGTGCTTTGTATGGAGAAAAATTGAGAACTTGAAAAGAAAAAAATTTTGTATACTCCAAAATTGTGATTGTATTTTTCACTCTACTCTTTTACTTTTAGATCTAAGTGTTGTCTTTGTGAAAAAATTATTGTAAAAGAGAGTTAAAGTACCTCTTATTTTTATTCATTATTTTGTGAGAAAATTTTGTAAGGGTGAGGTATTTATTGTTGAATGAGGCTCAATAGATAAAAAAGACCTGTGTAAAATCCACAAGCTTGATGAAGCCTTGGTGGTGTATTGATTCATTTTGATAGTGAATAAATTCTCAATGAGGTTCTTTGGGGAGTAAACACAGACTCGGCGTGTCGAACCACTATAAGTCTCAGTGTTTGATTTTCTCTCCCTATCTCTCTTACTTTTATATTGATAATAATTATTTTGTTTTTTATATGTTAAAATTTGAATATTGTGTTTATTATTTTTTATTATAAAATTTTTTAATAACCCAATTCACCCTCCTTCTTGGGTTTCCTACTTGAGATAACAATTGGTATCAGAGCTAGGACTCTAGTTTTTGTGATTTAATCGTCCTAGAGTATATTATGGCAACTTCAAGCTATTCTTTACCTGAGGAACAAACATCCAATAGACCACCATTATTTAGCGGTACCAATTTCCGCTACTAGAAAACTAGGATGACCATACACATACAATCTAACGATTATGAGTGCTGGAAATTATTTGTAACGGTCAAAAAATTCCTACCAGAACCATAGATGACCAAAAGATACCAAACCTGAAGATGAGTGGACTGAATCTGATACGAGAATGACTCAAGTCAATGTTAAAGCCACAAATATGTTGTATTGTGCCTTAAATACCAACGAGTTCAATAGAATTTCTACATGTAAGACAACAAAAGAAATTTGGGATAAACTCATAGTGACTCATGAAAGAACATACCAAGTTAAAGAGTCTAAAGTTAGCTTGCTAGTCCATAATTACGAGCTTTTTAAAATGAAACCTGATGAAACCATTACTCAAATGTTTACTCATTTTACTGATATTATAAATAGTTTAACATCTCTTGATAAAATATATACTAATGCTGAAATTGTAAGAAAAGTGCTCAGGTCATTACCTAAAAGTTGGGAGACAAAAGTCATTGCCATCACAGAAACTAAAGACTTATCAAAGCTAAGTCTGGAAGAACTAATGGGATCGCTTCTTACACATGAGCTCATCATGAAAGAAATGGATGAAGAAGAAGACAACAAGAAAAAGAAAGGAATAGCTTTTAAAACCATTGCTACTTGTGAAGAGGAAGATGAAGAAAATTCAGAATTTGATGATGAAGAAATGGCCTTCTTAACAAAAAGGTTCCAAAAATTTATGAAAAATAATCAAGGAAGAAGAAGATTTTTCAAAAGAGATTTTAACAAAGGAGAATATAGAAAAGATTTTATAAAGGAGAAAATAATAAGAAAATTAAAATCACTTGTTATGAGTGTAACAAATCCGGTCACATCAAAGCCGATTGTCCAAAAATTAAGAAACAATACAAGAAAGACAAAAGAAGAGCCCTGATTGCTACATGGGGAGATAGCGATGAAAGTGATTCAAAAAATGATGACAACAATAATGAAGTTGCCAACCTATGCCTAATGGCATTTGGAGATGATGATGGGATAAATAATAAGTCTTATTCTTTTAATAAATTACAATCTGCAATTGAAGAATTGCATGACGAATTTCGAAAACTTGGTATTAAAAATATTATACTTAAAAAATTGCTTTCAAATTCAACAAAAGAAAATGAATCTTTATCTAATAAAATTAAAGAGTTACAAAAAGATTTTTTAAAGATAAAAGAAGAAAATGAATTTTTAAAATCAAAAGAATCTCCTATTTTAAAAAAAGGAACTAAATGATTCAAAAATTGAAAACGATTCTTTAAAAAATGAGAAAATTACTTTCAATAAAAATATAGAAGATTTGAATAATACTCTTTCAAAATTTACTTAAAGAAGAGACACTTTGGATAAAATTCTTAAAAGTCAAAATCGTAAATTGGAAGAGTCGGGTATAAACCTTTTTCAAAAGAAAAACTTTCAAAAATGGTTTTATTTATGCTTCTTCTAGATACTCACATCTCATTCGACATTTTTGTGATAAAAAAGTATCATATTTCACCATCATATCCTATTAAAAGAAATCTTTTTGCTAAAATAAAAAAGATGTGGGTTCCTAAAGATATTTCAATTCTATCAAATTCTAAATTTTATGGACCCAATAAAATATGGGTACCAATAGAAAAATTAAATTTTTGTAGGAATTTTTCAAGACAAAATCCGATAATGATAGATGGTATCTCGACAGTGCATGCTCAAAGCACATGATCGAAAATAAAGCTATGTTCACCACACTTCAATCAAAGGATGGTGGATATGTAACCTTCCGCGACAATAGTAAAGGAAAAATCATTGGTGTAGGTAGTATTGGTAAAAATCATTCTCCTATTATAGAAAATATTTTACTTGTTGAAGGTTTAAAACATAACTTACTTAATGTCAATTATGTGATAAAGGTAATAGAGTTATTTTTGAGAAAACTCACTGCACAATTAAGAACACAAAAGATAATAAAACGTAGATATGAGAATGTATATGCGTTTGATTTGCATAACCTGTCTTCTCATTTTGATGTTAAATGTTTATCTGCAATAAATGAAACTAGTTGGTTATGGCATAAACGATTAGGACATGCTCATTTAGATTTAATTTCAAAACTTTCAAAAATTGAGTTAGTCACTGGTTTGCCTAAAATTAGTTTTGAAAAAGACAAACTTTGTGATGCATGCTAACTTGGAAAATAAACTAGAATTTCTTTTAAATTCAAAAATATCGTTTCAACTATTAGACCGTTTTAACTTTTGCATATTGATTTATTTGGACCATCTAAAACATTAGGTTTAGGAGGAAAATCGTATGCTCTTGTTTGTGTTGATGATTACACTAGATATATATGGGTATTATTTTTAGCCCACAAAAATGAAGCTTTTAATAATTTCTCAAAACGTTGTAAAAGAATTCAAAATGAAAAAAAACTTAATATTTGTAGTATTAGAAGTGATCTGGGTAGAAAATTTAAAAATTATGATTTTATTATGTTTTGTGATGATCTAGGAATAGATCATAATTTCTCGGCTTCTAGGATTCCTCAACAAAATAGTGTGGTTGAAAGAAAAAGTAGAACTCTTAAAGAAATGGCCCGTACTATACTTTGTGAGAATAATTTACCTAAATATTTTTGAGTTGAAGCCGTTAACACTGCATGCTATGTTGTAAACCATGCATTGATTAGACCTATTCTTAAGAAAATCCCTTACGAACTTTGCAAAGATAGAAAACCTAATTTAGCCATTTGCGTGCTTTTGATTGTAAATGCTTTGTATTAAATGACAATAAAGATAACTTAGAAAAATTTGATGGTAAATCGGATGAACCTGTATTTCTTGGTTATTCGAATTCTGGTAAAGCTTGTAGACTATTCAATAAAAGAATTTTACTTGCTAAAGAATCTATACACATTGCCTTTGATAAATCTAACAATGTTGTTTCCAAGAATCTTGTAAGTAACAATACTGCAGAAACAAATCTAAGAATGGAGAGCATTTACACAACAAATGAAGAAAATCCACCTACTGAATAAAAACAAGAAATCACAATGAAAAACCTTCAAGAGGAATATGCTCGTCTAAAAAATGAATCAAATTTATCAAAGAAATGAAAGTATGCTCATGGCCACCCTAAAGACCTTATTATAGGTGATGCAGCGGAAGGTATAAAAACTCATTCCTCTAATAGAAATGTTTGTAGTAATTCAACATTTGTTTCTCAAATTGAACCAAAATCGTTTTTAGAAGCTGAAAAAGATGAAAATTAGATTTTAGTAATACAAGAAGAATTAAACCAATTTAAAAAAAATAAAGTTTGGTTTTTGACCCCTCAACCTAAGGATCATCCAATAAAGTAGATGAATTCGTTACTAGAAATAAAGCTAGATTGGTAGCCCAAGGTTATAATCAAGAAGAGGGCATTGATTTTGATGAAACTTTTGCACCAGTCGTTAGACTTGAAGTTATTAGAATGTTACTTGCTTTTACATGTTTTAAAGATTTTAAATTATATCAAATGGGTGTTAAAAGTGTTTTTTTAAATGGGTACATTCTGATGCAAGTTTATGTTAAACAACCTCCCGATTTTGAAAATCATAAATACCCGGATCATGTTTTCAAACTCTCAAAAGCTTTATATGGTTTAAAACAAGCTCTTAGAGCATGGTATGAAAGATTGAGTAATTTTCTACTTAAAAAGGTTTTTCTCGAGGAAAAATAAATACAACTCTTTTTATAAAAACCAAAAAGGAGGATATGCTAATTGTTCACATTTATGTTGATGATATTATTTTTGGTGCTACTAATGAAAATTTGTATAAGGAGTTTGTTAAAGATATGCAAGGTGAATTTGAAATGAGTATGATAGGGAAGTTAAATTACTTACTTGGTCTACAAATTAAACAAACCAATGATGAGATCCATTTAAATCAAACGAAATATATTAAGGATCTACTCAAAAAAGTTTGAAATGGAATCATTAAAGCCTGTAGCAACTCCAATGAGCACATCAATAAAAATCAACAAAGATGAGCATGGTAAACTGGTAAATAAAAAGAAATACCGAGGTATGATTGGTTCCTTACTTTATCTTACTGCAAGTAAACCTGATATAACGTTTAGTATTTGTATGTGTGCACGTTTTCAATCTGTACCTAAAGAGTCACACATCACCGCAGTCAAACATATTTCCAGATATCTTGTTGGCATTCCAAATTTAGGATTATGGTATCCTAAGGAAAGTACCTATAAACTTTTTGGTTACTTGGACGCTGACTTTGTGGGATGTAGACTTGACCGAAAAAGTACTAGTGGTACTTGTCATTTTCTTGGACACTTACTTCTTGGTTTTGCAAAAAACAAAACTCAGTGGCTCTGTCAACTGCTGAAGTAGAATACATTGTCGCCGCTAGGTGTTGTGCACAATTGCTTTAGAAAACAACAACTTCAAGATTTTAGACTTCACTATGATCATATTCCAATAAAATGTGACAACACAAGTGCCATTAACCTTTCAAAAAATCATATTCAACACTTACGCACTAAACACATTGAAATAAGGCATCATTTTCTAAGAGATCATATACTCAAAAGTGACATTGAACTCGAATTTGTGCCTATAAATCGTCAATTAGCTGACATATTTACCAAGTCTTTTAATGAAGAACAATTTTGTTATATTAGAACTGAACTTAGTATGTTAAATACTCCTATATAATAATTATATATATAAATAAATAAATAAATAAAACATTTTTTTTTATAAATCCTCTCTCTCTCTCTTTGATCTCCCTCTGTTCGCCCCTCTTTCACTCTCGCTCTCTGTTTCTCTCTTTGTTTTCCTATCTCTCTTTCTCTCACTCGTTCTCGCTCCCTCTCATCATCCGACTCCAACTCCATCACCAACATCATCCATCAATTTCATTACTACCATTATCCACTCAAATCCCTCATCGTTCTACCAAGATCCATCACTACTCTACATAAAACCTTAATCACCGATCTTTGACATAATTTCCGATTCATCTGGTTCAATTACCGATCCATCACGATCCGTTACTGATCCACCAAGATCCATCACAGATCTACAAAAATTCATCACCGATTTACAAATATTTATCCCCAATCTTCTCCATTCTTTCCGATCATCAACATCATCGCCGATCAACACGTTAAAATTATTTTTGCACTTTGTTATATTTCTTATATGGTTGTATGTGCTCCAAACTCTCTTGTATTTAATAACAATTGCTTCTACCTAGTATGAAGAAATTACTTTTATTTGTATTCTCTCTTTATGTTAGTGCACTCGATGTAGTTGTTTATGGTCGGATCTTAATGGCCCTTGGTATTATGACTTGGTAATCTGTTTTTTACAATTTGTGTAATTTTTAGTGCATTAATTTAGGGGGAAACTCATATTATATAATATTTTGAGATTAAAACAATCAAATAAGCACAATCTTAAGGGGCGTTTGTATATTCCATGCATAATTTTATGAGGAGTATATATAGTTATCAACTAATTTTTTTTCACTCCCTATCTGCATAACAAATTTTTTTGCAAAGACAAACAAATTTTTTCAAAGAGAAATGCTTGTAATTTTATTTCAGAAAGGGAAAATATTGCTAGATTACATGTAAGTTTTGAGAAGGCTTCACAGATTTTTTTGCGTTTAACTTCTCTCAATATCTTCTTATGAGCCTCCTTTACATACCTCTCTCTATTTTCAACTTCAGTGAGTCTTGGCATTATAACCATTGCATAATATTACACCGCATTCTTCAACTAAAATTTTTTCCTCTCTAGATCTCTCTTCTCCTAACGAGTATTAGCCAGTTGTTGTTTTAAAAAGCTCACCTCGTCTTTCAATTGCTGAATCTCTTGTATTCTTGCTTGTCGTCGAGCCATATTGGACACTGCAGTCATTGTTTGTGTACTGAGAGCCATAGTATTATTAATAGCATCAATATCACTGCGATTACCAAAAACACTAGGACTCTCATTTACTGGAATCACGTGCGACTGCACTAGAGGTACCCTTTCATTTGCCTGAATTACAAGCATCTCAATCATGTCCGAACCATTGATGGCTAAGGTAAGGAATGACATGATTACACAGAAAGTAAACAAATTTTTTCTAAAATCACTTGAAGATTTTGTATCTCTGCATATCATCTTTTTCACTTTTTATACACTCCACTGATTCAATACTTGATGCATATTTGCTTCGATGTCTTGTTTATCAACTTTTTGGGCGCCACTGCACCATTTTTCAGGAGATGCTACAAAATCCCAAAAATGATCCCACGCAGAAATAAGAACCTTTATTATATTTTTGGCACATCCGACTATTTTCTCATATGTATTTGTATGATTTTTCATTTTGGGCACTGGAAATTTTCTTCTCTATAAAAACTTCATATATCAATATTTTATTTTGATGATGTCAAAGGGGGGAGAAAAAAATGTAAATTTGTATTGCTGTGCATGTGCATGTGCATGTGCTTTAATTATCAGATATCTTATATTGCAAAGTTATCAAATATTTTATTAATTTTGTGTCAAATCCATACATGTATTGCTATCATCAAAAAGGGAGAGATTGTTAATCTTGTTGTTTAATTTTGATGATATCTAAAATATTATTTGATAAATTATATATTTTTATATATATATGTTACAAAAATTTGACACAAAATATAAAAATTATATTATATCTTTTTGATATATGTTGCACCAAATTCACATTAATTTTGCATCTTATTGTATGTAGGACACACTCATGTATTGCGTATTATGAGCAACTATTTTATATCTTTTGAATATATTATATAATTAAAAAGAACAAAAAGATGAAGCAAATCATTTCATATCTTGCCTGTTTTAATTCAAAGTTTTGAACATTATAATATAATGTTCAACTTGCCTACAAGAGAAAAAGATGGCTCCATGTTTGAAAAAGGAAAAAAGGTGGTTTTACTTTATCATCATTTCAATCATTATCTTTTGCTGTCCATTTGAAATCAGGAGCATCTGTTCTGTCAAGAGGAGCATCTCCTCTCCCAACGGATATATTTTTGAGTATAAATAGAAGTGTTTTGTATGGAGAAAAATTAAGAACTTGAAAAGAAAAAAATTCTATATACTCCAAAATTGTGATTGTATTTTTCACTTTGCTCTTTCACTTTTAGATCTAAGTGTTGCATTTGTGAGAAAATTATTGTAAAAGAGGGTTAAAGTACCTCTTATTTTATTCATTATTTTGTGAGAAAATTTTGTAAGGGTGAGGCATTTATTGTTGAATGAGGCTCAATAGATAAAAGTAAGACTTCTGTAAAATCCACAAGCTTGGTGAAGCCTTGGTGGTGTATTGATTCATTTTGACAATGAAGAAATTATCAAGGAAGTTCCTTGGGAAGTGGACGTAGGCCCGACGTGCCGAACCACTATAAGTCTTAGTGTTTGATTTTCTCTCCCTATCTTTCTTACTTTTATATTGATAATTATTATTCTGTTTTTTATTTGTTAAAATTTGAATATTGTGTTTATTATTTTTTATTGTCAAATTTTTTAATAACCCAATTCACTTCCCCTCTTGGGTTGATTACCTAGGATAACAGACCCGGCCCATAATTTATGGAGCGTCCACATGGATTGTAGATAATTCACACTATTTAATGAATAAGATAATTAAGGGAACCTTCTTTTAGGTGTTTGAGTTGTTATGGAAGACTATAACTTCACCTCTATCAGGAGAGAATCTCTATATATTTGATATAGAGAAAAACAAGCATAAGTATTATTATTAGTATGTGAGTTTACCCGAAAATCTCCTACAGAAAAAGATTTCTCTCTATTATTCTCTCTTAGTTCACCATTATAGAACCTTTAGGTGAGTAGATCTAAGGATTTAAGTGAGAGAAAGTGAATGTTGAGAGAAAGAGAAAGAGTTACGGGTGAGAGGCGAAAAAGAGAGGCAACTAATGAGAAAGAAGTATCTTAGAGTCTATTTATAGTGTCTAGGTATTAATAGAATAGTAGCTCCAAGGTCAAATGAAAGAATAAGTCAAAAATCCCCAAAAAGTAGCCGAACGAAATCTATAAAAAGAGTCACAGGGGTCGACCCCTGCAATAGTGGTGTTGATCCTCAAGAAGAAAAGATGAGACACTAGTGTTTGGTAGTAGGCAAGGTGTCGACCTTTGGACCCAAGGTGCCAACACTAAATTTCAGCAACTAAACCCCATGCAATATACATACACCTCCCTAGCCAAAAACTTGAGGTCTTTTGCTAAGATTCTTGAACACAATTTCAGCTCTTGAGAGTGTTCAACTTGTGGTTTATGAACTAGAAGAGCATCCTCTCTTCTAAGAGGTATACTTTGAGCTTTTGTACCATCTTTTCTCTCTTTTTGCTTGGTGTTTACTTACTATTTTTAGAGTATTTTGAGGCCTAAAATATCTAATCTTAAGCCACAAAAAAAAGGAGGGGTTGGCCACCCTTCCTTTGGCTTGTTAGTTGGTTGAAACCCTTTAGCTTTAGCCCATTTTTTGTTTACTTTTTCCACCGCAAAAACTTAATTTTCAGCACTGTTTTGGTGCTGTTTCAGAGCATTTTAATGTGTTTAATTATGCTTTAAACACTATAGATGTTTTTTTGTAAGTCCTCATGGATATAGCTTTACTATGCTTAGCAGCATGCACAATAATCTAATGGGGGAGTTTGAGACAAATCCCATTGCTCATGAAATGTGGAATCAATTGAATATTACCTATGGGACCACACCTACAACCGAGCTACATGCTCTTATTTTGAAATTTGAGTAATTTGGGCTTGAAGCAGAGTGTCTGGGGTCACACCGCAACACTATCCTTGTGGCCCAAGCAGGGCAGCATCAGGCATTCAAGCTTAAGCGCAACAGATAAGGAAAACATGGTGGTGCAGCTGGTAATCTTGGTCCTAAGAGAGGTAATATGGGGAAGCACCGTTGAGGCAAGCGCGCTGGAAATAAAAACAAGACCAAGGTCAAGTGCTATAACTGTGGAAAGCAAGCTCACTTTGCTCGAGAATGACTTGATGCAAAGAAGGTAGACCTTATACTTAACTCTTTAAATACTTGTGTTTGTTCACATGTATGTGTTGCTAATTCTCTCCATGATTGGATTGTATAACTCAGAAACAACCCACCATTTAGTCAAAGAAAGAGTCAAGTTACTTTGGATTACAAAAAGATACCTGTAGACAATGCAGTACATTACTTTGGGTAATGGAACTCGAGAGGATGTCCTTGGAGTTCGTTCTTATCAGCTCAAGACGCGTTTGGGGCGCACTTTACTCCTCCATGATGGGCTTTTTGCTCTTGGTGTTTAATATAATTTTTTTATTAGTTATTGCTCTGTTAGGATTTGGTTTTAGTGGTAGTCAGTTGGATTCCTATTTAAATAAGGGCTTGTATGGATAAGATTTAGGGGTGTTCGCGGATCGGTTTTGTGCGGTTTGCGGTTCGGTTTTGACCCGCCCGCATCTATGCGGTTTGGGAAAAAGTCAACCCGCAACCGCCCGCAGTGCGGTTTGCGGTTTGTGCGGATAGGGTTTGCAAATGTGCGGGCGGTTGCGGGCGGTTTGCGGTTTACACTTTTTTCTTTAAAAATTAATTTTCGAGCTTTTTTTCTAGCGAATTTAGGCATCAGATTCATTTTATATATTTGTGATGACAATTTTTTGATGAGTTTACAAATAAAAATTGAATATCAATGCATTAAATGAAAGTATCCAAAACAAAGAGACCCTACACTAGCATTTTTGCCATGAAAAAAATGTATATCAATGCATTAAAGGTTGTACTCAATTAGAATTGCCAGTTCAGTAATCAATAATCAAACTATAAGTTTTATCGACCATTAGAAGGAAAATTTTATTAGGAAAAAGTGGATGAATCACCAATGAAAATCATATAAGAAACCAAGTTTAGGACTTGATAATTCTACGGCATTAAGAAAGTTGAGAAATACTTAAAAATAAGGATCTTAGTGTCATAGAGAATATAATGGTGCTCCTGTAAAAGTTACAAAGTTGGTATATAAAAAAAAATAATAATAATAATAATCAAAGTGCGGGCGGTTTTTGCGGGTTTCGGGTTTAAACCGCGACCCGCCCGCAACCCGCAAATTTGTCATATTTCAAACCGCATCCGCCCGCATTATGTTTGCGAAACCGCCCATTTATATGCGGGTTGGGCGGATTGGGCGGTTTGAGCGGTTCGGATAAACCGTTGCCCACCCCTAATAAGATTTTCTTTTTATTTATGCTAGATTTGGATTTTTCCTCATATTCTTATGTGTCTTATGGTAATAATACATTAAATTCTGTTAATTGGCATGCTAGACTTGGTCACATTGGAAAAGATAGAATGACTAGACTAGCTAAAGAAGGCCTGTTAGGACATCTTGCTAATGTAAGTCTTCTTGTGTGTGAGCCTTGTTTGGCAGGAAAGGCCTGTAGGAAGCCTTTTGGAAAGGCACCCAGGGCTTTATATCCTCTAGAGTTAGTCCACTCTGACATTTGTAGACCTATAAATGTAAAGGCACACGATAATGCTTCTTATTTCCTTACATTTGTTGATGACTATTTACGATTCAATTATGTCTATTTGATCTCACATCGTTTTGAGGTATTGGATTACTTCAAGCACTTTATTATACTAGTTGAGAATTGGACAGAAAAGAAATTGAGTAACCTTCTAACGGATCGAGGGCATGAATATTTATCACATCAGTTCTAGGGATTGTGTGAGGAAAATGTGATACGCAGGCAATTAACAATTCTAGGCACTTCGCAAAAAAAATGGTGTAGCAGAGAGACAGAATCGCACTTTTGCTTGAAATGTTTAGATTGATGATGGCGCAAGTCAATCTCCCTATATCTTTTTGGGGGGATGCTCTTATGACTACTGCCTACATTCTTAACCGTGTGCCTTCAAAGTTAGTTCCAACGACTCTATATAAATTATGGAAAGGTGCAAAACCTAATTTGGAGCATTTGCAGCCTTGAAGTTTTGCAGGTTTTGCTCACAGTACTTCTCATAAGCATGGGAAGTTAGGCCCTAGAGCAAACAAACAAGTGTTTGTTAAATATTCAGAATGCTCAAAGGGTTATGTAAAGTATAGTGAACATCCTTATGGTGGAATGACTGAAAGTGAGTCACAAGATGTCTGTTTCATTAAGAGTGAATTTTCTAGTATTGGTGAAGTACAGAAAGATCTTGCGCTATTTGAGTTGTAGGAGTTTGAGGAAGTCACACCATCTTTTGGCGAGGGTGGAGAATTAGAGACTCATCTTCAAATCGCCAAAGATAGTGGGAGTGATAGTGTTTCACTAGAAAATGACTCAATAAGGATCCCAATTACGTAGAGGTAAACGTGGAATCATTCCTTGTTGTCTTATGAGATTGAGGGGAAATCTTTCATGTGTGTTCCGTTGGATCATGATGAGCCTACTTCCTATAGTTAACTTTCCACCTTGGCGTAAGACCATTGGCAACAAGTGGGTCTTAAAAACGCAACACTGATAGGTCAAAAGTCTATCTCATGGTGAAGGGCTATACTAAAAGAGAGGGTATAAACATTCTCCCCAGTGGTGAGATTGACCCTTATTCACCTAAATTCTAGCTATTGTCGCATATTTTGATTTGGAACTTTTCCAAATGGGTGTTATGATTGTATTTCTCAATGGAGAACTGGACGAAGAGATCTATAGGGATCAACCAGAAGGCCTTGAGGTTAATGGACAAGAGCGCAAAGCATGCCGGCTCAAACGTTCCATTTATGGCCTAAAGCAATCATCTAGATAATAGTATTTTAGATTCCATAAAAACCATCGTTTCGATTGGATTTGAGATGACGGAGGAAGACCATTATATCGTTGTATGTTGACGACATGTTGTTAGTTGGAAACGACATGGAAATAATTATCGCCATTCAAAAGTGGTTGTCCTCTAATTCTGAAATAAAGGACATGTGAGAGGCAAATTATGTGCTTGGGGTTAAGATCTTGAGAGATCGCTCTCAGAGACTTCTCTGTTTGTCTTAAGAGACATACATTAGGAGGATCTTAGAGCAGTTTCAGATACACTATTCCAAATCCATTGATAATCTGATTGAGAAGGGATGTAATCTAAGCATTGACTCTTGCCCTTACAACAGATGAGAAAAAAACAACAAATGGCAAAGGTTCCCTATGCAAGTGCAGTTGATAGTCTGATGTACACTATGATGTGTAATCGACCGAACATATACTTTGTAGTAGGTATGGTCTGCCGTTACTAGAGTAACACAGGACTTATTTACTGGCAAGCAGTGAAAAGGATTTTTTTTGCCGTCTTTGTCCACGATGGAGTTAGAGTACGTTGCTTGTTCAACAACAGTACTAGAGGCTATTTGGTTAAGGGGATTCCTATAACGCCTTAGGATCACGACTCTTGTAGATGAAGCCGTTATGATCCATATTGATAGTATGGTAGCTTGGCATATTTTAGGGATTCTAAGTGTCTTGGTAGGAACAAACACGTCAACATTTTTTTTCACTTTATTCGAGGTATAATTGCACGATGGGAGGTAGTCCTACAAGATGGTTGCTGATCCACTGCTAGAGATACTTTCCAAACTCATATTAGGAGTTTAGGACTTCGTAGGATTTGATATATCTTGGATACCTCATTGACTTTGTTGGATATTTTATGAGTATCTTATGCATAATAAATTATTCATGTGGTTTTATGGTAATTGATACTATTAGCACACATTACATATGATGTCACTAGGCTTAGATCAGCCTTCTCACCCTGGTGATCACTTTAGCGGTTGTAGAGTGAGCGAGATGAGACATTAATTATCTTGGTACGCAGAGAGCGAGCGAGGTAAATGTTTGTGACTTGAGAAGTGAACAAAATTGATTTATTAGATGTCGCCTTAGCATTAGCTAAGATGAAACTTTAAAAAGTCGAACGTGAAGTTATCCACAGCTTCATGAAGCCTGAATATAGCTGAATGTGAGGTCTTAGTGTTACGACCTAAACCCGTCCCTGTAGGTTTAGCGCCATAACTGGCCAATAATCCTTGGATTACCAAAGGCCTCTTAACATAATAACATATGGTAAGGGGCTGCAGAAGCAAACATAGAAAATATACAATGTCCATAGAGCTGTGTTGACGTATATGAGACAAAAATCTTCAAAACGAACTTATATATATACATGTGACGCCATAAATACATTAGTCTTACGTCGTCCATTACACAGATAAAGCCAAAAGGGAACATAGCCCAATGTACAGATAAGCAAAACAAAACAAAACATCTGTAGCAAGGTTACAAAACTAAACGTTTCAAAAGAGAACCTCCTCGGCAGGCACAGTGGCTAGCTGACCGAAAACTCCAAGCAGCAACTTAGGCCTAGTCACGCGCGTGCTCACCTACATACATAATATAATAAAGTGAGCGGAAGCCAAGTAAATAATAACAGAGTAAAGGGTTTAAATGAATGATGTCCATAACAGAATTGGAAACTAAAATTCATATCAGAAACATATTTATATTCCTTTTCTTGTTCAAACTACATACAGAAATCAGAGTTCATGTTTCGTTATACATGGTACATCTATTAGCGTTAACTTGCTTATCAGTTCCATAGAGAACCTCCGGTACAGGGAACTTGTAGTATACTTGAGCCACGGTATTGTTACCCTCTGGCAAGGGCCATGAGACCACGGTATTATTACCCCCAAGCACGGGCCTTGCTCATAAACCACGGTATTGTTACCCACGGGCAAGGGCCTTGTGCTAAGGATGTCACGAATATTAGTCAGCAATTGAACAATTATTCATTAGACATAATATAGAATTTCATAAAACATAGCATTTCTTGTCATATCATATCATATAAGAAATTACTTAGACGTAAACATATCTGTACAAAGTTATTACTCACAGATGGCTCCACTTGCAGAATAGACAAATCGGATAACTTGTGGCGCGTGACCTGCACACACATAACAGAAACACATAATGAAACACACATTCGGTTGGTACTTAACTTCTTTCATTTCAATCTTAGTGTGTTTCTAGATCTTAACTTCTTATTAAGTCTTAATCATGGCCTAGGAATGCCTAGGATGCAATGTGGATGCCAAAATGCACTTGAACATATTTAACAAAACTTGCTGAAAACAGGGATCTCGCTCAAGCACAACTTCCTTTGCTCGAGCGGTCTGTAAACTTTGTAAAAGTACTGGTTGCTTGATTTTTTCGCTCGATGCTCGCTCGAGCGTGAGACTCATGACCTCGCACGAGCGTAACTCTTGTCGCTCGAGTGGTTTGCAAAACATGTAAACTTCTGGGAGCATGCATTTTACGTTTGATCTAACCTTTGGTCGCTCGAGCGGAGGTGCAAAACACAGAGTGGTCGCTCGAGCGCAAGATTCGTCACTCGAGTGGAGAGGCAGAATCTGGAATTTCTAGATTGCTCTGCCAAGTGTAAAACTTAATTTCAAAGCTATAAATCATGGTCTTTTGGGCCAAAAACTTGAGAAAATACTTTTAAATGAATAAAACACGGTGAATTCTAAATCATTTCACAAAATTAAGTCCAAAAGCTTTGTCAATTGTTTTAAACTCAACCTTGAAATTGTGAAAACATATCATTATGTATCATACATGTAAAAGTGCAAGTTCAAGGCTTTCAAAACATGATCATTTGGTATAACATGATATAAAACAAGATGAGTTCTCAAAACAAAGATAGAATGAACACATGCAATGACCAATTCTTTGAAATTTCAAATTAAACTATGATGAACATGAACATGCAAGCACGGTATGATCAATATTTCTTCATTCTAGTCCAATACTCATATTAATCCACTCAATTCTCATGAATTCATGAATTTACCAACTCAAAAGCAAGACCTAAGGCTTGAATTCTCACCTTAACTTCTCAATTCCTTAAGATTTAGAGGTGATCTTGAGCAATTCCTTAAGTCACCAAGCAATGACCTTTTCTACCTCAAGTTTGATCTCAAGTTTCTTACCCTTTCATTCTCTCTCACGTTTGTGTGTGTGTGTTAGCTCAAAGATGAGTTGAAATGAAGGAAAAGAATGAGTGGAGGTATAAAAGGTGCCTTATATAGGCTTAGATTAAAAAATTCATTAATTAGGCTTAATTGAGCATTAATTATTCTAATTTAATCGTTCCGAACTGAATTTTAATTAAACCCACCATAAAATTCTAAAAATTCCAATTAACACAAAAACCAAGTCAATTTCATGATCGGATACCGATAGGGCCTTCAATTTACAGAATAGAACAAAACTAGAGACATATATTCTTGCACAGAACAGATAGAAACTCATATAACATATGACACACGTAATGAATGTAAAATTTCACTTTAATTACTTATTAAGCATTCTTAATCATGGATTTCATGTTAATCAAAGGTCGGGGTTGTACACTTAGATAGGCGCTTGATGAGCGAATATGCTAAGAAACTCAGGCTAGGCGCTTGTATAGAGACTAGATTAAGATTCGTATGGCGCTAGAGAGTGATAGACCTAATCTAGTGGGAGCTTCGCCGTAGCATACGCATCATACTATATGTGCTCCCATCGACCACTTAAGGGAGTGGCTAGATGGATCCCTGCTCTAGCATTGTGTGAGCCCTGTTAAGCTAATAATAGGCCTACACTATGCCTTTGAACCTGGAACTATGTCATGAGTGATGATTTGATGTCGTTACTTTAGCATGCCATCTAAGGGTCACGATAAATACGATCCAGAGGACCATGTCTAAGAAAGTGGTCAAGTTTGAGTGGACTGACATGAGTGGCTAGGGAAGATCGTTGGAAATAATACCCTTGTATTGTAGCTCATTGAGTGGCTAGGGAAGATCATTGAGGACCATGTCTAGGAAAGTGGTCAAGTTTGATTTGGTGTGATCCAATGAATCTAAGGTGTAGATGAGATATTTCGCATGATGTGCTATGGTAGTGTATGGTGGCTTAATATAGCACTCCTACCTTCATACATTCTCGTCTGATCGCACTTTCTATTTTTACATATGAAGAGTAGACTGAATGAGAGATTGAGAAATGACGGTTGTGAATGTAACCAATGATGTGGACGAGTAGGAGATGTAGGAAATTGGGTTGGATTTGACCTAACCCATAATCCATGGAACGCCCACATGAGTTGTAGATAATCCACACTATTTAATGAATAACATAATTAAGAAAATTATCTTTTAAGTGTTTGAGTTGTTGTGGGAGACTACAACCCCACCTCTATTATGAGAGAATCTCTATGTATTTGATATAGAGAAAAATAATAATAAGTATTATTATTGGTATGTGAGTTTACCCGAAAATAGAAAAATATTCTTGCTTCTGTTATTCCCTCTTAGGTCATCATTATAGAACCTAGGGATTTGGAGTGTGGACACAACATTAAGAAACTCTGGTAGCTTCTCAATTGACGAAGGGTTTTCCAAAGGAGACTCGTAATCTAAGCATCCAATCAAAATTGTTTCCGTTTTAGGTAATATGATTACCCACATATTTTCCTTCACTAACAAAATGATTCTCCTTTTTTTTTTTCCTTTTCTTTTTTCTTTCTTATACTGTTTCATAAGAGTATTCACGAATTTGCCTTAACTAATCTTTTGAACGCATGTAGCCTCCAATGACACTTATATCAAATAATTACTAAACCAAAGCTTTTAAAAAAAATTTGAGAAAATTACTTGACATTGAGTGTTGAGAAAAATAATTATAAAAATATGGAGGTGTAACTTTTTTTGTGACTTAGGAAAAAAAGTTACACCCTCCATATTTTTGTAATTATTTTTCGTCTTCTAGGCTGAATAGTAATTTTTCCAAAAATTATTTATGTCAATGCTTATTTAAGTTTGAAATTACTTAAAGTAGTCTTAGACCATATGTAGCTTCTAAATACACCTGTTAAATAATACTTACATGAATAACTATTTCTTTTTCTTTTTTTTCCTTTTTTTTTTTCATAAGATTCAAAATTTACAATGTATTTGGTGTGTATTTAGAGAGATTATATGGGTATATTTTAAAATAAAAAAATGCGCCAAAAAATGTATTTACATGTATTTGTAATAGGAAAAATTCTCAATAAATCTTACTTTTTTCATTAAAGTATTATTAAGTACTATCAAAACATATTAAATCCTTTTAACATAGTGTTGATATTGGATATTTATCCTTTAATTTTTTTTAAAAATGGATATTTCCCTTTGTAATAAGACCATAATTACCATCCAAAGTAACCTCGTTACCTCTTATTTAAGAGTGCCAATGAAATACACTTTTTATTTTATTTTATTTATTTTATGTGTATTTTAAAATATATAGTGTTAAATTAACAAAAACAATAATATCTGAATTTAATATAAAATGGTGTGACAAGTTATAACTTTATCAATTAAAAAAATCAAGGTAATTTATATTTTTAAGAATAACTATCACATTTTTCTTGTTAAATTAAGAAAAATTATGGAGACATCCCTTTATATGTTGTCACCGATCTATCTAATAACAATTCTATCTCTCTCATTAATGCATCTCAGTAGTCTAGATATGGACCCGCACTTTCAATACAATTTTCATTCTTTATTTTATTTTATTTCTCTATTTGTTAATTTGTATGTTATTGGATGACAGAAATCTGATTATTGTTTTTGTTTTGTATATTTTTTCTGAGTCTACACTCTTTCTTTACTATCTATCGCACCCAAACTCAAGTAAAATCAATGAAACTACTATAATTATTAAAATTGTACTAACTTTAATTAAACCAGTGTAATTTATTTGACCAAAGTTAGTGCAATTTCACTAACCTTATGAAATTTCATTGACTTTGTTTTGTTGGTTGACCTTATGCAATTTGACTGTATTTGGTTAATGAAATTTCACTAACTTGGTGAAATTTTGTTACTTTGGTTAGTGAAATTTTATTGACTATTGAACAAGTTAATGAAATTTCAATAATTTTCAAATATATTGAAAATCTAACCAACTTTTCATTTTATAATTTTTAGCAATTAATTTAATTGTTTTTTTTTACTTTGAACAATGAAATTTCATTAGCTTAGTGAAATTTCACTTTATCAGAGAGTTGCCAAAAATGGTTGGCGGGGAATTTTACTGTGCTATGTTAGTGAAATTGCACTTCGTTGGTGTGCCGCCAAAAAAAAAAAAAAAGATTTAAAATAGTTACTAGAAAGTTGTCTCTGGTAGTCAGAGGTTGCAATCGGTGGTTGTCACCGAAGGTATCAATTAACGGTGCTGCCAACAACTAAAAGTGACAGTGGCTGATGGAGGTGGTGGAATAATAAAATTAGACTAATAATAGTTTTGTTCAGAAAAGATGTTAGTGTCCTTAAACTAACAAGCATATTTAGTTGTCTTTGAACAAACACAAAATATGTTTTAGGGAGCCAACTAAAAATATTCTGTTAAATTTTGTGTGAATTTCATTTTTCTTATAAAATTAGCCAAAATGTAAATAGAGTCAAATAATTATGGTTAACATAAAAGCACGAGTTTAGCCTGACAAATAAGACACTCTCTTAAGAGGTGTTTGGTAATCTAATTCAATATTTAAAACTAAATGTATTAAGTGATAATCAATTAAGCCCATTTGATAATCACAATTGACATCACCTAAAAATTTAAGTATTTCTTAAAATGTAAGCTAAACTTAAGAAAATTTTAAATCATATATGAAACTTATTTAATTCTAATTGAATTTATAAATATTAAACATAAGTATCAAGTGGCTTTGTTTGGGAAGTAGGTTGGTTTTTTGACTTTTTGGCTTTTTTGGCTATTTTAGCCTCGGCTAAAAATCTTGGTTTGGGAAGGGCTTTTTGGCTTTTTTGACTTTTTTTGTGAGAAAAGAGTGTAATGATTATGGGTTGGATGTGATGTTTTATTTGTTGTGACTAAAATAGCCAAAAAAGCCCATAAACCATCTTCCCAAACGGATATTGTAAACTCACTATCACCACCACCACTACTATTACTACAATCAACACCACAATCGCCACTATTAGGCCACTGTCGCCACTATCGCTACCGCTACCATCACAGCTGCCACTACTACCTCTGCCACCACTACTACCACCATCGCCACTGCCACCACTGCTACCACCACCACTGCCACTACCATTATGCCACTGCCATCATTACCACCACCACCACTACTACCACCACTTTCACCACTATTGTCATAAGTACCGTCATCATTTTTATTACTACTACCATCACTACTGCTACTACAACCATGCTACTACTATCAACGCTATTGCTACCACCACCACCATTATGCCACTGCCGCTATTACTACTACCATCATCACCATCACCATCACTGCTACCACTACCATTAAAATATAAAAATTGAAATATACAATTTTAAAATAATAAATTTCAAATTTGATCTTATACATATCAAACAGTTTATTTTTAATTTAGCACTTAAATTTTTATCAAAAAGTATTCATCTTAAAAAATTTAGCATTCATTTTTCAATACTTAATTTTCAGTTTTCAGCCTAATTCAGCACTTAAAACTAAATGTATTAAGTAAAAATCAATTAAACCCCGTTTGATATCATAATTTGTATCACTTAAATATTTAAGTAACTCTTAAAATATAGACTAAAAGTTAAGAAAATTTTAAATGATTGAAAACTTATTTAATTCTGACTGAATTTTTGAGTATACATAAGTATCGACATGTACTATTATAACCTTACAAATATTGCATCACCTCTACCACCACTATTGTTACCACCATTATCACTGCCACTACCACTATCACTACTACCACTACAACTATTGTTGCCGCCACCTCACCATCGCCACTACCACTATCACCACCATAATTACCACTACCTCCGTTGTCATCGTTGCCATAAACACTACCATGACTTCACTGCTACTACAACAGTTGCCACTTTTTAGTGTTGCCACTTTTTACTATCACCACAATAACTACTATACTACTTTTTATCTCCACATCCATTGCCACTATTACCAAAACCACCACAACCACCACAATCACTACTATCATTACACAACTGTTGTCATCCCCTTTTTACCTTCACTACATTGCTAGTCCACCATTGACACAACCACTATTCATCGAGCTCCACCACCATTGTTATTGGCGCAATAACCAAAGTATAGCCACTGCGCTACCATCACAATATAAAAATTGGAAGTATAATTTAAAAATAATAAAATTCATATTTTATTTTGTACATATCAAATAACTTATTCTAGTTCAGTACTTAAGTTTTTATTAAATAGTTTTTCAATTTAAAAAACTCAACATTCAGTTTTTAATATTTAATTTTCAGCATTCAATTTTAAATTTTCAGTTTTATCAAACACCATCTTACTTAACATGATTGAGTTCATATTCTTTTATTGCTCACTTACCAAAAGAAAAAATAGGAAGGAAATATTATGTATTTGATTTTCCATTATTTTGTATTACCGCTAGGTGGACACTCATAATTAATTGTGTTTGAAATAGTTATAGAAAACAAAAACGAATAATATCTTTTTAAATATCCTAATAAAATAAAATAGAGAAAAAATCAATAATATATAGCAAATTTTAAAATAAATGCAAAACAATGAAGGTAACATAAACAACGACGTTAAGAAATTAAAAATTTTAGTTCAAAAAAACATATTGTGAGATTAAGATTCATATAGTTCAAAATCAATCCAAATAAATTTTGGAATAATTTTTTTGGGTTTACATTTTCTATAAAAAAAAAAAAAAATTATAAAGGAATGACCATTAGAGTTTGACCTTAAGGGAGCCAAAGTCTTAGAAGTTATCCTTTGCGAGTGTTACACAACAAAGTCATTTTACTATGTGTGTTCTCAAAAAAAAATCGAATCTAAGACCTTGGATACAACAACAAAGATCTTATCACTCAACCACACCCATTAAGTAAATTTTTTTGTAACATAAAACTAGATGTCATTTTACAATTTACCAAAAAAATTTTTAAAAAAATTGTAAATTGCAAATACACTTTCTGAAATTTGCTTAAAATATGATTTGCCTCCTATGATTCTGATAATTACAGCTCGCCCCTTGAAGTTTTTAAGTTCATAACAAATGACCCCATTTTATTAATAAAGTATCAAATCAATTAACAGTTTTTAATAATATTAAAAATTTATTTCAGTTAATAATTAAGGTAAATTTTATTATTATATAGAAAAGCAGTTAGGAATTTCATTTTTGAGTTAATTTTGTCAAATAAAAAATTCTAACAATGAAATATTTATAATTTTCTAAACCACATGGAGAAATTTGTATTTTAAGTAAGTCTCAGGGATGTATTTGTAATTTATCCAAAAAGAAAAATCACAATTTTGACACCCCTCTGTTTATTTGAAATTACACTGTCACCCCTTTTATCACTGACCTCTCCCATCAGTTAACATTATAAGTTCAATGATAAAGCTACTATATTACCCTTCTTGTTAAAATTCCAAAAAAAAAAAAAAAAACCCCATACCACACCATTTCTTCTTAGTTCTTTGCAACATGCTCGGTTTCTCTGTTCTATCATGGATTTATATTTGATATGTGGGTATTATTATGTATAAATTGAGTGATTTGAGGTTGCTAAGGTTAGGAAAGTGATACTATATCTTTTTAACTCTCTATCTCTATCTTGTTCATAAGGTGTTTGAGGTAATGCCCCAGTGGCTGTTGATGGGTTTGTTATAGGTCTATGTGCGGTAGGATTGAGACGGTAGGGTTGAGACTAGGGATGATTGTGTATATGGCAATGGAAATGGGGTTGGAATTGTGGCTGAATGGTGTATGGTAATGAGAATGAGACCGAGTGGTATATATCGACTGGGGTAATAAAAGTGTCATAGAGAGTGGAGTTGGGTAGTGTATGGCGGTGGACGCGAGGTTATGGCAGTGGTCATGAGGGAAAGAGATATGATGGTTGAGTAATGAGACTGGATAGCATATCTTGGTGAGATAGTAAATAGATAGAGTGATTTAGGTTGGAGGAGATACATCAACCTTTACAAGGGCAAAATTGGTATATTTGGGTGTATTTTTATTGATGTAAAAGTTTTCCGTTAAGTCAATTGATGGTTGCCTAATGAAAGGGTTAAACTATTACAAAAACTTTCTAAATAAGTGATGTCACTGATATTTCAAAGAATAAAGGAGTTAAGTGTGATTTTAAAAAAAATGGAAGAGTTGTCAGTGTAATTTATCAAAATAATAATATTAATAATAATAATGAAAACCACCAAAAGAGTGGCATTTCAGCAATTAAAATTAAAGAGAAGAGTAATAGTAACTTTAAAAATTTTATCAAAATCTTTATTAAAATTATCATATAAATGTAAGATTTATATCCTATGAATTCTATGCAGGTGTTATATCCATCATACAGATATTGGATAAAAATTTAAAATTTTGATAGGTTCTCCAGCATTTTTGTCAAAGAGAAAGGGCATTCGGCTGCGACGTGTCGCCCCTGGTTTCAAATTACACACACACTCTCTCTCCTCTTTCACTTCCGCAAACAAAAAAGGCATATGAATTCCTCGCAGACTTCGCTGGAGAAAAACAATCCCATCCTACCATTCTTCACATACCAATCCAACCCAAACCCAACTCAACTCAACTCCTCCAAAATTCAAGATCCACACCAGAACCCCGTAATGGCGACTCGTCTTCCTCAATCATCTAGATTCAGAAGAACAGAGAAGAGAGTGACTGAGATTGAATTGGATTTTTACTTATGTAATGTAATGTAATGCATCAGAAGAAATCTGAAGTTCAGATCGGAAAAGAAAGCAGCGGCGTCTCTTCCGGTTTCAATCCAACACCGCCTCTACTTTTCCCTCCTTCAATCCACCAAAAACACACTCAACAACAAACCCACAGTCACAATATTCGCAATTTCAATTCAAATCTCCATTTAAATCTTCCTCCTCAATCATTATCTTCATCCTCTGAATCAAACCCACAAATTCTCATAGACCAAGCACAAACACAGACACTGACCCAGAATGACCCAATTGCTCCTCCACTATCTTCTTCAACACCAACGGCTAAATCTACCCCTCACAAGCGACCTCTCATGATCCAAACAAACAACCCATCTTCATCTTCTTCCAATTCTCTCTCTAAATCCCCCACTCTGTCTAATTCCCTTCACCAATACCCATTTTCTTCCAACCCACCATTGACATTGAAATCCCACTATTTGTTAAATTTCTCCAACCGCTTGCCCACCAAAGTCACCGTTTTTCGGTTCCTCCGCCGCCGCCTCTACCATCTCCGCCGCCTCCGAATCCACCTCCGCCTAATTCTCTTGCTGTCTCTTCCATTTTTCTACTTCTTGGTTTCCCATCCGAGTCGCTCATTTGTGCTCGATTTCCTCTCTGCCTTTGCCTTCTCCGCCGCGCTCTTGTTCTCACTCAATCTCGCGGTCCCTCGCCTCCCTTCCATTCGCCTATTCCTTGCTCGATCATTCCCAATTAAGCTCTCATCATCGACCAACGGGTCTAGACCGCCTTTGCCGGTGTTTTGGTCCATTGGTTCGAGGCCAAAATCGGAGAAAAAGGCAAATTCAGGATGTTGGGTCCAAGCTTATAGCAATGGAGATGTATACGAGGGTGAATTTCATAAGGGGAAGTGCTCGGGTAGCGGGGTTTATTACTATTACATGAGTGGAAGGTATGAAGGGGATTGGATTGATGGAAAGTATGATAGTTATGGGGTTGAGACATGGGCGAGAGGGAGTCGGTATCGTGGGCAATATAGGCAAGGCCTTAGGCATGGTTTTGGGGTGTATGGGTTCTATACCGGAGATGTTTATGCTGGGGAATGGTCAAATGGGCAGAGTCATGGTTGTGGAGTTCATACCTGTGAGGATGGCAGCCGGTATGTGGGGGAATTCAAGTGGGGCGTCAAGCATGGGCTCGGTCGCTACCATTTCCGGTAATTATAGATATTGGTTCGTTGGTTTTCTTTGTTAGTTTTTGGTTTTGTTGTTTAAATATATTTGTGGGTTAGCAGGTTATTGTTGATTAAAATTGAATTCCTTTGAATGCTTTCTTGTATGTTTATGCTTATAGTTCATTGGGTATGTGGGCAATTCTAGATTTTGGTTCATTGGTTTTCTTTCCATTTGTAACGACTTAAAGGGCATTCTTCTAGGTTTTTGGTTTGGTGTTTAAATACATTTGTGGGTTAGCGGGTTATTATTGATTTGAATTGAATGCCTTTGAATGCTTTCTTGCATGTTTTTAGATTTTTATGCTTGATTTCATTGGGTATGTGCTTTGTAGTGTTAGGTTTTTGACTCGTAGCTTGTCGTGTGTACATGGGTTTCGTTGGGCAGATGGGTGGATTTTGTCGTTGGGTTCGGTCATAATAGTATGGGATGCATTATTCTTGTTATTTCTGCTTTATGTGTCATGAAGATACATTTGGTAATTAATTTAAATGTAGAAAATATGATATTTTGTATCTTTTTGTATCTCTTGAGCTCAAAAGCATCTTCATCACAAACACTTCTAAGGTGGCGTGTCTGTGTTGAACATGTGTCACCAACAATTGTTGAATACTCTTCGACATGTGTTGGACATGCATCCAAACATGTCCTATTATTTTATAAAAAATTAAATTTTCACATAGTTGGGAATGCACGTGTTCATCTCATAGGCACATATAAAATAAATTACAAGTTTGAATAAAATAGTTTTGGATCCAATGATGGAAGGAAGAACAATTTAGATTTGTAATTATTAATTTTTTTGATAAGTAACCTTTAGAAATTAATGTTATGTTGTAATTTATATTATCTTTAAATGGAATATTCATATTTATGGCTTGTAATAAATATAATATATATGTGTTGTGCATCCTCCACATTTTGTGTTTTGCGTCTTTAATTATTATTATTATTATTATTATTATTATTATTTGTGTTAGGGTGTCTCTATCATGTGACACGTGTTTGTATCCATGTTTCTTAGCTCTCGAGAATCAGAACTCAGCTTGAACAAAATTACCACTATTTGGTCATTTTGCTTGGATGATGGCTAAAACAGAAACAGAGTCTGTGTACAGCTATTAGCCAATAGGCAATCATAGCAAGCCCGTGTTTGTAGGACATGTTACTATGATGATGACATTCATAAAGTGTCTTTTGGTTGGAGTTGATGTACTTGAAATATTTAACCAGATTTGGCTTCTAGAATAGAAAATTCGTGAAGTGAACATTGTATCACTCAACAAATATTAGACAAATTTGCAAAAGTTAGCTTAGGCACGCAGTTGGAATACTAAGCGAGCAAATATGCCTAACCTCATATGGCTTTGGCATTTACTAGTTTGTACTTGTAAATTTGTTGCAACAACATTTCTATATGTGAAGTGTACATAAGTTTTAAGCTGTGCTTCTTGTTCTCTTCTGATTTATGATAGATGGTAGTTCAACTAAGGTCAGAGCCTCAGAGGACAAAAAATTTGTAGGTTGCAAATGAAGTCTACTAACTTATGAATGGTAGTGATGCAAGAAGATTAGGGATGGCAGCAACAGTGGGTTTGTTAGGCTGATTTTAATTGGGTTTATGGTTGAAATTGCAATAAAAGTATAGGGGTTTTATGGGTTTGTTTAAGGAAATGAAGGGGTTAAGAGTTTAAGCATGAAAAGATGAGATTTTGGCATTGTTTAGGGACTGTTTCAAGGGGCTATGGAGAGTACTCGTGAACAATAACTTTGCTGTAGTGTAGAAATTTGAGAAAGAAAAAAAGAAGAGAAAGATAATTCTAGGAATCACTCCTTGAGACCTTAGGCATCACGCCTGGGGCTTGATTGCATCATAAAATCCATAAAAGAATTTCAGCGTTCTGCAAATTCTCTAAAATATCAACTCTGTTAAATTAGAAACATTACATTACTTTATATAGATTTTACAGCCTTTTTTAACTAACTAGAATACCAAAATAGAAGACTTTGACTTCAAAACTTATTTAAGACCAAATAAGAAATATAAATGAAAATCAATTAAATAACTTGATTCACAAGACAATCCGTAGGCGACCCCTACAACCCATGTCAGCAAGATATAAAAATTATCAAAATACCCGTGACCTAAAATCCCTAGAAAATATAAAAATAATTATAAAATAAAATTCTGATAATACTAGTAGCTTGAAACCATTGCAATTTCCAAATATTGCCACTTCTTTAACTTTGGTTTTCTTGCTCTTCTTGTGTATTGCATCAACTAGCAGTGCAATAAATATGCCTTTCTACTATAACTTGCATGTGTTGTCCTGTGGCTTTGATGTCAACCAAAAGATGAGTGGATGAATTTATAGCGTCTTTGTGTACCCCTCTCTGTTCCAGTTTTCCAATTTAGTTATTCTTATGCAATTAGTTTCCTCCTTGTGTCTTATTCTGTCTGAGATGTCCTTTCATGTCAATCATAATACAAAAAGATTTAGGGTGCGTTTGGAAAGTAATCATTTTAGCCAATAGCCACTAAAAATGCCAAAAAACCAAAAGGTTTTCAACTCATATTAGAAAGTCAGATTCTTTCTCATTCATTCTACTTTTTGCTCCTTTTTTATTTTTTATTTTTTATATATTAAAAGCCAAAAAGTCCTTCCCAAACATATTAATTTTTTCACCTCATATTTCAGCCAAAAAGACACTAAAAAAGCCAATTCCTGAACAGGCTCTTAGTTTCTAATCATCCATCTCTAGAAGGAAGGATTGATCATTTGCTTTAGATACAGATGAAATCCTGCTAATAAAGCAAAAACAGTTCCTATTTATGTGTGCCAAAATAATTAAATTTGCCGGATACAATGGATTACTGCACTGATACAAATATAGGAACTGAAATACATGGGGTTTTTTTGACAAGTATCAACCAAGGTGCATGAAACATGCTGTGCTAAAAGGAGAAATAACCTGGCTGCTTGGAGTTCTGCAGTCCTCTACATATATTTTCAATGAACCTAAAGAAACTTTAATGGTAGCATAAACTTCTCCATAGAGAAATAATAATTGTTACAATGTGAAAATATCAACATTAAACATCTAGGGATTGTGCAGTGTTTGAACATCAATTAATGAAGGAATGGTATCCTATAAAAAAATATAAAAGGGTCAAAAATTAAGAAACTATACATGACATTGACTTTAGCAATATAAGCATTCTTTAATAATGCAATAAATGGTGGTTGTTTGGAGGACTTGAATTCTCATTTTGTTTGAACAGGTTTCCATTTGAAGATGATATTGCAAAATCTTGAATTAGGTTCCTTGGTGCATGCATTGTAAAATTCAAGTTGCATGGTCACCAAATGTGGTTTTATTTGTTTGGTGCAGGGCAGATTTGCATACTTTCTTTCATGCCTGTTCAGTATTGTCACCTAGCTTCCTATAGTAATAGTAACAATCTAAGAAGTATGGACACTTCTAAGAAGGTGGTGTGTCCATGTGAGACACCGACACCTGTTGGACACTTTCTGACACGTGTCATATATACGTCCAAACATGTCCAATTATTATTTTTGGATAAATTACACTTGATCCCCCTAGGGCTGGGCCCAAAAACATGGAATCCCCTTATCAATTACTTCTCCCAATGGTAAACATTGAAAAGGTAAAAAGATAAAAATAATCATGCTATTTCACAACTGCCTAATTCACTTCTTTCTCTTTCTTCTCTCCTCTCTTTCACACCCTTCTTTGCAACCTGAAGAGAACCAAATACTCACCACCACTGAAAACCACTATCGCCCGTGGCTGACCCACATCAAACCTAGATAGTCACCCCCACTGCCGGCCAACTCCACTATCCACTGGCAAATCAAATCCATCCGCTACCACAGTCACCACCACCACTACCCCACACAGCAAATGCATGACCCATTTAAATCATAAACGCAAAAATTAGCACATAGATGGGGCCAGTGATGTGTTGTTGTGGTTGTGGTTGTGGTTGTGGTTGTGGTTGTGGTTGTGTTACATGAACTCTTATATTTCTCCCAGAATACTTGTGTCCACCAGATATGACAATAATAATTGTGTGAAATGTGTCAGACACCCTTACTCAACTTAAACACTTGTATTAATCAAGGCTACATCTAGCCACCTTTGCTCCTAGCTGTTGAACCTTTTTATGGAGAAAATCACATGGGTTAGCTTCCTAGAAAATAGCTACTTTTTATGGGTTGTAGTCCATCTCATTTATGATGAGACTAACTCACACTATAGCTGTTCAAATAGCGGGGTGGTTGTGGGCATATTCAGAGTTAATACAGCACATGCTGGTAATATTGTTAAGGCTCATCAAATGGATGAGATCTCAGAGTCAGACCTGGACAACCCAATTTGCCGAACTTATGAAGGGGCTTATGAGTAGGGCTGTTCAAAAATCCATCCGACCCGACACCTAACGGACAGTTTCGACAATAGTTTGAGGCGGTGGCAGATTAAAATACTGCATTTTCTCGGTTTGGCAGTCAGATGTTGGGTAAGCAATTTAAAAATCCATCCCACCCGACCCGACCATAATACAAAGAGAAGATTTTTCAGTCTACGTGTCATACTCTGATGGGCTTAAGAAATTACATTTCATCTTTATCCCTTTCTTATCTCAGATAATAATAATCACCTAGAAATCTACAACCTAGAGATCTACAATGATAACTTAGAATCTATAACTTACAATGATGACCTAGAGACCTACAACCTAGAGATTTACAACTTACCCTACAATACAACTCAAGAGTACAAACTCCTGATCTGCTTCTCTCTCGTTTTTTTCTTTCCCAAAGTCATTTGTCTTTTCCTCTCTCTCTCTCTCTCTCAGTTTGCAAAAGATATTTCCCTCTCAATTTACAAATGGCCATGGACAATTGACGTGTTGCTTTGCTGCTCCTATTCTATCTTAGTTTCGCCATCTCTGCCACTGCCTTCACATTCTTTACTGCCACAACTTAGCCTAGGCCCCTTCAAATAGAAACCCTTGCTCCTTTGGCTCTCTACTTCGCCAGTCATCGTGCTTTGCTTCGCTGCCATGGTCAATATCAAAGTTCCTCTTTTTCTCACCACTTTCCTTTGACTGTAAATTATTTTCAGTTGAAGCATGAATGGATTTTATTATATTATTTTTGGTTCTTGCAATTTTTTGTCCTTTAAAAGTCTTGGAATATTTTTTTGTCCAAAGATACTAAATGGGTTAGAAACAACGAGTGGTCGGTTTCGACTACCGACCGAAAACTTCAAATCTGTTCCGTTCGGTTTCAAACATGTAGTGGGTCGAAATTTGGTAGTTCATTTTCCAACCCGATATGGTCGGTTCGGGTGGCAGATACACAGCAAAAGCGATCTGATCCGTCCCATGAACACCCCTACATATGAGTAAAGAGTGAAGATGTTGGTGAATTAGACAACCTAAGTTTACTGAACTTATGAAGGGGCTTAACATATTGAAGAGTGATGATGTTAGCCGTATTAAAGAAGTATCTTTTTAAAGAAAATTCCTGATCCTTTTCATAACAACTTTTCTTCCCATACATTTTTGCCTTGTCAAAGGGAAGGAAATAGGAATGTGAGCTAAAATTCCTTTTTAAGTCTCTGGTTTGGAGCAATTTGTAAATTTGTAAATTTTCTCATTTCGAAAAAATTAATCTAATCTTTTGGAGAAGGCATGATAATTATATCTGACTACCAGAAGTGACCAGGAACTTTGATCAAATTAAATTCACAGCAACAACACGCTTTGGATAAGCTTTGATTCTTAATAAAATTCCCACCTTTCCAAGTAAGTATTCTAGAGTTTGACACATTTAGAATTACTCGCTACACCAACCATTAAACCCCATGCCGCACCACTTCATGCATTTTTATATAATCTAGTCAGCTCTAGTGCAATTTATACAATGCCAAAACCCTGATAGCTCTCTAGCTTTCACTCATCATATGTGCCTCCTTTAATTTTCATGTCCCAACCCAACCTAAACAGGACTCTTCAGCATACATGATACCCCAATGTGCTGCCTATCAAGGCTCAACCTCTGCTAAAAATGTCAATCCAACTTTCTCCCATGTATACTCTTGCCAAGATGATAGATAATATCAGTCTTTTTTATTAACTAATATAAATTAAACTATAAAGTTAAGATCACCTTATATCCAATATGAAACAAGTTCTACTTTTCAACCTGCCATAATTTGTGCAACTCAATGTCTCTTGATCATCTGATTCCAGCTCTGGAATAAATTAGTCAAATCAAATGGAAATTTAAATGCAAGATTGATGAACAATGATTGTTTGGGGAAATCAAGCGGCAAGTCTCATGTCACTGCATCAAGTTTTATCCAAAATGTTAGCATCAATACTCATCAATGGAGTTCCCTTTGTGCCATATTATTCAATCTTTAAGAAATATACCGTGCTTTTTGAATGTCAGTACTTCATCTTATAATTGGTATAGCCTTTGTTGATGGCCTGAAAATTGTATGCAACTGCAATGCCGTTTTCACTCTGAATGAATTTTTGTATGAGTTACTAGTGTAAATATAAGCTTACAACCATGTAACCATCTTAATTTTTGAAATTCTGTGTCAGCCTGAGTCTTTAGTTACATCAGAATAATGCAAAACCATATCATTCCCTGATGTTTCATGGATGGTTTTTCTCATTGGTATGACTGAAATTTTTATTGATCACTTTGACTCTGTTTCATCTAGATGAATGTGATAGAGTTTCTTTTTAGCTATTGTTTTCTGTTACATCATAAGAATTGGTCTAGCTGCTGCATTTGACCTAGCCCAGTCCAGGAGTAAAGGGATCTCTCCTAGAGACATCTGTTGTTATCTATGAAGCACGGTCTGGAGGTCACCTACCAGTGTTGGACACGAACACACTCTTGACACTTGTTAGACACGCTTGGACACTTGGGACACGTTGAGGACACACCACCTTGTGTCCCATTTATTTATTTATTTACCCAAATAACACACCCAAGGTTGAAAATTTTGATGAAATTAAATATTTAACACAAAATAAATATTTAATATTTAAAAATATGATATATAATAAATATATAAAATTATATATTTTGCATGTGTCCCCAGCGTATCGTGTCTTGCATTTTTTGAAAATTTCCGTGTCCTTGTATCTATGCTTCTTAGGTTGCTATGCTATTGTGGCCATTAATGATCAAAAGATTTAGAGACACATTCATTTTGGCAAGTGAAATCTAAGAAGCACGGACACTTTTAAGAAGGTAATGTGTTGTGTTTGACAAGGTGTCCAGGACACTCGTTGGACCATAGTTGCAGGAATCGTGCAACTAGGTGACGATTTTGAGTAAGAATCGCGATTTCGTGATTCCTAGAAAGAAACATGTAAGAATCGCGTTTATGTGGAGAGAGAAACGCGATTCAGTCCTAGATGGGATCGTAAAGGGGGGAGAGAGAGAGAGAGAGAGAGAGAGAGAGAGAAACCCTAACCTTTGCAATCGTCTCTGCTCCTCTTCTCTTCTCTTGTCGCGATCGTTTTCCTCTTCGTCGCTCTCTCTGTGCTTCTCTCTCTCTCTCTCTTCGTCTCTACTGCTCTCCCTGTTCATCTCCTCTGTTCGTCGTTCTCGCCGCGCTCACTCTTCAAAGACGAAGACGTATATTAGATCATATATAATATATATCATATATAATATATATAATTTATCACATATAATATATAATTTATCATATATTATATATGTAATAAAAAAATATTTAATTATTATTTCTTAAAATATCATATATAATAATAATTTTTGTAAATTATTATTACTTAACTTTTTAACATATAATAAATAAAATAAATTATCCAATTATTTAAAAAAAATCTAATTAAACCATATATAAAAAAAAAATTATAAAATAAAATATCTAATTTTTCTTTGTATTTATTTTAACATAATTTATTATTCCTTATTTATTATAATTTTTTATTTATAATATATATCAATTAAAAATAAAAAAATAAATTAACAATAATTCATTATTTAAAAAATATAATAAATAAATAAAATAATTTATGTATATTAAAATAAAAATATTTATAAAAAAACTTCTAATGTGCATTAATATATATATATATATATATATTACCGCTTCCCGAGACGCTCCCAACCTAAGAACCTTCTATCCACTCACGATTCCCCGCCCCCGCTCCCGCCCCCGTCCCCGCTTCCGCTTCGTGCAACTAAGCGTTGGACACCTCCCAGCACTTAGACACACATGAAGCATGTTACAAATTTGAATAAAATTACGATTCAATGATAAAACAAAAAAAATGTAAATTTATATCTATTCTCTTCCTTTAGATTTAAAAATTATTATCTTTAAATATTCATTTATGACATATAACAATTATTTATCCTCATATATGATATATAATAAATAAAATTATATATGTTGCATGTGTCCCTCACACGTCTTGTCCTACATATTTTGAAATTTGTGTTGGAGTGGCGTGGTGTCACAAATCCGTGTCCGTGTCCGTGTCCGTGTCCATTCTCAATGTGAAATTAATTTATTTAGATCTGACCATTCACTTATTTGTATCTCATATCTAGAAATGGGGATGTTTATGCTGGAGAATACTTTGCGGACAAGATGCATGGATTTGGAGTGTACCGTTTTGCAAATGGGCACTGGTATGAAGGAGCCTGGCATGAGGGCAGAAGGCAAGGACTTGGAATGTACACTTTCAGAAATGGGGAGACCCAATCTGGGCACTGGAACAATGGGATTCTTGACATCCCGAGCACCCAGAACACCACCTATCCTGTATCTCCTGTTGCGGTGTATCATTCCAAAGTACTCAACACGGTCCAGGTATATTTAATATTATTTCCATCACTCTTATAAATGTATCCTTGTACGTATTGAAAGAAAAAAATTGTTTCTATTGCTGTAACGTGTGATGCATAACTTCATAGCATGTTTGAACTGTTAATTTTGTCCGATCCCAAATATCCCCTAAATTCTTTGGGTAGCAGCTATTTGATTGATATTCCATGTGGTGCAACTAGTGATAATTTTCTGAGCATTTTTTTATCTGTTTTCCTTGCACATTTTTCAAGGCTCTTTGGTAAGAAGACATTGCAGTCTTGTAAAAATGTTTAATGGAGAAAAGTGTATCCTGCATGCGTTTCATTGACAAAATTTTGCAACAATCATTCCCAATTGTCAATAGCTATTTGTCTGGCCATTTTTTTTCTTCAAACGTTACCAACTTGGTAAAATATGAACTTTTTTGAGGTTTTGGCTAAGGGCATGAATTCATACAATTCTTAGAAGTTTGTTAGGTTAACCTGCCTTGTCAACATGAAATTGGAGCATCTGTTTACTTTTATGGTTAATCTTGTAAAATACTTGGTTCAATTTAATAATGATAATGATCATCGGTCTTGAATGTATCTTTTGTTAGACCTTATGTATGATTTCCATCTTTTGATTGAAACTAGATGCTGTAGTTTTTTAGTCAATCCGGTACTGGTGGTTGGGATCCTCTAAATTAGTCCGTCATGGCAATAAGTTATTTTCCTTTCAATCTGACAGGCATCGAATTAGTGAAAAATCAGAATTTGTACAGCTGAATCTAAACTTTTGTCTTGGGATCATACGGCTAACATCTCGTTCTAGTTTTCATGGTTTCTGTTAGGCACCCTACATCACTCTCTCAGTGTTGGGAAACATACTTAAAGATGAGAAAACTGTATTCAATTTGAAATACTAATACATTTTTTTTTGATAAAAAAAAAAAAAAGTTAATAAATAGAAGAGATAGTTGAGAGGCTTGTCTAATACAATCTATTTCACTATCAGGAAGCTAGACGAGCATCAGAGAAAGTGTATGACGTGGCGAAAGTGGACGAAAGAGTGAACAGAGCAGTGGCAGCGGCTAACAGGGCAGCAAATGCAGCTAGAGTAGCGGCGGTAAAGGCGGTCCAAAAACAAATTCAATACAATGGTAACAACGACAACATTCCTATGCCTTTTATGCAAGACTGGTAATCCGACTCTAATATCACTAAAATCATCAATCAAGCTTCTACTACATGAGATGGCTGCTAGAGAAGTTGCATTTTGTGATTTTCCTTCTAGCATGCCTGCATTTTCCATTGCATTTTCCTTTCCTTTCCTTTCCTTTCCTCGAGAGTATTATGTAATATGAGGCCTTTTTCAGTAGGAGGAAAGGGCTGAACTAATGAGTATTAGGTAGTTGCTAAGTTGCCCCTTCTTGCTCTAACATTGTGTAAGAGAGAGAAATGAGTGGCATCCAAAATGTATTTTGATTTTAATTTTCCATTTTTCTTCATTCTTGTAAAGTTCGGTTAGTTGTGAATTTGTAATATCTCGCGCTGGTGCCTAGGGAGAAACCTTAATCCGGCCAATGTTGTATGTGGAGTAATGATGATGTGGCAAAATGGAATATAAATGTTCTCTTTTTGTTGTTGGGTAGACTCGAAACTTTTGATTTATTTGATGAGGTGTAGGGATTCTAGCTAGCTGGTCTAGCTCTAGTTGGTTTTAGATAGATACTGATCATTATAGCTATTTTATTAAGTTGGGGGAATTACATCCGGTGGGACAATATATATATATATATATATATATTTTTGTTTTTCATACATAAATATGGAGTGGTGCAAGCAAGTCACACTTTGCACTCTCACATCACAATATTTCACTTGCATCCCATTACAAAATCACTTGCACTTTACATGTTTTTGTAATTTTTTTCCTTTGTCCCACTGTATTATAATTTTCCCTATTAAGTGAAAGGTGTTGTTTTGTAATGCTTGTTTTTTGTTTTTTTTTTTGGGGAATTATAAATGAAAATTTGTTTGATATATTGTACCCTCTAGTTCGATCACGGACTGAAGGGAAGCCCTGCCCAATAATAATGACAATTAACCCTTTTTTTTTTTTTTTAATAATGAGTCTCTTGGTTCTAGGGTAGTCTCTTCTGGATTTTTCCAGAGTCCTAGGTGTTTGTGTAACACCATTGTTCTGTGCTACGTTAAATAATCTTAATTATGATTGTGATTATGTGTCTGATATGATTTTGAGTGTCAATTGTATGATTACATATGTTTTTGAGTTTTTATCTGTTTACCGTAGGAAAATCTGTCCAATTTACTAAGATAATTTAAAAATTGAGGGCCGTAGTGGCGACAGAAATTGAAATTGTCTGTACCAATGTGATTAACGTGATTTTTAGAGCCTATGATAAAATTTAATTAAAAATCGATTCAGACCAAGTTAATTAGATTAAATTAATTGAAGTAAGCATAGTTAATTAGCCTTAATCAAGTTTGATTAGGCAAGTCTATATAAGGGCCTATGTACACTTAAACTCATCCTTTGGAGCTCATTTTCATACTTGGCTGAAGTTACACTCTAGAGAGAGAGTGACGTTACACTCTAGAGAGAGAGTTAGAGACAACTCTAGAGAGAGAGAGAGTGAAGGCAAAATTTGAGAGTTGGGCAAGGAGCTTGAAGATTGAGAAGGATAACTCAAGAACTAGCTAGGAATTAAAAGATTAGAGCTTCTAGGTGAGTAAATGAACTCAAATTCATGATTCTGATATTCGTTAGTTCTACGGATTTGTTAATTTGAATCGAATATTCGTTATGCCAATGATTGAATAAGGCCGTTGGAATACGAATACGATTATGATATGCTTATGATCTCAAGCATGAAATGTGCATAAACATAAATGATTGGGCCAAAGGCTGTTTGACATAAATAATTGAGCTAAAGGCCGTTTGACATGAATGAATTGGGCTCGAGGCCGTTTGACATGAATGAATTAGGCCCGAGGTCGTTTGACATGAATGATTGGGCCAAAGGCCGTTTGGCATGAATGAATTGGGCCCGAGGCTGTTTGACTCGAATGATTGGGCCAAGAGCCGTTTGACACAAATGAATTGGGCCCCAGGCCGTTTGATAAGAATAAATTGGGCCCGAGGCCGTTGATATGTTTCGACTTGAGGCCGTTTGATGTATTAGATAGAAACATGAATGGGCCTAAGGCCATTTAATATGTCTGTTACGAATTTCATTCATGTAACTTCTTTATTTTGATATTATTCACTGGGCTTTCACTCACTCTCATTTTTATGCATGTAGGTGAGCAAAGAGATGTCCAAACCCAGCTTCAGTGAAGAATATGAGAGGAAGTCAGTTTTGTGGAGTCAGCCCGATTGTCTCATGCACGAGACTTTGTTTTTGTACTTTTGTTTACTTTATTTTTGCTATCTTGGTGAATTCGTTAGATCACCTATGTACATAAACTTTTGCTTGGCTGATTACATGTTTGAAGTTCCTGGATATATAAGATGTTAATTCTGCCTATATGTATGAGTTATTATGGAATGCTTTTAGAACAATTTTGCTATGCCATATAAGCATAGCTCATTGGATGAAATTTTTAGGTCTGCTTCCGCTTTGGAACCTTATTTCTATTGAAACATGTTTCATCAGAATTGAGGCCGTAGGTAATCTCTTGATTACTGGCCCGTTATAACCTTAATCCATAGGGGCGGGTTCAGGTCACGACAGAGTGGTATCAGAGCACGAGTTAATAACTCACATACTTGTCCAAATGAGCAATAAGTATTTAGAAAAGATCTAGGATGCATTCATGTGATAAGTATGAATTTGAAGACATTGAGAATATGCTTAAATGTTTCGAAATGAATGACTGTGTGTTATATGTTTTGTGATTTACTTGCATTGTGAATTATTTGAATACATATGCTCTTTTGTATATGTGTACTTGTGAACATTTTTGTATAAAGAATAATATAAGTCTAATAAGATAATGGTGAGAACAAGAGGTGATGAATTAGGGGAGTCCTCTACTGCTAGAATGGATAGGATGGAAAGATTGATACAAGATATGGCAAAAATATGAGGCAACAACAACAGCGATAGCAACAGTGGCAACAGCCACACCCTCTACCTTCACCTTCAGCACCGCTTATACAAGACCTACAGAAATGATGACCAAACAATAGCTCTCACCAAAGAGTTCAAGTAGATGAAACCACCACAGTTTCATGGGGGATTGAATCCATTGAAGGCTAAAGCATGGGTCCTTGGCATAGAGAAACTATTTGAGGTGTTTCCTTGTCTAGAAACACAGAAAGTATTGCTAGCCACCTTTACGCTAAAAGATGAAGCAAGAAGGTGGTGGATGTTAATGCATGAAAACAATAAAGATATTGGTTGGGAACGATTCTTCAAAATTTTCTACGACAAATACTTTCCACAATGTGTCCATGATAGGAAAGTGTCAGAGTTTATGGGACTTAAGCAAAACATCATGACCATAGCTGAGTATGAGGCCAAGTTTACTGAATTAGCCAGATTTGTACCACATATGGTCGATACCGACTATAAGAAAGAGAGGCACTTTGAAGGAGGGCTTCGAGATGATATCTTAGAGAAGGTGAATGCACTCAAGCTGGAAACCTATATTGAGGTGTTAGATCGGGCCATAATATCAGAAACTAACATAGCCAGGTAAACCAAATCATCAACTAATTGGAAAGTAAAAGGCAAGGCTTCTTTTCAAAGAAACAAAATACGGGCTCCTCAAGCACTTCAAATTCTTCCAGAGATACGTCTCTAATGTGCAACCAATGTGGTAAAAGGCATCGTGGGGTTTGCTACCGTGTATCAGGGGCCTACTTTAAGTGTGGTAAAACAAGGCACATGGCCAGGGATTGTAATCAAAGCAGTGGGAAGTTAGCTGCTAGCTCAACTGCATCGATCCCAAAATCGAGAAACACTACGAGGCCTACTACCACCGGAGACACCGTGGGGCAAGGGAGAGTCTTTGAGCTTGTTCCGGGCGATACATGGAACACATAAGCCATTGTCTTATGTATTATCTCTATATGTAATCAGGATGTTTTTGTGTTAATTGACCCCGGATCAACACACTCCTTTGTAACTTATGCATTTGCATCTAGATTGAGTAGACCTCTAGAATCATTGCCATATTTGTTATGTGTATCTGCTCCATACGGGGAATCTGTATTGTGTACATCTGTATGTCGATTTTGTGATATACGTATTGGGAATGCTACTTTGTATGTAGATCTGTTACCCCTAGGCATGGACTGGCTATCTAGATACTGTGCCACCATTGATTGTGTAACAAAATGGGTTGTATTTAGACCACCGGGGCAGGAAGAAATTGTGTTTATGGGTAACAGGGTAGTGCCTCCACCTTATTTGATATTTGCAATGAAGCATGTAAACTAATCAGGAAGGGGTGCCAAGGTTACTTCTGTTGTGTATTGTCTGAACAATCTGTGAATGTTGAAATGAACAGTATCCCTATTGTTAGTGAGTTTCCAGATGTATTCCCAGATGAATTGGTTGACAGGGAGATAAGTTTACTATTGATATTGTGCCAAACACTCAGCCTATCTCAAAAACCCCCTATAGGATGGCTATTGCTGAAATGAAAGAACAATTGCAAAACTTACTTGACAAAAGGTTTATTCGACCTAGTACTTCACCATGGGGTGCACCGGTATTATTTGTGAAAAAAAAGATGGAACATTGCGCTTGTGTATTGATTACCGTGAATTGAACAAGGTAACAATAAAGAATAAATATCCTTTACTCGTATTAACGACTTGTTTGATCAGTTGTAAGGCTCACAAGTATTTTCTAAAATTGATTTGAGATCTGGGTACCACCAGTTGAAGGTAAAGGCAGAGGATGTTGAGAAAACTGCATTTAGAACGAGGTATGGTCATTATGAATTCAATGTTATGCCGTTTGGGGTGACTAATGCCCCTGTAGCATTTATGGATCTTATGAACCAAATTTTTAAGCCTTACCTTGAATGAATTTGTTGTAGTTTCTATTGATGATATTCTGATATATTCAAAAAGTAGACTTGAACATGAACAAACATTTGAGGACTGTCTTGCAAACACTTAGATAGAAGAGATTATTTGCTAAATTAAAGAAATGTGAGTTTTGGTTGGATGAAATTATTTTCTTAGGGCATGTCATAAACAGAGATGGGATTTCGGTAAACCCACAGGAAGTAGAGGCAATTGTGAGTTGGCCTACACCAACAAATGTAACAGAGGTCCGCAGTTTCAAGGGCTTAGCTGGATACTACAGAAGGTTTGTGAAAGATTTTTCGAAAATAGCCATACCACTTACTAAACTCACATGCAAAGGACAACCATGTGAATGGACTGATTAAAGGGAGGTCGCCTTTCAAGAATTGAAAATGAGACTAAAAATTGCACCAGTGTTGACATTGGCCTCTGGTATGGAAAACTTTGAGATATATAGCGATACTTCTTATAAAGGTTTGGGTTGTGTATTAATGCAGAATGGAAGAGTGATTGCTTATGCCTCTCGACAGTTAAGACCAGATAAGAAGAACTACCTATCACATGACCTAGAATTGGCTGCAATTGTATTTTCTTTGAAAATCTGGCGGCATTACTTTTATGGGGCAAAATGCGAAGTCTACACAGATCACAAATTTTGAAGTACTTCTTTACTCAGAAAGAGTTGAACATGCGGCAAAGAAGATGGCTTGAACTAATAAAAGATTATGATCTTCAGATTCAGTATCACCTCGGGAAAGCCAACACAGTTGTTGATGCCTTGAGCAAAAAATCGACAGGGAGTTTAGCTTGCTTACTTACTGAACAGAAGGAAATCTTGCAAGATTTTGAGAGAATTGAGATTGAAGTTGTGTTACACGAACAAGCTGGGTTGATAGCCGCCATTTCAACTGAGCCAGTAATAGTTAATGAAGTTAAGCAAAGGCAAAAAAATGATGAATTCCTCAAGACAATACTTGATGAATTTGAAGCAAAACTGAAATCAGAATTCAGTATTGATGGTGAAATGTTGAGATTTCAAAACCGAATTTGTGTCCCAAACATTCCTAAACTAAAGAAGAGAATCCTGGATGAAGCTCACTAGTCGATGTTTGCTATTAATCCGGGTAATAACAAAATGTATCGAGACTTGAAACAAAGCTATTGGTGGCCCAAAATGAAGAAGGAAATTATAGAGTATGTATCCAAGTGCCTTCAATGTCAGCAAGTTAAAGCCGAACATTAAAAACCAAGCAGTCTACTTTAACCTCTCCTTATTCCAGAATAGAAGTAAGAGCATGTAACCATGGACTTTGTTGTCGGCCTACCACGAACTCCTCAAGGTATGGATTCCATTTGGGTTATAGTTGATAGACTGACCAAATCTGCACATTTTCTACTTGTGAAGACTACTTTTGATGCTTATAGACTGGCCACTATATATGTTGATGAGATTGTTCTCTTATATGGGATCCCGGTAGCCATTGTCTCGGATAGAGACCTGAAATTTATATCTAGATTGTGGAAAAGTTTGCAAAGATCTATGGGAACAAAACTAAGGTTTAGTATATCGTTCCATTCACAAATAGATGGGCAGTCAGAATGAACCATACAGACCTTAGAAGACATGCTTAGGATGTATGCCTTGGATTTTCAAGGGAGTTGGGAAGATTATTTGCCACTAGCAGAATTTGCATACAATAATAGTTTCCACTCCAGCATCGGTATGGCATCATACGAAGCCTTGTATGGTAGAAAGTGTAGATCACCAATTTGTTGGACAAAAGTCAGGGATAGGGCTCTACTTGGACCCGAAATTGTGCAAGATACTTTTGAGAAAATTAAAATTATTCAACAAAGGCTCAAAACAGCACAGAGTCGGCAAAAGAATTATGCAGATGTTCGAAGAAGACCTTTTGAGTATGAAGTTGGTCACCATGTATTTATTCATGTGATTGCGATGAAGGGATAGTTGAGGTTCGGTAAGAAAAGTAAATTATCACCGCGTTACATTGGACCGTTTCAAATTTTGGAAAGGCTTGGTCCAATTGCTTATAGGGTTGCTTTACCACGGGATTCGAACAAATGCATAATGTATTTCATGTATCGATGTTGAGGGGTTACCTTTGAGATCCATTTCATGTGATTGATTACCACCGGATAGCTCTCGATAAAAATATGGAATACGAAGAATGGCCAGAACGAGTCATTGACTGGCAAGTGAAACAGTTGAGAAATAAGTCCATTCTAATGGTGAAGGTATAATAGAAAGAACACTATGGGAAGGACGCTACATGGGAAAAAGAGGATGTGATGCGACTACGCTATCCACATTTGTTTCCGGACGAAGGTAAAATAAGTTTGGAGGACCAAACTTCCAAAAGAAGGGAATATTGTAACACCCTTGTTCTGTGTTATGTTAAATAATCTTAATTATGATTATGATTATGATTATGTGTCTGATATGATTTTGAGTGCCAATTGTATGATTACATATGTTTTTGAGTTTCTATCTGTTTATCGTAGGAAAATCTGTCCAATTTACTAAGATAATTTAAAAATTGAAGGCTGTAGTGGTGATAGAAATTGAAATTGTCTGTACCAATGTGATTAACGTGATTTTTAGAGCCTATGATAAAATTTAATTAAAAATCGATTTAGGCCAAGTTAATTAGATTAAATTAATTGAAGTAAGCATAGTTAATTAGCCTTAATCAAGTTTGATTAGGCAAGTCTATATAAGGGCCTATGTACACTTAAACTCATCCTTTGGAGCTCATTTTCATACTTGGCTGAAGTTACACTCTAGAGAGAGAGTGAGAGATGGCTCTAGAGAGAGAGTGAAGGCAAAATTTGAGAGTTGGGCAAGGAGCTTGAAGATTGAGAAGGATAACTCAAGAACTAGCTAGGAATTAGAAGATTAGAGCTCCTAGGTGAGTAAACGAACTCAAATTCATGAGTTTAAGTTCATAATTGCATGAGTTCTAGCATAGTATGTGACCAAGAACAAGAATTGAGTTGAATATGATGAAATTGAAGTTTGTATAGACATGAGTGTGAGCCTTTACCATGATTATGTACATTTGAGCTTATAGCATGTTAAATATGTAGAATTAGTGGTTAAGTTAGACAGGCATCCATGAATTATAGGACTATGGAACTTGGTTGAATGATTTTTGAAGCTATAGAACTCAGACCCATATTATAATGATGATAGATGGGAGTTATGTTGAGTTCATACTTTCATGGAAATTTAAAGTAATGATTTACCAATTTCATGAAGTTTATGTATAAGAAATGTAATTTTTCAAGCATTAATGTTCAAATATATGTCTTTGAAGTTTTGGGTAAGTTATGCATGAAATTGGCCTTTGAGCTTCAAACAGATTTTTGGAATTCCCAAAATTCGACCAGTCCGCTCGAGCGAGGGAAGTCTCGCTCGAGCGTGAAAATCAAGCTCCCAGAAGTTTTACAGAGAATTACACGTTAGCTTGAGCGCCAAACCTTGTGCTCGAGCGAACCCTGTTTTAAAAGACTCCTCACTCGAGCGTCAAAAGTCTCGCTCGAGCGTAAAATTCATGCAACCAGTACTTTTTCAGAGCTTTGTAGTCCGCTTGAGCGGAGAGTCCCGCTTCAGAAATTTTGAAAAGTTGTTTTATGTTTTGTTTTTCTTTCTCTTTCACTTCTAAACACTCTTAGGCATGCATTGAGCATTGTAAATGACCTAAAAGAATAAGAAAATGGCCTACGAGAAGGAAATAAATTAAGAACAGATTGAATCGCTTGTGACCTAATGTTATGTAATCTGTAGGGTCAAGCGCAATAGTAAATCCATCGGCAGAACACTGTGAGTAATATCTTAGTAAGAATGTGTCAAAGTATGCTACTTTCCAAATGCTTACTTCTGTATGAGTTCTATGGATTTGTTAGTTTGAATCGAATATTCGTTATGCCAATGATTGAATAAGGCCGTTGGAATATGAATATGATTATGATATGCTTATGATCTCAAGCATGAAATGCGCATAAACATAAATGATTGGGCCAAAGGTCGTTTGACATGAATGAATTGAGCCCGAGGTCGTTTGACATGAATGATTGGGCCAAAGGCCGTTTGATAGGAATGAATTGGGCCCGAGGCTGTTCGACATAAATGATTGGGCCAAATGCTGTTTGACATGAATGATTGGGCCAAAGGCCGTTTGATACACTACAGGAAATTCGTTTTTTAGCGACGTTTTTAAAACGTCGCAAAAAGCCTGAAAAACGCCGTAATATTTTATAGCGACGTTTAATATTTTTGTCGCGGATACGGCCGCCGCAATAGCTTTCCAACGTTTAAAAAACGTCACTAAAAATATGAGACGGCGTTTTTTAAAACGCCACAAAATCTTTGACATCTGTCCCACCTTCCGTCCCAAATTAACGTGTGATGTCATAATGATGTCATTTAGTGACGTTTTTTGAAAAAAAGCCACCTTTTAAAAAAAAAAAAATATTATTTGGTCTCCTGCTGCTGCAAGAAATTAATGTGCACAATGACGTCATTTTAGTGGCGTTTTTAAAAACGCCACTTTTTTTTTTTTTGTGGGCCCTGATATTTCTCTGTGCTGCTGCTGCTAAACTGGGTTCACAATTTGGGATCTCATGTTTTATGTTTTCTCTATGCAACCAAATTGCTAGATTTATAAGCAACTAGGATCCCAAATTTTCCATTTCTTTGCCTTTTTTCTAGCCATTTGCAATGACCAACCAGTTCAAAAAGTTGGGCTAAAATCCAACCAGTGAAATTTGTGCTTAAGCAATGTATAAAGCTTGTGATCATGTGCCTCTTGGCACTTCTTCAATTAAATTATCAATACAAACATCTAGTAGGCAAACATCAAAAAAACAAGTCAAATCCACTGCAACAGTGATATCATTAGTTAGTCAAGACCATGATTGTACAATGCATTATATATGGACTCAAGTTCAGAAGAAATCCTTAAGTAGAGCATTATATATGGACTCAAGTTCAGATCTGCACCCATCAAATTCTTCAATCTTTTTCCACTTCTTTCTCAAAGAATCTTCAGCTTTCTTCCTTGGCCCAAACCTCAGACATCAATGTATTCAAGCTAGCCCTCAATCCAGCATCTTCTTTTTCCTTGGCCCAAACCTCAAACTACACAAAGATAAAAAGGAACTGCTAAGACACAAGCTCTTGCTGGTCAACTTCCAATTCAAATTGTAGATTAAGATTGAAAGGATGAAATTGGAGATGGAAATAACTAATGCAGTAGACTTTTCCAAGCTAGTCAATAGGTTCATAATTAAAAAAATAAGACAAATTTCTATGGTAACTAAAGTTATTGCCATTTTAGAATGCCTACGCCTTAGGTAGCAATGGCAGGACAGGAAACCTCGACATAGGATGCGCTTGTTGCACCCTGGGACTCTTTAATGTTAAGGAACAGAATTGGATGAAGATTGATCTATTTTCAACTATTAATGAGAGACATCATAGACAGAATTCAGCACCAATTCAACTATTTGACAGAGACCAAGACCATATTATTCATTAAATCAAAAGCAACCATATTAAAATTTTCATTTTTATTTCTTCTTTCTTTTTCTTAGAAAAAGATACCACAGGCAGTCATATCAAAAACATAATGCATATTCACCCACAATATGAATTTCAAGTATCTTTGGGAAATATGCTGGTTTTGGGCAGAAGATAAAATGGTAACTGAAGAAAAATCAATACTAAAAGACATGGCATATGCTGAACACATTTTTTTTTTCTTCTTTTTCTTATCATTAGTTCAACATCTAAACACTTTAACATCAAAATTGGTCAAGAGGAATCTTCATTTTAACCACCAATTAACATCAAAATTGGTCAAGAGGAATCTTCATTTTAGCCACCATACTAATATATCTTAGTAGTGTTCTATTTCATTTCTATAGCACCATTTTTGTGTCCCTATCAAAGCCCAAAAAGAAAATTGTGTAGACGAGGGTAGATTTCAAATTACTTAACAAAAAATTATGATAAGCATTAGAAATTCAAAATCATAATGTTACACAAAAAATATAAGCACAAAAAATAATGATAAACATTGGTGAAGAAACTTTTTGGATAATTGATAATATGTGATCATCATCAGGACATCATTAGAAACATTAGACAACCAGAAACAAATGGCATATTAAAATCATTGCATAAACAGAAACAGTCAACAATTTAACTCTTAGATGGTGATCCACTCAAGAGGGAGAAAATGTGTAGTTTTCTTAGTAGGCTGAATGCCAACACATGGATGGATATTTTGAGTCAATAATAAGAGTCTAGAAAACCTGGGTACCACAATACCATCAACATTGTACTGGTTACATAAAAAGATGCACCACATTTATTAATAATATATTTGGATTAAATAGATAAACAAGAATTTGGGCCATGGAATAACAATAAAAGCTTAGTCAAGAACTTTTATAGGAAATTATCTGTGAAAGCAGTAAATCAATTATCGCACCTTAATAGAATATTTTGTAATACAAAAAATTAAATTAATTATGATCTAAAAAGCAGAATATTACTGGATAAGATGTAATAAAACACCAAAAAAAAAAAAAATGAAACTCTTTTAAGCCAGTGTAATGGTAAACATAACAGCTGTAAATGACAAAAGAGGCAATGTGAGTGAGAAATTTAAATCAATGACAACCACAACACCAGAAGTAGAAACACACTTCTAACTAGGTACAACTTACAAACATAATGAGAAGCACACTCAATAATCTATAATCAGGTTACAGGTATATAAGCTATTACAAAGATCTCAGTAAAGAGCAAAGTTTGAAAGGAACATAATTTACTCGACATTGAATATAATAGGTGGAAGAAGATATATAAAGAAAAGATCTTCACTGAAGACTAAAACATGTGAGCTTCTTCCCCCACTTGTAAGCAAAATCATAGACCCAGTACACAGACCCTGTCACCAACCACATTACAAATTACATTATTGAATATTTTAAAAGAACAAACGTATGAATGCTGATAGATATCATCAAGAATTTAGCTTCACATATAATTCCTTTTTTTAGCTATACAATAAGTTACGACGTCATTTAATTCCCATTTCTTGAATTTTTTATTATTCAATGACCTCATAAACTCTTTTTTATTTATTTTTTTCTTTGGGCTTATTTTCAACTTCTTAAAAATTATGTCAAAATGTTTTACTTTTTAAGCCTGTCTAGACTAGATTGACTGAAAAATTAAAAAGATTTCCAAAAAAATTTCACTAAACACGAAAATAACCCAAACTCTAATGAACAATGTTTCATGCTAATCCATCAAAGATGAAGATTCTCTAATGAAGATGCTACTGAAAATTATAAGCACAAAAAATATAGACCAAGCACACTTGCCAAACACACAATCAATTGCAAACATCCAAATACTCTCATACATTGTCATTTTGAGATCATGTGACCATCTATAGTATGAGCTATCTAATCCCAAACTGTCTTTTTGAAAAAAAAAACAAAGCAATGAAAAACAAACAAAACTATCAGCAGATTTGATTGATCAGGTTCAACATCTGATTTGATCTAATCTGAGAATGAAAAAATTAGAGAGTTAATCAGCAGATTTGACAATGAGAAAGTAGAGCAACAGAGATCGATCTGGTTCAAACTCGAACATCGATTAAGAGAATGAAAAATGTACCTGAGATAAGAGCAACATGGATCGATCTGGTTCAAGAATGATAACGATTTTGGATATACGATTTGATGAAGAACAGATCGAGTTTGAGTTCAAGTTTGATGAAGAGACTGATCAAAGCTCTCCAGCGACAGATCAGTGAAGAGCAACAGAGATCGAAAGTTTGACGAATATACAATGCCAAATCTGCAATCGAGCGAGCGAGAGAGAGAGTGTGTGTGTGTGTCTTTGATCTTGTTCGATGAATATCAGTTGAGGGCTTTGGAAGAGAGAGAGAAAGAGAGAGAGAGAGACTGAGCTATGGAAGAGACACAAAGAAAGTGAGAGACAGAAAGTGAGACGGAGTATGGATGGTGTCAATATATACACCTAATACGACGTCGTTCAACTGAGCTCTTTCATTCATCTATAATGGCGTTTCCCAAAACGCCATAAAAAAAATGCTGCAATAGGCCATTTTTCCTGTAGTGACGTGAATGATTGGGCCAAAGGCCATTTGGCATGAATGAATTGGGCCGAGGCTGTTTGACATATGAGTGATTGGGCCAAAGGCCGTTTGACATGAATGAATTGAGCCTGAGGCCGTTTGATAAGAATAAATTGGGCCCGAGGCCGTTGATATGTTTGGGCCTAAGGCCATTTGATGTATTAGATAGAAACTTGAATGGGCCTAAGGCCGTTTGATATGTCTGTTACGAATTTCATTCATGTAACTTCTTTATTTTGATATTATTCACTGGGCTTTCACTCACTTTCATTTATATGCTTGTAGGTGAGCAAAGAGATGTTCAAATCCAGCCTCAGTGAAGAATATGAGAGAAAGTCAGTTTTGTGGAGTCAGCCCGATTGTCTCACGCATGAGACTTTGTTTTTGTACTTTTGTTTACTCTTTTTTTGCTATCTTAGTGAATACGTTGAATCACTTATGTACATAAAACTTTTTCCTGGCTGACTACATGTTTGAAGTTCCTGGATATACAAGATGTTAATTCTGTCTATATGTGTGAGTTATTATGGAATGCTTTTAGAACAATTCTACTATGCCATATAAGCACAACTCATTGGACGAAAATTTTAAGTTTGCTTCCGCTTTGGCCCCTTATTTCTATTGAAACATGCTTAATCAGGATTGAGGCCATAGGTAATCTCTTGATTACTAGCCGGTTATGACCTTAATCCATTGGGACGGGTTCGAGTCATGACAGTTTGTTGATCTCTCTTGCCTTTTTCTGTCATCACTATCCCTTTCTGGTATTCAAAAACCTTCTATTACTATCCCTCTCTTTCCCTCTATGCCTCTCTCGTTTCTTCTCTCTTCTCTTCTTTTCTCCTCTACTTTTCTATGGTGACCATCTCTTGCCAATCTTTCTTTATGGCTTCATCGTTTACCGCATCAGTTGAACTAGATGGACTCGAACTCGCTGAACATTCTGGTGACTTAGAAACGTTGTTTACCTTTTGTTTGATTGGTAAAGTTTTGGCTTCCAAACCTCTGAATACAAATGTTGTTTCCTTGATCATTACTGGGGCTTGGAAGGTCCGTGTTGAGTTAAACATCTCTCTTTGGCATGAAAATGTTTCTCTTCCATTTTACGGAGGAAGACTACCGGAATTACATTGTCAAGGATAGCCCTTGGTCTGTCTTGGATTAGTTGATTGTCCTAAACCCCCTTTCTTCCGGTCACATAGTCGAAGAAATGAGTTTTCAATGGTGTCCTTTTTGGATCGAAGCCCATGGTTTGCCTTTTCAGAACTTGACTAAACAGAATGGTAAGACTCTGGGGAACTGTATTAGGCGTTTGATCCAAGTTGATTCTCAAAACAATGGCTTGTTATTACAACATAGTTTTCTGAGAATTCGAGTGGAGATTAATACTCAAGAACCCTTACCTAGAGGCTTATGGCTTAAACGTCCACAAGGAGAGAATGAGAGTTAGATCTCTCTCAAATATGAAAAGATCTCTGACTTCTGCTATGATTGTGGTAGAATTGGACATGACAACAAGATTTGTAAGCAGGGCCGGCCTGGGCAAAGGCTGGTAAGGCCTGTGCCTAGGACCCCAAAATTAGGCTAAAAAAAAGGCTCCAAATTTATTAGTCTTGCACTATATTAAAAAATTAAAATGGCGAAATTCTATTTAATTAATTTAGGCCATTTTAAAGGGGCCTCAAAAAATCTATTTGACCAAATTGATAAAAGATCCAATTAAAAAAATATTTATAAGTGTTAGTTGTTAGTCCAATTAAAAAAATAAAAAATAAAATATATGTATATGTATTAGTTGTTAACCTAATTTTGTGTGGCTTATTTTTTTCTCTTTGTGGCCCAATTATGTGTTTTTTAGTATTTTTTTAAAAAAATATTTTACACAATTTTTATTTATTTATTTTGTAGATACATCTAATTTAGATACATTTAAAAATTATAATATTTGTGTTTTTTTTTTTAAAAAAGTTACCAAATACAAAAAATATAAAAAAATACGAATTGTAAACTTAGACAATTATTTTAAAAAACTCTAAACCAAACATAGTGATTTTTTTTTCTTTTTTTTTTATAAATATCTAAAAAGGTCTCAAAAAATTATTTTGCCTTAAGGTCTCGAAAACTCAGGACCGGCCCTGTTTGTAAGTTGGTCTCCAAAGAAATTGGGAGAGATTCGAGGTATGGCCCAGACATTCGTACCAAAATTACTAGAAAACTCTGACTCCCCGTTTGAACGTTCCCAGAAGCAAGTTGAATTTGCCAACACCAGAGCTCATGTGTCGATCAAGTGTCTAAGACACCCAGACCTTACACAATCGGTATCTATGGCGACGCGTGGTGCTAATATGCATGCTCCCTGTGTGGGTACAAAGTAGCTTTCACACAACTAAGAAAAATGCTTGGGAGCACTAAAAAGAGAGCACTAGGGGAGCACTAATGATGTGGCAGTGGGCCCCGCCCACTTTCTATGCCTTGTTTTCTTTTTTTTTTTTTGCTATTCTCAATGCATTAGTGCTATTAATAGTGTATTTTTTAGTGATCTAAATCATTGTTGTACAACTACCCGCTACATCCAAGGACGTGTGTACAACCTCTTATACCTGTGGTACCAGACGTAGATGGCATCAATACTATATTCCTACGTGGCTAGCCAGCCAGTCGTTGCCAAGGCTTACCCTAGTTTTATGATGGATAAGGTCGTTATTGGGCCCTTTCCTCCAGCTGACCTAGCCTCTGTTTTTACTAACAAGTCTAATGGATCAGCCCTAGTGACGCCCAAGCCCATCTTCCCTTCGAATGGGCCTAGCTATTTTGTGACTGAACCTCCGGAAAGCCCAAGTGAATCTGAACCCATTATTCCAACATCTGGGTTGGGTCTTTCTGATATGAGTACTACTTTCTAAACCCCAGGCCCAATTCCTCACTCTATTGGATCCTCCTATGTTTTGGACCTATGTCGTCTAGGGCCTACAGACCCCCTTCCTCAAGATGAAGATGAAGATGAAGATGATGAAGATGAAGATGAAGATGAAGATGGAAGCCTCTAATGATTACCTTTCTTCTTCTCGTCTTTCTAAGCTCCTAAAATCTGGAGTTAGTGAGTAACTTGTGGACATTGCAATAGGCCTCCCTTCTTTACCTTTTGTTGGAGGGTCTTCCATGTGCGATCATGTCAGTTCTTTAGCTAAGAAACCCACCAGAGGCAGACCGCGTGGTCGAAAGGGGCGTGGTGTTGGCAATAATGGTATGGTGGACATGATAGTTCAAGAAGCAGAGAATAAAAGGGTGGTGGAGTCTCTTGTCCCAATCACTGTAAGTCAGTTAATTTCTGAGTCAGATATGTTTCTTTCTCAAGTCCCTAGCACTTTTCCAGAACTGGTTTTGGATGATCAGGCGGTGGTGGCTAGCTCTAAACAACCACTAGAGCCATGTTGATTATCAGTTGGAACTGTTAGGGGATAGGGCGACCCCTGATGGTCCGGATCCTCTGAGGGTTATGTAATACCCATCGTCCTACAATAATTTTCCTCGTGGAAACCAAGAATAAAATATCGAAATTGGACGGGATTTGAAGAAGGCTCAATTTCCCAAACAAGTGCTATGTTGACTCAGTGGAAACCTTTGGTGGTTTAGCTCTATGGTGGATAGCTGAGGTTAATCTCCAGGTCAAGTATAGATTTGTTAATATTTTTCGATGCATTATCTCTAATGGGGCTATGTCTGAAGATTGGCTTGCAACTTTTGTGTACGCCCCTCCCAGATGGAAAGAAAGGAATTTTTTTTGGCATTATCTTTTGAAAATTGCTTCTGAGAATAGGCACCCTTGACTTTGTATTGGAGATTTTAATGAGATTGGGATGTCATGGGAAAAGCAAGGAGGAGTGGCCTATAATAACTCCATTCCAACATCTCTTATCTGATTGTGAGTTCATAGATTTGGAATTCAAAGGAGCCCCTTATACCTGAACGAATAATCAGAGTGGCTCTTGTCATATAAGAGAGCGTTTAGACAAAGCAGTAGCCATAGTGGGCTATTGTCTTCTATTTCCTTATGCCCAACTTCATCATGAAGCCCTCGTCGCTCAGAACCACTGCCCCTTAGTACTCCATTGCATGGTTCCACCTAAGAAAGTGAAAAATCAATTCAAATTTGAATCTATGTGGACTACGAGTCTAGAGTGTGTTGAGATTGTCAAAACCAATTGACTCAAAGTACATTCAAGCTCTCCCATATACCAGATCACTCAAAAGCTTCAGACTTGCCGAAGAGGGCTCTCTTTGTGGAGTAGGGGTGCATTTGGGAATAACAGGATCATTTTATCTAAACTTAAAACTAAGCTCCTTTATTATCAACAATTGTCTTACTCTCTTGAGTATGAGTCCCTCATTCGCCAAATTCAAGAATAGATGGAAGTAGTCATAATTCGGGAGGAAATGTTTTAACATCAAAGGTCTTGGATCAATTGGCTCAACTATGGGGACAAAAATTCAGCCTTTTTTCATGCCACTATTGCTCAACGACATCAAAGAAACCAGTTGGTTAAACTCAAGTCAGAATTGGATGTTTGGTTGGTTTTGAAACTGACATAAATACTCATCTTACTTCCTATGTCACTAACCTGTTCACAGCCATGAACCTGAGGGATTTTGAGGATGCTTTGTTTGTAGTTAACCATATTGTTACTTCACATATGAACGAAGTCTTATTTCAATTTGTCTTTGATGATGAGATCAAACTTGCAACTTTCTAGTTTGGAGCTTTGAAGGCACTAAGACCTGATGGCTTTCTAGGTATTTTTTACCAAAAAAAACTAGGGCATGGTAGGTTCAAAGGTTTGTGGGGCTGTTCGTAATTTTTTTACTACTGGGTTCTTGCTTAACCACACCAATCTCATTCACATACCCAAAGTGGCTGCACTAGAAAATATTACCCAATACCAATCCATCAACCTTTGCAATTTTGTCATGAAAATGGTCACCAAAGTGTTGGCCAATTGATTGATTTTTTTTTTTGAACAAGCTCATCTCTCCTCAACAAGTTTCCTTTGTACCTGGATGGCTCATTCAAGATAGTATCCTTATGGCTCATGAGGCTTTCCATTTTATGAAACACAAGAAGCATGGGAAACAAATGGATTTAGCTCTCAAACTTGACTTCAGCAAAGCCTATGACAGGTTTCAATGGGACTTTTTGCACGCAGTTCCCCTTAAGGTGGGTTTTCATGTGATTGGGTGCATTTAGTTATGAAATGTGTAACCATAGTGAAGTTCTCAATCTTTGCTAATGGAGAAAAACACATAACGTTCACCCCTTCATGTGGACTTCGTCAAGGGGACCCGTTCTCCTCGTATCTCTTTCTCTTGGTAGCTAATGTGCTTTCTAATCTTATCACTCATAATCTTTAGACCGAGAACATCTCGGTTTACAGATGAGAAGAACTTGCCCCAACCTCTCGCACCTTTTAGTTGCAGATGATGCAATACTTTTCTATAAAGCAAACCAAGCTGAATGTCAATCTATGTTGGGTTTATTGACGGTGTACAGTGAATCTTCAGGCCAAATTCTGAATTTCGATAAATCTAGTGCCATGTTTTTAGCTAATGCTATCAGGGGGTTTCGGTAGACACCCCATTTTTGACCGCCCTTAAGACTTGGGCGTTACTGATGGTTTACTTGGTGGTAAAAGGTGTGCTGGGCAAAGGTTCAAATTCGTCAGCAATGAGAGAGTCAAATCCCAACTTCATACCCCTTTTGGACCAAAACAATCTTGATCAAAAGATTTTAGATCTTAAAATCCTCTCTTTCAAAATGTTTTGAAAATAAAATTCCTACGATGTTCCGACGCTCACATTTCGGTAAATGTTGCGCTTTTCGGTAAACCGAGCAAGGGCAAGTTGGAGATGAATGAAAGAGAGATGAAATCTTTGAAAAAAATCTTTCAAAACATTTTGTTTAGGGGTTTGGAGTTGAAGAAAAGAGGAAAGGAGTGGAGAAAACTAGTTTGGGAGAAGTTCGGCATGAATCCGGGTAAGAGAGAGAGTTGAGCAGCCCTCGCTGAATCGGGCTTATTCATTTGCATACTTGGATTTTAGCTATGAGGCCACCACTGTTGGAAAGCTTACTTTCGGGGCTTCATTTTGCACTCAAGAATCTCCTAGAGCCAAGTCCGGGTGGGGGAGATATGATTGGTTGAAGTTGGGTATCATCCCGGTTGGATCGAATCTGCACGGCTTCACCAAAATGGGCATAACTTTTTCCACAGGAGGAATTTTAATGCAAGGTTTGTGCCATTGGAAAGCTAACTTCCGGGGCTTCAATCAGGACACCCACCAGCCACTTTTTGGCCTTGGCAGCCACCACCGGCCATCAATTTATCCGACCAGCCAAATAGATGGCCGACCGACCATTTAAAATAGCCGACTGACCAATTTTGCTGGCCGACGACCTTCCGGAGTATTCTACAGATTGAGTGGATGCCAGCTGTGCCAGCTGGAGGGCACAGACTGGATCCTCCATACACGTGTATGGAGGATCTTTGCTCTTAGTTTGAAGCTTCTAAGAGAAGCTTTAGTCTCTTGGCTCTATAAAGGAAGCTCTCCTCTTCCTTACACCAGGTTACAAAAAACCAGCTGAGGCATTGATACATACACCCTCTATATCTCTTATTCAACCCTTCAAATCCCAAGGTTCTTGCACCATTTACCCTACACCTCATAGCACAAGGCCTCCATCCTTTATTCCAGCACTTTGGGATTGTTTTGGAGAGGTTAAAGGCTCAGAAATTTGGTTCAAGAGCTGCTGGTTCATTGGTCTTCAAGGGTAAGTCCTCTTCTCCTCTTTTCTTGCCTTATTTTGCTTTGTATCTAAGCCATACTTGCTAGCTTTTTTGGGCTCCGACCCAAACTGTAAATAGTCATATTTTGAGCCCTTTTTCATGTTTGATCAAGGACCTCCTATTGTTTGAGGTCTCCTACTACCACTTGCCTCTTTGTCTCTCTTTTAGGCCAATTTTTGCAAAGTATTTTAGGCTTGCTTGTGAGCTGTTTTGGACTTTTCCATAAACTGTGAAATATCTTGTTTTGAGCCCCTCTTCAACATTATTGAAAGGCTCTCCTCTGTTTGAGAACAGCAGCTACCACTTGTCTCTTTACCCTTCTTTTAGGCCTTTTCTTGCATGATAGGTTGGCCTTATTTGTGATTATTTTCGTGGCTTGTTGTAAACTGTAAAGTGCCTTGTTTTGAGCCTCTCTTCAACTTTATTGAAGGGACCTTTTCCATTTGGGGTCAGATGCTGTCCCTTTGTGTTTAATCTTTCTTTTAGGGCTATTTTTGCATGGTAGATTAGCCCTATTTGTGTTCATTCTTGAGACTTGTTATAAACTGGAAATATGCATGTTTTGGGACTGTCTTGCATCTGTCTTCATGCTTCATGATCAAATAATGCATGCTTTGTATAGCTGTAAGTCATTCCGTGTGCCTAGTTTCGAGTTGCGGGTTTCATCTCATGCATCGGGTGCCATTTTTCCATGTTTCGGGGCTGTTTAGCATCATACTTCAGTGCTGGAACATATGCCATTGTATGCCATAATTCATCCTTTCAATGCCTTTGTGGAGTTGTGTTTTGTGCCTTAGACTCGGGGCCATTGCATTGTGCATGTTTGCATGCATATTGGTTGCCTCATTTTCATCACTTGGCCACTGATTTTGGCATGCTTGCGAGCTATCCATGTTAGTTTAAGTCCATCATCGCATGTTGTTGCATGCCATGTTTGCTTACATGTTTAGGTTGCGTGCCTAGTATACATTGCTCATTTGCATGTTCATGTTGCATACTTAGCCTCCATGCCTAGGTTATATTTCATTGAGCATGCATCCCTTGCCTCTTGATCAATCATTATAGGGGTTGGGGCCCTTTGATGTGTTTTGTGCTTGCATTTCATTTGATATCGAAGTTGCACACTTGGCTTTTGGGCCATCATGCATTGAAATGCGTGATTGATGGCCCGAGAATCGAGGCCCATCCTCATTTGAGTCATAAATATGATAAGGAATGTGGTTGGTGCATACATTGCTTGAAATGCATTGCCATGCCAAGTTCTGTCCTTTGCTGCTGTCAAACTAGTTTTTGCAGGAAGTTTTGGCCGGCCGGCCATCTTAAGTGCCGACCGGCCATCCATTGTTGGCCGATGGATTATTTTGTGGCCGGTGACCATCATATATGGCCGGCGACTATTCCTCACGGCCGGTGGTGCTCCACAGCACTCAGAGAAGCAACCCTAGGACTTATGCAGTCTTCAGAGAAGCAGAACAGTCAAAGCAGAGGCAGCTTGTGCATGACAGTGACATCCGAGCGGAATTGAGCACGCATCGCATTCTTCTCAAGGCTGTTTATTGCTTAAATTAGATTAATTAATTTGCTTAATTAATTAGGTGGTCTGTAATATTTAATTAGCTTGTTAGTTAGTTAAATTGTATTATTCTTTCGGACCCTTCGAGCGAGGGCAATTGTGTAATAAGTGTGCGTGAGTATGTGTATGTTTTCCAACCCCACGTCTTTCTTCCCTTTTATTTACCCGCTTATGATGGTAGACTAGGGCATATTTAAATTAGCATACCTTATGCTATGCATGCGTGCATTCATACATTTGTCTTGCATGCACCAGGCTCGGCACATCATGCTAACTGCATTGTGCTTCAATTCCAAATTGAATACGTGTTAGTTGTAGCATTTCACATGCCATGTTTAGAATAGCCGAGCCCATTTCTAGTTGCATTTCGCATGTGTTGCATTAGCCATCTTAAACTAGGATCACGCATATGATTACTAACTAGTTTTTGTTTTGGCTTGGAGTACTTGGTAAGCATTTATGCTTTAGCATACTGCATGCGTGTGAGTGTTGCCATAACAGCATGATTACCATGAGGCTAGCTGCTTATGTGATATAACTGCTTGAATGCCTGTAGATGGAGGTTGAATTACCTAAATTGGAATAATGCATTAAAACTGTGAGTTTTAAGCCCACTAGATAGTGGCAAAACCATCTTTTCTAAAAGCCCACTCGAAGGTGGCAAAACTTGCATTTTAGCCTACTTGCGAGTAGCAAACCATCTTCAAAACGAACATGCAATGTTTTGTTCCAATTTAGGCGATTTGGTCTATACTTGTTTGCTGCGCGCATAACATAGTAATTCTAGGCTAATAAATGGAATAAGAACACATAACGTTTTCAAAACTGGATATCATGGTTAGTAGAGGCTGATCTTTGATCGGGCGAGAGGGGGTGCTCATAGCTGACCTTCCCCAATCGTACCCAAGTTCCCGAGCCGAGGCAACTTTGGTGATGACGGACACGTGGCCTTTGGTACCGAGTCAGGGTTTCCTAAATTCCCCCATAAAAAATATTTAGGTGGCGACTCTGTATCTGGCAAAGCAGTCCATGTTTGGCACTTCTTTCAAAAAATCTGTTTTCTCAAAACGATTTGCTGGATTTGGACTCTTTGGTTCAGATTAAGAACTGTGACAATTTGAGAGTCCTGAACTGTAGTGAACCCAAAACGAACAGAACGGGAGGACTCGTCCTCCCGGGGCGTTCGGGGACGTCTACAGTTTCGCAGTTCTATATGCTCTTTGTTGGGAGTCTTTCAAGAAAACCCAAAAGCTAAGTATTTGGGCCACCTTTCTTTATGGGGTATATCCAAATCTGAGGCCTACGGGTGTTTGATTGAAAAGGCTTTAGCTAAGATGCAAGAGTGGAAGTCTAAGCTGCTTTCCCAAGCAGGCAGAGAAACCTTGATCAAGGCTGTTGTTCAAGCAATACCTTTCTATGCCATGTCGTGTTTTGGTCTGCCCAATTCTTTATATTCTAAACACAACTCCTTCACTAGGAATTTTTGGTGGAAGGGGATTCGGAGAATAGAGGAATACATTGAATGAAGTGGAATACTATGATAGCCCTAAGTACCAAGGAGGTATGCGTTTCAGAGATTTCAACCTCTTTAATCAAGCCTTACTTGCAAAAAAAAAGTTAGAGACTCTTTATGAACCCAAATAGTTTTTGGGCCAGAATGTATAAAGGGCTTTACTTCCCACATTCTAATTTCTTATAGGTATCTAGGGGTTCTAAACCCTCCTATGCATGGGCTAATATTCTGAAGGGAAAGGGACTCCTTCAAAAGGGTCTTCGATGGCAGGTACATAATGCCCATACAGTAAAGTTTTGGGAGGATAAGTGGATTCCAACATCAAAGAACTTCAAAATTACCTCACCTAAACCTGTTGATTGCACCATTCAGAGGGTAATTGAGGTTATTAACGCTGCTCATAAATCATGGCGAAAGGAACAACTAAAAAATTGGATTTCTAAAGAAGATATGGAAGCTATTCTAGCAATCCCTATAGCTGTAGAAGACACTGGTATTGCACCCAATTCATTTCGGTCAATATTCAGTCAAATCTAGTTACTTTTTGGCCAAGGAAATTAAGCATGCAAACAGCCCTAATAACCCCTCTTCATCCCATGCACTAGGGGAAGACTTGTGGCAAATAATTTGGGCTTTGGAAATACCTCCTAAACTTCATCATTTCTTATGGCGTGTGTGTAAGAACCTGTTGGCTATGAAGGTTGGTAGGTTCGGGTCATGATAGCCACGTCCCCTACCACATCTAGACATCCTATATAAGAGTAGGCTGGAACAGTGTGGAACAGCTGGAGAGAAAATATTTGGTTTTTACACTGATGGCAAGCTTGTAGTGGTGGCCGGCTGTCCATCACTGATGGCCAGCAGGCAAAAAATGGTGGTTTGCCGGCCACAAATAGTGGCTGCCGGTTGTTGGCTAAAGGTTAGAGCCCGCCTTGAGTTGGTGGTGGGCCTACACAAATTTTTGAAATGGGGCCTTTAAGATATTTGTTGACAGCTGTGCCAACTGTTAGCACAATGAGCTGCATCTCCCCACACGTGTATGGTGGGATGTTTGTAAGCTCAAGACGTGTTTTTCTATATGTTTTTGAAATATTCTTGCATACTACATCCTCTTTTCTGTGCAGGTACTTGGAGCAGAAGTATTTTGAGTGTTGCGATATTCTATAGTGTGGGCCGAGTGTTGCTCAAGCGTAAATGTGCTTTCTCTAGTTTATGCCCCATTTTCCAAAAGGGTGATGAAGCTGTGGAACATATGCTTTTTGATTGCCTTTGGACCAAAGCAATGTGGTTTGGTAGTTCTTTGAACATGAGAGTGGATCAAGGCTCCATAATCAGCCATTCACTTCATTAGTTGTATGGCCACAACTGCCTCGTTTATTTGGAAGTCCTAAAAAGAGTTCGTTTTCAACCATCAAGAGATGGATCCTTCTGTTACAATTCAGCAGATCTCCCAGTTTTGGAATAAGCATAATCAACTTTTCCATTCAGTGAACACTCTAAACATTACCTCAAATGAACCTACTCAGCCAGCTCCAATAGGTTGGGTTCCTTCTATTTTTGGTAGTGTCAAATGTAATTGTGATGCAGCTTTTCGCAAGGAATCCTTCAAGGCTGCAAGTGTCATGATCATTAGAGATTCGAGAGGAGCTCTTATTGAGGGCAATGCACAATCCATTGATGCAACCTCAACAGCTCAAACGGAAGCACATGCTGTGCGTTTGGTATGCCTTATGGCTCATGCCCATAGCCTCATGAATATAGAAATTAAAAGTGACAATCAGTCAGTCATCTATCTCTGTAAGGGTGTAAATCTGGCTCGGTTTGGCACATGTCGGGCCTCGCGGGCTCCCACCAAAATTCAGGTAGGGTCGGACCGGCCCACGGGCCAAAAAATTAGGCTCAGGCCCAGGGGGTATTCGAGCCTTGGACGGGCCGACCTAGTGGGCCTGGGCCTGACCATTTTTTTTAATTTTTTTTAAAATTTTTTCTATCAAAATTTTATTATTTTTCACTAAAAAGACCCTGGGCCTCTGGCGGGTAGAGCCTCGGGCCGGGCCTTGAGTAGGCCTTAAACGGGCTAATGGACTAGCCCACAGGCCGGAACGAGCTTCAAAATGATGGCCCAGGCCCAGGGGCTTGGGTTGTGCTCGGGCCCGGGCCTAAACGGGCCGGGCCCATCCCAGGATGGGGCGGGCTTCAGGTCGCGAGTCATTTTTACACTCTTACATCTCTGTGTCTCAGAAAACGTGCCACCATGAGAACATAGTGCGATTATTTTGGATATTTGTGGCCTTTCCTCTGAGAGAAACTTCACCTTTTCATGGATGGAGAGACTCAACAACAAGGCCCTTTTAACTTAGTAGTAGAGCAACGCCATGGTAAGGAGTAAGTCATCGGTTTGTTCACTGGGTTGCCAAGGCCCAATTGTCTAATTCTTTACCTGCTAATTGGGTAGCTTAGCCCCCTGTTGTTTTTTTCTTCAGCTTTGTATTATGATGTTCCACATTTCTTTCGATGACAAGTCCTTAATTTTGGTGTTCAAACAGGAGGGGAAAAAAAAAAAATAATAATAATAATAAAAATAATAATAATATGTTTTACTAGTTGCATTGTTATATTATCAAGTAAAACTGTTAAGAGGGGTAAGGATATAAAAAACCAAAGTTTTTGAGTACAAAAAAAATAAAGAAACAAAAAAAATCAACAAAGCTTGTTTGTCAAGAGTTTTAAATTTTTTTTATGAGTTTCTTTTATTCATATCTTCATTTTTTATCCTACATTTTAAAATTTTGGAAATTGGATTTTCATTTATAAAATTGTTTACATTTTGCTGATATATATCTAATTGGTAGTTATTGTTGTCCATTTTATTTTATTTTTTTCAAATTAAGTTATCTATTCCTTTTGAGCCATATCCATTTGAAATTGTTAAATAAAGGTTTATGATCAAATTTCCATGATTATATGTTTTTATGGCACTTTCATGCCAACGGATTGGTAATTCTAAATATATACCAGAAAAGAAATCTCAATACAAAATAATAATAATAATAATAATAATAATAATAATAATTTCAAATCGCTTTATGTCATAGTGTAAAAACACTTAAGAAATTCTGCTTATTAAATACAATATTATAATTATTTATTGTTTTAAAAGAATTGATCATCTTACTAATACAAATTAAAAATTCAAATGTAATATTCAATGTCTCCTTTTGTATATAATCTTAAAAAAGAATAAATTAAAAATTAAAGTTACAAGAAAATTAAATTTCAAACAAAACCTATACATGAAAACTAATTAATCGTAAAATATTGTTAACATTTTAAGGGTTAATTACATTTTATCCCTTGTAGTTTAACTTAAAAGTACATCATTTCTCTTTTTGAGATTTAGAAATGTACACATAACTCCCTCATAGTTTGAAGTATAAAAAGTAATGAATTTGGTTGCATTTAATAGCAAGTGCAAGACACACACCAAATTGAGCGTGGACAAGTCTCAAACATATTTCTGCCAAAAATAAACTAAAAAAATTACATTTTGCCCTTTTTTGTTTTCATATATATATATATATATATACTAGCGTATGTCCGTACCTGAAGGAATGGTGTAAATAATGTTAACATTAGAATACAATTGTAATCCTAACACTATTTAAATTTATTTTTTAATTTGATAAATTCACAAATTTATTATAAAATTTTGTAATTCTCACAAAACTCCTCACGAAAATTTGTTTTACTTATATAATATATAATCAGATAAATAGATCTGCCTACTCATGAAAACTCCCATCATGTGTTTGGGCCAGAAGAAGCCCAACACACTCAGAATTTCGAAAGCCCAAAACAACCCAACTAAGCAAGATGTACAAAAATCAACAACAATGATAGAGATAGTGTTACATTCAACTCAAACTTCAATGATCATTGTACGCAGACAACTAAATCAACCCGATAACAATGATAGAGAATAGTGTTATATTCAATTCAAACTTTGATCACTGATCTTTGAATGCAGACAACCAAATCAAAACATTTATAAAATCTAACCAATGCACAAAAATCAACAACAATGACAGAGATAATAGTGTTATATTCGATTCAAACTTTGATCATAGATCAATGATGCAGACAACTAAATCAACCCAATTATACATATCAAAAAACATTTCCATCAGACCAAAAAAATATTTAAAAAAACAAAAAAACAAAAAGGAAATTAAATCAAACCTTCAAGTGGGCAGCAACCTTTTCCTTATCAGTGAAAACTCCAGTAGACTCCATAATGAAATCGGCTCCGGTTTCGCCCCATGGGATTTCATCAGGGTTCCTAAAAATACACAAAAAAAAATTAAAACTTTTTATTTAATTATACTCTGATTCAAAAAAATTGCAACGGAATTGAGAGAATAAAGGGCATAATTACCTGACTCCGAAAACGGCGACTTGTTTCTCCCCAAAAAGAAGATTTTTTGAGTCCTTGACCTTGGCATCATGATGCTTCCATTGTCCATGAACACTGTCGTACTTGAACATGTATGTCTTCACAACACATCACAGATTCACAATGATTAGTTTCAAACCCAAAAAACAAAGGCTCAATAATAAACCAACAAAATCTCACAAACCTCACATCTCTCAAAACATTGAATAAACAGTGAAAAACCCAGAAATCGCACATTCACAAATACAAACCTGAAAATTATACAATCCTGCTTTAATTCGATTCAACAAATACAACTTTTCAGAAATTTTTTTGAAGAATGCCCCATGAAATTCTAAACAAACCCCAAGAATTCTAAATAAACTACAGACTACCTGAATTACTGCCACATTGGAAACACATATTCGATTTGAATAATTAACTCTTTCAAAAAATAAAAGTACTATTACCAAACACAAAATTTTCATTTCTGGAACAGATATTGCAAGGAGAGAACACAATGTAAAATCTAAAAACACCCAATAAAACAATAACAAAAAGGCAAAGTTGTGAGCAACAACTTAAAAATTAAAACCCCAAAAAAACAGATGAACAGATGAAAGAAAGAAAGAACTTAAAAACAGATGAATTAAGAGCTTAAAACAACTTAAAAATTAGAACATAAACAAAACTTGAAAAACACCCAAAGTCTTTGCTCATTAAAACAATCATTAAAAACAAAAGCATGCACACAAAATCAATTTTACTTGGAACATTGATATGAACAAAAGGAATGTATATGGTTGAAACCCTTTGACGGGATTACTAGCCTCCAGTCTTCTGTTTGAGAATTTGATCTGAAGGTACATGCATTCGAAAGAGAAAGGAAATAGAAATTAGGGTAAAAATCAAAACATCAAATCCAAAAACTAAAATTGAGAGCGAATACTCACTGTCTTGCGGAAAAGATTTGAACCGAAACTTCGCTGATACAATGATGCTTCTTCGACAATGTCAAAATTTCCTGTTGAAAAAGGAAAAATGTCTCAGAATTTGATCCGAAGCTACATTCATTCGAAAGAGAAAGGAAATAGAAATTAGGGCAAAAAGCAAAACCTCAAATCCAAAAACTAAGAGCGAAGACTCACTGTCTCGCCTATAAGAACCAAACCGAAACTTTGCTAACACAATGATGCTTCCTCGACAATGTGGAAATTTCTTGTTGAAAAAAAAAATGTCAAAGATTGGAAACACAAAAAATATATCCAACACATTGAGGCAGAAATTGAACCTTACGATTGGTGATGATGAGCAGAGGCGAAAGCATAACCTATTTCCTCCAAATGTGAAATACAACAGAGAGAGGGAGGATGACCGAAATTACCTTGCGAAGGGAACAACCAAAGGTGGGAGAGAGGGAACCTTGCAAGTGGTGATGATGAGCAGCGGTGAATTGACTTCAACAATGACAACAACGATGAACAACAGAGCCAGATTGAAGATGTATTTCGAAAAAAATAGAACAGAGAGAAGGAGGAGGACAGGAATCATACTCGCTTCTCCCCATCCCACCTACAACATCACTACTAAAATCAATTCTAATAGAACACCAAAAATAACAACTTGATTCCAAGTACATAAAGCAAAAACAAAACAAAAAGGTTATTAAAGTTGAAAATGCTTTTTTTTTTTTTTTTAAATTTTATCATCTAGTCTGAAACCAAATAAAGAAAAAAATAACTAAAAACTTGAGCTTTATTGAAGAAAGATTTTCATTTTATGTATGGCAAAGGATCAAAGATTGCAAAAACAAAAATCATCCATTATTTTAGTTACTTTTCCTCAAATTTGGGTCTTCTAAAATTTCAGCTTCAATTCTTATTTTTTTGCCTAAAATTTCAACACACTGAAAACTCATCAACAAAAGAACCAAAAACAAAACAATTAATGATAATAGGCAAAACTCATGAAGCCGTAACCTGATAAATAGGGGTGTACACGGTACGGATTGGTTCGGTTTTGAGAAAATCCAAGAACCGAACCAATCCTAATGGTTCTGTGATTTTGAGAACCAGACCAGACTGTTACACTTGTAAAACCGGACTAGAACCAAACTGAAAAAACGGTTCGGTTTCGGTTTGGTTTACGGTTCCAAAAATTTCTATTTACAAAAACAAATTGTTAATATTAGCAAAATAATTACTCAAACTAATTACATTTAACTCATGATAAAAACTAATAATATTAAGGCATTACTTAATATTACATATCTATATCATCCTAATATCATTAAAATTATAAAAAACCAATTAATAAAAATAAAACACTATATTATATATATATATATATATATCTTTTAAAATTCAGTTCGGTTCGGTTCGAACCGCGGTTTTTTCATAAAATCCATTAACCGAACCATTTTTACGGTTCTCATATTTCTTAATCTGAAACCGAACCAATTCTTAATAGAACCGAACCAAACCGTACGATTCGGTCTGGTTCGGTCCGGATTACCGGTTTGAACGGATTTTTGAACAGCCCTACTGATAAATACCTGATATTGCCAAATCTTCTCGTACTCAGCTCCAACAAAGATTGTAGAAAGAAAAATAAATGAATTGAATTGAATTGGGTCTTCTAAAATTTCAGCTTCAATTCTTCTATTTTTGCCTAAAATTGCAACACACACTGAAAATTCATCAACAAAAGAACCAAAAACAAAACAATTAATGATAATAGACAAAACCTATGAAGCCGTACCTAGAAAACCAATCGCTACCTCTTCGTCTCCAAGGGCTTCAACGGTGATCTCGCCATCTCCGGATCCAAGAAAACAATCTCCGCCAGCCGATCTCTACGTGAATGATCGTCTCACCATCCACGGCGTCGACAGCGTACTGGACCCTAACTTTGTGTCCAAGTGCATGTTTCCTAATCAAACACTTCTGATAAAATCTGGAGGAGTCAATCCATCTCCATCTCAATCTCAATTGCCTCTTGATCATGCGGTTAAGGCTTTGAGCAAGAGAGGAGTGCTCGCTGTTTCACACACCATAGATGAACTCAAACATTCTTTAGCCAAGGGTCCGATTTCGAAAGAGAGAGAGAGATAAAAAGGGAATGGCGAGACGTGAGAGCAGAGAGGGAGAGAGAGATAGAGAGGGAAGGTGGGGAGACATGGGTTGGTGGAAAGCTCAGGAGAAATGTTTGGGCGGGACTATAATTGATCTGAACCGTTAATATAAATGTAAGATTCATCTTCGCCGTTCAAACAAAATGTATCGCTAATACATTTTATACATTTTCAAAAACCCTTCTATCTTATTATATAGATATATATATATATATATATTTTTTTTTGAGAACATATAAAGTAATTATATTAAAATAAAGGACAAATTTCACTTTACTCTCTTGGCTCAGGTGCAAATCACCTATTTCATTTAGAAATAAGAGAAGTGATTTAGAATTCTACTGATATGGCAACAAAAAAAAAATAAATAAATAAAAAATAAAAACATTTTATCAAACTGTGGAGCCCACAGTTTAGAGCTCTCAATCATGGGAAAATTAGTCTAAGGTCCCTCTCCCATTTTTAGTAATGGAAGAGATCCACAATATTATTTTTTAATGTCTAAGGTCCCTCAACCCATACCTATCTATTACAGAGAAATTTGATATATATCTCGCTCTCTATCTCTCTCCTGTTGCTTTTCTCTTTTTCTCGTTGAACAGCTGAACGCAGAATTCACCAGCGACACCTTCGATGGCAACTAAGTCTTAGAGCTCAGATACGAAGCTTACTTGCGAATGGCGATTCGCTGCACCAAATCCATCTGTTCATCAACTCGTTCCTCTTGGAATCTCCACTCCATCGCTGTCGCTTACCGCCTAGGCCCTGTTCTAGTCGGCCACACCAGCGTCTTCATCGCCATCTCTGCTGTTCATCGTGCTGAAGCTTTAGATGCTTGTAAATTTCTGATTGATGAGATCAAGGCTTCGGTTCTGATTTGGAAGAAGGAGGTTTATGTTAATAGAGAGGTTTGGAAAGAGAATTCTGAGTTTTTGGAGAGGAGGATTCAGATTGTTAAGGGTAATGGTATTTGTAGTGAGAGGAAGAAGCGTTGCTGTGCTGTGAAGGTGAAGGTGGGGAGTGGAGCTTCTGATTCTTGTGACAATTGAGGGATTGGAGAATGGAATTGGGTAAGGTAACTTTGTTGAAATTGTATTTTCAAAACCCTAGTTTATGAAACAACATAACCACTTGATTAGAATGCTATGAAATGTGGCGTGTCACTGTAAGAGTGACTAATGTTAACTGAATTGATTGCTGAGCTCTTTTGTAAATTTGATGAAAACTCATTCTAATTTATTATAAAAAAATTTCTATATGATGTGTGTTTGGACTAGTGAACTAAATTTCTCAAGGAAAAATAGAGAGGAGTGGTGGTCATCGCCATTGTTGCAAACAATTGCAGAGCCTCTGTGTGTGTGTGTGTGTGTGTGTGGTGACTGAGACTTGCAGAGAAATTCCCATAATTTCCTCAGTTCATCATTCTTGGGATTGGAGATGGGTTTACACTTGTTGGCCTACAAGAGTACTTCTATGATCAAGTTCCAGATCCAATGAATTTGTGTGTGTACGTGTGGTATGTATATGGTGTGTGTTTGGACTAGTGAACTGAATTTTTTTTTCATTTGAACTGAATTTTCTCTGGGTTGAAACCAGAGAAATTCTCTGGTTTTTGAACTGAATTTTCTCTGGATTGGTCCAGAGAAATTCTTTGGTTTCGAGCTGGAACCTAGAATGCTTAATTTGTATAAATCCCACTGATGTTATTGCTTTTTTTTTTTTTTTTTTGGGTAATCAGCTCGATGTTGTATGCACTTTCTGTCTTCCATTAACCACTCCTGAAGGTTAGAGAAATTTTCAAAATTTCTCTGGAAAGTCCAGAGAATTTCTCTGGACCAATTTTCTCTGTGACGTGAATTTTCTCTGGACTAATTTTCTCTGGACCAATTTTCTCTGGATCAACTTGAGAGACCTTAGACATTATGAAAATATTAGATGTCCGTTATACTATAAAATCTTAATACGAGGGACCTTAAAAAAAAAAACCCTTTTTGTTAGAAATAATCACATAACTCCTACATACTTTAACAACCAAAACGTACCATGAATACCGTTGACAGAAATAACAAAAAGACTATTTTATCCCTATGTATATAAGAATTACTACATTCCTTTTTTCTTTTTTTACTTTTGTTTTTTCCTCATGTTCCTTTTGTTCTTCAAAAGTAGCTTAAATTCTTCACTCTACAACAACTACCATGGTTGGCATAACAGAGACAATTGAGAGCAAGAGTGGTGGAGGAAAGTGGAAGCAAGACCATTGTCGGTGATCATTGGCAAACCAGTCCGGTGCTCATCTTTCTTCTACACCTGCCGTCGACACCAAAAGCCCCATCTCTACCCTCTTCCATACTTCGCCACTGCCGCCATCAACAACCCCCTTTGCGTTGCGGCGGTGATTGGCAGAGGAATTGGCAGAAGGTTTAGAAGTTTCGCAATGGTTTTCACACCTTCGCCACCGGCGTAGGAATTGGACTTCGCAGGTTTTGAGGTTTAATTTGTTGAGCAAAGAGTTGAGATTTATACAGAATTTTGAACATGATTGGCAAATTCATATTTGGATAAATTACAAATATATCCCTGAGATTTGCTTAAAATACAAATTGCCCCTTATGATTTGAAAAATTACAAATACCTCCCTGTCAAAATTTTTTATTTAACAGAATTAATTGAAAAAGTAAAATTTCTAACTGTTCGCCTATACAATAATAAAATGATTTGAATTATTAATTGAAATAAAATTTTAACATTATTAAAAAACTGTTAATTAATTTAATAATTTATTAATAAAAGGACCTATTTGTTATGAAATTAGAAATCTGAGGGGGTATAATGTAATTTTTAAAACCACAGGGAATAATTTATAATTTAAGTAAACCTTAGGTGGTATATTTGTAATTTACCCTTGATATTTATATACATGAATAAATAATATGAGTAATGATTGAGACCCCACTCCAATAAGACCTTTATAAATCTGGATCACTTATGTATATGAGTGGGCTCCATACATAGATGGAGGGCCAAGATCACTTTAGGGTGTAGGGGTCATACCCAAAGAGGGTTCCAAACATTTTCCAAATAATATTTATATATTTGTTGGGATTAATTGATTGAATAACATTGAATTGCTTCCACGGCTATCTTTGTTTAGTGGAGTGGGAGACGGTGATTGTCAGCCTGTCGCGGAGGACGGTGGGTCTTCCTCCTCCTTCGTCTTCTATGTTTCTTATTTCTTCAACCTCTTTCTCTCCCTATCTCTGCCTTAGACACATGCAATAGAAAAAAATAATGGCACTTTAGTTATTTTAAGAAACTTTAATGGTATTTTAATTTCAAAATATTGTTGTGTTCATGCCCGCATTAGAAAGAAGCATGTGTATTACACTTCCGGTCAGTTTAACCGGACTTCGTAATGATGCGTTTTGGTCTATAAAGAATGTGAAGATTATGTAGTTATTTCTAAATGATAAGAGGTGATTTGTAAATGGGCCAAATCATAAGAGAATAAAGTGAAATTTGTCCTAAAATAAAAGTAAACAACATATAGATCAAGAAAGAAAAAATAGTAAGACTCAAAAGGGCCAAACAAACAACCTAACAAAAACTACAAACTACCAAAAAAAAAAGCCACAAAATTATAGCTACACGATACTCCACCTTCGGCAACATATAGTGTTGGGTGCCTAATAATTAAATCTTTTGTTGGTTTGCACGTGTGTACCTATGCTTAATTATATCTAGGCTTGTTTTGAGTTTTGTTATTATTTTGGGCATTGGCATCTAAACGTAATTAGTTTGTTTCTAAACTTATAAAATTAGTTAGTTAGCATGCACATATTGACATTTATGTAATTTGCATTTGGGGTTTGTGAGCTTATTCGCAACTTTTAAAGCCTAAACTTGAGAGTTGTAATCTTAATGACTAAATTTTAATTATCTTTTATGTATTAGTATCTTATTCTAAGTAATTGTAATGAAATTGAGCTTACGGATTTGAAGTCGGTGAAAAATAGTATTTTCATTTAAATTCGTCTTAAATTGGATTTCAACGTTAATAAAATATTTTGGAGTTTTTTACTCCTAAATTCTAGATTTTTTCCAAAACTAAACTTTATTGGGTTCAATCACCGTAATTATAATAAATTAGTAATAATCTATCGGCTTATAAATCGGAACGTGACAGTGGCGAGAATTTGTGTCATTGGTACGTCGATCTGGCAGTACCATTGAGTTTAGATTGGGTGCATTCAATCGAGAGTGATTAGTTTTCATTCTTTTATGACTGTTTTGAGCTATGAGCTAAAGGTCTCGCGAGGACTAGAAATGGGCATGAGTATTATGGTTAGATTCAATGTGTGTTGTTTGATATGATTTGTGCAGTTAGGACTGAGGTTAGCTCCCACTACAACAAAATATATCAAAATTGGCGACTAAAAAAAATTTAGTCGCCAAAAGTTGTAGAAATGGCGACTAAAAATTTATTTAGTCAGCAAAAGTAAAATATTTAGCTACTAATTTTTTTTAGTCGGGGTATATTGTTTATTGGCGATTAAAAAAAATTGAGTCGCCAAAAATGCCAGAAATTGGCGACAAAAAAAAAATTTAGTCGTCGTACGTAGAGATTTGGCTACTAAAACGCTTTAGTTGTCGATTGGAAAATAAAAAAATATTTTTTACCTTTGGTGACTAAAATTTCAGTTGCCAAAAGTTGATTTTCAGCGACGAAAAATAATTTTAGTCGCCATAGGTAGAGATTTGGCTACTAAAACGCTTTAGTCGCCGATTGGAAAAGAAAAAATTATTTTTTACCTTTGGCGACCAAAATTTTAGTAGCCAAAAGTTTATGTTCAGCGACGAAAAATAATTTTAGTCGCCAAAGAACTAAAATTATTGGAGGGAGATATTTTAAATAGTTTGGAGGGATTTATGAAATACTTTCAGCGACTAAAAACTTTTAGTCGCCAATGGTGTAATATATATATATTTGGTTTCCAAACCACAAACCAGCGCCTCTTCTCTCTTTCTTCAGCGGTTCTCCCTCTGCCTCTCCATCTCACCACCGACTGTCACTACCACTGTCGCTGGCCACTGTCCATCCCCACCGTCGCACGTCGCCACCGCCATCGCCGAAATCACCACCAACACTGCCGCAAATCACAGGTTTGTCACTGTCGCGTTCAGTCCTCTCCATTGTTGTCGATCTGGGTCTCTCTCTCTGTGTCGAGCCATTCCCTCTCTCTCTGTCTCTGTGTCTCTCTCTCTCTCTCTCTCTCTCTCTCTCTCTTCCCCTATTTCCCCATTTCTCACACTTCATCTAGGGTTTAATTTTGTGTTAATTTTGTGTTGATTTTGAAAATGGGTTTGGTTTGATAATGGGTTTTGTCTACTCTAAATTACCAATTCAACTAATTTTAATTAATATTTCATATTTTATTGATGATTAGATAATTGGGAAAACATGAAATGTTGATAGCTTCTAGTAACTGATTGGTTAGCATATTGCATGAAATTGAATATACATTTCTGTCACATTTTCTGGTTCTGTCTGATGTGTTTTGAGTCATTTGATCAGAAACAAAAATGTAGTAACATGTTGAACATACAACTCCTTGCTACCTGTTAATTTATTTATTTTTTCCTCTGTTGGATTCTACAACCTAAACATTTTGGTTATGAGTTCTTTAACCGAGTTAAGAAGTATCCATTTGAAATTTGTTGTTAGAGTTACTGCAAACATGTTGGGAGGGTTAGACTTCTCCTATTGACTTATAATGAAAATTTCGAGCTTTGTTTTCATTATTTTCCCTAGTCCTGTTAGAGATTTGGTTGATGATCAGAAGAAGCACAAGGCAAACCTTGTCTTCACTTTCTTTGTGATTTTCTATTACAATGAAGTACTTTAGCATATGCCTAAAGTTTTGTCCTATTCATTGTCTTCTGGTGTGGCATAAATTTATGCTCCTACCATTCTGCAAATATTAGCCTTCATTCGTGTTCTGACTGTCCTGCTGTGTTGTTTGTTATAAGAATTCTAAGACATGAATTCCTGCTTGCCACAATAGACCTTATCATACTATTGATTAGGAATCTAATCGAAAACTGAAAAAAAAAAAAATCTAATTAATTGAGTAATTGTAAGAATGTGAATGTATTGATGAATTCAAACAAGGGTGACTGCTCTAGGAAACCACAAATAATGAGGAATGATATTGGAGAACTAGTCTTAAAGACGTAAGGTGTGAATGCAGTACTTGCATCTCCTTATAATATGAACATCTTCCAAAGGTTTGCTCTCTTTATATATGTCACAAGCTATGCAACATTCTCTGTTTGTTGTAATTGATGTTTAAACCTCTCACTTTAATACTACATTTGTTTCAAACTTGTAATTTGTTTCATGTGTGTGTGTCTAAGTGTTGGGAAGTGTCCGATGAGTGTCGTGTTGTGTCGGTGTCGGGCATGACATGTTACCTTGTTAGAAGTGTTTGTGTTTCTTAGATTGGCAGACTATGTATACCCTTTGCTTGGTTTAAGTACTGTGATTGAATTTGTTCTATTTTTTTTTAATAATTTCTTAAAAATGAATCTTTTTTATTTTTTTATTTTTTTGTTATCATTCATCATCTCTGGCAAATACAAGAAAAGATAATCAAAGGTATTCAAAGTATATATTTATGGAACTTAAGATTTGTACCTTTATTGTTTGAATTTTAAGTCTTGAGTGTTCTTTTTGTTCTTGTTTTTGTTTTTTTTGTTTTTCTTTCAGAGTGATCCTATGGCAGTTGTTTACACAAAAGGAAGAGATGGTGCGCTTCAAGAGCTTGGCCGTACTGAAGCAGTATTAAATTCATTGAATCCCAAGTGGATCAGAAAGCATACCGTGACCTATCATTTTGAGGTGGTGCAGACTTTGGTGTAAGTTTCAGTGCTTACATCTCTGCTTTTTACCAAGTGACTACTTATATGGTTTGAGTTTATCAGAAAGCATACTGTGACCTATTATATGATGCTGTCTTCTCAAACTTTTGATCATGGAAACTGGATTTATATATTGAATATATAATTCTATTAATAGTTGTTGAATTTGAAAGCTTTTCTTAAGAGAGATTTTCATGACCTCAAGCTTATAAGAGAGATTTTCTTAAATTATCAGTCACTACATTTTTTTTTTATCACTGGAGAAGTTGAAAGAATGTATGAAATGAATGAACAAGGAATTGTCAATTGATCCCTACAATATAAGAAGACAACAAACTAATTTGATTCAAAAGACATTTTATCTTGTGAAATAAGAATCTTTTTGAATTGGTTTTTGGATGACCAGTAATATTAGTTCTACTTAGTAGAGATGTTTGTGGTGCGTGGCCTGATTAGTTTCCACTGTAGCCTTTATCCTGTTTAGGGTGTTGCATGTGATATGCAGACTGATTAGTTGTTAGTTCTAAAAATATTAATGATTTACTGATTACATTTGGGGTTGGTATGATGAATCCTGTTTTGTCATGCCTAGATATTTTGTTTCCCTCCTCTACTTTTATGTCTTTCCTCATATGCTCAGCCCATGTGCTTTTTGGCCTACACCTTTGTCTTGTAGCTCCTTCAACGGGTATCACGTACCTTGTATTTTTCTTGGTTTTGTTTATGGGGAGGATGCATATTTAAAGTATAAATGTCTCCATTTATAAGCACATTTGGAGATTTAATTGAGAGCAGTTTCATGTCTCTTACATTTTGGTTACAACCCCCTGTTTAAATTGAAAACTGGCTGCGTTGACAAGACTTTACTTTAAACTTCTGTGTTGTGTTTATAAAGGATGCACTGTGGTATCTCACTTATGTGATGCTCCTTGTGTGCATATGTTCTGGATATACTATGAATTATAATCAAGTATTTGCAAGCTATAATATTCGAATGATTCAATTCATTTATGACTTTCACTCATGCAGATGCTTAAGATGGATGGGCAGCAATTCTTGGTAAGGCTAATTGTACATTGTCTCAGGTATTGAATTCCTGCCTTTCACTTATACCCATCATACTATTCTAGTTCCATGAAATTTCCTTGATCTTGTTTATTCTGAAATGTGTTTTAGGATATCACGTGGAAGTGAAATGGTTCGCTCTTTCAGTTTGCATTGAATTTTTGAGTTGATTTAAACATTTCAACACATTCTTCATTGGAATCAGCAAAATTGATAAAGAAAATGAAAATCAGGTTCTTCATTGAAAAAAAAAACAAACAAACAAACCGAGCAATGTATTTCCTTGCTGAATGACATGAACAAAAGAATGTTCTGATTTTATTTCCTTCTTGTTTCCCTACTGTTGCTATACCATACATAAGTTGACTAGTCTATATTTGATATGTGCTCTATTTATTAATTAATTTTTGTATATGTGGTATTGCTTTTCAAATTTTTGAAATTGATAACAAGTGTTTCATGTTCTTGCTGTTTTTTCCCCCTCGTGTCCTGGTTGATTTTCTTCTTTCTTCTCATCCAAAACATGATGCGATGGTCTAAAACAACTGGTTAGCTAAATGTCATGATTATATTAATGAAAAAGACCAGTCCAAGTATTGACAAAGAAAAAGCTCTTTATCATTGATTACCTATTAGCTGGATTCTTTATTTTTGCTCTATTTTTGGTTTGTAATAATATTCTCTTTCCCGTTGTGAATAACATATGATTAACTGGACAAAAGTAATAATGCTATTAGTAATTACTTTTAAAATTCATCTATCATAGCGATCATTACAATCACTTGAATTTGGGAGGTTAATAAACTCTTTTTGTAGCTCCACATGCAAAGATCATTTTTTTTTTTTTAATCTCATCAGTACTTTACATTAAATTGATCACAATATAAAAAATTACTGAATAATTGTCTTTGTGGGCCATTAGCTTAATTTGTATATATTATTTGTAGTCATTATTTTCAAATATTGAGTGTCATGGTAATTTGTAGATTTCAAATGGGAGATTGGTCAGGACTTGGTGCGCACATCAAAAATCAGTTTGACATTTTCCAGCTATGATTCATTTCTTATTTCTGGTTCAGAAGATGGCATGATCATTATTTGGCCTATGATCGGGTAAAAAAAGTGAATCTTTGTTTTTTCAACAATTTAATGTTTGTATTTGAATGTCGTTTAGTTTTATTTTTTAGGAAAAATAAATAACTGACTTTGTAATCACATTGTTTGGTGGAAGTTTGGTAGATGAGACAGAATGTTGGATTGTGGCTTTAAAACTAAATTTTTCGTTGGAGCTTTCATCCTCTATAACGGGCCTATCAACTGCATCAAGTGGCTCTAGTTCAATTTTTTTATCAAGCTCCCTCGATGGCACATGCAAGGTTACTTAATTATGTTAAATGTTTCATAATAATATCTTCGTAGCATGAGTATTTTTGTTTCTCGAAATGACTTATTTTCGTATTGTAGGTATGGGACCTTGTTACTAGAAGACTTTTACAAACTTGAGCTTTTCCACTACCAATTATTGCAATAGTTGTTGATCTAACAGAGATGAAGTTATTTTCTGGTGGTATAGATTACTAATGGATATTTCTTTTTTGTATACGAAGGACATCATTTTTGTATGATTATTTGTTTGCATGGAATTATTATTTTGGGTTGGATTATATTTGGTTTGGATAGAATTTGATGTTACAATACCAAATTTTTGGATGGTTGAAAGTGAAATAGAAATCGACATATGTATTGTTTTGTTTATATACAGGGTGCAGGTTGCACGAAATAAATACAGGTTGTGTAGAAATTAATAATAATATTAAAAAAATAACACTAAATAAAGTTTTTGGTGACTAAATGTTTAGTAGCTAAAAAAACAAAATAAAACTTGATGGCTACTAAAAATTTAGTAACCAAAATGTAGTAGTCAAAAATATATAAGACTTTAGGTGACTAAATAGTTTAGTAGCTAAAAAAAAAATATGAAAATTAAATTTTTTTGGCGACTACATATTTAGTAGCTAATAATAAATGATACTTTGGGCGACTAAAAGTTTTAGTCGCTGAAAATGAAAATTAATTTTATTTAAAAACTTTTGGCGACGAAATATTTAGTCGCCAATTTATGACTTTTGGCTACTAAAAAATATTTAGTCGCCAATACCTCGTATTTTTCCCTACTAAAACATTAGTAGCCATTTATAGGACTTTTGGTGACTAAATTGTTTTTAGTCGCCAAAACCTTCCCCGATCGTTTTCCCGCGACAAATCTAGCGACCAAAATATTTAGTCGGGAAAAGGCTTCGGCGACTAAAAACCTTACTTTTGGCAACTTAAACTTTAGTCGCCAAAAGTGCATTTTCTTGTAGTGTACCTTGCTAAGTCATTTGGGCAATGTAATTATTTAGGTCAAGCTAGTTGTTTGTAAGAATATATTTCTTAGTTGTAGAATTGTGAACCTTGTTCTAATTCTCGTTTTACCTTAGGTGTGGGATGTCCTGGTGCAGTTAGAGTATTAATTTATAATCGCCATTAAGCTGAGAAATATACGTATTTTATGTTATGTGACTGACAATGGTCCCGATTAGATAGTACTTGGTTTCCTTGTTGGAAATTGTCAACCTCTTGTCTTCCAATTTTATCATTGTGTTTGTTTGGTGGTGGTGTCTAAGGTACCTCCTTCATGGACTCTCTTCCTTGGGAAGATGAGCTTGTATAAAGAACATATGTTATTACTACTAGTCTTGAAAGCTAATTCAGGGTGAGTGGCATATGTGTGTGCCTTGACCTTGTTGGCACGAGAAGTATTTTACAGAGAATGTTAGTGTTTTAACTTGGAATTGTGGCTTTTGAAACCTTGTGTATGAACGGTTGATGAGTGGCCTAGGTAGAGTCTTGAGACAACTTTGGGAATGTGATGATAGTGTAACCTCCTGTCTTAGATCGTGATGGTTTTTGTGCTGTAGTTGAGATGGTAGTTGGTACCATTGTGGTGTGACGTGAGTAACTGTAATGCCCTAATATTTTAACCCATTTTATAATTAGCGATCCTTTATTGATCTCCAATTTCACAATGTGAAGAAAGAGTTAAAGAAAAATAATTAAAGTACAGTCATTTCACAAGTCCAATGTTTATCTCTTCTCATTAGATTTTTCATAGAAGTTACATTTCAATTTACAACATTAGTGTTCAAAATAATAATACATTATAGTTCAAGAAATAAAACAAACAAGGGTAGGGCCTTGATTACACACATAAGTGAAATTCTATCCCAAACACAGAAGTCTGGTGGCTGTAATCACATAAAACATCCAAAGTGAGCTTCCATGCTCCATCAAGATCTCTACCAATTCCTAGCTAAGTGAAGGTACATCATCACAACCTGAAATGTTTGTTATGATAGGGATGAGTTAATGCCTAGTAGGAATACTATTATTAAGAAATAAAATAATCGAGATGCATATGATCATGTCATGCACTTCTTAGGATAAAATCCATATTTTCTTTTTTAAAACCAAAAATGTCCAATGCATTACCATTCAAAGTCTCATATACAACTATAGGATGGTAAATACACTATGACGTCCCATGCAAAAGCCGCAAAACCATATATACATTTGTGGATTTATATATAGAAAATATTCCCACTTTTTCCGACTCCAAAAACGGCAGGGTAATGGGCACCCAAAACCTTTTCCTTCCACGTTTGCCAACTCCTGAAATGGCGGGCTCGTGGACACACAAAAATCATTTCCCACATTCGTCTGGCGATAAGCTTAAGACAAGGCAATTGGACACATTGAGTTCTCACATGGGTACCAATACCATACACAACTCGTTCCCAAAACCTAACTCCACTACCCAGACTCATACACTATTTACCTCATTTGATATTTTTCAAACATCCTCAAGATTGTAAAATCACATGAAAAAAATTATAATGCACATGATGTATGAATTTTCAAATCTAGTTTACTTAAGGTTATTCAATTCATAATAAGATTTAACAACACCAACATCAAGAGATTTCTCCAACTTCTCGATTCCACAATTCCAACATTCATTTCAATACATGTATCCAAGAAGGTTCACTAAACCTCATGTCTCAACACCATTACCATAATCATTCACCCAATTCCAAGATTTACAAATCAATTGAACCAGGCACCATTATTAAATCAAGATTTACTAGGGTTTTTGAGAAAATTGGGGTTTTCCCTCTTTTACACTTAAGGAGTCAATATTCATCATCAACAACAAAAATCAACAAGAACATTCACAATCTTTCCCAAAAACACGAGGTAGAAGCCCATTTGGTTTATCAAACCCACTTTATATCGCAAAATCATCTCATACATCACTATAACTAAGAAAATACCACATATATATATCTCAAATCATAGATATATCAAGTTAAAAATATTCCTACCTCAAGAATGAGAGCAAAGAAGCAAGATTCAAGAACTCTTCACGAAATCGAAATCCAATTGATGAGAATCACAATCTCGACGTGGCCTTCGCTTTTTGCATTGGATCAAGGCTTGATTCTTGGTGAGAAGGAAGATTTCTACAGAGAGAAATTATGATTTTTCGGAGCTTAGGAGAGGAAAAAGAAGGAGGAAAAGAAAAAGTGAAAGAAAAGATCAAAAAAAGTAACTTTTAGTTGTTGATATCGTGCAGACCGCTCAAGTGGTCTTTCCACCGCTCAAGCAGTGAACTCAATCTCACAGCATTTCGGTTTGCTGAGCAAAATACTGGTTGCCCCCTCTTCATTGCTCAAGCGGTGGAACCAACCGCTCGAGCGGTCACCCTAGAAACAACTAGTCACACAGGCTCAATTCCTAAGGTAGTCTCCACACATCAAGCTTATTTCCATAGGTAATCATTTAAGTAAATGAAATATAAATGTATTTACGTAAGTTGACAATGTAAATAAGGAAATACCCCTCATTCGGATTCAAAGAAAAATACAAAAAATAAAAATAAATAAAAACGTGGTTCCCCTAATTTTAGTACAAAAATAATTTTTTGACTGAATGTCAGAACCCCAATTAGTTGGCCATGAAAAGCCATCCCTGTTAGTCACCATACGGATTCATGCTAGTTGAACTGTGTTGAACTTAGGTTTGATCTTGTGGGCCATCATGGTGTTGATGTGAAGTTTGAAGTTGCAACTTTTAGCTTAAGTGTTATTGCATGTTAATTTTGGGAATGTGAGCTAGTTTTCAGCGTGGAATGCATAGTCATGGTTCTGGTGTGTATCTAGTCAAGATAAGTCTGATGCAGACTCAAGAAACATTGTAAGGGATTGTGCCAAGCTCTATATCAGAGCAAAATCACTTTGGTTGGCAATGATAGGTTGTGTAAACCGTGAGTAGGTTTGTTAAGTGCGAGTTATTACCTATCGGAAAGGGAATTGGCGAGCGAGACCATCTTAGGAATTGTTTTGGTCTGGCAACCAGGGTTATGGTTTAGAGTTACCTAGTAGCGTGTTTGGTAATGTTGAATCATGTTTTGTGTGTATTGGTATTCCTTGTCGCCCTTGGAAGGAACCTCTAGTGTGGGAGTGGTTTCGTGGAGTTCCATATTAACTGTATGTGGAAATTCTCATGGACATAGAGATGCCTTGACAATAGAGTTGTGGTTCTCATGGGGTGAAAGTCCTAAGTTTCTATTTAGTTCACTTTACATTGTTAATTGTTGTTGTTATTATTTTGTAATTGGGTGTGACATCACCCTAGCATTGGTAAGGTATTAGTCTTCGTGTGACGGTTAACGATAACCTAGTGTGTGTTGTTTGGTGCTACTTCTAAAGAAGGGTTGCTCTCAATGCTTAGAGGTTCGGGATAATCATGTTAAGTTAGCTCTAATAATATTCTTGTATTAAATAATAGAAAGGGTCCATTTGTGGAATGTTATTATCATTCGTGTGTGGTGTATGATGTTCGGGTGTTCTTCGAAGTATTCCTTTACGAACTTTGGTGATGCTTTATTCTCCAAAAACACTTCCCAAAGCCATTCTCATCCTCCTGAAGGCCAAGGAAGAGACATTTGAAGTCATATTCAACTTGCTTGAGGAGGTTTGAGTGCTAAGAGGGGCATTGGAGGAATGTTTGCACCTATGCCCACCATTTCTCATTCTTTTTTGGCTTGAATACTCCAAGCCAAGTGGTATAACCTTCTTATGTTCTTCTTTGCCAATATTTTGAATCAAACCATGTTTTATCTATTTGATAATGGATAGATCCAATGATTTTGTTGGATATTAGATTGATTTAGGCCACATGCCATGTATTTGATCATGTTTTAGGCCAATCTGTATTAGTTCTCACATTTTTAGGAGTAGATAGTTACCATCCCCATCTCTACTCTCTTTTTCTCTTTCTTTTTTCTTTTTTTTTTCCTCCCTATTTTTAGCATGTCAATAGCTTAGTTAATGCATTAGCCTTGACTTATCACATTTTTCAAATTATGTTGCTATATCATGTCATGTTAAATATTTTCATGCTTGAGATGCTTCACATGACATAATAATAGCAACCGGGCCTATGTAGTGCATATTATGAGTTTTTCTTGCTTTAATTTTTCCATGTGTCTAGGATCATGCATTTAGTAGCTTTAACTCTCTTTTTGGCACGTTATGAAAACGTATATGTGAGATCGCTACCCTCCTTTTTCATTTTACATGTTTTTGTTTCATTTTCTATCTATGACATGTTTCCATGAGGTTATTTGTGTCATGTGCCGCATCTTTATGTTTACTTCTTGCTTGAAAGTCATATTGCCTACATTGGGGTAGCTTATATTTTCCATGTCTAGAGAGTTTGTCTTTCATTTCCAAAACTATTTTCAAAACAATCATTTTTCAAAATAAAGGAAGATAGAAGCTTTCCAAAATAGATGACTTGACTTCTTATGTTTTTTCCACATAGAAAAACTAGCTATTAATAATTGGAATATGAACTTGTTTGGCAATGAATCTCATGAATAGAATTAGTAGAGTTCATGACATTCCCCTTTCATACCTAAACTCTTGGACCAAGTTTTCTAATTATGATGGATCAATGGCCTAAATTATTCAACGTCAAGGTTTTCTAGTTTCCCTAAAAAGATTAGATAGCGACTCTAAGTCTAATGAATCAGTCTTTGTTTGGCATTTCGTAAGATAGGTGGATTTCTACATTACTATCAAATCTAGACACTACAACATTTTCTTAGTTTAGTGACATTTGAAAGTGTCACAAAACTATTCTTCTAATGACATTTTTTGGTCTTGTGGCATTTTGAACAAGTGCCACTTCTATCGGTGCCACGGTAGATACGAGTGCCATGGTAGATACTTGCAAGTGCCACTGCACCATCATGGCTGAAAACTTTCAATGACATTTTAATGTCATGGTAGATATTATTTGTGGCACTATTAAGCGCCATTAAAAAAAGAGTTAGTGACACTTGTAAGTATCACTACACCATCAAGACTAAAACCTTTCAGTGACACTTTAATGTCATGGTAGGCACTATTCGTGACGCTATCAAGTGCCATTCATGACGATAATTCGTTGTAGAACAATTTGATCCGCTCTTGCGGAGACTCGAACCGCCAACCTTCAGCACCATAAACTTTATACACCACACTCTTCCCACTACACCTCTATAGCACCACATGATTATATATGCAACATATATTATTTATATAGTACATACATCCATATTAATATAAAAGTATATGTATAAACATAATTATTTTATTGAACATAATTTATGTAAAATAAACTATTTACTACCAAAATAAAAAAAAAGACCACTTTTGGCGACTAAAAATATTTTTTAGTCGCTAATTCTATACTTTTGGCTACTAATTATTTTTTAGTTGCTAAAAAACTTAACTTTTGTCGACCAAAATTGGATTTGGTCGCCGAAGATGCACTTTCAGCTACCAAAATTTTAGTCACCAAAAAATGTTATTCCCGCCTTAGGATTTTAGTTCTCCCGCGTTAAAAATGACCACTTTTGGCGACTAAACTTATTTTTTAGTCGCCAATTGTAGACTTTTGGCTACTAAAAAGTTTTTTGGCACCAAAAAACTTTACTTTTGGCTACTAAAATTTTTTTAGTCGGCAAAACCCATATAATTAGCGACCAAACTTATTTTTAGTCGCCAATTGTAGACTTTTGGCTACTCAATTTTTTTAGTCGCCAAAAAGCTTTACTTTGGGCTACTAAAAATTTTTTAGTTACTAAAACCCATATAATCAGCGACCAAACTTAGTTTTAGTCGCCAATTGTAGACTTTTGGTTACTAAAATTGTTTAGTTGCCAAAAAGCTTTACTTTTGGCAACTAATGCTATTTTGGTCGCTGAAAGCTATACTTTCAGCGACCAAATTTTTTTGGTCAAGAAATTTAGTCGCTGAATATGCTTTTTCCTGTAGTGTATATTGAGTTGAATTCATTTATTTTTAATCATTTACTGCATTTTAAAAATTTAGAAAATATATTGGCATTTTTTGTTTTTCAAAAATGTCATTATAAGCTTGGAAAGTTTTTGGTTTAGTGGCATTTCTCAAAATGCTATAAAATATTTGTTTATAACACTTTTCACCTAAGTGTCATAAAAAGTAATTTGCACCTACCTAGTGTCCTGACATTTTTTAAAAAATGCCATTGCAAATATTCATAAAAAGTTTTTGTAGTGACATTTTTGTTGTAGTGAAGTGACACTTTTTTTTAATTGAAATGCCACTAGAGCCTTGTATGTTTGTGGCTCTATAACATTTTTCTAAAAAATGCCACCAAATATTCTTTTTGTGACATTTTTTAAGAACATGCCACTAGTATGGTGTCACTAAAATATGTTTTTGTTGTAGTGTTGTGACACTTGTTCATTGAAATGTCACTAGAGCCTTTTATGTTTGTCGTTTTGTGGCATTTTTCAAAAACGTGCCACTAAATATCATTTTTGTGGCATTTTCTAAAAATATGCCACTAGTGTAGTGCCACTAAAGTATGTTTTTGTTGTAGTTTTGTGACACTTGTTCATTGAAATGTCACTAGAGCCTTTTATGTTTGTCGTTTTGTGGCATTTTTCAAAAACGTGCCACTAAATATCATTTTTTGTGGCATTTTCTAAAAATATGCCACTAGTGTAGTGCCACTAAAGTATGTTTTTATTGTAGTGAGACCCTCTTTTGACTCACATTACACTTTGTGAAGGAGATTGGGAGTGAACTGTTCAGGCAGAATCTATGTCCACAACTTCCCAGGTCCTGCCATTTTAACCGAGGCACGCTCACTTGACCTAGGCAATTTCATGTATGGGTAGGAGATTTTTTGATTGGACTATTTTTAGCTATCTATATGTTAGTTTGATTTATATTATGTCTTGCTAACAAGTGCCTTTAGGCCCATAATAATAATAATAAATACAAAAAGATGGGGCATTTTATCAAATTTCCAGACAATTTGAATTGGTTTTTGAAAATATTTTAACATTTTAATTCATTTCCATAATAATATACAGTTTATACTGTAATTTTGATATAAACTTCTGCCTTGGTCCATAGTTAACGTTTGCCTTCTATTCTATCCAAAATTGGACTTGTTCCAAGAAAGTTTATTTGGCATACACATGGCCTCATGCTTGCCATTAATTTGTGTTCAATGGTTGGCCATCCAAACAAATTTCCATGTTCCTCGCCCCATCAAATTCTAGTATAAATATTGCCCCCTACATCCAACTTGCCTCCTAATTGCTTTTGGCATTTCTAAAATCCCATTCAATATCCTCCAAGCTTTCTCTACTTTTAACCTTTTATATATATATATACATATTATTGTTTATTGAAGGCCTTCTTTGAGAGAGAGAGAGGGAGAAATTAAGAAAGAGAGAAATAAACAAAAGCTTATTCTCTCATACGTATATAGCTAATAGCTATGGCCAAGCAAATCAGCTCATCATATATGCACAATTGGATTGAGGTTGCACCAGCTCCTCTCATCTCTCCACAAAAACCTTCATCATATGCTCCTAAAATGGAGACCATTGCTGAAGAAGAAGGATCTAACAACTAGTTTGACCTGGTGCACAACAAGGCCTTGTTGTATCTTCTTCCTATGCTTCTTTCCATTGTGTCCTACATATTCATAGACAAATACATCACTGTTTGAGTTGAAGAGTGCACACACAATTATTCCTCACACGTGGATCATTAATCCCTCAATTAAAAAACTTCCATAGTGCTTGTGCTAAACAAACACATCTCTCTCTCACTAACCCATATACTACTCTTTATGTACCCATGCACTAGCCTCTCTCTCCTACAACCCAATGCATTGAAGGTCTCTTTGAGATATGTGAATTTATCAAAATCAAAGCAAGAAATGGCAAAGGAGGTGAGTGATGAGATATGTCTATGATTCGGTTGATGTTGTGCCAACCCTTTTCATATCTCTCCAAAGGTGTTCATTCTCCAAAAAAATCAGAGATGCATGCTTCTTGAAGAAATTATATATATATATATATATATGGTTTGATGTCATGCACAAGGTGCTTGCTTGTGTGATCCTGTATTTTTTTTCTTATTTTGTGTCTTGCTAAATAGATATGTCATTGATTAATGAAGAACTGTCATTGTGTAAGGGTTAAGATAGATGTGTGGCGGACTAAAATTGGAGATGGAGAGGTGTAAAAGATCATATGCTATTAAGGGTTAGTTATTCCTGGTCATACAATTTATTTATTTTTTACATTTTATTCTCTTGTTTTCTAGATGTGAGTAATATGGTTTGAATGGGGAGAGTGAGATTCGAAAGCCTCAGGGCTTGTCATGTCCTACCATCTCAATTTTTTTATTTTTTTTTATTTTTTATTATTTTTTATTTTTTAACTTTTGAAATTTGTTAAAGTGTCTTGTGCTTTTGTATTTTTAATTTTTTTTGGTGCCTAAAGATGCAAGTGATATAAATCAACTACTAGATAAAAAACTAAAAATAGTCATATTATTATTGTTCTTTGAAATAAATGAGTCAAAAGTAGCCTTATTTCCAAGTTGTAGCATATTGTTAGACAATAAAATATTGGTGAAGATACTAAATGTGGTTTAAATGCCAACTCTTAACCCACTTTCTTCACATGAGAAAACAAAGACAATGTAAAGATAGTCTAGATTTTCTCTCAAACCGCTCACTCTCTTTTAACAAAACCAATTTTATTGGAAAGCTAACACTTAAAGGAAGGTTTTGATACAAAAATGAGGTAAGGGGATTTTTGCGAATTTTGTTAGAATTTTTGAAAGTTTGTTGAAATACCGGTCTTTCATGCACAAAACTTGAAATAGAAAGAGTTGTGGAAAAGGGGCAACCATGAGTAAATTTTCACTTCTCTTATGATGAAAATGCTAAACAATATATTAACAACTCAGATTTTTAGTTTGAAGGTGAGCTTTGAAAATAATGTAAGATATAGGTAGGAATAGTTGCCTTTGTTCCAACAAGGAGAGAATACAAGCAAAGAAGAAATCAAAGCTCAACTTCTTTTATTCAGATATAAGAACAACATACATACACATCTGGAAATATATATATATATATATATTGAGCATCTAATATCATGTATTTGGAAGAGAAAAGAAAAGAATAGGTTGTGTTGTAACTTACTTGTTTGCTAGATTGCTAAGGCTTGGACAAAGTCTTTTCTCTTTTTCTTTCTCTCCCTCCAAGCTCACTCTTTGCTCCCCCTCTCTACCTCAGCCATACGTGTGTGTGTATGGTGTATGAGTTTGAGTTGTGAAGAATATGCAAGAGGAAGGTGGTGTATTTATAGGAAAAAAGTGGTGATATGTCCAAAATGCCCTTGGTTCTAATGGAATGGAAAAGTTTTGGATTTAGTTTAAATGTAATGGAATGTAGGATGATTAGAAGGTCTAATTAAGTGTTAGAATATAATTTAGTTATAGATTAGTCCATATAGAACAAGATTGATGTAACGCTCCGAAATAAATACTATAAACCAACCATAAATGATAATTAAATGACAATATAAATTAGAGTATAATTTCCTTCTGTTACATAAGATGCAGCTGTATAAGAGAGGTGACACATGCAAATATACATTCATAAGTCCTAACCCTAAATTTATAGTGTCAACAACAAAATATGAAATAAAAGTTAAACAAATAATTGAAATGCCCTGAAGGCTACAACATTCCAAGACTATACTTGGTTACATCAAAATGGATTTAAATCCAATACATATAAAGCTCTAGGCTTGTACAAAATAATAACAAGAAAACAAAATGAGTCTTTACTCCAATCCTCCCAAGCTACTGCCTGGGCGGAGGCATCTCACAAGTACCTGAAAATGGTTTTCCCATATAGGATGAGCTAACGCCTAGTAGAAATAATTCAACACACTATATAAATCTTAACAAAGATATAAGGGTGAAATGCATATGCAATGCTCATGTCAAAACATTTTATCTTTCTTTCCCAAAACCATGTCATGCTCAGTTCATATCACAATTCCAAAATCATGTTCATTACCATAAAAAACAAGGGGGAAATTCCGTGAGAAACCATCAAACGGTACCCATGTAAACACAACCTATATAAATGCTACTATTGCCATTTTATGGATATTTTGTCTGCGGGAATCGAGACCCATGTATACGCGCGTTTTTCGAAACTTTCACCTTGGACACACCGGCCAACTTACTTTGGTTATACACATCTCTTTCCAACATTCACCCATTTTTCTTAAATTCATATGCATTTGCAATGTAGTAAATAAGAAACAATGTTCAATGCACATGGATGATAAATTAGTTTCAATTCACCTAATCCTCATGCAATTTCTATAACAATTATAGCTATCTTCTACTGATAGCCCAAAACTAGATATTTCTAAGCAAATATAAAATCTCTAATACAGATAAACTTTTCAAAATTTAAGATGTGAGTGATAATACATATCCAACTCCATCATCTATATTGATATCCATCTAATTTTACATTTTCAACATCAATTCCATTTATTATACAAATAAATATTTGAGCCGTTTAGGGTAAAGACCCATTTTTCTTCCAAAATTCATTCCAAATATCAAAATTAATAATTTCATCACAACTCAACCTCATTTCCACTCTCACAACCATTTTCCATACATCCATTTGAAAACTCCTATTTTGATTTTAAATCAAAACCCTAGGTTTGTTCAAAATTCTCAAAAGAATCACAAGTTTATTTCACAAAACATATAGCTAAGTTAAAATTCATAAAGGAGTGTAGAGAATCTCTACCTCGAAGCTAGAAGATCAAGGAGAGAGTGGAGAAACCTCAACGAAGCCGAAACTCAACTCTATTCGGATGAAAACGGAGCTCTAGGTGAGCTCTACTTTTTTAACAAAGGGAGTAGAGTGGAGAAATGGGTAGACCTTAGTGTATTTGTAGAAAGAGAGCAATTTCTAGAGAAAAGAGCTCTAGATTTAGGGTTTTGAAATGTTTAGAGAGAGAAAGAGATGAAAAAGTGATGTAAAAAGTGACTTTTACGAACTGATATACGCACAGTCTACTCGAGCGCAAGAAGTAAATCTTTAGTGTTCAGACAGAAAAATAATTACCGTTCGAGTGCAAGAAGTGATGCTTGATTGCCAAGACACAATGAAAAAGGGCGTCACCGCTCAAGCGCATGAACTGATGCTCGAGTGTAGAATACACACTCCCAGTAGTTTTACAGACAGATGTCTATCGCTTGAGCTCAAGAAAAATCGCTCGAGTACACGATTGTTAGAGCGCAAGAAACACCGCTTGAGCGTAGAATACACCCTTCTCGTAGTTTTGCAGACCTGCAAAAGTACTGAGAGTTCACAAAGGCCGCTTGAGCGTAAGAAGTGACGCTCGAGCGTAGAGGCAAAATTTTGGGCGACAAAGTTTTTGAAAAACAAGGAACTGACTTATTCCAAACACAACCAATAGCCAAACTCAAGGAGTAAAAGGGAAATAATACACTAACAACAATACAAAACCATGAAATCCGAATCTAGAATAACAAATGGGTCGGGTCTAAACCAGAATCGCTATAATCTCCCCCTTTAAAGAATTTCGTCCTTGAAATTATAAATCTAACGTTAAAATCATGTTTAAACTAACTACAACAATGATAATCAATCAATTCCAATATCATGACCCATTTACCGGTTATTCATTCTCAACAACATCATAAACAAGTTCTTAATACTGAATATACAATTCACATCTCCAAAACATACATAATGTTTATATTAAATTAACATAGCAAAAATTTCAATACATGTTCAACCATTGGCAAATAGGTCTGGATACTTCTCACGAACTTCCAACTCATGTTCCCAAGTTGCTTCCTCAACTCCGCGATGTCGCCGCAATCCTTTTACCAAAGGAATTGTCTTGCCTCGCAAGACTTGGTCTCGAGTATCCAAGACTCTCACTGGTTTCTCCTCATATGAGGCATCCTCATCTACCTCTAAGTCGGTCCAATTCAACACGTGCGATGGATTCAGTTCATACTTCCGAAGCATACAAATATGAATCACATCATGGATCCTGGAAAGCTGTGGCGGCAAAGCCAAGCGATAAACTACCTCTCCAATCCACTCAAGAATCTCAAAAGGCCCAATAAATCTAAGGGACAACTTCTCACTCTTTCCAAACCTCATCAAACCCCACCTAGGTGATATCTTCAAGAAGACATGATCTCCTACCCCAAAAGACAGAGGTCTCCTCCAACGGTCAGTGTAACTTTTTTGGTGACTCTAGGCCTTGCCGAACCTCTTACTAAAAAGTGCAACTTTCTCTGTCATTTCCTGAACTAACTCTGGACCCAACATAGGTACATCACCCACCTCGGGCCAATATGTAGGAGATCTATATAGTCGGCTATACAAGGCCTTAAACGGTATCATGTCAATACTTGACTGGAAGCTATTATTATAGGTAAACTCCACTAAGGGCAAGTGCCTCTCCCACGACCCCTTAAAGTCAAGAACACAACCCCGAAGCATATCCTCTAAAATCTAAATGGTGCTCTCTGACTGGCCATCAATCTAAAGATGATACGCGGTGCTAAAAGTCAATTTAGTGCCCAAGGCACTCTGTAAGCTATGCCACGACCGAGCCGTGAAACAAGGATCTCTATCCAAAAAAATTGTTACAAGGACCTTATGTAACCTCACTATGTCCCTAATATAAAGGTCGGCAAGATGATTTACCGAGTCACTCATGCACATAGGTACAAAGTGCGCCGACTTGGTTAACCGATTAACTACCACCCAAATCGCATCACTACCCTATTGAGTCCTAGGAAGACCCACAACAAAATCCATCGTGACATGATCCCACTTCCATTCAGTTATAGGCAAGGGTTGCAAAAAATCCGCTGGCCTCTAATGTTCGGCCTTCACTTGTTGACAAGTAAGGCACCTTGATACAAACACGGCCACATTCTTCTTCATTCCCCTTCACCAAAATTGGCAACTAAGGTCGTGATACATTTTTGTGCCTCCTGGATGCACCACAAGGCGTGAATGGTGAAACTCTTGGAGTACTTCCTCTCGACAAGACTCCGGCACAAAAAGATGATCACGGGACCTAACACTCGAATTGGGATACACATGCAGGCCTTTCTCCACCTTCCCACTAGAGATCTTCTCTCGGAGGGATTCCACTTCAAGGTCACCCCCTTGTACTTCTATCTCTCGGTTCACAAGTGTAGGTTATGCAACTACCGAAAATAAGGCTGCATACTCCATGGACTCGCTAAGATGCGAGCCAAACTCACCATCTCCTATTCTTGAATGGCAATACTAGCCACACTACCAATGGATTTCCTACTTAAAGCATCGCCACAACATTGGCCTTTCCCAGATGATAATACAACTCAAAGTCATAATCTTCTGTACACTCCATCCACTTTCCCTACCTCAGATTCAAGCATTTCTGTGTAAACAGATATTTCAGACTTTTGTGATCAAAAAACACTTCAAACTTTTCGCCATACAGATAATGTCTCCAAATCTTTAAGGCAATGATCACCGCCGCTAACGCTAGGTCATGAGTAGGGTAGTTCATCTCATGTGTTTTCAGCTGCCGTGAGTAATAAGCTACTTCCTTTCTCTCTTGCATTAATACACAACCCAAACCTTCCCTTGAAGCATCACAATACACTGAATAACCTAAGCCCCTCTCCGAAATAATTAATACTAGAGTAGTGGTAAGTCTAACCTTAAGCTCTTGAAATGATTTCTCACAAGTCTTACTCCACACAAACTTGATTCATTTCCTCGCACGTCTAGTCAATGGTGAGGCTATTTTAAAGAAATCTTTCACAAACCGCCGATAATATCTGGCCAACCCCAAGAAACTACGAATATCAAAAGCATTCTTAGGTTGTTCCCAATCGTGCATTGCCTCTATCTTAGATAAATCTATAGTCACCCCTCCCCCAGATACCACATGGCCTAAAAACTTTACTTCTCCTAACCAAAATTCACACTTCCCGAACTTAGCATATAGTTTGTGGGCTCTAAGCAACTCAAGTACTACCTGTAAGTGTTCTTCGTGTTCCTCCTCAGAGGGTGAGTAAATTAGGATGTCATCTACAAAGACGACTATAAAACGGTCTAAGAACTCATAGAAGATTTGGTTCATCAGATCCATGAACAGGGCTAGTGTATTGGTTAGCCCAAAAGGCATCACTAGAAACTCATAATGGCCATACCGTGCAAGGAATGTCGGCTTCTGGATATCCTCTCCCTCACTCTCAACTGATGATAGCCAGATCTTAGGTCTATCTTAAAAAAACAACAAGACCCTTTCAATTGATCAAACAGATCATCTATACGAGGCATTGGGTACTTGTTCTTAACAGTTACCTGATTCAATTTCCGGTAATCAATACAAAGTCGCAACGCACCATCTTTCTTTTTGGCAAATAGAGCTGGTGCTCCCTAAGGTGAAGTATTAGGGCAGATAAAACCCTTATCTAATAGTTCTTGGAGTTAAATCTTTAACTCACTCAACTCAGCAGGTGCAAACCTATACAGTGCCATAGAAATTGGTGCCATGCTAGGCATCGATAGAGAACTTAATCTCACGATAAGGTAGTAAACTAGTAAGATCCTCAGGAAAAACACCTAGGTATTCACATACTACCCTTGGCAACTCAACTCGGATTTCATCGCACTCATTACCCAAAAAGTTGGCAAGAAGGCAACTAAGCTCACTTCGTCCACGCGGATCATATACCAGTGATAAGACTCTATCAACCCTATCTCCCAAGAAATAAAAACAATCACCGCTCAAAGTACATACAGTAACCCCCTGACGGTAGCAATCTATGATAGCCCGATACGATGACAACTAGCCCATACCCAATATAGCATCAAAACTAGACATGTTAATCAACACAAGTGCAAAAGGAAGTCGTCAACCGACAACCTCTATGTCACAACCCCGACACCCCTGTTCCAAAACGATCTCACCACCAATAGGTGACTTTACACTGAGAGGAGATGCTAACTAAGCCAATTCTAACCCCAAAGTCGATGCAAATGCAGACGAGATAAATGAATGGGATGCACCAATATCAATCAATACATTAGCAATTGAATTGCATAACAAGAAAGCACCTCTCACTACCAAAGGTGCTAGTACTAGGTCTGGCACGGTGACAACATACACGTGCATTAAAGGTCTCTGCTCTACCTACTCACCCCTTAGAGTATAAGCCTGATGCATTGACTGAGTCGAATAGGCTCCCTGATTGGCGCTCGAGGCCTGAGCTGACTGTGCAGGCTGGTGGCTCTGTGTTTGCCTCGAACTAGATACACCGAGTGTGCCGCCCAACTGAGGGAAAAATCTCTTCATGTGCCACGCCTACCCACACTGATAACAAGTGAGCGGTTGTCTTCTCCTCTAATTCTGGCTCTGAAAATGGGCCGAAAACAATGCAATTCGTTGCCCTCCTCCTCTCTGCGGGCAAGCTGGAGACTTGTGGCCCAGTTGACCGCACTTGAAACAAGTGAAATCTTCCTGACCACCTCTCCTAGAACCCAGACTTGGTACTGGAACTGGAAAAGTGGACCTCGACTGAGCTCCTTGGGACTACTGTGGATTAGAACTCCTCTACTTCTTATTGTCTCCCTAAACATCCTGATTCCTTCTGGAGCCCCTCATCCGCTCCTCCTCCATTTCCATCACGGTCTCAAGATGAGCTGCCGCCATCATAAGGCGTCCATAATCTCTAATCATTGACCCAGCCACTTTGAACATGAACCCGGTCCTCAACCTTTTCTCGAACTCTAAACAATGGCGCTCCTCAGTCGCCACGAGTTTTAGAGTAAACCTCGGCAAACTAGTAAATGCAGCCTCAAACTCAGCCACTAGTGTGCTTAACTGCTTGAGCTGAGAAAACCGGTCCCTCAATTTCTCCTTTACAGTGAAAGACAAAAACTTGTCCTGGAAGGCGTCGATGAAAGCCTCCCAAGTCACCCCAATGCGCCCACGCGCATACTTCCACCATTGACCAGCATCTCCCTTCAATTGGAAGGACGCCAAGGTCACTCTCAAACCACCATCTTCTATGCCGAGCATCTCAAACGTCTTTACCATTTGTTCGAGCCATTCATCTGCTTTGAAAGGCTCTTTAAGACCACCCAAAAACTCATCTGGGTTAGACCAAAAGAACTCTCACTTCAAAAATGATGGCCCTGCCTTAGCTACTTGGGCCTAGACTTGATTCTCAACCTTGAGAATGTCCATAGATTCTCGCAATGCTCTGGTCATTTCGCGGGCTAAGGTGCCCATGGCCTGTTGACTAACTAGTTTGACTACATTGGCCTGACCAACTCCTTCCTCTTGTGTCGGAATATTATTCGGTAAAGGCACCTCATGCCTTCTAGGCCTACCACGCCTACCACCACCACGTCGACGCCCTAACATTCTAATGAAAGTAACAAAAGAGATTAGCACATTTATAGATGTGCTAAAGTTAACTCACTCGCGTCCTAATGCAGTAGACAATAGTAATTCACTCTACATAAGCCTATAGTCACATAAACATATACAAATTTCTTTCTTGGATAATGATTGTCTCACGGCGTTGCCAGCGTTCCAACAAGAAGCAACAGTGATCATGTGCTCTTCTAATAGGACTTCTAGAAACTCTCAGACCCAATCAATATCCTAGAAATTAAATCCCATTCCCATATAATCAAATAAGTATGTTATCACATAAGCATACTATACGTACAAACATCTCTGTTAAGCGAGACAAACCCATTGTAGTAATAGCCATTTCCCACATACCCAAAGTATTCAAACCCAGTACGCATTGATACTAAGTTGTAACGCCCCGAAATAAATACAATAAACCATCCATGAACGATAATTAAATGACAATATAAATCAGAGTATAATATCCTTTTATTACACAAGATGCTGCAGTACAAGAAAGGTGCCACATGCAAATATACATTCATAAATCCTAATCCTGAATCTATAGCATGTGTTAACAACAAAATATGAAATAAAAGTTAAACAAATAATTGAAATGCCCTGAAGGGTACAACTTTCCAAGACTATGCTTGATTACATCAAAGTGGATTTAAATCCAATACATATAAAGCCCTAGGCTTGTACAAAATAATAACAAGAAAACAAAATGAGCATTTGCTCCAATTCTCCCAGGCTATTGCCTTGGCGAAGGCATCTTTGTCACGAACCAAACTCGCCCCTATAGGTTTAGCGTCGTAACTGGCTAGTAATCCTTGGATTACCAAAGGCCTCTGAACAGAATAACATATAATTAGGGGATGCAGAAGAAAATATATAAAACACATTGTCCATAGAGCTGTGCTAACGTATATAGGATAGAAATTTAAAACTTTATATACAAATATGTTACGTCAAAAATAAAGTCGTCTTACGTCACATTCATTACAGATGGAGCAAAAAGGAAACTGAGCCCCATATACAGATAAGCAAAAGTTTTCTCAAATATCAATAGAAAATAAAGTATTAAATGTTTACAAAACATAGCCACAAGGCTTGACTTATTTTGGAACCTCCTCGGGAGCCACAAAAGGGTGACTGACACACCAAAACTCTAGGCAGCAGCTTAGGCCTGGTCACACACCTGGTCACCTATATGCATAATATAAATAGTAAAAGGAAGCCCAGTGAATAATAACAGAGTAAAGAATTTAATAAATGATGTCCCATAGCAGATTTCGAATCAGAAACAAATTCAATTTCACATACTTAACCCGAGGTTATAGCAGTTATATGTGGTACATCTATTTAGCTGTCATATCATATCGAATTTGCATAGTCAGTACCGATGACAAAATAGGTCCACATCTTGTGCACAAGTAGCCATGGTATTGTTACCCCCAGGCGAGAGCCACGTGAACATAGGTCTCGGTATTGTTACCCTCGGGCAAGGGTCATATAAACATAAGCCACAATATTGTTACCCCTGGGCGAGGGCTACGTGCATATCAGCCACGATATTGTTACCCCCGGTGAGGGCCACGTGAACTACGAATGCCACAAATACATTTTAGAAAAATGGACATTCATTCATGATTCACAAATAGCATTCCAGATAGCAGTTCAGAAAACATATCTTATTACATCATACAGAAAATAAATAAAGTTGAACATAGCTTTACTAAGTTATTACTCACACTTGGCTTCAAAGGTAGACAGACAGAGTAGATAATTCAAAGAGCTTACGGCGCGTGACCTACACAAACATAACAGATACATTCTTGAAACACACACCCGGATATAACTTAACCCAATACATTCATTCTTACTGTGTTTCTAAGTCTTTATCCTCATTGTTATGTCTTAATCTTGGGCTAGGAATTCCTAGGATGCAATGAGGATGCCAAAACATGTTGTTCAACACTTAGCTAAATTTGCTAAAAACAGGGGCCTCGCTTGAGCGTAACTTCCTTCACTCAAGTGGAGGTCCAAAAATGTGAGTGGTTGCTTGAGCACAACTTACTTTGCTCAAGCGGTTTGTAAACTTTACAAAAGTATTGGTTGCTTGATTTTTCCACTCGACATATGCTCGACAGTCTCTTGAGCGTGAGACTGAGGTCTTCGCTCGAGCGCAACTCTTGTCACTCGAATGGTCTGCAAAACATGGAAACTTCTAGAAGCATGCAATTTACGCTCAAGCCAATTTTAGGTCACTCGAGCGAAAGTGAAAAACACAGAGTGGTTGCTCGAGCGGAGAGATAGAATCTGGAATTTTCAGATTGCTCTTCCAAGTTCGAAACTCAAATTCAAAGTTATAAATCATGGTCTTTTGGGCCGAAAACTTGAGAAAACACTTGAAAACTTATAAAACATCCTGAATTAAGGTTCAATACACAAAATCAAGGCCCAAAAGCGAGTGAATTCTTCAAAACCAAACTTGAACATATATATACATATCATGCAGGTGTTGTCAAGAATTCAAACCTTCCAAAACATATACAAATGAAGTGTTTGTGTATAAAACCATGGTGAGTTCTCATAGTCTAACAAAGATAAGTTCTTGCATGTATGAAATTGTTGGAATTAAAACTCAAAATCTATGAATTATGCATGCATGCATGGAATGATCATCCTTTCTAATTCATTAGCTCAATTCTTGCATAACTTAGCTTAATTCTTTAGAATTCATGTATTAAAGTCTTGATTACAAAGTTTAAGGACAAAGTTCTTACCTATAGGGTCTTAATTGCACAAGTGTAGAAGCTTAAACTCCCAAATTCTTTGTAATTCTTCAACAATTCCTAGCAATTCCCCCTTTCCTAGCTTTTGATCTCAATTTTCTTCTATCTCTCTCTCTCTCTCTCTCTCTCTCTCCCACATTTTTGATCTTAAAGATTAGGGAATGAAGGTGCTAAATGAACTAATGGAGTCAAAATAGCCTTATATAGGCTCAATTAAGGAGGCTTAATTAAACTTGACTTAGGTTAATCACATTGACATTAATTATTCTAATTTAATTCGTTCCAAATCGAATTTCAATTCAATCTACCATAAAATTCTAAAAATTCCAAATGACACATAACCGTAGTCAATTTCGTGATCGGATGTCGATAAGGCCTTCAATTCACAAAACTAAACAAAAATACAGACAGATATTCCTACCATGAACAGATATAAACACCAATAATGCAACACACATGCAATTAATTCAGAATTTCATCTTAATTACTAATTAAGCACTCTTAATCATATGTTTTAAGCTAATCACAGATCAAGGTTATTGCAATCTCACCAGCACCTGAAAATAGTTTTTCCATATAGAGTGAGCCAACGCCCAATTGAAATAATCCAACACACTAAATAAATCTTAACGAAGATATAAGGGTGAAATGCATATGCAATGCTCATGTCAAAATGTTTTATCTTTCTTTCCCAAAACCATGCCATGCTTAGTTCATATCACAATTCCAAAATCATGTTCATTACCGTAGAAAACAATGGGGGAATTCTCAACCTTTCATAGATATTTCGTCCGCGGGAAACCGTCAAACGGTACTATGTAAACGTAGCCTTTACAACCACCACTATTTCCATTTTACGGATATTTCATCTGCGGGAATTGGGACCCATGTATATGTGCATTTTTCGGGACTTTCATCCTGGACACACCGGCCAACTTACTTTGGTGATACACACATCTTTCCAACATTCACCCATTTTTCTCAAATTCATATACATTTGCAATGTATTAAATGAGCAACAATGTTCAATGTACATGGATGACAAATTAGTTTCAATTCACATAATCTTCATGCAATTTCTACAACAATTATAGTTATCATCCACCGATAGCTCAAAACAAATATTTCTAAACAGATATAAAATCTCCAATACAAATAAACTTGCTAAAATTTAAGATGTGAGTGATAATACATATCCAACTCCATCATCCATATTGATATCCATCCAATTTTATATTTTCAACATCAATTACATTTATTATTCAAATAAATATTTGAGCTATTTAGGGTAAAGACCCATTTTTCTTCCAAAATTCATTCCAAGTATCAAAATCAATGATTTCATCACAACTCAACCTCATTTCCACTCCCATAACCATTTTCCATACATCAATTTCAAAACCCTCTTTTGATTTTAAACCAAAATCCTAGGTTTGTTCAAAATTTTCAAAAAAATCACAAGTTTGTTTCATAAAACATATAGCTAAGTTAAAAATCATAAAGGAATGTAGAGAATCCCTACATTGAAGCTAAAAGGCCAAGGAGTTACTGGAGAAACCTCAAGGAAGCCGAAACTCAACTCTATTCAGATGAAAACAGAGCTCTATGTAAGCTCTACCTTTTTAACAAACGTAGTAGGGTGGAGAAATGGGTAGATCTTAGTGTATTTGTAGAAAGAGAGCAAGTTCTTGAGGGAGGAGCTCTAGATTTAGGGTTTTGAAATGTTTAGAAAGAGAAAGAAATGAAAAAGTGATGTAAAAAGTGACCTTTACGAACTAATATACACGCAGTCCACTTGAATGCAAGAAGTGACGCTCAAGTGTCCAGATACAAAAATAATTATCGCTCGATCGCAAAAAGTGACGCTCGAGCGCCAAGACACAATGAAAAAGGGCGTCACCGCTCAAGCGCAAGAAATGACGCTCAAGCATAGAATACACACTCTCAGTAGTTGTACAAACAGATGCCTACTATTCGAGCTCAAGAAAAATTGCTCGAGCACACGAAGCATCGCTCAAGCTTAGAATACACCCTCCTAGTAGTTTTGCAGACCAGTAAAAGTACTGAGAGTTCACAAAGGCCACTTGAGCACGAGAAGTGACGCTCGAGCGTAGAAGCCAAATTTTGGGCAATAAGGTTTTTGAAAAACAAGGTACTAACCTGTTCCAAACACAACCAATATCCAAATTCAATGGGTAAAAGAGGAATAAGACATGAACAACAATACAAAACCATGAAACCCGAATCCATAATAACAAATGAGTCGGGTTTAAACCAGAATTGCTATAATCGAAAACCCAGTACAAGACAAACTCTTAAATTTTGGGTCCAAGTCAAATACTTTTCCCTTAATTCATGAAACTTGTTTCAAAAACGACACTACAATGTATAATTATAGGGCGACCGGCCATGTGATGTAGATTTGAGGAAATTTTCCTCCATTTTTTTTGTGTACAAACTCTTATATATATATATTGTAGATATTTTGGAGAAAAAGATTATAATAATGGATTGTGCTTTTTACATATAAAGAATGATTTGGGGCTAAAGTGCAAGGGTTTGGGCTTAATTGGAATATCTATTTCAAGTGTAGAACTAATAAAAATAATGTTACGAAAAATAATTTGGTTTGAATTACTTCATTTTGAATTAAATGGTGACTAACTGAATGAAAACAATGAAAATAAAAAATTAGGGTTTTGAGCGATCAATTTATAATTAGAGAGTTAAATAATTAATATTAGAATCTTATAAATGATTACTAAGTTACTTGCGTCGATTAGGGATTGTACAGATTCGTCTGGGATGCGTTTTCAATCCTAAGGTTAAAATTACGAGTAAACAAGAAACTAAGAGCTTTTATAATAATAACATGAAAGTAAGGGCCTTACTAGGGTTTACGAAAGTTAGGGATCTCACATCATGACTCCTACCAATACAGGCCACTATCCTTCGCAACAAGAACAATAGATCTGAATGTTTAGGTATGAGAAGGGAATGTCATGAATTGTACACCCCCAACGCACCCAATCAATGATCAGTCTCTACTAATTATGGATATGAGACTCATTTCCAAAATATGTCCAACTTTTCAACAATATAAGATTCGCTTCAATCCGATTTAAAATGAAGATTTGGTAAACAATTTACGATCACTCATCGATTTTTGACAAGTGATGGCAAAATGGTGTTTTTCTCAAAATCTACAGAACGGACTTGGATTTGGCATTTTTTTATTTCAAATTGGGCTTATTTAATTATTAAAGAAAATTATTTCAAAATATTTTGGAGTCCCAAACTCAAGAATCACGTTTTGAAACTTAACAAACCTAGCGAAGAAAACACAAAATGGCACACACCCAGGCCTATATAGCAAGACCAGCCATTCGAGTAGCTTAGAAGGCTTATGGATAGCTGAACCAGCTCAAAGGTGGATTTTGTTGCATAGCGCTTTGATTTCTTGTTTTGCCATCATAATTCATTTTTGCAAATCCCACATTATTTTTTTAGCCTTCAAACCTATTTTAGCCTTCAAACCTATTCATTTTTGCAAATCCCCCTTTCACTTCCATTTTTTCCATTCAAGTCATCCAAGATTTGATTCAAGCAAGCTCTCTCTAGAAAGAATCTAAAAGGCTATTTTTCCCTCTTGTACAAGACTTAGCTATTTTAGTTCAAAGTTTTTGTGCCAAGTTTGTCTTGGGTGCATTCATATGAATGTTTGTTGGAAGTTCCTCTTTGAATGAAGAAGTCTTGATAGTGGTGACAAGGCATTTCCCACAATGGTGGGTTTTTTTTTTTTTTTTTTTTTTTAAAGCTGGTAGTTTTATTCTTTTTTCTATTTTCTTTAATTTCTATATTAAGTTTTTAGTTATGGTTTTGATTTTAGTTTGACATCATGTACTTTTTTTTGTTCTAGTCATATGAGCATATGAACTCATATGTGATCAAGCCATTGTTGGTTGGGTAGCATATGGGTTAACCAATCAGTTGCATAACACAATTAATATTTTCTTCTAGTTTAGTTTTCTTTTATCTTCTACTTGCACTTATTATTACGACGTGATTGAGTTTATTGATTTCTGTTTATTATAATGTTCGAGATCAAATCACCATTGATTTGGTAACATGTATTATATTTGGTTAAATCAGTAATATATTTATATCACTATTGATATAGTTATATAACTCCCCAAAAATAGGGAACATTAGGGAATATATTAACAAATAAATACAAGATTCTTCTAAGGTTACAAGTCTAGAAAACATCACTAATGAGTCCTTGGTCAATAACCAAGTAAGATCCCAGGAAAGATCGTAGGAGTCAAAATAACCTCCTTTCAAAGTCCAATTGCCTTAGATAGTGTAACGCCGCAAAAATCGAGAACATTAGAGAATATATTAACAAATAAATACAAGGTTTGTCTAAGATTACAAGAATAGGAAACATCACTAATGAGTGTAGACACCCCATTTTTGACCGCCCTTAAGACTTGGGCACCACTGATGGTTTGCTTGGCGGAGAAAGGTGTGCAGGGCAAATGTTCAGTTTCTTCGGCAAGGAGAGAGGCAAATCCTTCAAAACACTTTGTTTAGGGGTTCAGAGTTGAAGAAGAGAGGAAAGGAGAGGAGAAAACTAGTTTGGGAAAAGTTCGGCATGAATTCGGGTAGAAGCGAGTTGAGCAGCCCTCGCTGAATTGGGCTTATCTATCTGTACACTTGGAGTTTAGCTATGAGGCCACCACCGTCGGAAAGCTTACTTCCGGGGCTTCATTTTGCACTCAAGAATCTCTTAAAGCCATGTCCGGGTGGGGGAGATATGATCAGTTGAAGTCGGGCATCATCCCGGTTGGATCGAATCTGCGCGGCTTCACGAAAAAGGGCATAACTTTTTGCACAGGAGGAATTTTGATGCAAGATTGGAAAGCTAACTTCTGGGGCTTCAATTTGCATACCCACCGGTCGTTTTTTGACATTGGAATCATCTATCGGCAATCTATTTTTCCGACCGGCAAAATATTATGCCGACCGGCACTTTATTTTGGCCGACGACCAAATTTTCTGGCCGGTTTGCACCATTTGCACTCTCCAAGCTTGGTGCATCCCAGCTGTGCCAGTTGGAATGCACCAGCACACTCCCCCGTGCATATATGTTGCTATTTTGAACCCTTGACCACCTTTGGACCCCTCTTTTGCACCCTTTGCCCAAGGCTTCTTGAGGAAGCCTTGACCCCTTATCTTGGCTTCCTCAAGAAGCCTACCAGCTGTCCAAGCTTCTCCAATAAGCCTTGAACCCCTTTGACCCCTTTCCCTTTACTTAGCTTGTAAGTTAAGTGCTTTCCTTGCCTTATATAAGTACCTCTCCTCCTCCTTTGTTTAGGTTGGATTTTTAGGACAAAAAACTAGAGATATATAGATATATCTGATATATACATACATATATCCCTTCATCTCTCACTATATCTCTCTCATTCAACCATCAAACACCCTTGTTCTTGGGCCATTTCTTCATCAACTCATAGCACAAGGCATCCAATGCCCATTCCAGCAGCTTGAGGCTGTCCTCCAGAGGTTAAAAGCTCCCAAACCTGGTCCAAAAGTTGCTAAAGATTGGTTCTACAAGGGTGAGTCCCACTTTCCCTCTTTTGTGCATTTTCTTGGCCTATATCTTAGCCCCTTGTGGTTACATCTTTGGGCTCCGACCCAAACTTCAAATCATCATATTTTGAGGTCCTCTTCATGTTTGATTGAGGACCTCTTGCTGTTTGAGGACAGTAGCTTGCACTTGCTTCAATATCCTCCTTGAATGCCATAATCTTGCATAGATCTTTTAGCCTATGTGTGATCTGTTTTCGAGCCTGAGGTAAACTGAAAATAGGCCTATTTTGAGCCCCTCTTCAACATTGAAGAAGGGCTCAACACTGTTTGGGACTTCCATGTTGTACTTCCCTTTATATCCTCTTTTTGGTCCCATTTTTGTATGTCTTGGAAGCCCCTGATGTTGCTGTTTTTGGACCTTGGTCCGAACTAAAAGTGGCTTTTTTTTGACCTCCTGAACATGTTTTATTAAGGGTATTTTCTTGTTTGGTGAATGCTTTGTATACCTCATGTTATAGCCACTTTTGAGCCTCATTTTTGCATTGCATTTCTAATATATTTGTATACTGTTTTTGGGGCTGCCATAAACTGTAAATAGTCTTATTTTGGGTCCCTCTTCAACATTGTTTAAGGACCCTAACCTGTTTGGGGCCAGCACCTATGAGTTTCTTTTAAATCTCATGTTTAGGGCCATTTCTTGCATGCTAGTTTTGCCCTATCTTGGTTTGCTGTTTGACCATGTTTTGTACTAGTAAAATGCTAATTTTGGGGCTGCCTTGCGTCTGTATTTACATTCCATGTCCATATCGTGCATGCTTGGCATAGCTATAGGCCATTTCGGGTGCCTAAATTCGCATTTCGGGACTATTCCATGCATTTGGTGTCATTTCGCCTCATTTCGGGACTGTTTTCCCCCATATTTTAGTGCTGAAATTCTATTAGAATGATTGCTTTCCATTTCTATGTCATTTACATTGCGTATGCCATTGCCTCGGTTTGCGTGCCCGTGTGCACGCATTTCGAGGCACTTCATTTTCATCCATCGGCCTCTTATGTGAGTGTGGCTGAGGCTCTCTCATATTAGTATAAGTCCATGTTGCATTCTATATGCCATTTTAGCCATTGCATTGCATATGCCATTGCCTCGGATTGCGTGCCCGTGTGCACGCATTTCGAAGCACTTCATTTTCATCTTATGGCCACTGATGTGGGTGCGGCTGAGGTCCACTCACATTGGTGTAAGTCCACCTTGCATTGTGTATGCCATGTTTCAAAGCGTTGCACATGTTATGTTGTTAGCATTGTGTATGCCATGTAGTTGCATAGCATGCTTGTATTCTTGTTCGCATACCTAGGTTGCATTGCATTGGCATGCATGCCTTGCCCCTTGATCATGTGATAGAGGTTGGGCTTTAGTTTGTTTGATTGGTTTGCATTTCATTTGACATGAAAGTTGCATACTTGATTCCTTGGGCCATCATGCATGGAAATGCGTGATTGGTGGTCCGAGAATCGAGGCACATGCCCCTTTGAGTCATTACCATGATAAGGGACATGAATGGTGCATATATGCCTTGAATTGTGCTGCCATGCTTTGCTTTGCACTCTGTTGCTGTCAATTGCAGGTTCTGCAGATATTCCTTGCCGACCGGCAGTATATATTGCCGACCGGCAGTAAACAAGCAGCCGATGGATTCATCTTGTGCCGGTGACTACACCACACTGCCGGTGGCAATTCTACTCAGCCGGTGGCACTCCTCAGTGTCCAAGGAAGCAGTCCTGAGGTTTTGGTAGCCTTCAGAGGAGCAGAGGAAAGAAAACAGAGGCAGCCTATGCATGGCGGCGCATTTCCCGAGGCGGTTTACCTGTTTTCCTAGATTAGTTAATTAGTTAATTAATTAATTAATTTGTAATATTTAATTAGCTTGCGTAGTTAATTAATTTGTAATATTTATTTGGTCCCTCCGAGCGAGGGCATATTTGTAATAAGTGTGCGTGCGTGTGATGTATGTCTTCCAACCCCACTTCTTTCTTCCCTTTTATTTACCTGCTTATGATGGTAGATTAGGGCACATTTATTTTAGCATACCTTACGCTATGCATGCGTGCATTCATGCATTTGTTGACATGCATCAGGCTCGGCACATCATGCTAACTGCATTTGTACTTTAATTTCAAAATTGAATACGTGCATCAATTGATTGCATCTCACATGCCATGCTTAGGTTAGCCGAGCCTACTTCAATTGCATCCCGTATGTGTTGCATTAGTCAATCTAACATGAACTAGGACATGCATGTTTGCTAACTAGTTTATTATTTTGGCACGGAGTACGATGTAAGTGTTTATGCTTTAGCATCCCGCATGCGTGTGAGTGTTGCCATGACAGTATGCTTAACATGTGGCTAGATGCTTATGTGTTATAAATTGTTTGAATGCCTGTGGATGGAGGTTGAATTACCTAAATTGGAATAATACATTAAAACTGTGAGTTTTAAGCCCACTAGATAGTGGCAAAATCATCTTTTCTAAAAGCCCACTTGAGGGTGGCAAAATCTGCATTTTAGCCTACTTACGAGTAGCAAACCATTTTCAAAACAAACATGAAATGTTTTGTTCCAATTTGGGCGATTTGGTCTATACTTGTTTGCTGCGCGCATAACATAGTAATTCTAGGCTAACAATTGGTTTAAGAATGCATAAAGTTTTCAAAAACGGATATCATGGTTAGTAGAGGCCGGTCTTCGGACCGGGCGAAAGGGGGTGCTCATAGCTGACCTTCCCCGATCGTACCCAAGCTCCTGAGCCGAGACAACTCCGGTGATGACGGACATGTGGCCTTCGGCACCGAGTCAGGGTTTCCTAAATTCTCCCAAAATAAAATATTTAGGTGGCGACTCTGTATCTGGCAAAGCAGTCCATGTTTGGCACTACTTTTTCAAAAATCTGTTTCTCAAAACGATTTGCCAGATTTGGACTCTTTGGTTCAGATTAAGAACCGTGACACAAATCGAGTCCGAACTGTAGCATGAGGCCCACGCGGGCGCGTCTACAGTTTCTGGCGACTCTGCTGGGGAATTTAGAGAGCTTGACTCGAACTCGTGATATCCTGTTTTGATTTCACTTATGTGTCTCTTTGCATTGCATGTGCATTGGTGCTTCTAGGAACACCGTGTTTGCCATCTGCCATTCCTGAACGGTTTGCCGGAGGCTTGTCTTATCAAGGCATGACCATAAGGCTGACCGGCTATGGGCTCTGACAGTATGGGAACACAAACCCCGTTTTTACCGGGGCGCCCTTTTTGACCACTCGACCTAGTACATTTTCGGATCCATAGTGACCATTCCAAATTAGGACAGGTTGCTTACCCGATGCTAAGTTGTTTGAAACCGCTGCGTGCGTAGTGAAACCCTAGCTCCTGACAAAATAGGACAGGGAAACCCTACCCCAACATAGGGGTGTTTTTGGCTCTCACTTACTTGTTATGTGCTTTTGGGGTGCGTCTCCATACGAATGCATATATCAGTTTACAGGGTTTGGGCATCAGGCCTGCGGGCACCAGTTCAGTATTTGGGAGTCAGCTTTACCTGTGGGTATCAGACTCAGATTTGGGGCAGAATTTTGGGGCAGAATTCAGTAGGAGGCACAGTCATTCAGCTCTGCTCATATGGGTTATCGTGAAATCGGGCTGAGATGCTGTCTGTTTTCCCTTTTGCTAAGTAGTCTTGGAACCATAGCATCAGAAGGGTCTGATATCCCCCGGGTACTCTGGACCTGTGTTGTTATGTGATCGGGGGATGAACCACTTGCTGGCAATGCTCAGTTTACTCCAGATATGATGGATGGCACGCACTATTTTGAGCATTTGTGAATGCTATTTATTCTGCTTTCTGACTTGGGTATTGAGTCTGTCTTGTTGTATCGAGTCAGTCCTGTTGAGTCTGTCTTGTTATATCGGGTCAATCCTGTCAAGTCTGTCTCATTGTATCAAGCTAGTCCTGCTGAGTCTGTCTCGTTGTGTCGAGTCAGTCCTGTTGAGTCTGTCTTGTTGTATCGAGTCAGTCCTATTGTACAGAAGTCGGGTGATTCCGGGGGTGTTACTTCGGATATCACTATTTTGCTTTGTGTTTGTCCTTTTGAGTCTGTTTCTGCCAGGGAGCCAGTTGTGCCAACAGATTTGAATGAACAGCAGTGATTCTCACACTCTTGTGTTTGCTTCTGCCATGTGCCAGTTGTGCCAGAAGTATTGAATGAAATGACAGTGCTCTTCGCCTGCCTTTTTTGTGCCTTGAAATCATTGTATCGACCTAAGTTTTTTTCAAAACTTTTTTTTGAACACTGCGGTGAAAACGAAGAGGAAGGAATTCCTCGGGATTTGCAAAATTTTGATCATTTGAGAGAAAGAGAGGCATGCTAAGCCCTTAATGATTGAGATCATGCTTGTTAATGTGAGTACTGAGAAGGACCCTGGCTTGATCCAGATTGGTTCTACACTGTCTTCAGCGCGAGCGACTAGTCGCTTTCTTAAAAGATTTCAAAAAAAATGTTTTGCGCGATCCTGCGAAGACCTGTGTGGAATCGCTCTTGAGATTGTGCAGCTTAGGATCGCTCTCAGCCTCCAGATTCGACCCCTCACTTTCAAACCTTGAACTTGAGTTCAGAATGTTCAATGGTCAACTACAATGTGAGGCCTGTATGGCCATTTTGAAGCAGCCCTCGAACAAAAGGCACCAAAGTCAGATCAAGAAGATCAGATTAAAGAAAGCTTGTAAAGCTAGATCAGAAGCCCCCCCTCAAACTAGGGGCAAAAATGTCAGATATGCTCGAAGAGTTGAAGATGAGTCCTCTTGCAAATCAACAGCCACTCTCCTGGATACGGATGGCTTCGAAACCCTAAAACCATTTGGCATGGATTTGTTACACTTTTAACCTTTGAGAGGCTCGCTGGGCCGAAAACCCGGATGGGCGACCCAGGCAAAAGTTAGAGCAAGAAAAAGAAGAAAAAGAACAAAAAAAGAAAAAAGAAGAAAAAGAAAAAAAAGAGAAAGAAAAGAACAAAAAAAGAAAATCAATGAAAAGAAAAGAAATGAAAAGAATTGAAAAGAATTGAAAAACAAAGCTCGCAAGGTCGAAAACCCGCATCGGGCGCCTTGGCAAAAGTTAGAGCCTAAAAAGGAGAGGTTAAATACCCGAGTGTACCTTAACCCCGAACTACGTAAGGCTTGATTCCCATGTTTGGGATACGTAGGCAACTTCATTCTGAAGTCCAGCCCTAAAACACTTCAAATTCAACTGTGTCCATGTGATGGTTCTAGTCATCTTTGTCTTTTCTGTATCCGGGAGTTCGGTTGCAATCATCGCTCTGAGGACTGATTACAATACACTACGGGGCCATTCAGACAAGGGGCAACTTTCCGTTGCCATTCAATGCGCTGCGGTGCCGTGCAAACAAGGGTCAACTTTCCGTTGCCATGTAGCTCTCTTCGAGCAAGGGGGCAATTTTCCTCCAAATCCGAGGTTGTGCGTCTCAAGAGTGGGTTCCGTGCTTGTTAAGCATTGGCCGTTTGCAAAAATAGTTTTCGAGAATTTTTACTGAAGTTGACTACTTTTCTCGAAAATTGTTCCATCTTTTCCAAAAACTAGACCATTCCTTGGACCCAAAAAGGAAAATTTTCAGTGCTCATAGCCTGACTTGCATGATTTCAAATCAAAAATCGAACAAGTATGTTAATCTAACTCTCATATTGGTCAAAATTGTTTTAGTAGAAAACCAAAACAAAAAATGGTCAAAATGATGAACTAGGGGCACAATTGAGTCAGGCTTCCTGTCTTTTCCCCATTTTCAACATACTTGCCAAGAAGGGCACTCTACCTGCCAGAAAAGGGCACAACTGAAGTCAACAACAAAGGGCTAAAAGCTCTCTCATCCTCCAAGCAACGAGGAATCAAGCCAAGTGCGAAGCACGGACGGGAACGGATCAAGATGTTCCACTCCTTTGTTTGGACAGATCTAATCACGTCCGAACTCCCCAGCAGGGCATCATCAACCGATGTTAGCTGCAGATTTGCTACACACCCAGTTGTAGCACAACCCCTCTATGGGAGAAACTTACTGTTGTGAACAAGAGTCTGGTAAAATACCAGGGGCAAGAGCCCACAATTTCCAGCTTATCCATCAACCACCCAGGGGAGGGATGAAAAATGAGAGATTAAAGAATAGAGAGATGTGCGCTGAGAGAAAAAGCGAGAAAAGGGTTTTGAGAGAAAAACCGAGCTTGAGAGCCGAGTGATCTGAGAATCACAAATAAGAAAGGGTGGGAATAATACCCGGTGAAACAGGCTCCCTATGCACGTCTGTGTGTCGTGTCTTTTGTTTTGTTTGTCTCGATTCTTGCTTTGAGTCGTTCCGAGCGTGTCTCGACGTGTTTAGGTTGTTTACCTTTTGTTTTCCGTTGTTAAGTCTTTCTCGCTGTGTTCAGTTGTAGGCTCAATACCTAGTCGAAAACTCATCTCTCAATTTCAAAAATAAATCGTTTTGTGCTCAGAGTGCTGTGCCATCCTTCACGTTTGTGCAAAACAAGATTCTTTTTTCCATAAAACTGCAGGGTCCACCCCCGATAAGTGTGAACGGTGAAACCAGGACCTATCTGAAGCTATGATGGTTCCAGACTGCAAAGCAAAAACAAAAGAGCGAAAATCGAAGTATCTGAGTTTGTCAACCTCAGAAAATTCCGTGATTGTACTCTGGACGTACCTCTTCAGGGCCTTGTCAATGCTCCGAAATATGAGTGTACCTCTACCTCAAGTGCAAGATCAATCCTGCTTCAAGGTTATGCACTCTTCCACTTACATTGTTATGCATCCACTTCACTTTCATTGTAATGCATTATACCTATCAAGTTTCTTCCTCAGTCATGCACGATATTGTATGCACGGTTCATTCAAAGAAGTTCCGTTTTAAGGTCATTCACTTTTGTGTATCAATCACACACACTCACTTTAGTGTATCAATCACACTTCATTCTCATTTAGTGTATCAATCACACTCTCTTCACTAAGTGTATCAATCACATTTCTTTCATTTTGTGTATCTATCACACACATTCTCATTTTGTGTATCTATCACGCACATATTCTCTTTTGTGTCTATTGTACTCTCACTTAGTGTATCAATCACACTTCTTTCATTTTGTGTATCTATCACACACATTCTCGTTTTCTGTATCACACTTTCAGTGTATCAATCACACTTCATTGATTTAGTATATCAATCATACTTGTTCACTAAGTGCATCTATCACACTTCGTGTTCACCTTTAGTGTATCAATCACACTCTGTTCACTAAGTGCATCTATCACACTTCGTGTTCACTTTTAGTGTATCAATCACACTTTGTTCACTAAGTGCATCTATCACACTTTGTGTTCACTTTCAGTATATCAATCATACTTTGTTCACTAAGTGCATCTATCACACTTCGTGTTCACTTTTAGTGTATCAATCACACTTTGTTCACTAAGTGCATCTATCACACTTTGTGTTCATTTTCAGTATATCAATCATACTTTGTTCACACTGTGCATCTATCACACTTTGTGTTCACCTTTAGTGTATCAATCACACTCTGTTCACTAAGTGCATCTATCACACTTTGTGTTCATTTTCAGTATATCAATCATACTTTGTTCACACTGTGCATCTATCACACTTTGTGTTCACTTTTAGTGTATCAATCACACTCTGTTCACATAGTGCATCTATCACACTTTGTGTTCATTTTCAATATATCAATCATACTTTGTTCACACTGTGCATCTATCACACTTTGTGTTCGCTTTTAGTGTATCAATCACACTCTGTTCACATAGTGCATCTATCACACTTTGTGTTCCCTTTTAGTATATCTATCATACTTGCTCACTGAGTGCATCTATCACACTTCGTGTTCACCTTCAGTATATCAATCATACTTTGTTCACACTGTGCATCTATCACACTTTGTGTTCGCTTTTAGTGTATCAATCACACTCTGTTCACATAGTGCATCTATCACACTTTGTGTTCCCTTTTGGTATATCTATCATATTTGTTCACATAGTGCATCTATCACACTTTGTGTTCACTTTTAGTGTATCAATCACACTCTGTTCACATAGTGCATCTATCATACTTTGTGTTCCCTTTTAGTATATCTATCATACTTGTTCACTAAGTGCATCGATCACACTTCGTGTTCGCTTTCAGTATATCTATCATAATTTGTTCACTTAGTGCATCTATCACACTTTGTGTTCACCCTTTGTGTATCTATCACACTATGCTCACCATACTCGCTTAGTGTATCTATCACACGCTCAACTACTGTATGTATCACATGTTGCTTCATATAGTGTATCTATCACATGCTCGCTTTGTGTATCAATCACACACTCTCACTTTGTGTATCTATCACAGGCTCACACTTTGCTTCATATAGTGTATCCATCACACTCGCTTCACCTTTTATGTATCTATCACACTATGCTCACTTTGTATATCTATCACACGTTCACTTTGTGTATCCATCACACGCTCCCTTTGTGCATCCACCACACACGGTTGCTTAGTGTATCTATCACATATTTGCTCAGTGTATCCATCACACACTTGTTTCGCTTTGTGTATCTATCACACTTTGCTTTGCTTAGTGTATCAATCACACTTTATTCATGTAAGCATGTCCATCACACTCTCTTCACTTTTGTGTATCTATCACGCATGTTTGTCCACTTAGTGTATCTATCACACTTCGTTCACTTTTGTGTATCTAACGCACATGTTCGTGAGAATTGCATAATTCTCTTACATCCTTTCTGCACGAGGTGTAGTTTGGCTCGAGCTTACTTGCTTGCCTAGCATTCGCTTAAAATGTTGCATTTAGTTCACATGATTGCTTCATTACAGCTCTCTTTACATGATCATGAGTGATAACCGGCTTCGCGTACCGTATAAGTACAACTTTCAAAATCGGCTTCGCGTAGCGTATAAGTCCAACTTTCAAAATCGGCTTCGCGTAGCGTATAAGTCCAACTTTCGAAATCGGCCTCGCGTAGCGTATAAGTCCAACTTTCAAAACCGGCTTCGCGTAGCGTATAAGTCCAACTTTCAAAACTGGCTTCGCGTGGCGTATAAGTCCAATTATCAAAGTCTTCCTGCATATCATTTGCATCCTGTCCCTGAACTACGCTGGTTTGATTCCTTGCAAAGGGATACGTAGGCAGCCTGCGGGCACAACCATTCATTCATTTGTATTTCGTTTGTTTGTCCAAGTCTTCGGCCTTGTCAAAAATGGGTCGTCTCTGGGCTTTGACATTCACTCCCGTCATTGTTATGACTTTCGAGTTCTGTCAAAGAGGGGCAACTGTAGACACCCAATTTTTGACCGCCCTTAAGACTTGGGCACCACTGATGGTTTGCTTGGCGGAGAAAGGTGTGCAGGGCAAATGTTCAGTTTCTTCGGCAAGGAGAGAGGAAAATCCTTCAAAACACTTTGTTTAGGGGTTCAGAGTTGAAGAAGAGAGGAAAGGAGAGGAGAAAACTAGTTTGGGAAAAGTTCGGCATGAATTCGGGTAGAAGCGAGTTGAGCAGCCCTCGCTGAATCGGGCTTATCTATCTGTACACTTGGAGTTTAGCTATGAGGCCACCACCGTCGGAAATCTTACTTCCGGGGCTTCATTTTGCACTCAAGAATCTCTTAAAGCCATGTCCGGGTGGGGGAGATATGATCAGTTGAAGTCGGGCATCATCCCGGTTGGATCGAATCTGCGCGGCTTCACGAAAAAGGGCATAACTTTTTGCACAGGAGGAATGTTGATGCAAGGTTTGCGCCATTGGAAAGATAACTTCCGGGGCTTCAATTTGCATACCAACCGGTCGATTTTTAACATTGGAATCATCTATCGGCAATCTATTTTTCTGACCGGCAAAATATTATGCCGACCGACACTTTATTTTGGCCGACAACCAAATTTTCTGGCCGGTTTGCACCATTTGCACTCTCCAAGCTTGGTGCATCCCAGCTGTGCCAGTTGGAATGCACCAGCACACTCCCCCGTGCATATATGTTGCTATTTTGAACCCTTGACCACCTTTGGACCCCTCTTTTGCACCCTTTGCCCAAGGCTTCTTGAGGAAGCCTTGACCCCTTATCTTGGCTTCCTCAAGAAGCCTACCAGCTGTCCAAGCTTCTCCAATAAGCCTTGAACCCCTTTGACCCCTTTCCCTTTACTTAGCTTGTAAGTTAAGTGCTTTCCTTGCCTTATATAAGCACCTCTCCTCCTCCTTTGTTTAGGTTGGATTTTTAGGACAAAAAACCAGAGATATATAGATATATCTGATATATACATACATATATCCCTTCATCTCTCACTATATCTCTCCCATTCAACCATCAAACACCCTTGTTCTTGGGCCATTTCTTCATCAACTCATAGCACAAGGCATCCAACGCCCATTCCAGCAGATTGAGGCTGTCCTCCAGAGGTTAAAAGCTCCCAAACCTGGTCCAAAGGTTGCTAAAGATTGGTTCTACAAGGGTGAGTCCCACTTTCCCTCTTTTGTGCATTTTCTTGGCCTATATCTTAGCCCCTTGTGGTTACATCTTTGGGCTCCGACCCAAACTTCAAATCATCATATTTTGAGGTCCTCTTCATGTTTGATTGAGGACCTCTTGCTGTTTGAGGACAGTAGCTTGCACTTGCTTCAATATCCTCCTTGAATGCCATAATCTTGCATAGATCTTTTAGCCTATGTGTGATCTGTTTTCGAGCCTGAGGTAAACTGAAAATAGGCTTATTTTGAGCCCCTCTTCAACATTGAAGAAGGGCTCAACACTGTTTGGGACTTCCATGTTGTACTTCCCTTTATATCCTCTTTTTGGTCCCATTTTTGTATGTCTTGAGCCCCTGATGTTTCTGTTTTTGGACCTTGGTCTGAACTAAAAGTGGCTTTATTTTGACCTCCTGAACATGTTTTATTAAGGGTATTTTCTTGTTTGGTGAATGCTTTGTATACCTCATGTTATAGCCACTTTTGAGCCTCATTTTTGCATTGCATTTCTAATATATTTGTATACTGTTTTTGGGGCTGCCATAAACTGTAAATAGTCTTATTTTGGGTCCCTCTTCAACATTGTTGAAGGACCCTAACCTGTTTGGGGCCAGCACCTATGAGTTTCTTTTAAATCTCATGTTTAGGGCCATTTCTTGCATGCTAGTTTTGCCCTATCTTGGTTTGCTGTTTGACCATGTTTTGTACTAGTAAAATGCTAATTTTGGGGCTGCCTTGCTTCTGTATTTACATTCCATGTCCATATCGTGCATGCTTGGCATAGCTATAGGCCATTTCGGGTGCCTAAATTCGCATTTCGGGACTATTCCATGCATTTGGTGTCATTTCGCCTCATTTCGGGACTGTTTTCCCCCATATTTTAGTGCTGAAATTCTATTAGAATGATTGCTTTCCATTTCTATGTCATTTACATTGCGTATGCCATTGCCTCGGTTTGCGTGCCCGTGTGCACGCATTTCGAGGCACTTCATTTTCATCCATCGGCCTCTTATGTGAGCGTGACTGAGGCTCTCTCATATTAGTATAAGTCCATGTTGCATTCTATATGCCATTTTAGCCATTGCATTGCATATGCCATTGCCTCGGATTGCGTGCCCGTGTGCACGCATTTCGAAGCACTTCATTTTCATCTTATGGCCACTGATGTGGGTGCGGCTGAGGTCCACTCACATTGGTGTAAGTCCACCTTGCATTGTGTATGCCATTTTTCAAAGCGTTGCACATGTTATGTTGTTAGCATTGTGTATGCCATGTAGTTGCATAGCATGCTTGTATTCTTGTTCGCATACCTAGGTTGCATTGCATTGGCATGCATGCCTTGCCCCTTGATCATGTGATAGAGGTTGGGCTTTAGTTTGTTTGATTGGTTTGCATTTCATTTGACATGAAAGTTGCATACTTGATTCCTTGGGCCATCATGCATGGAAATGCATGATTGGTGGTCCGAGAATCGAGGCACATGCCCCTTTGAGTCATTACCATGATAAGGGACATGAATGGTGCATATATGCCTTGAATTGTGCTGCCATGCTTTGCTTTGCACTCTGTTGCTGTCAATTGCAGGTTCTGCAGACATTCCTTGCCGACCGGCAGTATATATTGCCGACCGGCAGTAAACAAGCAGCCGATGGATTCATCTTGTGCCGGTGACTACACCACACTGCCGGTGGCAATTCTACTCAGCCGGTGGCACTCCTCAGTGTCCAAGGAAGCAGTCCTGAGGTTTTGGTAGCCTTCAGAGGAGCAGAGGAAAGAAAACAGAGGCAGCCTATGCATGGCGGCGCATTTCCCGAGGCGGTTTACCTGTTTTCCTAGATTAGTTAATTTGTTAATTAATTAATTAATTTGTAATATTTAATTAGCTTGCGTAGTTAATTAATTTGTAATATTTATTTGGTCCCTCCGAGCGAGGGCATATTTGTAATAAGTGTGCGTGCGTGTGATGTATGTCTTCCAACCCCACTTCTTTCTTCCCTTTTATTTACTTGCTTATGATGGTAGATTAGGGCACATTTATTTTAGCATACCTTACGCTATGCATGCGTGCATTCATGCATTTGTTGACATGCATCAGGCTCGGCACATCATGCTAACTGCATTTGTACTTTAATTTCAAAATTGAATACGTGCATCAATTGATTGCATCTCACATGCCATGCTTAGGTTAGCCGAGCCTACTTCAATTGCATCCCGTATGTGTTGCATTAGTCAATCTAACATGAACTAGGACATGCATGTTTGCTAACTAGTTTATTATTTTGGCACGGAGTACGATGTAAGTGTTTATGCTTTAGCATCCCGCATGCGTGTGAGTGTTGCCATGACAGTATGCTTAACATGTGGCTAGATGCTTATGTGTTATAAATTGTTTGAATGCCTGTGGATGGAGGTTGAATTACCTAAATTGGAATAATACATTAAAACTGTGAGTTTTAAGCCCACTAGATAGTGGCAAAATCATCTTTTCTAAAAGCCCACTTGAGGGTGGCAAAATCTGCATTTTAGCCTACTTACGAGTAGCAAACCATTTTCAAAACAAACATGAAATGTTTTGTTCCAATTTGGGCGATTTGGTCTATACTTGTTTGCTGCGCGCATAACATAGTAATTCTAGGCTAACAATTGGTTTAAGAATGCATAAAGTTTTCAAAAACGGATATCATGGTTAGTAGAGGCCGGTCTTCGGACCGGGCGAAAGGGGGTGCTCATAGCTGACCTTCCCCGATCGTACCCAAGCTCCCGAGCCGAGACAACTCCGGTGATGACGGACATGTGGCCTTCGACACCGAGTCAGGGTTTCCTAAATTCTCCCAAAATAAAATATTTAGGTGGCGACTCTTTATCTGGCAAAGCAGTCCATGTTTGGCACTACTTTTTCAAAAATCTGTTTCTCAAAACGATTTGCCAGATTTGGACTCTTTGGTTCAGATTAAGAACCGTGACACAAATCGAGTCCGAACTGTAGCATGAGGCCCACGCGGGCGCGTCTACAGTTTCTGGCGACTCTGCTGGGGAATTTAGAGAGCTTGACTCGAACTCGTGATATCCTGTTTTGATTTCACTTATGTGTCTCTTTGCATTGCATGTGCATTGGTGCTTCTAGGAACACCGTGTTTGCCATCTGCCATTCCTGAACGGTTTGCCAGAGGCTTGTCTTGTCAAGGCATGACCATAAGGCTGACCGGCTATGGGCTCTGACAGTATGGGAACACAAACCCCGTTTTTACCGGGGCACCCTTTTTGACCATTCGACCTAGTACATTTTCGGATCCATAGTGACCATTCCAAATTAGGACAGGTTGCTTACCCGATGCTAAGTTGTTTGAAACCGCTGCGTGCGTAGTGAAACCCTAGCTCCTGACAAAATAGGACAGGGAAACCCTACCCCAACATAGGGGTGTTTTTGGCTCTCACTTACTTGTTATGTGCTTTTGGGGTGCGTCTCCATATGAATGCATATATCAGTTTACAGAGTTTGGGCATCAGGCCTGCGGGCACCAGTTCAGTATTTGGGAGTCAGCTTTACCTGTGGGTATCAGACTCAGATTTGGGGCAGAATTTTGGGGCAGAATTCAGTAGGAGGCACAGTCATTCAGCTCTGCTCATATGGGTTATCGTGAAATCGGGCTGAGATGCTGTCTGTTTTCCCTTTTGCTAAGTAGTCTTGGAACCATAGCATCAGAAGGGTCTGATATCCCCCGGGTACTCTGGACCTGTGTTGTTATGTGATCGGGGGATGAACCACTTGCTGGCAATGCTCAGTTTACTCCAGATATGATGGATGGCACGCACTATTTTGAGCATTTGTGAATGCTATTTATTCTGCTTTCTGACTTGGGTATTGAGTCTGTCTTGTTGTATCGAGTCAGTCCTGTTGAGTCTGTCTTGTTATATCGGGTCAATCCTGTCAAGTCTGTCTCATTGTATCAAGCTAGTCCTGCTGAGTCTGTCTCGTTGTGTCGAGTCAGTCCTGTTGAGTCTGTCTTGTTGTATCGAGTCAGTCCTATTGTACAGAAGTCGGGTGATTCCGGGGGTGTTACTTCGGATATCACTATTTTGCTTTGTGTTTGTCCTTTTGAGTCTGTTTCTGCCAGGGAGCCAGTTGTGCCAACAGATTTGAATGAACAGCAGTGATTCTCACACTCTTGTGTTTGCTTCTGCCATGTGCCAGTTGTGCCAGAAGTATTGAATGAAATGACAGTGCTCTTCGCCTGCCTTTTTTGTGCCTTGAAATCATTGTATCGACCTAAGTTTTTTTCAAAACTTTTTTTTGAACACTGCGGTGAAAACGAAGAGGAAGGAATTCCTCGGGATTTGCAAAATTTTGATCATTTGAGAGAAAGAGAGGCATGCTAAGCCCTTAATGATTGAGATCATGCTTGTTAATGTGAGTACTGAGAAGGACCCTGGCTTGATCCAGATTGGTTCTACACTGTCTTCAGCGCGAGCGACTAGTCGCTTTCTTAAAAGATTTCAAAAAAAATGTTTTGCGCGATCCTGCGAAGACCTGTGTGGAATCGCTCTTGAGATTGTGCAGCTTAGGATCGCTCTCAGCCTCCAGATTCGACCCCTCACTTTCAAACCTTGAACTTGAGTTCAGAATGTTCAATGGTCAACTACAATGTGAGGCCTGTATGGCCATTTTGAAGCAGCCCTCGAACAAAAGGCACCAAAGTCAGATCAAGAAGATCAGATTAAAGAAAGCTTGTAAAGCTAGATCAGAAGCCCCCCCTCAAACTAGGGGCAAAAATGTCAGATATGCTCGAAGAGCTGAAGATGAGTCCTCTTGCAAATCAACAGCCACTCTCCTGGATACGGATGGCTTCGAAACCCTAAAACCATTTGGCATGGATTTGTTACACTTTTACCCTTTGAGAGGCTCGCTGGGCCGAAAACCCGGATGGGCGACCCAGGCAAAAGTTAGAGCAAGAAAAAGAAGAAAAAGAACAAAAAAAGAAAAAAGAAGAAAAAGAAAAAAAAGAGAAAGAAAAGAACAAAAAAAGAAAATCAATGAAAAGAAAAGAAATGAAAAGAATTGAAAAGAAAAGAAAAACAAAGCTCGCAAGGTCGAAAACCCGCATCGGGCGCCTTGGCAAAAGTTAGAGCCTAAAAATGAGAGGTTAAATACCCGAGTGTACCTTAATCCCGAACTACGTAAGGCTTGATTCCCATGTTTGGGATACGTAGGCAACTTCATTCTGAAGTCCAGCCCTAAAACACTTCAAATTCAACTGTGTCCATGTGATGGTTCTAGTCATCTTTGTCTTTTCTGTATCCGGGAGTTCGGTTGCAATCATCGCTCTGAGGACTGATTACAATACACTACGGGGCCATTCAGACAAGGGGCAACTTTCCGTTGCCATTCAATGCGCTGCGGTGCCGTGCAAACAAGGGGCAACTTTCCGTTGCCATGTAGCTCTCTTCGAGCAAGGGGGCAATTTTCCTCCAAATCCGAGGTTGTGCGTCTCAAGAGTGGGTTCCGTGCTTGTTAAGCATTGGCCGTTTGCAAAAATAGTTTTTGAGAATTTTTACTGAAGTTGACTACTTTTCTCGAAAATTGTTCCATCTTTTCCAAAAACTAGACCATTTCTTGGACCCAAAAAGGAAAATTTTCAGTGCTCATAGCCTGACTTGCATGATTTCAAATCAAAAATCGAACAAGTATGTTAATCTAACTCTCATATTGGTCAAAATTGTTTTAGTAGAAAACCAAAACAAAAAATGGTCAAAATGATGAACTAGGGGCACAATTGAGTCAGGCTTCCTGTCTTTTCCCCATTTTCAACATACTTGCCAAGAAGGGCACTCTACCTGCCAGAAAAGGGCACAACTGAAGTCAACAACAAAGGGCTAAAAGCTCTCTCATCCTCCAAGCAACGAGGAATCAAGCCAAGTGCGAAGCACGGACGGGAACGGATCAAGATGTTCCACTCCTTTGTTTGGACAGATCTAATCACGTCCGAACTCCCCAGCAGGGCATCATCAACCGATGTTAGCTGCAGATTTGCTACACACCCAGTTGTAGCACAACCCCTCTATGGGAGAAACTTACTGTTGTGAACAAGAGTCTGGTAAAATACCAGGGGCAAGAGCCCACAATTTCCAGCTTATCCATCAACCACCCAGGGGAGGGATGAAAAATGAGAGATTAAAGAATAGAGAGATGTGCGCTGAGAGAAAAAGCGAGAAAAGGGTTTTGAGAGAAAAACCGAGCTTGAGAGCCGAGTGATCTGAGAATCACAAATAAGAAAGGGTGGGAATAATACCCGGTGAAACAGGCTCCCTATGCACGTCTGTGTGTCGTGTCTTTTGTTTTGTTTGTCTCGATTCTTGCTTTGAGTCGTTCCGAGCGTGTCTCGACGTGTTTAGGTTGTTTACCTTTTGTTTTCCGTTGTTGAGTCTTTCTCGCTGTGTTCAGTTGTAGGCTCAATACCTGGTCGAAAACTCATCTCTCAATTTCAAAAATAAATCGTTTTGTGCTCAGAGTGCTGTGCCATCCTTCACGTTTGTGCAAAACAAGATTCTTTTTTCCATAAAACTGCAGGGTCCACCCCCGATAAGTGTGAACGGTGAAACCAGGACCTATCTGAAGCTATGATGGTTCCAGACTGCAAAGCAAAAACAAAAGAGCGAAAATCGAAGTATCTGAGTTTGTCAACCTCAGAAAATTCCGTGATTGTACTCCGGACGTACCTCTTCAGGGCCTTGTCAATGCTCCGAAATATGAGTGTACCTCTACCTCAAGTGCAAGATCAATCCTGCTTCAAGGTTATGCACTCTTCCACTTACATTGTTATGCATCCACTTCACTTTCATTGTAATGCATTATACCTATCAAGTTTCTTCCTCAGTCATGCACGATATTGTATGCACGGTTCATTCAAAGAAGTTCCGTTTTAAGGTCATTCACTTTTGTGTATCAATCACACACACTCACTTTAGTGTATCAATCACACTTCATTCTCATTTAGTGTATCAATCACACTCTCTTCACTAAGTGTATCAATCACATTTCTTTCATTTTGTGTATCTATCACACACATTCTCATTTTGTGTATCTATCACGCACATATTCTCTTTTGTGTCTATTGTACTCTCACTTAGTGTATCAATCACACTTCTTTCATTTTGTGTATCTATCACACACATTCTCGTTTTCTGTATCACACTTTCAGTGTATCAATCACACTTCATTGATTTAGTATATCAATCATACTTGTTCACTAAGTGCATCTATCACACTTCGTGTTCACCTTTAGTGTATCAATCACACTCTGTTCACTAAGTGCATCTATCACACTTCGTGTTCACTTTTAGTGTATCAATCACACTTTGTTCACTAAGTGCATCTATCACACTTTGTGTTCACTTTCAGTATATCAATCATACTTTGTTCACTAAGTGCATCTATCACACTTCGTGTTCACTTTTAGTGTATCAATCACACTTTGTTCACTAAGTGCATCTATCACACTTTGTGTTCATTTTCAGTATATCAATCATACTTTGTTCACACTGTGCATCTATCACACTTTGTGTTCACCTTTAGTGTATCAATCACACTCTGTTCACTAAGTGCATCTATCACACTTTGTGTTCATTTTCAGTATATCAATCATACTTTGTTCACACTGTGCATCTATCACACTTTGTGTTCACTTTTAGTGTATCAATCACACTCTGTTCACATAGTGCATCTATCACACTTTGTGTTCATTTTCAATATATCAATCATACTTTGTTCACACTGTGCATCTATCACACTTTGTGTTCGCTTTTAGTGTATCAATCACACTCTGTTCACATAGTGCATCTATCACACTTTGTGTTCCCTTTTAGTATATCTATCATACTTGCTCACTGAGTGCATCTATCACACTTCGTGTTCACCTTCAGTATATCAATCATACTTTGTTCACACTGTGCATCTATCACACTTTGTGTTCGCTTTTAGTGTATCAATCACACTCTGTTCACATAGTGCATCTATCACACTTTGTGTTCCCTTTTGGTATATCTATCATATTTGTTCACATAGTGCATCTATCACACTTTGTGTTCACTTTTAGTGTATCAATCACACTCTGTTCACATAGTGCATCTATCATACTTTGTGTTCCCTTTTAGTATATCTATCATACTTGTTCACTAAGTGCATCGATCACACTTCGTGTTCGCTTTCAGTATATCTATCATAATTTGTTCACTTAGTGCATCTATCACACTTTGTGTTCACCCTTTGTGTATCTATCACACTATGCTCACCATACTCGCTTAGTGTATCTATCACACGCTCAACTACTGTATGTATCACATGTTGCTTCATATAGTGTATCTATCACATGCTCGCTTTGTGTATCAATCACACACTCTCACTTTGTGTATCTATCACAGGCTCACACTTTGCTTCATATAGTGTATCCATCACACTCGCTTCACCTTTTATGTATCTATCACACTATGCTCACTTTGTATATCTATCACACGTTCACTTTGTGTATCCATCACACGCTCCCTTTGTGCATCCACCACACACGGTTGCTTAGTGTATCTATCACATATTTGCTCAGTGTATCCATCACACACTTGTTTCGCTTTGTGTATCTATCACACTTTGCTTTGCTTAGTGTATCAATCACACTTTATTCATGTAAGCATGTCCATCACACTCTCTTCACTTTTGTGTATCTATCACGCATGTTTGTCCACTTAGTGTATCTATCACACTTCGTTCACTTTTGTGTATCTAACGCACATGTTCGTGAGAATTGCATAATTCTCTTACATCCTTTCTGCACGAGGTGTAGTTTGGCTCGAGCTTACTTGCTTGCCTAGCATTCGCTTAAAATGTTGCATTTAGTTCACATGATTGCTTCATTACAGCTCTCTTTACATGATCATGAGTGATAACCGGCTTCGCGTACCGTATAAGTACAACTTTCAAAATCGGCTTCGCGTAGCGTATAAGTCCAACTTTCAAAATCGGCTTCGCGTAGCGTATAAGTCCAACTTTCGAAATCGGCCTCGCGTAGCGTATAAGTCCAACTTTCAAAACCGGCTTCGCGTAGCGTATAAGTCCAACTTTCAAAACTGGCTTCGCGTGGCGTATAAGTCCAATTATCAAAGTCTTCCTGCATATCATTTGCATCCTGTCCCTGAACTACGCTGGTTTGATTCCTTGCAAAGGGATACGTAGGCAGCCTGCGGGCACAACCATTCATTCATTTGTATTTCGTTTGTTTGTCCAAGTCTTCGGCCTTGTCAAAAATGGGTCGTCTCTGGGCTTTGACATTCACTCCCGTCATTGTTATGACTTTCGAGTTCTGTCAAAGAGGGGCAACTGTAGACACCCAATTTTTGACCGCCCTTAAGACTTGGGCACCACTGATGGTTTGCTTGGCGGAGAAAGGTGTGCAGGGCAAATGTTCAGTTTCTTCGGCAAGGAGAGAGGAAAATCCTTCAAAACACTTTGTTTAGGGGTTCAGAGTTGAAGAAGAGAGGAAAGGAGAGGAGAAAACTAGTTTGGGAAAAGTTCGGCATGAATTCGGGTAGAAGCGAGTTGAGCAGCCCTCGCTGAATCGGGCTTATCTATCTGTACACTTGGAGTTTAGCTATGAGGCCACCACCGTCGGAAATCTTACTTCCGGGGCTTCATTTTTCACTCAAGAATCTCTTAAAGCCATGTCCGGGTGGGGGAGATATGATCAGTTGAAGTCGGGCATCATCCCGGTTGGATCGAATCTGCGCGGCTTCACGAAAAAGGGCATAACTTTTTGCACAGGAGGAATGTTGATGCAAGGTTTGCGCCATTGGAAAGATAACTTCCGGGGCTTCAATTTGCATACCAACCGGTCGATTTTTAACATTGGAATCATCTATCGGCAATCTATTTTTCTGACCGGCAAAATATTATGCCGACCGACACTTTATTTTGGCCGACAACCAAATTTTCTGGCCGGTTTGCACCATTTGCACTCTCCAAGCTTGGTGCATCCCAGCTGTGCCAGTTGGAATGCACCAGCACACTCCCCCGTGCATATATGTTGCTATTTTGAACCCTTGACCACCTTTGGACCCCTCTTTTGCACCCTTTGCCCAAGGCTTCTTGAGGAAGCCTTGACCCCTTATCTTGGCTTCCTCAAGAAGCCTACCAGCTGTCCAAGCTTCTCCAATAAGCCTTGAACCCCTTTGACCCCTTTCCCTTTACTTAGCTTGTAAGTTAAGTGCTTTCCTTGCCTTATATAAGCACCTCTCCTCCTCCTTTGTTTAGGTTGGATTTTTAGGACAAAAAACCAGAGATATATAGATATATCTGATATATACATACATATATCCCTTCATCTCTCACTATATCTCTCCCATTCAACCATCAAACACCCTTGTTCTTGGGCCATTTCTTCATCAACTCATAGCACAAGGCATCCAACGCCCATTCCAGCAGATTGAGGCTGTCCTCCAGAGGTTAAAAGCTCCCAAACCTGGTCCAAAGGTTGCTAAAGATTGGTTCTACAAGGGTGAGTCCCACTTTCCCTCTTTTGTGCATTTTCTTGGCCTATATCTTAGCCCCTTGTGGTTACATCTTTGGGCTCCGACCCAAACTTCAAATCATCATATTTTGAGGTCCTCTTCATGTTTGATTGAGGACCTCTTGCTGTTTGAGGACAGTAGCTTGCACTTGCTTCAATATCCTCCTTGAATGCCATAATCTTGCATAGATCTTTTAGCCTATGTGTGATCTGTTTTCGAGCCTGAGGTAAACTGAAAATAGGCTTATTTTGAGCCCCTCTTCAACATTGAAGAAGGGCTCAACACTGTTTGGGACTTCCATGTTGTACTTCCCTTTATATCCTCTTTTTGGTCCCATTTTTGTATGTCTTGAGCCCCTGATGTTGCTGTTTTTGGACCTTGGTCTGAACTAAAAGTGGCTTTATTTTGACCTCCTGAACATGTTTTATTAAGGGTATTTTCTTGTTTGGTGAATGCTTTGTATACCTCATGTTATAGCCACTTTTGAGCCTCATTTTTGCATTGCATTTCTAATATATTTGTATACTGTTTTTGGGGCTGCCATAAACTGTAAATAGTCTTATTTTGGGTCCCTCTTCAACATTGTTGAAGGACCCTAACCTGTTTGGGGCCAGCACCTATGAGTTTCTTTTAAATCTCATGTTTAGGGCCATTTCTTGCATGCTAGTTTTGCCCTATCTTGGTTTGCTGTTTGACCATGTTTTGTACTAGTAAAATGCTAATTTTGGGGCTGCCTTGCTTCTGTATTTACATTCCATGTCCATATCGTGCATGCTTGGCATAGCTATAGGCCATTTCGGGTGCCTAAATTCGCATTTCGGGACTATTCCATGCATTTGGTGTCATTTCGCCTCATTTCGGGACTGTTTTCCCCCATATTTTAGTGCTGAAATTCTATTAGAATGATTGCTTTCCATTTCTATGTCATTTACATTGCGTATGCCATTGCCTCGGTTTGCGTGCCCGTGTGCACGCATTTCGAGGCACTTCATTTTCATCCATCGGCCTCTTATGTGAGCGTGACTGAGGCTCTCTCATATTAGTATAAGTCCATGTTGCATTCTATATGCCATTTTAGCCATTGCATTGCATATGCCATTGCCTCGGATTGCGTGCCCGTGTGCACGCATTTCGAAGCACTTCATTTTCATCTTATGGCCACTGATGTGGGTGCGGCTGAGGTCCACTCACATTGGTGTAAGTCCACCTTGCATTGTGTATGCCATTTTTCAAAGCGTTGCACATGTTATGTTGTTAGCATTGTGTATGCCATGTAGTTGCATAGCATGCTTGTATTCTTGTTCGCATACCTAGGTTGCATTGCATTGGCATGCATGCCTTGCCCCTTGATCATGTGATAGAGGTTGGGCTTTAGTTTGTTTGATTGGTTTGCATTTCATTTGACATGAAAGTTGCATACTTGATTCCTTGGGCCATCATGCATGGAAATGCATGATTGGTGGTCCGAGAATCGAGGCACATGCCCCTTTGAGTCATTACCATGATAAGGGACATGAATGGTGCATATATGCCTTGAATTGTGCTGCCATGCTTTGCTTTGCACTCTGTTGCTGTCAATTGCAGGTTCTGCAGACATTCCTTGCCGACCGGCAGTATATATTGCCGACCGGCAGTAAACAAGCAGCCGATGGATTCATCTTGTGCCGGTGACTACACCACACTGCCGGTGGCAATTCTACTCAGCCGGTGGCACTCCTCAGTGTCCAAGGAAGCAGTCCTGAGGTTTTGGTAGCCTTCAGAGGAGCAGAGGAAAGAAAACAGAGGCAGCCTATGCATGGCGGCGCATTTCCCGAGGCGGTTTACCTGTTTTCCTAGATTAGTTAATTTGTTAATTAATTAATTAATTTGTAATATTTAATTAGCTTGCGTAGTTAATTAATTTGTAATATTTATTTGGTCCCTCCGAGCGAGGGCATATTTGTAATAAGTGTGCGTGCGTGTGATGTATGTCTTCCAACCCCACTTCTTTCTTCCCTTTTATTTACCTGCTTATGATGGTAGATTAGGGCACATTTATTTTAGCATACCTTACGCTATGCATGCGTGCATTCATGCATTTGTTGACATGCATCAGGCTCGGCACATCATGCTAACTGCATTTGTACTTTAATTTCAAAATTGAATACGTGCATCAATTGATTGCATCTCACATGCCATGCTTAGGTTAGCCGAGCCTACTTCAATTGCATCCCGTATGTGTTGCATTAGTCAATCTAACATGAACTAGGACATGCATGTTTGCTAACTAGTTTATTATTTTGGCACGGAGTACGATGTAAGTGTTTATGCTTTAGCATCCCGCATGCGTGTGAGTGTTGCCATGACAGTATGCTTAACATGTGGCTAGATGCTTATGTGTTATAAATTGTTTGAATGCCTGTGGATGGAGGTTGAATTACCTAAATTGGAATAATACATTAAAACTGTGAGTTTTAAGCCCACTAGATAGTGGCAAAATCATCTTTTCTAAAAGCCCACTTGAGGGTGGCAAAATCTGCATTTTAGCCTACTTACGAGTAGCAAACCATTTTCAAAACAAACATGAAATGTTTTGTTCCAATTTGGGCGATTTGGTCTATACTTGTTTGCTGCGCGCATAACATAGTAATTCTAGGCTAACAATTGGTTTAAGAATGCATAAAGTTTTCAAAAACGGATATCATGGTTAGTAGAGGCCGGTCTTCGGACCGGGCGAAAGGGGGTGCTCATAGCTGACCTTCCCCGATCGTACCCAAGCTCCCGAGCCGAGACAACTCCGGTGATGACGGACATGTGGCCTTCGGCACCGAGTCAGGGTTTCCTAAATTCTCCCAAAATAAAATATTTAGGTGGCGACTCTGTATCTGGCAAAGCAGTCCATGTTTGGCACTACTTTTTCAAAAATCTGTTTCTCAAAACGATTTGCCAGATTTGGACTCTTTGGTTCAGATTAAGAACCGTGACACAAATCGAGTCCGAACTGTAGCATGAGGCCCACGCGGGCGCGTCTACAGTTTCTGGCGACTCTGCTGGGGAATTTAGAGAGCTTGACTCGAACTCGTGATATCCTGTTTTGATTTCACTTATGTGTCTCTTTGCATTGCATGTGCATTGGTGCTTCTAGGAACACCGTGTTTGCCATCTGCCATTCCTGAACGGTTTGCCGGAGGCTTGTCTTGTCAAGGCATGACCATAAGGCTGACCAGCTATGGGCTCTGACAGTATGGGAACACAAACCCCGTTTTTACCGGGGCACCCTTTTTGACCACTCGACCTAGTACATTTTCGGATCCATAGTGACCATTCCAAATTAGGACAGGTTGCTTACCCGATGCTAAGTTGTTTGAAACCGCTGCGTGCGTAGTGAAACCCTAGCTCCTGACAAAATAGGACAGGGAAACCCTACCCCAACATAGGGGTGTTTTTGGCTCTCACTTACTTGTTATGTGCTTTTGGGGTGCGTCTCCATACGAATGCATATATCAGTTTACAGGGTTTGGGCATCAGGCCTGCGGGCACCAGTTCAGTATTTGGGAGTCAGCTTTACCTGTGGGTATCAGACTCAGATTTGGGGCAGAATTTTGGGGCAGAATTCAGTAGGAGGCACAGTCATTCAGCTCTGCTCATATGGGTTATCGTGAAATCGGGCTGAGATGCTGTCTGTTTTCCCTTTTGCTAAGTAGTCTTGGAACCATAGCATCAGAAGGGTCTGATATCCCCCGGGTACTCTGGACCTGTGTTGTTATGTGATCGGGGGATGAACCACTTGCTGGCAATGCTCAGTTTACTCCAGATATGATGGATGGCACGCACTATTTTGAGCATTTGTGAATGCTATTTATTCTGCTTTCTGACTTGGGTATTGAGTCTGTCTTGTTGTATCGAGTCAGTCCTGTTGAGTCTGTCTTGTTATATCGGGTCAATCCTATCAAGTCTGTCTTATTGTATCAAGCTAGTCCTGCTGAGTCTGTCTCGTTGTGTCGAGTCAGTCCTGTTGAGTCTGTCTTGTTGTATCGAGTCAGTCCTATTGTACAGAAGTCGGGTGATTCCGGGGGTGTTACTTCGGATATCACTATTTTGCTTTGTGTTTGTCCTTTTGAGTCTGTTTCTGCCAGGGAGCCAGTTGTGCCAACAGATTTGAATGAACAGCAGTGATTCTCACACTCTTGTGTTTGCTTCTGCCGTGTGCCAGTTGTGCCAGAAGTATTGAATGAAATGACAGTGCTCTTCGCCTGCCTTTTTTGTGCCTTGAAATCATTGTATCGACCTAAGTTTTTTTCAAAACTTTTTTTTGAACACTGCGGTGAAAACGAAGAGGAAGGAATTCCTCGGGATTTGCAAAATTTTGATCATTTGAGAGAAAGAGAGGCATGCTAAGCCCTTAATGATTGAGATCATGCTTGTTAATGTGAGTACTGAGAAGGACCCTGGCTTGATCCAGATTGGTTCTACACTGTCTTCAGCGCGAGCGACTAGTCGCTTTCTTAAAAGATTTCAAAAAAAATGTTTTGCGCGATCCTGCGAAGACCTGTGTGGAATCGCTCTTGAGATTGTGCAGCTTAGGATCGCTCTCAGCCTCCAGATTCGACCCCTCACTTTCAAACCTTGAACTTGAGTTCAGAATGTTCAATGGTCAACTACAATGTGAGGCCTGTATGGCCATTTTGAAGCAGCCCTCGAACAAAAGGCACCAAAGTCAGATCAAGAAGATCAGATTAAAGAAAGCTTGTAAAGCTAGATCAGAAGCCCCCCCTCAAACTAGGGGCAAAAATGTCAGATATGCTCGAAGAGCTGAAGATGAGTCCTCTTGCAAATCAACAGCCACTCTCCTGGATACGAATGGCTTCGAAACCCTAAAACCATTTGGCATGGATTTGTTACACTTTTACCCTTTGAGAGGCTCGCTGGGCCGAAAACCCGGATGGGCGACCCAGGCAAAAGTTAGAGCAAGAAAAAGAAGAAAAAGAACAAAAAAAGAAAAAAGAAGAAAAAGAAAAAAAAGAGAAAGAAAAGAACAAAAAAAGAAAATCAATGAAAAGAAAAGAATTGAAAAGAAAAGAAAAACAAAGCTCGCAAGGTCGAAAACCCGCATCGGGCGCCTTGGCAAAAGTTAGAGCCTAAAAAGGAGAGGTTAAATACCCGAGTGTACCTTAACCCCGAACTACGTAAGGCTTGATTCCCATGTTTGGGATACGTAGGCAATTTCATTCTGAAGTCCAGCCCTAAAACACTTCAAATTCAACTGTGTCCATGTGATGGTTCTAGTCATCTTTGTCTTTTCTGTATCCGGGAGTTCGGTTGCAATCATCGCTCTGAGGACTGATTACAATACACTACGGGGCCATTCAAACAAGGGGCAACTTTCCGTTGCCATTCAATGCGCTGCGGTGCCGTGCAAACAAGGGGCAACTTTCCGTTGCCATGTAGCTCTCTTCGAGCAAGGGGGCAATTTTCCTCCAAATCCGAGGTTGTGCGTCTCAAGAGTGGGTTCCGTGCTTGTTAAGCATTGGCCGTTTGCAAAAATAGTTTTCGAGAATTTTTACTGAAGTTGACTACTTTTCTCGAAAATTGTTCCATCTTTTCCAAAAACTAGACCATTTCTTGGACCCAAAAAGGAAAATTTTCAGTGCTCATAGCCTGACTTGCATGATTTCAAATCAAAAATCGAACAAGTATGTTAATCTAACTCTCATATTGGTCAAAATTGTTTTAGTAGAAAACCAAAACAAAAAATGGTCAAAATGATGAACTAGGGGCACAATTGAGTCAGGCTTCCTGTCTTTTCCCCATTTTCAACATACTTGCCAAGAAGGGCACTTTACCTGCCAGAAAAGGGCACAACTGAAGTCAACAACAAAGGGCTAAAAGCTCTCTCATCCTCCAAGCAACGAGGAATCAAGCCAAGTGCGAAGCACGGACGGGAACGGATCAAGATGTTCCACTCCTTTGTTTGGACAGATCTAATCACGTCCGAACTCCCCAGCAGGGCATCATCAACCGATGTTAGCTGCAGATTTGCTACACACCCAGTTGTAGCACAACCCCTCTATGGGAGAAACTTACTGTTGTGAACAAGAGTCTGGTAAAATACCAGGGGCAAGAGCCCACAATTTCCAGCTTATCCATCAACCACCCAGGGGAGGGATGAAAAATGAGAGATTAAAGAATAGAGAGATGTGCGCTGAGAGAAAAAGCGAGAAAAGGGTTTTGAGAGAAAAACCGAGCTTGAGAGCCGAGTGATCTGAGAATCACAAATAAGAAAGGGTGGGAATAATACCCGGTGAAACAGGCTCCCTATGCACGTCTGTGTGTCGTGTCTTTTGTTTTGTTTGTCTCGATTCTTGCTTTGAGTCGTTCTGAGCGTGTCTCGACGTGTTTAGGTTGTTTACCTTTTGTTTTCCGTTGTTGAGTCTTTCTCGCTGTGTTCAGTTGTAGGCTCAATACCTGGTCGAAAACTCATCTCTCAATTTCAAAAATAAATCGTTTTGTGCTCAGAGTGCTGTGCCATCCTTCACGTTTGTGCAAAACAAGATTCTTTTTTCCATAAAACTGCAGGGTCCACCCCCGATAAGTGTGAACGGTGAAACCAGGACCTATCTGAAGCTATGATGGTTCCAGACTGCAAAGCAAAAACAAAAGAGCGAAAATCGAAGTATCTGAGTTTGTCAACCTCAGAAAATTCCGTGATTGTACTCCGGACGTACCTCTTCAGGGCCTTGTCAATGCTCCGAAATATGAGTGTACCTCTACCTCAAGTGCAAGATCAATCCTGCTTCAAGGTTATGCACTCTTCCACTTACATTGTTATGCATCCACTTCACTTTCATTGTAATGCATTATACCTATCAAGTTTCTTCCTCAGTCATGCACGATATTGTATGCACGGTTCATTCAAAGAAGTTCCGTTTTAAGGTCATTCACTTTTGTGTATCAATCACACACACTCACTTTAGTGTATCAATCACACTTCATTCTCATTTAGTGTATCAATCACACTCTCTTCACTAAGTGTATCAATCACATTTCTTTCATTTTGTGTATCTATCACACACATTCTCATTTTGTGTATCTATCACGCACATATTCTCTTTTGTGTCTATTGTACTCTCACTTAGTGTATCAATCACACTTCTTTCATTTTGTGTATCTATCACACACATTCTCGTTTTCTGTATCACACTTTCAGTGTATCAATCACACTTCATTGATTTAGTATATCAATCATACTTGTTCACTAAGTGCATCTATCACACTTCGTGTTCACCTTTAGTGTATCAATCACACTCTGTTCACTAAGTGCATCTATCACACTTCGTGTTCACTTTTAGTGTATCAATCACACTTTGTTCACTAAGTGCATCTATCACACTTTGTGTTCACTTTCAGTATATCAATCATACTTTGTTCACTAAGTGCATCTATCACACTTCGTGTTCACTTTTAGTGTATCAATCACACTTTGTTCACTAAGTGCATCTATCACACTTTGTGTTCATTTTCAGTATATCAATCATACTTTGTTCACACTGTGCATCTATCACACTTTGTGTTCACCTTTAGTGTATCAATCACACTCTGTTCACTAAGTGCATCTATCACACTTTGTGTTCATTTTCAGTATATCAATCATACTTTGTTCACACTGTGCATCTATCACACTTTGTGTTCACTTTTAGTGTATCAATCACACTCTGTTCACATAGTGCATCTATCACACTTTGTGTTCATTTTCAATATATCAATCATACTTTGTTCACACTGTGCATCTATCACACTTTGTGTTCGCTTTTAGTGTATCAATCACACTCTGTTCACATAGTGCATCTATCACACTTTGTGTTCCCTTTTAGTATATCTATCATACTTGCTCACTGAGTGCATCTATCACACTTCGTGTTCACCTTCAGTATATCAATCATACTTTGTTCACACTGTGCATCTATCACACTTTGTGTTCGCTTTTAGTGTATCAATCACACTCTGTTCACATAGTGCATCTATCACACTTTGTGTTCCCTTTTGGTATATCTATCATATTTGTTCACATAGTGCATCTATCACACTTTGTGTTCACTTTTAGTGTATCAATCACACTCTGTTCACATAGTGCATCTATCATACTTTGTGTTCCCTTTTAGTATATCTATCATACTTGTTCACTAAGTGCATCGATCACACTTCGTGTTCGCTTTCAGTATATCTATCATAATTTGTTCACTTAGTGCATCTATCACACTTTGTGTTCACCCTTTGTGTATCTATCACACTATGCTCACCATACTCGCTTAGTGTATCTATCACACGCTCAACTACTGTATGTATCACATGTTGCTTCATATAGTGTATCTATCACATGCTCGCTTTGTGTATCAATCACACACTCTCACTTTGTGTATCTATCACAGGCTCACACTTTGCTTCATATAGTGTATCCATCACACTCGCTTCACCTTTTATGTATCTATCACACTATGCTCACTTTGTATATCTATCACACGTTCACTTTGTGTATCCATCACACGCTCCCTTTGTGCATCCACCACACACGGTTGCTTAGTGTATCTATCACATATTTGCTCAGTGTATCCATCACACACTTGTTTCGCTTTGTGTATCTATCACACTTTGCTTTGCTTAGTGTATCAATCACACTTTATTCATGTAAGCATGTCCATCACACTCTCTTCACTTTTGTGTATCTATCACGCATGTTTGTCCACTTAGTGTATCTATCACACTTCGTTCACTTTTGTGTATCTAACGCACATGTTCGTGAGAATTGCATAATTCTCTTACATCCTTTCTGCACGAGGTGTAGTTTGGCTCGAGCTTACTTGCTTGCCTAGCATTCGCTTAAAATGTTGCATTTAGTTCACATGATTGCTTCATTACAGCTCTCTTTACATGATCATGAGTGATAACCGGCTTCGCGTAGCGTATAAGTACAACTTTCAAAATCGGCTTCGCGTAGCGCATAAGTCCAACTTTCAAAATCGGCTTCGCGTAGCGTATAAGTCCAACTTTCGAAATCGGCCTCACGTAGCGTATAAGTCCAACTTTCAAAACCGGCTTCGCGTAGCGTATAAGTCCAACTTTCAAAACTGGCTTCGCGTGGCGTATAAGTCCAATTATCAAAGTCTTCCTGCATATCATTTGCATCCTGCCCCTGAACTACGCTGGCTTGATTCCTTGCAAAGGGATACGTAGGCAGCCTGCGGGCACAACCATTCATTCATTTGTATTTCGTTTGTTTGTCCAAGTCTTCGGCCTTGTCAAAAATGGGTCGTCTCTGGGCTTTGACATTCACTCCCGTCATTGTTATGACTTTCGAGTTCTGTCAAAGAGGGGCAACTGTAGACACCCAATTTTTGACCGCCCTTAAGACTTGGGCACCACTGATGGTTTGCTTGGCGGAGAAAGGTGTGCAGGGCAAATGTTCAGTTTCTTCGGCAAGGAGAGAGGAAAATCCTTCAAAACACTTTGTTTAGGGGTTCAGAGTTGAAGAAGAGAGGAAAGGAGAGGAGAAAACTAGTTTGGGAAAAGTTCGGCATGAATTCGGGTAGAAGCGAGTTGAGCAGCCCTCGCTGAATCGGGCTTATCTATCTGTACACTTGGAGTTTAGCTATGAGGCCACCACCGTCGGAAATCTTACTTCCGGGGCTTCATTTTGCACTCAAGAATCTCTTAAAGCCATGTCCGGGTGGGGGAGATATGATCAGTTGAAGTCGGGCATCATCCCGGTTGGATCGAATCTGCGCGGCTTCACGAAAAAGGGCATAACTTTTTGCACAGGAGGAATGTTGATGTAAGGTTTGCGCCATTGGAAAGATAACTTCCGGGGCTTCAATTTGCATACCAACCGGTCGATTTTTGACATTGGAATCATCTATCGGCAATCTATTTTTCCGACCGGCAAAATATTATGCCGACCGACACTTTATTTTGGCCGACAACCAAATTTTCTGGCCGGTTTGCACCATTTGCACTCTCCCAGCTTGGTGCATCCCAGCTGTGCCAGTTGGAATGCACCAGCACACTCCCCCGTGCATATATGTTGCTATTTTGAACCCTTGACCACCTTTGGACCCCTCTTTTGCACCCTTTGCCCAAGGCTTCTTGAGGAAGCCTTGACCCCTTATCTTGGCTTCCTCAAGAAGCCTACCAGCTGTCCAAGCTTCTCCAATAAGCCTTGAACCCCTTTGACCCCTTTCCCTTTACTTAGCTTGTAAGTTAAGTGCTTTCCTTGCCTTATATAAGCACCTCTCCTCCTCCTTTGTTTAGGTTGGATTTTTAGGACAAAAAACCAGAGATATATAGATATATCTGATATATACATACATATATCCCTTCATCTCTCACTATATCTCTCCCATTCAACCATCAAACACCCTTGTTCTTGGGCCATTTCTTCATCAACTCATAGCACAAGGCATCCAACGCCCATTCCAGCAGATTGAGGCTGTCCTCCAGAGGTTAAAAGCTCCCAAACCTGGTCCAAAGGTTGCTAAAGATTGGTTCTACAAGGGTGAGTCCCACTTTCCATCTTTTGTGCATTTTCTTGGCCTATATCTTAGCCCCTTGTGGTTACATCTTTGGGCTCCGACCCAAACTTCAAATCATCATATTTTGAGGTCCTCTTCATGTTTGATTGAGGACCTCTTGCTGTTTGAGGACAGTAGCTTGCACTTGCTTCAATATCCTCCTTGAATGCCATAATCTTGCATAGATCTTTTAGCCTATGTGTGATCTGTTTTCGAGCCTGAGGTAAACTGAAAATAGGCTTATTTTGAGCCCCTCTTCAACATTGAAGAAGGGCTCAACACTGTTTGGGACTTCCATGTTGTACTTCCCTTTATATCCTCTTTTTGGTCCCATTTTTGTATGTCTTGGCAGCCCCTGATGTTGCTGTTTTTGGACCTTGGTCTGAACTAAAAGTGGCTTTATTTTGGTGAATGCTTTATATACCTCATGTTATAGCCACTTTTGAGCCTCATTTTTGCATTGCATTTCTAATATATTTGTATACTGTTTTTGGGGCTGCCATAAACTGTAAATAGTCTTATTTTGGGTCCCTCTTCAACATTGTTGAAGGACCCTAACCTGTTTGGGGCCAGCACCTATGAGTTTCTTTTAAATCTCATGTTTAGGGCCATTTCTTGCATGCTAGTTTTGCCCTATCTTGGTTTGCTGTTTGACCATGTTTTGTACTAGTAAAATGCTAATTTTGGGGCTGCCTTGCTTCTGTATTTACATTCCATGTCCATATCGTGCATGCTTGGCATAGCTATAGGCCATTTCGGGTGCCTAAATTCGCATTTCGGGACTATTCCATGCATTTGGTGTCATTTCGCCTCATTTCGGGACTGTTTTCCCCCATATTTTAGTGCTGAAATTCTATTAGAATGATTGCTTTCCATTTCTATGTCATTTACATTGCGTATGCCATTACCTCGGTTTGCGTGCCCGTGTGCACGCATTTCGAGGCACTTCATTTTCATCCATCGGCCTCTTATGTGAGTGTGGCTGAGGCTCTCTCATATTAGTATAAGTCCATGTTGCATTCTATATGCCATTTTAGCCATTGCATTGCATATGCCATTGCCTCGGATTGCGTGCCCGTGTGCACGCATTTCGAAGCACTTCATTTTCATCTTATGGCCACTGATGTGGGTGCGGCTGAGGTCCACTCACATTGGTGTAAGTCCACCTTGCATTGTGTATGCCATGTTTCAAAGCGTTGCACATGTTATGTTGTTAGCATTGTGTATGCCATGTAGTTGCATAGCATGCTTGTATTCTTGTTCGCATACCTAGGTTGCATTGCATTGGCATGCATGCCTTGCCCCTTGATCATGTGATAGAGGTTGGGCTTTAGTTTGTTTGATTGGTTTGCATTTCATTTGACATGAAAGTTGCATACTTGATTCCTTGGGCCATCATGCATGGAAATGCGTGATTGGTGGTCCGAGAATCGAGGCACATGCCCCTTTGAGTCATTACCATGATAAGGGACATGAATGGTGCATATATGCCTTGAATTGTGCTGCCATGCTTTGCTTTGCACTCTGTTGCTGTCAATTGCAGGTTCTGCAGACATTCCTTGCCGACCGGCAGTATATATTGCCGACCGGCAGTAAACAAGCAGCCGATGGATTCATCTTGTGCCAGTGACTACACCACACTGCCGGTGGCAATTCTACCCAGCCGGTGGCACTCCTCAGTGTCCAAGGAAGCAGTCCTGAGGTTTTGGTAGCCTTCAGAGGAGCAGAGGAAAGAAAACAGAGGCAGCCTATGCATGGCGGCGCATTTCCCGAGGCGGTTTACCTGTTTTCCTAGATTAGTTAATTTGTTAATTAATTAATTAATTTGTAATATTTAATTAGCTTGCGTAGTTAATTAATTTGTAATATTTATTTGGTCCCTCCGAGCGAGGGCATATTTGTAATAAGTGTGCGTGCGTGTGATGTATGTCTTCCAACCCCACTTCTTTCTTCCCTTTTATTTACCTGCTTATGATGGTAGATTAGGGCACATTTATTTTAGCATACCTTACGCTATGCATGCGTGCATTCATGCATTTGTTGACATGCATCAGGCTCGGCACATCATGCTAACTGCATTTGTACTTTAATTTCAAAATTGAATACGTGCATCAATTGATTGCATCTCACATGCCATGCTTAGGTTAGCCGAGCCTACTTCAATTGCATCCCGTATGTGTTGCATTAGTCAATCTAACATGAACTAGGACATGCATGTTTGCTAACTAGTTTATTATTTTGGCACGGAGTACGATGTAAGTGTTTATGCTTTAGCATCCCGCATGCGTGTGAGTGTTGCCATGACAGTATGCTTAACATGTGGCTAGATGCTTATGTGTTATAAATTGTTTGAATGCCTGTGGATGGAGGTTGAATTACCTAAATTGGAATAATACATTAAAACTGTGAGTTTTAAGCCCACTAGATAGTGGCAAAATCATCTTTTCTAAAAGCCCACTTGAGGGTGGCAAAATCTGCATTTTAGCCTACTTACGAGTAGCAAACCATTTTCAAAACAAACATGAAATGTTTTGTTCCAATTTGGGCAATTTGGTCTATACTTGTTTGCTGCGCGCATAACATAGTAATTCTAGGCTAACAATTGGTTTAAGAATGCATAAAGTTTTCAAAAACGGATATCACGGTTAGTAGAGGCCGGTCTTCGGACCGGGCGAAAGGGGGTGCTCATAGCTGACCTTCCCCGATCGTACCCAAGCTCCCGAGCCGAGACAACTCCGGTGATGACGGACATGTGGCCTTCGGCACCGAGTCAGGGTTTCCTAAATTCTCCCAAAATAAAATATTTAGGTGGCGACTCTGTATCTGGCAAAGTAGTCCATGTTTGGCACTACTTTTTCAAAAATCTATTTCTCAAAACGATTTGCCAGATTTGGACTCTTTGGTTCAGATTAAGAACCGTGACACAAATCGAGTCCGAACTGTAGCATGAGGCCCACGCGGGCGCGTCTACAATGAGTCCTTTGGTTAATAACCAAGTAAGATCCCAGGAAGATTGGAGGAGTCAATATAGCCTCCTTTCAAAGTTCAACCATCTTAAATAGCAAAGCTACCCTTTTGATAGATCTTAGCAAGATATTAACGAAAGGTCTACATGAGTCAATGAGAAAATAACAAATAGGTAATATAAAAGATATGTACAAATATATAATAATTACAAAATCATGTCTTAAATATAACATGGGATCTATCACTTTCAATCTCAAAACACATTTACAAAACTAGTTTCTAATTCTCCTAGGGTAACTGTACATCCTCAAATGCTTCAGCTTTGCCTTTGACCGATCTAATAGTCTTCAATACCTGCCATGAAAAGCCATGTGCTTTGAATGCCTAGTAAAAGCACACACACCCCGTCCATTTTTTCTAATCCAATGCACCATCACATTTATAGCAAGCAAGTAATGAAGCATGATATTCAAGTCAATAAAGGTTAGATGTTAGTATTTTAGAAATCCCTCAAAGATATTTCATCCTCCTAACCGTAAGAATTGGACTCAGATTATTTGGTATGCCTCCTTTTTTGCTGCTTTGTAGACATTACCCCAGATACCTACCAACGGTTACATACTGCGTAGCGCTAACTAAGGACCTCAAAAGAGATAGTAAAAATAAGGGCCTTGCCCATAACCTCCTCCAACCTTATCCATCATAAACACCTAGGATCCGAATACAACCGATCCATTCAAGGGTTCTAAAACAATCACATGCGCAAGACTTTTCTTTCAATTAGGGAACACGTCCCATCAATCCATACTTAACACATTATTATCTCTACATTATTTAAGTGACCGAAAACCCAATACCCCTAATAAAGTTTCCTGTTAAGTTAAATGTTTGAAGTTAAAGTTAGAACAAACTTATCAAGACAATCACGTAAACATGAGCATCATCAAAGGACTATGGTAAGAAACATAACTATAACACATGAAAATATCATACTAAGATATGAACAAGTGATAACAAGCTCATGCATGAAGTCAAGAACACAATTTTATCAGCAAAAGTAAATTTTCAGATTTGGTCCACTTTAAAAATTGCAATTAAAGAGACTTTTAGATTTTTCCTAAACTTGGCCTTCCTATGGTTTGCATAGAATTTTATCTAGTTTTCGGAAAATCTTTTAGAAGTTTCATATCTTTCCTAGATCTTTAGTCATTTAAGAAATACTCCAACGCTGTCCAGATTTGTCAACTATTACGAAAATCGAGTTTTATCTCAAACCACTCACTCTTTTTCAATAAAACCTTTTTTCCATGAAATCTAACACTTAATGTTGTGTTTTGTTATTTGGGAAGGGATTTGGAAAAGTAAAGGGAAAATGTGTGTGAAACTAGGTGAAATATTGGTATATTTTATTCACATTTTCCCTTTTTTTTTTGTTCATTTTCCTTTCTAAATTCTTTTCCAAATCCTCCAACCAAACACAACATAAAGGAAGGTTTTTACATAAAAATTAAGGTAAGTAGATTTTTCTACATTTTTCTAGAATTTTCGCAAGTTGGATGAAAAACTGATTCTTTGAGCAGAAAGCTTGAAATAGGAGAAGAAGTAAGAAAAAAGGGTAACCATAGATAATTTTTCACTTCTATTGTGATGAAAACATGCTAAATAATATACATTAGATTCACAAATTTGGATTAAAGGTGTACCTTTGGAAATTATAAGAAATAGATATAGAAAAAAATTGTTTTGCATCGATTAAGAGAAAACACAAGGGTGGAACAAGGCTCAACTCTTTTAATTTTTAACACAAAAACGCCATTGAAACACATCTGAAATTAATGTTTAGAACCTCTAAGAACATGTATTTGAAAAAGGAAAATAAAAGAGAGGGTTGCATTGTGGTTTACTTGATTGCCTAGTGAAGTGCTTGCACAATTTCTTCTCTTTTTCCTTTCTTCTACCACCAAAGCTCGCTTCTTCTCTTTCTATTTTTTTTTTATTTTTCTTAGCCATGGGGTAGTGTGTGTGAGTGTGTATGTATTCAACAAATGACGATGAGTGGTATATTCATAGAGAATTTGGTGTGAAAAGTCTAAAATGCCCATCGGTTCCAATTTAATTGAATAGTGCCTTGATTTGGTTTGAATGTAATAGAATGAGGGATGATTAGGACCTTAATTATATCTCAATCATGATCTAGTTAGGTTTAGAACTAATTAATTATTTCTAGTTATAAGTGCATACATATATATAGGTGTGTGTGTGTGTGTATATCCAAATTGGTACAAGAATTTAAGTTTTTTCATAATTTTTGGGATGTTGTCTCAAGCACATATATATGTGGAAGATCTATAAAGTACCAAAGTCATCATCATAATCCCATGATTTAAGGGATTTTGTACTAAAGGATTGTTTGGGAAGTGCTAAATTAGTATACTTTTTGGCTTTTTCACAAAAAAACATGAAATATGGGTTGAGTTTGAAGTGATATGGTAGAGAGATGATATGACCCAAATAAGATGATTGTGATCCAAATAGGATAATGTGCTAAAATAACACGTGCTATTTTAGCACATGCCAAACAAGCACTAAGTGTATCCTATAAAAAATCCTACGGAGGCGGGTAGTATGATGGTTGGCCAAGATAAAGATTTGGAGAGATTTTATTAATCATTTTGTGTACAAAAGATCTCTCATGTGAAACTTATTTAATTTGGAAATTGGTACAAGTATGTTTATATATATATATACATAGGTACCAAATTTTTCCATATATTCTCCATATCTTTTAATATATGCCCATATCTTTCTAAACCTTTACATATCTTATATTTGATCACAAAAGTACACCTATATATATAAAGATGGGATGGCTAGCTATAGTACTTGGATTTGGGGAGATCTTTCCTTTATTTTTGTGTACAAATTGTAACTAATTAGAAGATATTTGTGAACAAAATAAATCTAAGATACAAATGTGTATACATATGTAAAAGTACAAATTTGGGGTCAATTTGTAATTCAAGAAAAATGTGAGAGCTAAGGCCTTAATTTATGAATTAGAACATTTATGTAGTATTTAATTTAATCAGGATTTGGAAATTCAATTCGGTTAAAATTTCTTTATTTTGGATTAAACGGCGAATCGTAACGAAAATCGGAAACCTAGGATTTTGAATAGTAATTATAATTAGGGAATTATTATTAGGGCATTGGAAATGATCCCTGAGCTCCTGAGTTCAATTAGGCTTTGCGAGTTTTCAGTTGGCATGCGTTTTCAACTCTATAGCTAAAATTGAAAACAAATAAGGAACCGAGGGTCTTTAGTAGTTCAAAAGTACGGGTTTAAAATAAAATTACCAAGGTTAGTGTCTCACAGTTATATAATTAACATCAAGGAGTGAGAAACGATTACTAAGCTATCGGGGTCGATCAGGGTTTGTGTGGTACATTTGAAATGCACTTTTGACTCTAGGGTTAATTTTACAAATAAATGAGGAACTAAGGGCTTTATTATAAAATCTCAAAAGTCAGGGACTAAATATGATTTTCAAAAGTTAGGGGTCTCACAGATAGTAAAGCTACCTTTTCAACAAATCTTTAACAAAGTATTAACACAAGGTCTACGTAAGTTGACAGAATATAAGGATGGGCTACAAAAGATATATGTACATATATAGGCAAAGTAATAGTTACAAGATCACATCTTAATTACGATAAGAGTTTTAACACTTACAATCCCAAAACATGATTACAAATTCCTAATCTTCTAGGATAGCCATATGTTTTTGCTTCAACAACGTTCGTGTAAATTTCGTCAATACCTGGCATGAAACGCCATGAGCTTGAAATGCCCAGTAAACGTACACACATCCCATCAATTTTTCCCAATTCAATACACAATCACAATTATAACAAATAAGTAATGATGCATAATATTCAAGTCAATAATAAATGATTACAAGGTTAGATGTTAGTAATCTAGAAATCTCTCAAAGAGATTTCATTATCCTAACCGCAAGAATTGGACTCGGATTATTCAGTATACCCCATTTTTTGCTACTTTGCAGAACTTATCCCAGATGCCTAATGGTTACCTACCACGTAGCACCAACCGAGGACTTCAAAAGATATGGTCAAAATATATAACCTCCTCTAACCTTATTCGTCATAAGTACCTAGGGTCCAAATACAACCGATCCATTCAAGGGTTTCGAAACAACCACTTGCGCAAGACTTAACCTTCAGTTAGGGAATACGTCCTATCAATCCATTGTCATCTCATCATTATTCAAGTAATCAAAAACCTAATACCACCCCCATTTAATTTCCCCTTGAATTAGATGCTTTTAAATTAAGGTTAGAACAAGCTATTTAGACAATAATTTCTACGCAAGTATGAGCATTATCAAAGTATCATGGTAAATAAATATAGGCACAACAATATAAATATCATACTAAGGGCCAAACAAGAGATAAAAAGCACATTTATGAATCAAAAGCATGAAATCATCAATAAACATAATTTCCATATTAGCTGCAGTTCAAGATTGCAATTAAAGAGACATTTTTAGATTTGTCCTGAACTTGGCCTTCCCATGGTTTGTAGAGAATTTTATCTAGTTTTCAGAACATTTTTCAGAAGTGGAATAGCTTTCCTAGTTTTTTAGTTATTTAAACAATACTCTAGCACTGTCCAGATTCATTGATTGTTACGAAAATTGAATTTTCTCTCAAACTGCTCACTCTTTTTTGATAAATTTTTTTTTCCATGAAAGCTAACACTTCAAGGAATGTTTTGACATAAAAATAAGGTTAGGGAGATTTTTATGCATTTTTCTAGAATTTTTTCAAGTGGACTGTAAATGCTAGTTTTTTTTTTTTTAGCATAAAGCTTGAAACAAGAGAAAAAGTAAGAAAAGAGGGTAACCATGGATAATTTTTCACTTCTATTGTGATGAAAACATTCTAAATAATATATCATAAACTCAAAACTTTAGATTCAAGGTGTGCCTTTGGAATTCATGTGAGATAGGTGTAGAAAAAGATAGTTTTGCATCTATTAAGAGAAAACACAAGTAAGGGTGGAATAAGAATCAACTCTCTTCATTTTTAACACAAGAACACCATTAAAACACTTCTGAAAATAATATTAAAAATTCTAAGAATATCTATTTGAAAGAGGAAATAGAAGCAATGGTGGTAATGTGGCTTACTTGGTATCTAGGTGAGATGATTTGCACAATTTTTCCTTTCTTTTCTTCTCCTTCACTACCAAGCTCTTTCTCCCTTTCTTTCCTCTCTCCTAGCCACATGTTTTGAGTGTATGAGTGTGTATTTTTTGTTCAAAATGTGCAGGGTGGTGGTGTTTTTATAGAAAACAAATTGTGTGAATTTTCTAAAATGCCCTTGGTTCCAATTCAATTGAATATTTTTGGATTTAGTTAGGATGAAATGGAATAGTGGACGATTGGGAACCTTAATTATGTATTTAATCATGATCTAGTTAGGTTTTTCTCTTAATTAAACTATCCTAGTTACAAGTACAATGCATATATACATCTATATATATAATTGGTACCAAAAGTCAAAATTATTTCCATGATTTTAGGGATTTTGTCTTAAAAGTATCTATAATTGTAGCTGGGGGGGGGGGGAGGGGGTGGCCGGCCATTGATGGTGATCTTAGGAAGATTTTTTATTTATGTGTACAATTTGATATTTATTTGAAGATATTTTGTGTACAATTTATTAAAAAATTTTAAAGGTACAAGCATACATATATATATATATATACAATGGTACCAACTTGGTGTCAATTTTTAATTCAATTAAAATGTGAGGGCTAAGGCCTTAATTTATGAATTTAAACATTTATTTAAGTGTAGTATTTAGTTAAATTAGGATTTGAGAATTCAATTCAATTAAAGTTTCTTTGTTTCGGAATGAGAACAAGAAACCTAGGGTTTTGAGTAGTAAATTTATAATTAGAGGGTTAATTAATTATTACTAGGAATTTTGAAAATAATTCCTGAGTTCCTGGGTTCAATAAAGATTTGCGAGTTTTCGGTTGGTGCTTGTTTTTGACTCTATAGTTAGAATTGAAAACAAATAAGGAATCGAGGGTGTTTATTAAAATAATTCAAAAGTAAGGGTCTAAATACAACTACAAAGGTCAAGGACTTCACAGTTTAATAATTAATATTAGAGTGTAGAAATGATTATTGAGTTATCGGGGTCGATTAGGGTTTGTATGGGTTTATTCCCGATGCGTCTTCGGTTCTAAGGTTAAATTTGCAAATAAACGAGAAACTAAGGGCTTTATCATAATAACTCAAAATTCACGGACTTAATAGGGTTTACAAAAGTTAGGGGCCTCACAAGTTATATTATTTTATGTTTTACACCTATACAAGCAAATATAGTATGATTATTGTTTCATTTAATTAGTAGTTGTCTTGTTTCCATCATATGAACTGTTATCTCCCTTTTTTTTTCCTTTCTTTAAGCGTCTTTTTTATGGATGGATATTTTTACTTATTTTACTATAGATAAATTCCTTTTTCCCTTCTTTTATGAATAGACTTTTCATTTTTTTATTTGTTTTGTAGGGAACATTGAGATAACTCATAAATAAGCTTGATTGAAGTTCTTGAAATAACCGAAGAGGGTGGTGTGGCACGTTGGTAAGACTTTGGGGCATAAGCCCTGAGGTCCCAAGTTCCACTCTCCCCGGGGCCAGCCACCCAGGTAACAAAACATATGGTTGGTAGGATGAACCATCCAATCATGGGTGAATTGTACCCAGTGTTAGGAGTGTGGGTTCAAATCTCTACCTGCATATGAGTCCATAACTTACTACTACATGGTTGAGTGGTCCTGTTATGTACCAATCACCTAAGGAGTTCTTGAAATATAATATTTTTTTTAATGGAATTTAACTCCTCCATTTTTTTTTCTAGAAATTGGACTATTTTTCATATAATTTGAATTTTCACTTTAAAATTAATTTTGTCAAATAATTACAAAATTTTCCTTTTGAACAAGGTATCCTCTTAGATTGATATATTTTCTTATTCAGGTTATTTCAGTGTTGTTGTATAAATTGTCATCATGCATTTTGTTTAATAATTTTAAAACTAAGAATTTTAAAGAGATATTGAGTAGTGATCGACTTTGTGTCGGGCAAGATGATGTTGTTTAAATTATATAAATTAACCAAGATAAATAGATTCGTGATTTATTAAATTAAATAATAGAACATCAAGTAAATTCGTGTTAAATAAATTTACATTCTAAAGCATGAAACATAAAACATGATTAACAGAAATACAAATTTAATCAAAATATTGAAAACAAGGAATCAAACCAAATACTATATAATACTATAGTGTCCTTAAAACAGATCTGTCTCACCGTGGGTGCTGGAGGAATGTCGACTTTTGTCTCCCAGGATAAGATGGTTTAGACAGCTAACACAAAAGCACCTTCTGTTAGTTTTGGCAAACCGACAATGGCAGCACTCTCTCACACAGGAAGAATTTTATAAGAGCAAGCAAAGTGACTATATAATTGGAAGACAAAAATTTTGTACCAAAACCAAGAGAGATGGGTCTCCTTTTATACACCATAGGGGAGAGAGGAGGAGCCTCCAAACATAAAGGCTAGCCACTAATGCCCATGAAGGCTGGCTATTAATGGCCATTACTCCTACAAAACTATTGGAGTAATGGACCAAAACTGATGGGATAATTATATCAAATATATATTATGTATACATAAATGAGTATATCTGCAGAAAACTTGGCCCAAAAAGTTTAGGTTGGTGGACCACCAATCCGGCCTAGCCCAAACCTAACCCCATTCTAGCAAGCCTCAAGCCTCAAGCCCAAGCCCAAGATCCACGACCCACGGATCACGGACCACGGACCACGGACCCGGACCTGGCCTGATCTGGGCAGGCGGGCCCCGCGTGCGCGTATGGCAATTTTTCCATAATTAATTGGGACCATAGTCTTGGGCCGAGTCCATCCTTGAAACATCCATAACTTCCTTCCTTCAAAAAATTTGAATGCCTCAAAGGGCTCATGCCCTTCTCATAATCTTGAGCTTTAAATACCCATCAAAGTTTTCCTCCACAATCAATATAGGATTAGTACCTATACACAATTCCCAATACCTCATTTATGAGGCCAACTTTATGAGACAATTTCTCATTCAATTCTTAATGGTTTTTGGTCATTCTTTTTGTGGTGTAAAGACCTTGTTACAAAGAATCTAAACTCATTTAATCCCACCTCAATCAATGATTGGGATCTACTCTAATTTCACATTAAAGTCACCAAAAAACCATTTTTTTTCCAACAATCCCCCACATGAATAAAAATTGACTGAATAAAGAAAACGAACAAGGTTTACAACAAAGACTCGGAAAAAGAGCACACAGACTAACCCTGCATCAGAAAGGTAGCATTTGGCCTTGAACCTTTCGTAGTGAAAGCCTATTGGATTTACTGGCTGACCAGCGAACGTGATGTCTTGAACTGTTCTGCCGTTTGTATAGACCAAGACAATAGACCTCACACCAGAGTTAGTCCAACCTTTGTCCTTGTTCTCACTGGTGTGTCCGGTATGGCCCTGGAACACTAGCCTGGTTCAGTGAGTTGCTTTAAAGAATTCGGCCTTCCCAATTCTTAAAGAAACAACCCCACTTCGTACTCACATAGGTGACCTATATAAGGTATATCATTATACCACGGTTGATTATTCAAATCACTTAGGTCACTAAAAGCATTAGCTTAACCTTCCAACCCCATAGGGTATCATTATACAACGGAATAGACTAGATGATTTACCTCTTCAGTGAATCACCCGTTACTCAAAATTAGGTTATGCCTTTGAACCTAGATCATGAGATCTCCATTCAACTAGGTTGGGTTTGCCATTCCGGTAACATTACTAAAGGCCTTAATCCCATTCCTCTTGACGATGTTTCTATTAACTCTCGAGTTAACCCTTTGGTTAGCGGATCCGCAATGTTGTCCTTAGACTTTACATAGTTTAGAGAGACAATCCCATTAGAGAGTAGTTGTCATATGGAATTATGTCTACGACAGATATGTCTAGACTTTCCATTATACATATGACTTTGTGCCTATCCAATCGCTGATTGGCTATCACAATGAATACAATAGCAGGCATAGGTTTCGGCCAATGTGGAATATCCTCAACGAACTGGCAAAGCCATTCAGCTTCTTCGGTTGCTTTATCCAAAACAATAAACTCAGATTCCATCGTTGATCTCGATATACATGTTTGCTTGGAAGATTTCCAAGACACGACTACCCCTCCGAGGGTAAACACATAACCACTAGTGGATTTGGAGTCATTTATATCAGATATCCAATTACCATCACTATATTCTTCAGTACCGCTGGGTATCTGGTATAATGCAGCCCATAATCTTGGTGTAGCGTAGATAACCTAACACTTGCGCAATGCCTCTCCAATGAGTGGTATTCAGATTACTCGTGTATCTACTAAGCCTGCTAACAGAGTAGGCTATATCCGGCATTGTACAAGTCATCAGATACATCAAACTTCCAATGACGCAAGAATATTATAGCTATGAGACACTCTCACCATTATTCTTGGTCAAATGTAAACTCATGTCTACCAGTGTCCTAGACACACTTGTATCTGATTTACCAAATTTTTCAAGTATCTTCTCAACATAGTGAGACTAAGAAAGCACAACACCACTAGATGTTTTGGTAATCTTAATACCTAGAATGACATCCGCAAGACCCATATATTTCATGTCAAAATTAGAGTTTAACAATCTCTTGGTACTTCGAATCATTTCATCACTACTACCAACAATGAGTATGTCATCTACGTATAGATACAAAATAACATAACCTCTGTCATTGTCTTTAACATATACGCACTTGTCACATTCATTGATTCTAAACCCATTTGATAACATAGCATTGTCAAACTTGTCATATCATTACTTAGGTGCTTGTTTCAAATCATATAATTACTTGACAAACTTACAGACTTTCTTAGTTCTCCCTGGAGCTGAAAACCCCTCAGGTTGTTCCATGTAGATTTCTTCATCTAAATCTTCATTTAAGAAAGTTGTCTTTACATCCATCCGATGTATCTCCAGACCACGTAAAGCTGTTATTGCAATCACCATGTGAATGGATGTTGTCCTTGTCACATGTGAATACGTATCAAAGTAATACAGGTCTTCACGTTGCCTGTATCCTTTAATAACTAGCCTAGCTTTATATTTATCAATTGACCCATCAGGCTTCATCTTTCTTCTAAAGATTCACTTACTCCCCAAGGACTTACTGCCGGGATAAATCAACCAACTCCCAAGTATGGTTATGTAAGATGGAGTCATTTCACTCTTAATAGCTTCTTTCCGTAAGGGACTTTCAGTTGAAGTCACGATTTCATGGAAAGTTTGAGTTTCTCCCTCTAACATATAAGTTAAGAAGTCCGAGCCAAAGGACTTGGCTGTTCTAGCCCTTTTGCTTCTCCTTGGCTCATCTACTTCCTCATCTTGATCATCTACTTGATCATCTTCAAGTTCCTTCTCAGCACTGTGATTTTTTCCTCAGGTTCGAAAAGGAAATACGTCTTGAAAGAACGATGCATTCTTTGACTCCATTATGGTATTCTTGTGGATATCTAAAATATTAGACTTGTGCCCAAGAAACCTATATGCACTACTATTCTATGCATAACCAATGAATACACAATCTACAATTTTTGAACCTATCCTAACCCGCTTGGGTGTAGGTACCGCCACTTTTGCAAGACACCCCCACATTCGTAGGAAATTATAAGAAGGCTTGCGGCATTTCCATAATTCATATAGAGCCTTGTCTACTTTCTTTCGAGGGATTCTTTTTAGAATATAATTTGTGGAGAGAATTTCTTTCCCCCACAAGTTCTGTGGTAATCCAAAACTTATCAATATTGCATTTATCATCTCCTTTAGCGTCCTATTCTTCTGCTCAACAATCCCATTTGACTAAGGAGAATAAGGCGTCGTGGTTTGGTGGATAATCCTGGATTGAGCACAACACCACGATCACTTCTTAAAGCCTTAATCTTGCGGCCTAATTGATTCTCAACTTCATTCTTACAAAGAACAAGCTTGTCAATAGCCTCATCTTTGCTTTTGAGCAAATACACATAACAATACTAAGTGCAATCATCAAAGAAAGTGATGAAGTACTTATTGAGCCACCACGCGATTGTATAAACTTTATGTCACACACATCACAGTGCACTAAGTCCAATGGCTCTAAACTTTTTTCAATAGAATGAAACGAAGATCTTATCAACTTCGCTTCAACACAAGTTCTACACTTGTGTTTCGGATTAATCTTAAAAGATGGTATGTGATCTAACTTGATTAATCTACGTAAAGATTCAAAGTTCACATGTCCTAGTCTACTATGCCACAAATTGGAAGACTCAAGTATGCAAGTAGAAGAAGATGCATCTTTATTCATCTTTGGGATAAGAGTCATTACATTGAGTTTAAACATACCTCAAAACATATGTCCCTTACCCATATACACTCCGCTCTTGGTTAGAACGACCTTGTCGGACTCGAAGACCATGAGGAAACCATGTTTGCTAAGAAGTGACCCTGAGACAAGATTCTTATGAATGTTCGAAACGTATAGGACTTCGTTCAAGGTTAGCTCCTTTCCTGAGGTCAACTTCAGGACCACCTTTCCTTTCCCTTCAACAATTAAGGTAGCAGAATTCCCCACAAACAACTTCTCCCCGTTTGTAACTGGCTCGAAAGTTGTAAAAAGCTTTTTTTCGGAGCAGATGTGGCGTGTAGCTCAAGTATCAATCCACCATTCTCTTGGGTTTGAACCGACCAGATTCACCTCAAAGACAACGGCAAACAAGTGCGTGTCATCCTTATCACGGGAGTGCTCTTGCATATCTGCCATGCGAGCATAAGGTTTGGTCTTGTATGGCTTTTTCTACTTGCGACGGTCATTAGCCCGATGCCCCTCGCTACCACAGTTGTAGCACTTTCCTAAGAACTGATAACCAGGTTCCTACGACTTGTATGTCGGCTTTTTTGCAACAAAACCCCTTGGCCCCAGTTTCAAATCCTTGTTCACCGGAGGCTTCTTTCTCACCCCATAAAATTTACCATGCTCAATAACATTGGCCTTCATAGAGGAGGTACTCCCTCGTTTCTTTCTATTATCCTTCTCAATCCGGAGTAAGACAACTAGCTCTTCAACTGACATTTCCTTGCACTTGTGCTTCAAGTAGTTCTTGAAGTCTTTCCAACCATTGGGAAGTTTCTCAATGATCACAGCAACTTGGAATGACTCGTTCAAAGGCATCCCCTCAGCATGATTTCATACAAGATCACTTAGAACTCATGGACTTGGCTTATCACGGTTTTTGAATCTGTCATTTTAAAGTCCAGGAACCGGCCAACGACAAATTTCTTTGCCCCGACATCCTCAATCTTGTTTTTCTTGTCCAGAGATTCCCATAACTCCTGTGCTGGGCTCTTGGCACAAAACACATTGTAGAGTGAGCCTGCCAAGCTGTTAAACACATAGTTCTGGCAAAGATGGTCTGTCTACTTCCATGTGTCAAGCGCCATGACCTCCTACCTGTCTGGCTCATTCTTTGCCACTGCTAGAGGATCCTCGCTCAAAACCTTTGCAAGGTTCAACACGGTCAAGTAGAACATCTTTTGCTGCTATCTCTTAAAGTTCACCCCAACAAATTTCTCTAGGCGCTCATGGTGACTGAGCGGTCCTCTCAAAACAGCCAGAGGAACACCAAGGTTGACCACAGAGGTCATAGTTGGGGTTGGCAAGTCAGTTGCCCCGGGGTTTACATCCCCACCTACATTAGAAGTAACAGTATCATTGGTGACAGTTGCCATTTCAAAAAAAAAAATACAACAGAATATCACTTTCTGTGTTTCCAGAAATTAAACTTAATACTAGAAAATCCCACAATTGAAGAGTTAATTCAAAATTAGTTTAAACATATAAACATATATCATAAACATATATGAATTCACACATATCATTACATATATGAATTTACTAATCTAAACATGAAATTTGTAATCATAAATTTATATATGTAATTAGTGGCATATCAAATCAATTAATTGAAAACAAGTAGCAATCAACATAAATTAGTTTTTTTTTTTTTACCGAAGTGCAACAGTAGCTTATTCAAATTGATAATGTAAGCCAAAGAATCTATATGTACTAAATCTAAATTCCTAATTATGACTTCATATAGTGGCCTCCTTTGAATAGCATGTAAAGAATTCTCATACAACACACTGGCCTATTCTAGAAAATGAACAAAGCAGTAGCAATAATAATTCAATTTCTTAAACTACTATAGAAGCAGACTACGGAAACCAATTAATCTAGAACCCACTGCAACTATGCCACAGTGTAAATTTATTTTATATGAATCTATTTTTTCTAATGAGAAACGCATGATTTGTTTTAAGTTGTTTAAATTATATAAATTAACCAAGATAAATAGATTCATGATTTATTAAATTAAATAATAGAACATCAAACAAATTCATGTTTAATAAATTTACATTCTAAAGCATGAAATATGAAACATGATTAACAGAAATACAAATTTAATCGAAATTTTGAAAACAAGGAATCAAACCAAATTCTGTGTAATACCATAGTATCCTTAAAACAAATTAGCCGCCTCACAGTGGGTGCTGAAGGAACGTCGACTTTTGTCTCCCAAGATAAGATGGTTTAGACCGGCTAACACAGAAGCACCTTCTATTAGTTTTGGTGAACCCACAATGGCAGCACTTTCTCACACAGAAAGAATTTTATAAGAGCAAGCCAACCGACTATATGATTGGAAGACAAAAATTATATACCAAAACCAAGGGAGATGGGTCTCCTTTTATACACCATGGGGGGAGAGGAGAAACCTCCAGCCATGAAGGCTAGCCATTAATGACCATGAAGGCTGGCAACTAATGACCATTACTCTTGCAAAACTGCTAGAGTAATGGACTAAAATTGATGGGATAATTATATCAAATATATATTTTGTATACACAAATGTGTATATCTGCAGTAGACTTGGTCTAAAAAGTTTAAGTTGGTGGACCACTAATCCGGCCTAGCCCAAACCTAACCCATTCCAACAAGCCTCAAGCCCAAAATCCACGAACCACGGATCATGGACCCGGACCCAGCCCGGTCTGGGTAAGCAACGCATGCGCGTGTGGCAATTTTTTCATAACCAACTTAGACCAAGCCTATCCTTGAAGCATTCATAACTCCATTCCTTCGGAAAATTTGGATGTCCCAAAGGGCTCATGCCCTTCTCATAATGTGGGATTGGTACTTATACCTCATTTATGAGGTCAACTTTATGAGATAATTTCTCATTCAATTCTTAATAGTTTTTTGTCATTCTTTTTGTAGTGTAAAGACCTTGTTACAAAGAATCTAAACGCATTTAATCCTACCTCAACCAATGGTTGAAACTTACTTTAATTTCACATTAAAATCACTAAAAAACCATTTTTTTCCAATAGATGAATGCGTAAAACCTTCTCATCTCGTACCCAATCTCTTCAAACCAAGTTCTTTAGTTAGGACAAACTAGTTTCTTAAGGGTTTGAGTCGATATTCTAAAACCAAGTGACGGCTCCGATTTTGAGACTTTTGGTTTTTGGTCGCTTAGTCTATATGGAAATCAAAATAAAGATCCATGCAGGGCTATATGGTGGATCTAGTGGATTATCTAATAAAATACTGTTTAACTATTAATAATTGGTTTATCCTTTTGATTTGTGGGTTAACAAAATATGAAAGTTATAAATTGATTATCTTTATCCAAACCAATTGCGTTTACCCAAACCAATTGCGCGTACAACCTCTAAATCTTTTCTATCCCCTCTTTCTTTTCTAATATTTTTTCCCCAACAAAATCCTTGAAATTTGCACTCTCTAAACGTTTATTTTTCTTTATAAAAAAAATTTAAAAATAAATAAAAAAGAAGAGGGGAGGGGAAAAAATTAAAAAAAAAAAAATTGGCCTTTATAACAAAATAAAATTACGAGCTTTTAATTTTGTAAATTTAAATCTTAATCATTTGATTTGTTTCAACATAAACCATGAGTTTATTTCTATTCAATAAAACCAATAGAAAAATTGATATTTTTAAACTCAATGTATTTGAACATAAAATGTCTACAATACTATTTTTCTTGTAAAGTTTAATTATTAAAATACCATAGTTCAGTCATTTTTATTTAACGAAATAAGATGGTTTAAATTAAAAACAAATCAAAAAGTTTTTTTTGTAACTATTTCGTTTACAGTTTTTTGTTTATATTTAAAAAAAAATAAAAACTACTAAATAAACTTGTTCGGTAAACACTTTTGTTTATAAACTAGTGGCCTCAGTTTTTAAATGGAGGAATTTTAAAATAGTGGGACAGATAAAAAAAAATTGCAAAAATGTGAGTTGCAAGTAATTTGTGATAGAGTTCAAGTGAAAAGTCACTTCATATTTGTATATAAAAAATCAAAAAAAAATTAAAAAAATTCTCTTAGGGAGATGTAATTCCCCCTTTTAAATTAGGTTGAAAAAAGTAAATTCAAAATAGATGTTTACAAGCGGCGGACAGAACGGAACAGAACGAAAAAACACGGAACAGTAAATTGCCTTGTAAATTTTGGGCATGGTTCGAGACCGCTTAGAAGTTATTCTGAACTGATGGTATTGGGAAATTCTATGTTCGCACATATAATAATCTCAGCGCGCATAGTATTTCAGTGCACACACTTAGGTCCTGTTTGGTAGAATTGTGGGAAAGTGCTTATAACTTATACCTTAACAGTTTATACCTTATAACTATGAACATAAGTTGATTTCTGACTTATAAATTAAGCATCTCCTGTCCCACTCAAAGAATAAGCTAATTTCTGATTTACAAAAAGTTATAAACTGCATTGTTAAGCTAAACCAAACACATCAAAATAGCTTAAATTAAGCTGAAAACTGAAATAAGCAGCTTTTAAGCTGCACCAAACAAGCACTTAGTAGTTTGATTATTATTTTATGTTCTCATTCCACACACTAATTATACCAGTAATACCTTTAACTCATATATTATACACGCACCACCTCAATCCTCTTTCCACACATTAATGTTTTTTCCACACACATCTATTCAAAGTTAAAGAGCAACGTCTTCTAGGGATGACAATGGATAACTTACCCTGTGAGTATCCATGGAGACCCAACTCAAATACATGAGTTTTTCCCTTTTTTTCTTATCCATTGGGTAGGGTAAGTGATATTCTTTAAATATCCACAAGAGATGGGTTGGGGATGGGTACCCACTAATTTCCCCATATGTTTTTTTTTTTTTTTTTTTAAGATTCACAACCAAAACTAAATATACATTCAATCTTTTTTCTTTTATTTATTTATTTATTTATTCAGGTTCACAAACAACTTTTTTTTTTTTTAAGATCCACAACCAAAGCTAAATATACCTTCAATCTTTTTTTTTATTATTATTTTTTATTTTTTAGGTTCACAACCATTTTTTTTTTTAAGATCCACAACCAAAACTAAATATACATCAAATCTTTTTTATTATTATTTTTTTATTTTTTAGGTTCACAACCATTTTTTTTTTTTAATTTTTAAGATTCACAACCAAAGCTAAATATACATTCAATCTCTTTTTTTTTTTTTTTAAAGTTCACAACCACTTTTTTTTTTTTTTAAGATTCACAATCAAAACTAAATATACATTCAATCTTTTTTCTTTTGTTTTTTTTTTTTAATGTTCACAACCATTTTTTTTTTTTAAGATTCACAACCAAAACTAAAATACATTCAATCTTTTTTCTTTTGTTTTTTTTTTTAATTTTTTTTAATGTTCACAACCATTTTTTTTTTTAAGATTCACAACTAAAACTAAATATACATTCAATCTTTTTTCTTTTGTTTTTTTTTAAATTTTTTTTTAAGGTTCACAATCATTTTTTTTTTAAGATTCACAATCAAAGTTAAATATACATTCAATCTTATTTTATTTTATTTGGCTCAACAATAAAATCAAATACACATTAATTAACATTGTCACATTATTCTTGTCAAAGTTTATGCATATCTCGAATTTTTTAAATTTATTTAAAAAAATTAAGGACATTGTGTAGTGCAGGTTTCGGTTTGCTTTTCTATGTTATTTTATTTTGTTATGTATTGTAATTTTCAGAATGGTTTGCTTGTTTTGAAATTTCAATTAACGAGTATGATTCTATTTGTTTTATGTTATCACACAATTCATACAACATATATATATGTATCAACAATGATTCATCCCTCCTTTTCCCCCCACCCCCTTTGACCCCCTCTCTCTCCCATTGGTTACATTTTCTTTTTCTTTTTCTTTTTTTTCCTGCTCCTCCAATCACCACCCGCCACGTGGCAAAGGGGGGTGAGGGGGTGACCCCCAAAAGGAGGTCCCAAGCATTATTCTATACATATATATGAATGTATTTGAAAATAAGGAAATTATAGAGAATCGAAACAAGCATGAGTCGTGATTGGTTAGAAAGGATGGGTACAAAGATTTATTTGCTGAAAAAAAAGGGGATACAAAGTCTTACTAAATAATTTTTTTTTAAATAAAGAATTTCTCTTAGTTATGAACAGATTTAATTGAAATCAGCTTGTTTCCCAATGTTATGCTTCATTTATTTAGATAGAAAATATTTTTTAATGAAAAATATGTTTTATAAAAAAAATTATAAATATATTTTTTTATATTTGGTGGTGGTGGTGGTGATGGAACGAAGGTAAAAGTAGAGATTGTGAAAATTTCAAAATTTTACAACTTTTTTTTATGTAGATCTATATATATATATATATATATATATATTTTGAAAAAAAATGAATCGTTTCATCAAAATCTATATAACAAGATTCATGATGAATTTGAATACAAAATTCTAAAAGCAAATTTAATGAAATTTTACTTTTTGGTGACTATTGTCTATTCTTTTTTCGGTGATTTTTCAGCAAAATGAAATTTCAGTGATTTCACTTTACTAACTCATCAAAATTTCCGTTGTTTGCAAACGTAACAAATTTATATTAAACCCTAGTTAAAACACAGAGAAATTCACAAAATTTCACTAACCTATAATCTCAGAGAAATTGACGAAATTTCACTTACCTACAATCTCTCTACACTCATCCATCACCTTCAAACACCGAGCCAACTCATAGCAAAATGGAAATGGAACAGTTGAGTAATTTTCAATTTGCAGTTTATAATTATTTCAAGAGAGATTGTGACATAGTGGTTTATTTCAATTTGCAGTTTATAATTATTTCAAGAGAGATTGTAAACCTTAAAAAAAAATTAAAAATATATTTTTGTATATTTGGTGGTGGTAGTGATTGAAGGTGAAAGTAGAGATTGTGACATAGTGGTATATTCAAAAAAAAAAAAAAAAAAAAAAAAAAGTTGTTAACATTAAATATATTAAAAAAGAAAGAAAAAAGATTGAAGGTATATTTAGCTAAAAAAGAAAAAAAAAAAGTTGTTAACATTAAATATATTAAAAAAGAAAGAAAAAAGATTGAAAGTATATTTAATTTTTGTTGTGAACCTTAAAAAAAATAAAAAAAAAATGTTAACATTAAATATATTAAAAAAGAAAGAAAAAAGATTGAAGGTATATTTAGTTTTTGTTGTGAATCTTTAAAAAAAAAAAAAAAAAAAGTGGTTGTTAACATTAAATATAAAAAATAAAAATAAAATAAAAATGGGGATTAAAGTGGATTGGGGAAAATCCAAACCCATTAGGAAATGGGGAGGGTGGTACCATGGAGAATGGGGAATGGGGAAAATTTAGGCTAAGTTTGGGAACTCCCAAAAAAATCAAAAAGTCAAAAAGTTACTCAAAAAGTTAAAAAATTATCACTATTCACCAAAAGTCAAAAATTACGGCTGCACAACTCTCAATCCTAATTTTTCTCTACACACTAATTTATACAATTTTTTAATACACATTTTTTCATAAAAAGTCAAAAAGTTAACCCAAATATTCATATTTTTTCCCTCAACCTTTTAGTCTAAAAAGACAAAAAGTACACTTATTTAGGACACCCCAAACAACCCTTAAGAGAAATGGAGATGAGAAATTAATATCCACCCCATTGCCATCCCTAACGTCTTCCCTACTTCTGTTTACAGTGAAGAGAAACTCTATTGAACAAAAGGAAAACCTGAAAAACTCCATTGAACATATCATCTTGGTCCAGATCTATTTTTTATTTATTTTTTTCCTTTTTCTCGAGGCTTTATAGAAAGAGTGTAACAAAAAGGATGGGGGTGGTTTCATGTCTGTTTTATCGAATAGGATAGTTAAATAATAGTTTAAACGTCAGATCATTATTTGCAGCTTCTTGGGTTTGGACCTCTTGGCTGAAGCTTTTTTGTTAGAAACGAAACTGTTACCGTGCTGATGCTGCACACTGGATTTGTAATTGGTTTGAATTTTAAAGCGATGTTGTTAGTGAAGTGTGGAAAACCAAGAATTTACCATCCCAATTTCCCTGTTTTTGCAGCTCAATTCAAATTTTAGTTAAGATGTGCCCAAAAAAAAAAAAAAAAAAAAAAAAAAAAAATTACTTATCACAATTGCTCTCATTTTGCAACTCAGACTGCCGAAATGATTTTCTTGTCAAAATTGGTTATTGGCTTCTTAACAAATAATCCCAATGCTCTGTTTATTAGAAACTTGGGAGCCAATCTGTTTCTATGAACTTGGGAGCCAATTTGTTAAGATTTTTTTTTTAGAAAAAAGATGTGTATATAGAATATTTTCATATAATATTATAGGTTTTGGTGGATGCCCATTATAGTCGTTTTAGTTTAGAGTATAATTGTTATTAAAATAATAGTACATTAAGTGTGTGGACTGAGATAACTAGGCATGTGGAAATAGAATTTCCCGATGGTAATAGCTGCAACGATATGTGTTCTTTGCACCTTTAATTATTTATGGGGTAAATTACATTAACACCCCTGTGATTTTTGTTTAAAACAAATCTTCCTTCACATTTAAACTGATGGTAATAGCTACAATGATATGTGTTCTTAGCACCTTTAATTATTTATAGGGTAAATTGCATTGACACCCTTACGGTGTCTGTTTAATACAGATCTTCCTTCACATTTAAACTGATGGTTTTAAACTAATCGTAATTTACAATGATATGTGTTCTTTGCACCTTTAATTATTTATAGGGTAAATTACATTGCCACCCTTACAATTTCTATTTAATACAGATCTTCCTTCACATTTGAAAAATTACATTCTCCTCTGAGATTTACAATCTCGTTACAAATTGCCACCTACATTACTGATGTCATGACTTAAATTTTTTTAAATGACCATCTTACCCTTTTTATGATAGTTTTTTTGTATAAATTTTTATATATGATATAATTTCTCATTTTTATTTCCACCATTATATCTAGATTAGATTAATTTAATCTATATATATTTAAAAAGTATACAATTTGTACAAAATTTTTTTAAAAAATTCACTGAATACAACAAACTAAGATAATGCATTGAATTTTTATATTTTTGTATTTTTTTATATATGGTAAATTTAAAAAAAATCACAAAATATTATACTTCTTAAGTTTATCTAGATTAGGTATATCTAAAAAAATAAAAAATTGCTTAAAATATTAAAAAAATTCAGTAAAAATAATAAAAAAAATACAATTTTTTTTTTAAAAAAAAAACTCAATTTTTTTTGTGTGAATTAAACCAAAGAAGATGATTATTATTTTCCTTGAAATGACATGAATAAAATATATGTATTATTTTATTATTTTATATTTATAAAGACTAAGGGGCAAATATGTTATTTTAATCTGAGAATGGGGTAAGTGTAATTTTTTAAATGTGAGAAAGTGGTCTGTATTAAACAGAAACCTCAAGGGGGTGTCAGTGTAATTTACCCTTATTTATATAAGGAGGGTACTAGTGGATATTTTTTATTGGTAAGAGATTCACCATTTGTGAAATAGTTCGATGAGAAGTCATTTTATTTGTTTTAAATGCCATTTTATTTCCAATTTATCCCTTAATTTATCTATTTACTTTTTTTTATCTGTTCAAATTATTTTCCATCTGTTTAATTTTTTTTTCCATATCTGTTCAAATATCTAATCCAAATTTTATTATCTATTCAATTTTTTCAATTATCTGTTTAAAACTATTTGTTCAATTTTTCATCTATTTAATTTTTTTTATCTGTTCAAATTTTAAACATATTTTATTGTCTGTTCAAATATTTATTTTTTCTTTATCTTTCTCATCCATATCTGTTCAACACAAAAATAAAAATAAAAAATTTATCTGTTTCATCATCATCATCATCATCATCATCATCATCATCATCATCATCATCATCATCATCATCATCATCATCATCAACAACAACAACAACAACAACAACAACAACACTAGAACAATCAACAACAATTACCAAAAAAAAAAAAAAAAGGATGCACTCACAGATTAGAGATATGTGTCTCACTCTACTTTCTATATCTATTTAAATTCTCATACATACAAACAGATAGAGAGAGTAAAGTGAGAGGAGTCTATCTGTCAATTTTTCTAAACTAGTCTTTCTCTCTCCATTTAGTGGTGTTGATTCTCTCTCCATTTAGTGGTGTTGATCTTTCCTATCTCTGGCGAATGTGGGTTGATCTTGAGCCCAAGCAAGGCTGGCCCTGGCCTAAGGCTAGCAAGGCCTATGCCTTTGGCCCCAAAATTTTGGCTAAAAAATAAGGTCCTCAAATTTAGTAAAATGTTATAGGCCTAATGTTTTGTTTTGTTTTGTTTTGTTTTTTTTTTTTTTTTTTTTAGGATCAATTTAAAGGGCCCCAAAATATTTTATTGGGTCCATATATGATTTAGCCCATATTTATTTATAAGTGTAGTTTGGCCCATATTTATTAAAATGAAAATATTTATTAAAAAGAAAAAAGTGTTTTGGCACAAGAAGAACAATACATACAATATATGGGCCCTAATTTTTTTACCTAGGTCTTTATCAGTTTTAATTGAATAATTTTGTACTAATTTTTTTGTCCTAATTTTGTTTCATTAAATTATTTTGTTTATAATTTTAACGATTATATGTGCAAGTAAATTTTTTTATAGTTATAAACAAATAAAAAAATTATAACTTATCGTTTTATACATAACTTTTTTTTTTTTTAATGTAAGAGGAATTTCTATTTTTGAAATTCACTTTAAGTTCTCTAAATCTCAGGACCGGCCCGGAGCCCAAGGGCATCGTTGGTGTAGAAACGGATCTGACACATAAGGGACATTAAAGTTGAGATCTGGCAAATCAACACAACAATCAAAATTGAGAGAAATTTGGATCTGGGTCGATGAGTTTGCACAAGTCCAACTCGTTCCCACACTGGTTCAGTAACAGCGCTTTTAAGTCGGAGTCAGACCTAGGGTAGAATCTAGTGGGGTAAGGTACACTAACATCGTAATAGTCCCTCGAAGCTCACTCAATCACGAAGCGAGCTGAAAATCCCACGTGATGGAACCCAGCTCAATGAAGTGATCAGAACATGTTTGTGATTTAGAAAGAGGCGTTGTTTTAAGTATACGGGGTAAGGGGTAATTTAATTATTGTGTAAAAGTATGTCCTTATGAACATAATAATTTTGTACCTAAATTTTTAGACGAATAAAATTGAGATTTAGACTTTTGGATCGAGCACTCTTCCTTTTCATATTGAAACTTATATTTATGGATAAATTACAAAAACACCTCCTAAGATTTGATTAAAATACGAATCATCTTTTGTGATTTTGAAAATTACATTTCACCCCCTGAGGTTTTTAATTTCATAACAAATTACCCATTTTATTAATAAATCATGAAGCCAATTAATAATTTTTAATGATATTAGAAATATGTTTCAATTAATAATTTAGGTAATTTTATTATTGTATAGGAGAGCAATTATAAATTTCATTTTTTAGTTAATTCTGTTAAATAAAAAATTCTAACAATGGGATATTTGTAATTTTTCAAATCACACGGGACAATCTGTACTTTAAAAAAATCTCAAAAGGTGTATTTGTAATTTACCCTATATTTATTTATTTTTATCGCTTGTGCTACATGTTTGAAAAAAAAACATTTAGAATTTTACCCATAATTTAAAGGGAAAATTGGCCTAAGGTCCCTCCCCAACTTTTAATAGGAGGAGAGGTACACAATAATATGTTATGATGGCTAAGGTCCCTCAACTTTATTTTATGTTATAAAATACCTAATTTACCCTTGTTATAACATAAGATTGTTTGGATTTTGGCAATGCTGACTTCACGATGAGATTTTGGAAACTGATTTCACAGTAGAGATTTTGTCGGAGATTTTGTAGGGATTTCGCAAGTGTTGCAGTGGACTTCACGATAGAGATTACGACGATCGTGTAGGTGTTATAGTGTGTTGATCGCGTAGGTTTTTCAGTGGAGTTGAATCAGGTATGGTTTCAATAGAGATTCCACATGAATTTTTTATTTTTGTTTTGAATTTTATGTAAGGATTCCGATTTCATATTAGTTTTTCGAGTGTATTTTTGCATTAGGTTTTTGTTTTCAGTTTTGATCAATTTAAAAGAGAGGCTAGCTCAGTGAAGTTGTTTATGATTTTTGGAGTTGATTTTTCATTTGCTGTTATTGATCAATTTTAGACAGAGGCCAGCTTGATAGAGTTTATTTTTATTTTTGGAATTAATTTTTTATTCTCTATTTTTTGATCAATTTCAAAGAGTGTTGATGGTGTGGTCGATTTTGATGTTTAGAGTTCATTTTTCATGCTCTGTTTTTCATCAACATGCTGATCAGAGTTCATTTTTCGTGCTTTGTTTTTCATCAACATGCTGCTCAATGATAAGTTTTGTTCTCTATTTTTTCAAACTAGAGAAATTTGTTTAAACCGGAGAAATTTCATTCTCTGTACTTTTGTTGGCATAGTCCAGAGAAAATTGTAAGTTTGTTATTATAATCCAACAAAAATGACAGAGAAAATTATAAGTTCATATGGACATATTATTAGTTTCTAATGCAGATAGAATCTTAGAAAGTGAATGTAAGTTCTTAAATTTCTCTGGACTTTTATTTGTAGTTGAGAGAAAATTATAAGTTTGTTATTCACTTTCAGTTTGTAGTTTAGAGAAAATTATAAGTTTGTAGAAAATGAATATAAGTTTTTGTTTCTCTGAGCAAAAGTTATTTTTTGTGTTTTTTCTTTCTGTTTAGATGGGTAGTGCACTGTTTTTCTATTTTTTTGTTATCTTGAAGGTGTATATGAGTTTGTAAATTTCTCTAGACTTTGATATGAGTGTAATATTGCAGAATGACGCAAAGGAAATTGTAAGCTTGTACTTCAGTGAAAATCACAGAGAAGCTTATAATTTTATAATAGATCTTTTGTGTGTGTTTTGTCTATGATTTTGTTTAATAGTTAGCAGTAAATTTCTCTGTGATTTTCTTTGGATTCATTAATTTTTCTGTGATTTTGTTTTTGTTATCTTGAAGGTGAATATAAGTTTGTAAATGTCTCTGGACTTTTATTTGAGTCTAGAGAAAATTATAATTATTAGAAATTTCTCTGGATTTTTATGTTGTTCTTGTGAAGTGTTTTTATGTTGAACAAATTATTTTTCTTGTTTTTTTCTTTCAGTTTTAATGGACAGTTCAGTGTTGTTGCTGTGCAAATATGGGAATGATACTATTGTCATTAATGTTTCATGCGAATTGAATTTTGAGGAATTGGTTGGCATTTTGTGTAAAACATGGGAGAATTTGCAACCTGAGATGATATGTATTTCATATTCTATTGTGGGCCATCCGAATTGTATGGTCCGAAATGATATTGATTTTCTGAATATGTTGAGGGTTGTTTGTGCACGTGGTGTTGATATAGTTAATGATTCAATTACTAGATGTAGTACTTTTGATCAAGATGATGAAGTGGGGTCTAATTGGGTAGATGTTGTGGATGGTGAATGTGATAGGCTGGTGGATATTAAAAGGAATTCACTTTCTAAGTTTTGTTCCTACCAAGAAAAGATGTTATTGTCAGCTGGTTGGCAAAATAATATTATGAGTGTTGGACAAAAGTTTGAGGGTGGTGTGGTTGAGTTCTGTACCATTTTATGCAAGTATGCTATTGAGGTTGGCTTTCAGTTTACGTATGTTAAAAATGACAAGCTGAGGGTTACGACAAAATGTGCATATAAGGAATTAAGGGGATGTATGTGGCGTGTACATGCTTCAGTTGAAAAAACAAATGGGTTCTTTTACATAAGAACTTTGAACAATGAACATACGTATGGTGTGGCGGTTCGTACTAGTAAACATACTAGGATGACTTCCAGCTTAGTTTCTGGGCTGATACTTGAAGAGGTAAGTGCAAAACCTTTAACTCGTCCAGTGGATGTTGTCAAAGAAATGAAAGACAAGTATGGGGTGTCAATCAGTTATAACTGTGGTTGGTTGGGGGTTGAAAAAGCAAAATATAGTACATATGGAGATTCTTGTTTGTCATTCGATCAATTACGGTGGTATTTTGATGAGGCATTGAAAAACGATCTAGGTAGCCATTTTGAGTTAGATTTTGAAGATAACAAGCGTTTCAAAAGAGTGTTTGTGGCTTTTCATGCATGCATTGCTTGTTTCAAATATTGTTGGTCATTGCTTTTTCTTGATGGAACATTTTTGAAAGAAAGATACAAAGGAGTTATACTTGCTGTGACGGGGAAAGATGGGAATGAAGGTAATTGTAAATATGTCTAATTTTATCTAAGTATGTGAATTTTCTATACATGTAGGAATTGAGTGAATGTGATTTTTCTCTGACACTTTGAATTTTCTCTGGTTTTGGCCACTCTGTGGATTTTCTCTGGTTGTGGCCACTGTGAAAATTTTCTCTGGATTTTGGTTAGTGTGTGAATTTTCTCTGGATATTGTCATTGTGTGAATTTTATCTGTAGTTGGTCATTAAGTGAATTTTCTCTGGATATTGTCACTAAGTGAATTTTGTCTGGATATTCTGATTGTGTGAATTTTCTCTGTAGTTGGTTACCAAGTCAATTTTCTCTAGATGTTGCCAATGTGTGAATTTTCTCTGGAGTTGGGCACAAATTGAATTTTGTCTGGAGGTTGCCGTTGTGTGAATTTTCTCTGGATGTTGGCAGTGTCAAATTTCTCTAGTTTTTTATTGTTCTAATTTTCTGTGCATGTCTATATCTATTATGCTTGTTCCTATTTGTTTTGTAGGTTTTTTTTCTATAGCTTTTGCTGTTGTTGATGTTGAGAATAAAGACAATTGATGTTGGTTCCTTGAACATTTATGTGAAGTATTGAGATCAGAGAGGGTGATAAGTTTCATATCAGATCGACATTGCAGTATTGTGGAAGGAATTGCTAGGTTTTTCCCTAACTGCTTTCATGGATTTTGTCTTGAACATCTAAAGAGAAATTTGAGGGATAAGTTGTCATATGGAAACACAAATTTGGTTAGGGAGACAATTGTGTCCAAGTTTTCAGAATGTGCATATGAGCCAACAAAGGCATCATTTCATTTCAAGTTAAATGAATTGAAAAGTGAGGGAGGAGACGTTGTGAGTGTTTTCTTGAGAAGTTTACCATATGAAAATTGAAGTGATGCATATTTTGAGGGGAAACGTTATGGTGAGATGTATTCAAATGTTGCTGAGTCATTCAATTCATGGATACGAGAAGCTCGGCACTTGCCAATAACAAATTTGGTGGACATGATACGGTTGCAAATCATGAATATGAGGTCTGATAGGAGGCTGCTCTCTAGTAAATGGAATAAAATTCTCTGTCCTCGTATGGATAGTGTATTGGAGAAGTCTTTCTTGGATGGGAGGACATGGAATGTGAGTTTATCATCTGATAATGTCTTTGAAGTGCATTGTTTTCCTTCGGTTATGGTTGATCTTGGGTTGAGAACTTGTTCATGTCAAAAATGGGAAATAAATGGGTATCCATGTCAACATGCTTTTGCTACAATTTTTAGGAGTGGAAAGCATTTGAATTCTTTTGTTGAACCATTTTTTCATGCTGATATGTATCATCAACCGTACTCGTTTTCGATTGGCCCAGTTCCAACTGTTGAAAAACCTGTGTGTAGCATTGATGATGCTATGATTTTACCTCCATTGAGTAAGAGACCAGCTGGGAGGCCAAAGAAGAACATAATTGCTTCTACTGGAGAGTTTAAAAGGGTGATTAAGTGTAGTCGTTGTGAGAGTATTGGTCGGCATAATAAGAGGACATGCAAGGAAACTTTGTTAAATAGTTGAGGATAATACATTTTACTGATTGAATATTACATTTGATGATTACTTTGTGTATTTTGTTTTGTGAAATGTATTTTTTAGACAGTGCATATAATAATATCAATCAAATTCATCCAGAGAAATTTTTCAATAGCAGTTAAAGTGTGCATTGTGTTTGTTGATATATACTAATATATGCTTGTTCCAATATGTTTGTTGACATGTGCATTGTATTTTGTGAGGTCCAATTTATCCAGAGAAATTTGCCACTAGCATTGAAAATTACAGTGTGTATTGTGTTTGTTGAAATTTCTCTAAGTTTAAACTAGAGAAATCTAGAGAATTTCTCTGGACTTCACGGAGAAATTCTTACCAGGGAAGAATTTTTCTGGACTCACATTAAGAAATGTGCACACCAGACAGAGCATACACAAAATTATTGCACTGAGTTGAGAATTAAGCTCTTTTGAAATTTCTCTAAGTTGCGAATTTCTCTAGACCAGGGAAGAATTTCTATAGACTCACTTCAATTCATAAATTTTTCTGAAAGCTAGATAAATTTTCCTCACCAACCAAGAGAAATTCACTGAAATCAGAGAAATTCCCCCTCTCCAAATTACTCAACCCAGAGAAATGCACAACTCAGAAATTCCATTTTCTGTCACCATTCGAATCCGTCAATTTCATCTGGAGAAATTTTACACTAGCAGAGAAAATTATCTGGGCATTGTGTTTTGAAGCTTCAAATTCATCCAATGAAATTTTTCAATAGCAGAGAAAATAAAAAAAATGAGACAATTTTTCCTGTGTGGATTGTGTTGACAATCACAATAAAAAATATATATATATTTAACCATTGATAGGTATGAAATTTACATTAGTCAAAATAAAAAAAAATGAAATTTATATTAGTCAAAAAAGGATATATACATATATGTCAAGCATCACCATTCCTTCAATGTATGAAAAAAAAATTGAATGGTTAATCCTAATTATATTGTGTACGTTGTCTTCCTTTCACTAGTTTCACTATTACACTTCTGGTTCTTCTTCTGGAGGTATTTTAATTGGTTCAGTCCATGACCGGCCAACTTCGGTCACAAATCTCTCTTTGATTTCTGCCCTCATCAACCTTATGTCTTGTGTGGACAATTTGGAGCTAATAGGTTCATGCTTCCTATATTGTTTCATTATAGAGCATACAAAGAGGCCACAATTCAGTCTGCATACAAATTATAGGTATGGTTAGTTTTAAGAAACATTCAAATCAGATTATCTTATTTATAGATGTTGTATGAAACTTACGAATCACTGTCTTGTTGTGGAGCATTGTTGACATACTCAAAGTTGTAATTTGTGTTTTCTGAGTTTATCAATTTGAAAGAGGGTTGTGATTGAGTCTCTCTTTCAAGGCAAGCTTTCAAAAAATTCTCCACATAATCTTGCTGCAAAAAAATAATTTTTAAATAACAGAGAAATTTACAGACAAATCAATGAGATTCTTTGAAAATTATCATCACATAAACATTATGGAGCCGAGAAATTTTCACTCGTTACCAATTGTTTTGCATCTTTGACATATTTGTCTTTTGCATCATCCCTCATTGGCCTTAGTGAGTTGTAGAACCTCCATAAATTGTCTTGTTTGTCGAGGATTAACCAGTGATTTCCATGTGTTGACTTCTCATTACCCCCAGTATTTATTGGGAAATGGAGGAACCTGTAGTTCCTTCATGCTGTTTCAATATGCTTGTCAACTAATGAGACTCGGAAAGTTTGATTTTCCGTCATCTTGATGAAATTCTGTGGTCAGAGAAAATCAAAAAATGGTTATGTTATGAGAAAGTTGAAATGATAGGAATTTAAGAAATATAAAGACAGAGAAATTTTAAATGTACACAACTAGCCAGAGAAAATTAGACTAGTGACACAACTGGCTTTAAGAAATATCTTAACAAGAGAAAGTAGTAAGTAAATTCCAGAGAAAATCAAATAAAAGTGTAATAACATACTAAGCTCATGGATGTGAAAAAAAAATGAAGTTGGTTGTTGTCTTTCTCTGATTTGGTCAGCAAAAAGGATCTCTCCATAGCCATCAATGACCTGAAAAATATCATTTATAATTGTAATATTGGTTTATAAAGGCTAATGGAACATTGTAGAGAAATTTTGATGAAAGGCTTACATTGTCGGCAATTTCTTTTTGCTTTATTAGGTTTCCAATGTCTTTGAAGGTATTGAGATTCAACTCACTTGTCCAGATTAAAGCCCTACAAGATGACAAAGAAGGGATTTAATAGTTGTTAATGTAATGTAAGTTAGTAAATTGTAATTTGTTATCTTCTGTTTTATTTGTTGTATTTACTCAAGCCCAGACACATTTGATATGTGCTGCAAGATGTCTTTTACATGATCTTTTATCAATCTTGAAATCGTGTAGACACCCCATTTTTTACCGACCTTAAGACTCAGATGTCATCAATTGAGCGCTCGGTGATTGTGCAGGTCGTGCTCGTTTCAAGGTTTCGGAGTTTTGGCTGAGAGCCTTGCCTCTGGGCCTCTGAACTCTTTGTGTTTTGGCTCGGTTTTCAGACCGAACCATGTTTCTCTTCCCTAGAGGGAGGGAGTGGTATGTTAGACAACCTCTTTGTGGTCGTAAACCACTTTTCGTGGTCGAAGTCCACTTTTCTCGTTTGGAGAGCAGTTTTCGATTTTCGGAGCTTTTGACCGCGCGCCATGGCTCGGGACCCCTTAACGTTCTCTGCTTGGCGTGGTTTTTGAACCACACCTTATTGCCTCTGCCTAGAGGGACACTGTGGTCCAGGAGACCACTTTTGTGGTCGTAAACCACTTTTGGTGCTCGTAGACTAGTTTTCGGGGCTTTCGGCTACGCGCTTTGCCTCCCGAACTTTCGTCTTTCATTCTTTTTGGTTTGTTTTTTGTGCAAACCTTGTTTTCCTTGTTTGGAAGGTGGTACAAGGGTGGGAGACCAGTTCTTCCCCTTGGAGACCACTTTTTTTCCCGCCAGCCAGTTTTCTGGTCAGCCAACTGGTCTCCTTGGTCTTTGGGCCATCTTTTCTAGTCGGCCACCACACCACTATATTGTTTTCATGCTTTGGACCTTCTCCCACCATGGCCGACCACTTCAACTAGCCGGCCGACCACCATACACGTGTATGGAGTATGGCTTTTGTCACCTTTTTGGAGATATTTCATCCAGCTGGCACAGCCGGAAGGCACTAAAGCCATCTCCATACACGTGTATGTGTAACAAGCCCGCGGGGGACCTCGCTACAGCTCGGACTCGACTTTCGTAGTCACGGTTCTAAGTCTGAACCAAAGAGTCCAAATCCGGCAAATCGTTTTTGAGAAAAACAGATTTTTGAAAGAAGTGCCAAACATGGACTGCTTTGCCAGATACAGAGTCGCCACCTAAATATTTTATTTTGGGAAATTTAGGAAACCCTGACTCGGTGCCAAAAGGCCACGTGTCCGTCATCACCAAAGTTGCCTCGGCTCGGGAACTTGGGTACGATTGGGGAAGGTCACTTCGTGAGCATCCCCGCTCGCCCGGTCATAGACCGACCTCTACTAACCATGATATCAATTTTTGAAAACATTGTGAGTTCTTATACCGGTTATTAGCCTAGGTTACTATGTGATGCGCACAGCATATAAGTATAGACCGGGTCGCCCGAATTGGAACAAAACATTTCATGCTTGTTTTTGAAAATGGTTTGCTACCCGCAGGTAGGCTTGAAACATTTTGATGATTCATTCCAATTCAGATAACCCAACCTTCACCCACAGGCATTCAGGCAGATATATCAGATAAGCACATAGCCTCATGGTAAGCATGCTATCATGGCATTCACTCACACGCATGCAAGGATGCTAAAGCATAAAGCTTACCGAGTACTCCAAGCCAAAAACAGAAACTACATTAGAAATCATGCATGATCCTAAGTATACAAAAATGCTTAATGCAACACATGCAAAATGCAACTATAGTAGGCTCGGCTATTCTAAGATGGCATATGAAATGCTACAACTAACATGTATTCAACTTTGAAATTGAAAGTACAATGCAGTTAGTATGATGCGCCGAGCCCGGTGCATGCAATACAGATGAATGAATGCAAACATGCTGTCATACTGTATGCCAATTTAAATATGCCCTAATCTAACCATCGTAAGCGGATAAATAGAAGGGAGAAAGACGTGGGGTTGGAAGACATACATCACACTCACGCACACTTATTACAGTTGTGCCCTCACTCGGAGGGTCCGAATAAATAATACAGTCCAAATATTACAGTCCCCAAAATAAAAGAATATTACAGTCCAAAATATTACAGAATTCTAATTAATTAATGAATTAACTAGAAAGCAAATAAACTGGCGTGCAAGCCAGGGACTGTCTTGCTTCTGTGGATGATGCATGTCCGGGTTGTCTTGCGCGGAAATCCACCGGAATGCCCCAATTAGCCTCTGTTTACATCTGTTCTTGAAATGCGTGCCAAGCCCCAAAAAAATGCTGATTCTTGATTTTGCTGCAACAGAGAGCAGGAGAGGGGCATAGCAATGTATTTGCACAGATATATGCATGTCTCGACCCTCGTGCCACCAATCACGCATACCGAGGCATGATGGCCGAGGAGTCGAAATGCACAACTCAATATAGGATGAATGCACATGAAACTACAGCTAAAACCTAACTCCATCATGGATAATCCGGAGTGTCGGTGACTGGGGGAATTGAGACACATCCCGTCACTCGGAGTACGAAATGTACCTCGTTTCCCGTGCCCGGGCTAACTCCTATTCCGGACACGATGCAATATGCATGATATGGATGAAATGCAACTAAGATGCAATCCAAACATACACAACGCTATGAAAATGAGATGTCTCGAAATGCGTGCACACGGGCACGCAAACCGAGAAAATGACAGAATGCACTGAAAATGAGGTGCCTCGAAATATGTGCACGCGGGCACGCAAACCGAGGCGATGATATGCGTCTCGAAATACGTACACGCGGGCACGCAAACCGAGGTGATGATAGGTGTCTCGAAATACGCGCACGCGGGCACGCAAACCGAGACGATGATAGGTGTCTCGAAATACGTGCACGCGGGCACGCAAACCGAGGCGATGATAGGTGCAATGAAAACGAGATGCCTCGAAATGCGTGCACACGGGCACGCAAACCGAGGCAATGGTAAATGCTATGAAAATGAGATGCCTCGAAATGCATGCACACGGACACGCAAACCGAGGCAATGCTATGTGTCTCGAAATACGTGCACGCGAGCACGCAAACCGAGGCAATGACAGAATATGATGAAATGATATGGAAATGACAAATGGGCTTATACCAACATGAGTGAGCCTCAGCCACACTCACATGGGATACCGATCGGATAAAAATGAAGTGCCTCGAAATGCGTGCACGCGGGCACACAAACCGAGGCAATGCAAAAGCAATGCGAATGACATGGAAAATGCAACATGGACCTATACTAACATGAGAGAGCCTCAGCCACACTCACATAAGATGCCGATTGCAGAAAATGAAGTGCCTCGAAATGCGTGCACACGGGCACGCAAACTGAGGTAATGATAAAATACAATGAAATGGCATGGAAATGACAAATGGGCTTATACCGACATGAGTGAGCCTCAGCCACACTCACATAGGATGCTGTCGGATAAAAAAGGAGTGCCTCGAAATGCGTGCACACGGCCACGCAAACCGAGGCAATGATAAAATGCAATGAAATATGACAAAAATGATATGCAAGCATGCTAATGGAATTTCAGCAACAAAATATGGGGGAAAACAGTCCCGAAATGAAGCGAAATGACATGAAATGCAAGGAAATGTCCCGAAATGCGACATTAGGCACCCGAAATGGCCTATAGCTATGCTAAATATGCACAATATGGACATGCAATGCAAAGACAGAAGTTAGACAGTCCCAAAAGATGCACTTTCACAGTTATAAACATGGCCAAACAGCAAGTATAGGTAGGGGAAAAATAGCATGCAAGAATAGGGGCCAAAAGAAGGGTAATAAAGCAAGTGGTATAAGAAAAACCCAAACTGAAAAATTTCCTTCTACAACATTGAAGAGGGACCAAAAATATGAATATTTAAAGTATATGGCAGACCTCAAATCAGTATACAAATATGCTAAAAATGTGATGCAAAATAAGGCTCAAAAGGTACTAAAACATGAAGTGTACCAAATAATCACCAAACAGAAAAAAAGTGTGAATTAAACATGAAGTATAGGCCAAAATAAGACCACTTTCAGTTCGGACCAAGGTCCAAAAACAGAAGCAAAGAGGGCTACCAATTTATGCAAAAACGGGGCCAAATAAGGGATATAACTACAAGTGACACATGGAGACACCAAACAATGTTGAGCCCTTCTCCAATGTTGAAGAGGGGCTCAAAATATGCCTCATATCAGTTTATAACATGCTCGAAAATAAATTTCTCATGGGTCAAAAATAGCATGCAAAATCATGACATACAACATGGTCAATGAAGCAAGTATATTATGGAGGGCTCAAACAGGGTTGAGCCCTTAATGAGAAGTGAAGATGAGCTCAAAATATGGCCCTTTTCAGTTAGGGCCGAAGCTTGAAACCAAAAAGAAATGAGGCTTAGAAATAGATCAAAGGAAAGGGTCAAAAGGATCAAAGTGTAACTTACCCTTGAAGATCCAAGCTTTTGTTACTTCTTGGGTTGATTTGCAGCTTCTTTAGCCTTCAAGAATCCCTCCTAGCTGCTGGAAATGAGATGGTGGTGGTGGAGCTTGGTGGTGTAGAAGGAATGAAGATTATAGACTTAGGGTTTTTTGAAGAATTGAAGAAGAAGACAATGGAGTTTAGGGTTTGTCCTTGGAGAAGAATTTTTCTCACCCTCATGAAGAAGACCCTCAGCTGGTTATAAGGTCAAGAAAGGGGTGTAAAAGGGGGGTGAGTTGGAGAGGAACCCTCTCTCCCAAAATATCCCCCGGATACAGAAAATATCTGGGGGATATTGCCCCACAGCTGGAAAGGGTACAGTGAGGAGAGCACGGCCGGCCGCTCACTTTGGCTGGAGGTGGCCGGCCGGCCACACCCCCTAGCCGGCCGGCTAGGGGTCAAAAGGGTCAACCAGCTTTTCTGGCCGGCCAGGTATTGGGGAGGTAGCCCTATGTGTGTACAACACAACCATGTAATTGAAATTCCAAGAAAGTGGGCCCAAGGGGTTCAACAATGGCTCGGAAAGAGGGGGTCAAAAGGGTCAAGTTGACTTACTGGCCGGCCATGAACTTTTAGGGGCCTCTCAGGTGTGTACATCACAGATATGTGGTTCAAAGTTCAAGAAAAAAGGTCCAAGAGGTTCAACATTAGCCCGGAAGAAAGGGGTCAAAAGGGTCAGGTGACCTTAATGGCCGGCCATGAACTTTTAGGGGCCTCCCAGATGTGTAGATCATAGATATGTGGTTGAAAGTTGGCAACACTACCCCTAAGGTATTCAACATTAGCCCGGAAGTGCGAAAAAACGGGCGCCGGGAGGCTCGGGAGGAGAGATAACTGGTTGCTGCAACAATTGCTGGCCTCCCACCCTTCAGTGACCTTCCTCGGGATAAAACAGAGGTACCTGCCAAAAATGAGCGAAAACCGTTGCAAAACGAATGTTCCGGAGCCAAAACACGCAGTTCGGGGTCCCGGAAATGGGCTGTTAAGCACCGAAAATTGTATTCGACCTCGAAGTGGGTTTCTCAGCCCCCAGTGTCCCTTAAAAGGGAGAAAATAAGATGTATGCCAAAAATCAGAGCAAAAGGAGGTGGTTAGGCGGTCCCGAACCGAGGCACACGGCCTGACGGCTCCGAAAACCGGGAACCGGACTCCGAAATGGGCAAAATGGCCTACGGCCACCAAATGTAGCCTACGGACATTGAGAAATGGTCTACGAGACCTCTCCCTCCCTTCAGGAAAAGAAACAGAGAAAACCGAGTCTGGTTCGCAAACCGAGACAAGGCACAGAAAAGGGTTCGGAAGTCCGGAGGTAGGGCTTACGGCCGCGACTCTGAAACTTCTGAACGAGCACATTATGCAACATCACCAAGCGCTCAATTGGTGACGTCTGAGTCTTAAGGTCGGTCAAAAATGGGGTGTCTACAGTATGGAGGGATGGCCTTGGACCCTAAGCTTGTCCAACAAGCTTGAGTTTGGTTCTCTATAAGAGAGAACCTCCCCCCTCTTCCTCCAGGTTCAGTTCTTGAGGCTTGAGAGTTATACATACATACTTGTAGCTATCTTTCTCTTGTTCTTCATTTTGTGCCTTAAAAGTGTAGTCTTACTACACTTTAACACACAAACACACACTCAAACACCATCCTTTTGTTGCTGAGGCTTCTTGAGGTTGTTTTTGGTGCTTTTGGACTGGTTTTGATCCAAGAAAGCTACTAGAGTTGCAGCCTTGAAGAGGTTCTATAAGGGTGAGTCAACTCACACTTTAACCCCTCGTTTTTCTTAAGCTTTTATACCTATTTGCATGATGATTTAAGATTAACTCTTAACTGAAAAAATTTCTGATTTTTGGTCCTTAAAATGTTTGTTTAAGGTCACTTTTGTTTTGGGGGTGGTCTACCCCCTCTTAGGCCTTGTTAGGCCTTGTTTTGAGCCATCCCTTTTGGCTCTTGTTCTCGCCTTTGCATGGCCTTCTCACCACTGAAATCCAGAGAATTTTCAGTGGTGGAGAGGTGGTTTTGGGGTCCCAAATAAGAGAGGGTCATCCCCTATCCTTGTATTTTGAATACTTGCTTCATATGCCTCATGTTTGAGCATGTTTATTAAGCTTGTGTTTGCTTGTTCTTAGTATGTATTTGGGGTTATTTCATCATGCCTCAGATTTATTTTGACTTGGTTTGGTCATTCCATGCATGCCTTATACACTTGTAGTGTAAATTTCATAAACTAGTCTTGTATGCTTCATGAAGTAACATGTCTTTCTAGCTTATGTTGACTCCATTTCAGTAGGTTTTTGGTGTTGTTTTAGCATGCCATGACTCTATTTTGGGTGGGTTTGATGGCCCCTTGCATGCTCCATGTACTTGTAGTGCAATTCCATGAACTAGCCTAATGTATATCATGCTTTAATATGTCATTCTAGCATGATTTTGGCTTAACTCATAGAAGCTTTTGTCCATGTTTTAGCATGCTTAAGCTCTGATTTGTGTTGTTTTGGTCATGCATGCCATGCTTTGTATAGCTATAATGCATTTTAGCTTGTTAGCTTTGTGTATCAAGTCTACTAGCATGCATTGCTTGCCCATTTTGAATGATTTGGCATCATTTGTTATGTGATTTTAGTCCATGTTTCATGCTCATGCACTCACATTTGTCACTTATTCAATGCGTTGGAGGGTTGGTCCTTTATGCCTTAAACATGAATCATTGTTTATGCCTTCATGCCTAAGCCTGCGAGCTATCATTTCAATGTGTACTTGGGGTTATTTTGCCATGATATAACTCTGTTTTTGTTGGTTAAGTCATCTCATGCTTGGTCTTGATAGGTGTAGTGTAATCCACCTTAGTTGCCTTGCATATTCCAATGCTTCATGCCCTTCATGCTAGCATATTTTGGCTTCCTTTCATACATGTTTTAGTATCATTTTGACATGTTCTAGGACTGCTTTGGGTTGCCCTTGCCATATGCTTCATGTTTTGCATAGTTGTAGTACAAATGCCTATGCTAGCTTCAAGCTTTGGGTACCATAGCATGCTTCTTTTGTGTTGTGTACATGATTTGGCATCATTTAATATGTTATTTCAGAGCATGTAGCATTGCCATGTTCCCACTTCATTCACTCTTTAAGTGCCTTTGAGTGTTATGCATTGTTGCCTTGTTTATGGACCAATGTGTATGCCATCTTGCCCAGGCCCTTGAGCTCCCATCTCAGCATGTTTTGGTATTTGTTTAGGCCTAATTAAGCTCTGTTCATGATTGGTTCAATCATTTGTTCCATGTATTGCATGACCCCTTTGTAGTCCTCTTTATTAGCTTTATGCCTTAAGGACTCTAGTATGCTTTACTTGTGTTGTTTGAATGATTTGGCATCATTTCTTACTTAATTTCAGTACACTTGGTGTTGTTACACTTCCATATTTATCACTCCACTCTTGAGGGTTGTGCTCCTAGGCCTACTTGATGGGCCAATATAGGTGCATGCTTTGTTTTGCATTTCATGCCTTTATTTTAGCATTATGGCCACTGATTTGAGCATGGCTAAGGTCTGTCCATATTTGGTTTAAGTCCATTGAGCATTGAATATGCCATGTTACATCGCATTGTGCATGTTATGTTGTTGTTTGCCTTGTGTATGCTATTTTGTCACATTGCATTGAGTATGCAGCCATTAGCATTGAGTATGCTATGTTACATTGCATTGTATGTTTGCATGCTTGTCCCTCGCATGTTGTTTGCATGCTTGTTTTATTGTATTGCATGTTTACATGCATGATGTCACATTGAATTGTGTATGCCATGTTATTTGTTGCATTTCGTCTGGATTAAGTGTTAATCCGAATACGAGAAACGAGGGACGTTTCATACTTGAAGTGATGAAACGTGTCTCAATTCTCGGTCGCTAATGCTCTTGATCTAACATGATAGAGTTTTAGGCTTTATGTGTTTACTTGTGCATTCATTTTACATTGAATAGTGCAATTTGGGTTCTCGGCCATCACGCATCGAGATGCGCGATTGGTGGCCCGAGGGTCGAAAACCACACTCCCTTGAGCTTATGAAATGATAGGGAGGGTGGTTGTGCATACATATGTTGCAAATACATTGCCATGCTCTTTTTTGCTCTCTGTTGCAGCAAACTGGAGAAGTGCAGCAACAACTGGTCGGCCAGCCAGAAAAACTAGCTGGTCAACCACTTTTTCTGGTCTGCAACAAAGATAGGTGGTCGGCCAGTGGCTAGAAACACCAACAACTGGTCGGTAGCCCTCTCACAGGTCCTCAAGGTGTGTTAGAAGCTTTCTGGAGCTTGGTGCAAGGTTCTGAGAACAGTTGCAAATAAAGGCAAATCGGGGCATCGCGACGGATTTCTGAACGAGGCGACCAAGCATGCGTGCATTCTTCTCCCTCTGAGGACATTGATTTATCACTTTACTTAGCTAATTTGCTTAGCTAGTTTAGGCTTTGGTCATGTACTTAATTAGTTAATGCATTAGCTATTCAATTTGTGTTGTAATAATTAGTTGTAGCTAGTTATTTAATTTGTGATGTAATAATTAGTTTAATTAGCCTAGATTAGCTAGTTAGCTTTTTATTCGGACCCGCCTGCGAGAGGGCGTATTATTGTAATAAGCGTGTGTGTGTGTGTGTGTGATGCATGTCTTCCAACCCCCATTTCTTTCTCTCTTTTACTTAACCCCTTACGATGGTTAGTTTTAGAGTATATTTCGATTAGCATACCTTATGCTTGCATACGTGCATTCATTCATCTGCCTTGCATGCATTGGGCTCGGCGCATCATGCTAACTGCATCGTATTTCAAATCCAAGATGAATACATGTATCGAATTGTCGCGTTCACATGACAGCTTAGAATAGCCGAGCCCATTTAAGTTGCATTATTGCATGTGTTGCATTAGCCATCTTAACATGAACTAGGATCATGCATGATTTCTAACTAGTTCTCTGTTTTGGCTCAGAGTACATTGTGAGTGTTTACGCTTTAGCATACTGCACGTGTGTTAATGTTTCCATGAAAGCATGCTTGCCTTGAGGCTAACCGCTTAAGTGATTAACTGCTTGAATGCCTGTGGGTGAAGGTTGGATTGCTTGAATTGGAACAATTCATTGAAATCTGCGATTTAGCCTACTTGCGAGTAGCAAATTTCAAACCATTTTCAAACAAACGAACCGGCAATGTTTTGTTCCGATTTAGGCGATCTTGTCTATACTTGTATGTTGTGCGCATCACTTAGTAATTCTAAGTTAATAACCGGAATAAGAACACATGTGTTTTCAAAAATAACATATCATGCTTAGTATAGGCTGATCTTTGATCGAGCGAGCGGGGGTGCTCATTGCATGACCTTCCCCTCTCATACCCAAGTTCCCAAGCCGAGGCAACTTTTGTGGTGCCAGACACGTGGCCTTGGGCACGAGTCAGGGTTTCCTAAATTCCCCCAAAATAAAATATTTAGGTGGCGACTCTGTATCTGACAAAGCAGTCCATGTTTGGCACTTCTTTATAAAAATCAATTTTCCTAAACGATTTGTCGGATTTGGACTCTTTGGTGATTTATCGGTCTCACATCGCACATTGTGAGATTAGATTCAGAACCGTGACACGAGTCCGAACTGTAGTAGCTAGAGAACAAGACGGAATTCGCGCCCTCACAGGCGCGGAGCCCGGGGAGTTCTCGGGGCACGTCTACAGTTTCTGGCGACTCTGCTGGGGATTTGGAGAACTTAACTCGAACTCATGATATCTTGTTTTGACTACACTTATGTGTTTCTTTGCATTGCATTTGCATTGGTGCGCGTAGGACACCGTGTTTGCCGTATGCTATTCTGGAACGGTTTGCCGAAGGCTTGCTTTGAGAAGCGTGCCATAAGGCTGACCGGTTGCGGGCTCTACCACGACGGGAACACAAAACCTGATTTTTACCGGGGCACCCTTTTTGACCATTCGCCCTAGTGCATATCGGAATCCATAGTGACTATTCCAAACTAGGACAGGTTGCTTATCCGGTTGTAGGTTGTTTGAAATCGCTGTGTGCGTAGTGAAACCCTAGCTCCTGACAAAATAGGACAGGGAAACCCTACCTCAACATAGGGGTGTTTTGGCTCTCATTTACTTGCTATGTTCTTTTAGAGTATGCCTCTACAGGAATGCATGTATCAATTTGCAAGTCTAGGTATCAGGGCCTGAGGGCATCAGTATGTGAAAGATCAGTTTTACCTGAGGGTATCAGTTTACAGGCAGAATTTTGAGCAGAATTCAGTAGAGAGCACAGTCATTCAGCTATGCTCGTATTTGTTCTAGTGAAATTAGGCAGAGATGCTGCCTGTTTTCTCTTTTGCTAGGGGTGGTCTTGGAACCATAGCTTCAGAGGCCTCCGATATCCTCTAAGTACACCGGACTTGTCCTGATAGACTTTGTCAGGTCAGAGATTCAGTTCAGAGTAGCCAGTGTTTTCCTTCGCTGAGGCAAGGCAGAGAAAGGCCAGTCAAGGCTCACCGGTCCATCTGATCCGTTAGTCACCAGTCATATCACCTCTGTTCAATTCAGCAGACTCATGATGACGCAGAGTTTAGAAGAAATTGTGGTCATGGCAGCAGCGTTAAACCAGGGAATCGCCATGCAGGGTGAGACCAACGCTAAAATACAACACTCATCTGGGGCGCCTACCACACATCTAGTCTTGGAACCCCAATCATTTCAAACCCGTGAGCCCACTACTTTTGAACTGATGAGAATGATCGGTGATCTTCAGAGAACTGTGGTTGATCTAGCCTTTGGACTATCGGCTCCGCTATCTACCACATCACATGCCAAAAATTTCACACCGAAAGACTCTCCACTCCTGGGACGAATTGTGATTGAAATTGGCCAACCTAAAGCCATCCCAAATTTGGGCAATGACATGTCGATAACAACAGGACTCCGCTCCGATGTAGCGACCCAAACCTTCGACCAAGCTGAGGCGAGTGGAAAGAACAAGTTAGGGGCAGGCATTGATCCCTATGAACACCTTCTGTGGGTTGTTGAGGCTTTGAAAGTCGAAGGACTGAACAAATAGCAAGTGCTCGCAGTTGTTGCAAAAACTATGGAGGACACTTTCGCCACTCAGAATGAGAGCAGTTCTAATCAAGGGGAAAATCGAGAGAATGGCCGTCGTACCAGAAACGATCCTGCTAGCTCTAATCCTGCACTTGGAAGAGACCAAAAAACCAAGCCAGCACCTGCCAACCCCTTTGCTAGTGCGCCCAACAAAAATCCACAAACCTCGAAGTATCTACCTCGAGGCGTAGGGCTTTCCATGCCCTCTTTATGCCTTTGTCCAAGGCTCTTCAAATCCTTGTTGAAAAAGGCCATCTCAAACCCCTCGAGCCTCGGCCTCTCCCTAGTCGTCTTCCACTCGGTCATGATACTACCCAGTACTGTGCGTACCATCAACAAACCGGTCTGAGCACCGACAGTTGCTTTCATCTTCGCCACAAAGTATAGGATTTGATTGACAACGAGGTCATCATCCCATCAAGTTCAGCAAAGTCTATCGTCACCAGATCAATGAACCTGTAGGATAATGTGATGTGATCGGGGTATGAACCACCTACAGGCGGCACTCAGTTTACTGCAGATGTGGCGTATGGCATGCACTGTTTTGAGCATTTGCGAATGCTAGTTTTTGTACTTTCTGACTTGGGTATTTAGCTCAGTCTTGTTGTGTTGTATAGAGTCAGTCTTTTGTACTGAGTTAGTCGGGTCTGTCTTGTTGTATCAAGTCAGTCCTGTTTTGTTGGAGTCAGGTGATTTCGGGGGTGTTACCTCTGACATCACTATCTTGTTTTGTATTTGTCTTTTGCACCATTTCTTTTGAGTCTGTTTCTGCTGTGGAGCCAGTTACACCAGAAGATGTGAATGAAACAGCAGTGGTTTTCATGCTTTTGTGTTTGTTTCTGCCTTGAGCCAGTTGTGCCAGAAGATTTGATGAAACGACAGTGCTTTTCACTTACTTTTCTGTGCCTTTTAAATCATTGCATTGACTTAAGTTTTTCAAAACTTTTTGAACATTGTGATGAAAACAAAGAGAAAGGAATTCCTCAGGATTTACAAAAATTTGATCAATTGAGAGAAAGGGAGGCATGCTAAGCCCTTAATGATTGATATCATGCTTGTTAGTGTGAGTACTGAGAAGGATCCTGGCTTGATCCAGATTGGTTTCGCATTGCCTTCCGCACGAGCGATTAGTCACTTTTTTAAAGGATTTCAAAAAAAAAATGTTTTGCGCCGTCTTGCGAAGACCTGTGTGGAATCGCTCTCGAGATTGTGCAGCCTAGGATCGCTCTCAGCCTCGAGACTCAACCCCTTTTGCTTTCAAACCTTGAACTTGGATTCAGAATGTTCAATGGTCAACCACAGTGTAAGGCCTGTGTGGCCAGATCAGAAGCAACCCTTGGACTAGGAGTAAGGAAGTCAGATCAAGTAGATCAGATGTTATCGAAGGAAGCTTGCGAAGCTAAATCAGAAGTAGCCCTTGAACTAGGGGCAGAGAAAAATGTTAGACTTGCTCGAAGAGCCAAAAAAGTGGGACATTTCTCAAGCTAACGAAGATCGGCAAGAATGCCAAATCTCAGAAAGGAGGAAAGAAGAAAGTATTGCTGAAGGACAATTAAGTTCCTATCCACAACACTAGGGGCAAATTCAGCCCCCATTGGACAGACTGCTGCATCATCAGCGAACAGTAGCCATTCTCCTGGATTCAGATGGCTTCGAGATCCTAAAACCATTTGACATGGACAAAGCTACACTTTTACCCTTGAGAGGCTCGTTGGGCCGAAAACCCAGAAGGGCTACCCAGGCAAAAGTTAGAGCAAAAAAGAAAAGAAAAGATTGGAAAACAAAAAAAAAATGAAAAAATAAAAAAGAATGAAAAAAAATGAAAAGAAAAGAAAAACGTAGCTCGCAAGGTTGAAAACCCCGAAGGGGCGGCCTTGGCAAAAGTTAGAGCGCAAAAGGAGAGGTTAATACCTGAGTGTACCTTAACCTCGAACTACGTAAGGCTTGATTCCCATGTTTGGGGTACGTAGGCAACTTCATTCTGAAGTCCAGCCATAAACACTTCCAAATCGATTGTGTCCATGTAATGGTTCTGGTCATCTTTGTCTTCGCTGTATCCAAGAATTCGGTTGTGATCGTCACTTTGAGAATGGGTTACAGTGTGCTGCGGTGCTATTCAAACAAGGGGCAACTTTCCGTTGCCATACAATGTGCTGCGGTGCTATTCAAACAAACAAAAATTTTTCATTGCCATACAGTGCCGTTCAAAAAAGGGGCAATTTTCCATTGTCGTGGATATGAAGTTGTCCATCTCAAAGGTTAAATTTCGTGTTGGTCAAGCAATGGCCATTTGCAAAAATAGTTTTTGAGGATTTTTAATGAAGTTGACTAATTTCCTCAAAAATTATTCCATTTCCAAAAACTGGACCAGTTCTTAGACCCAAAAAAGGAAAATTTTCAATGCTCATAGCTTGACTTGCATGCTTTTGAATCAGAAAATCGAACAAGTATGTTAATCTAACTTTCATATTGGTCAAAATTGTTTTAGTAGAAAACCAAAATAAAAAATGGTCAAAATGATGAACTAGGGGCACAGTTGAGTCAGGTGTTCCGTCTTTTCCCCAGTATCAACATACTTGCCAGAGAGGGCATCATATTTGCCAAAAAAGGGCACAGCGGAAGCTAACCGCAAAGGGCCGAAATTCTCTCATCCTCCAAGCAACGAGGTATCAAGTCAAGTGCGAAGCACGAACTGGAATAGATTCGGATATTCCACTCCCTCATCTGGACACAACTGATCATGTCCAAATTCCCAGGCAGAGCATAGTCAACCGATGTCAGCTGTAGATTTGCTACACTCCCAGTTGTAGCGCAACCCCTCTATGAGAGAAGTTCACTGTTGTGAGCAGAAGAAGAAGAATCTAGAGGAATGCTAGGGGCACGAGCCCACAACTTCCGATTTATCCATCAACCACCCAGGGGAGGGATAAAAAGAAGAGAGATTCAAGAATAGAGAGATGTGCCATGAGAGAAAAAGTAAGAAAAGGGCTTTTTAGAGAAAAAGAGATTGAGTGTCAGAGTGATGTGAGAATCACAAATGAGAAAAGGATGGGAAATAATACCCAAAGAAATAGGCTCCTCGTGAACTGAGAGGTCTCCCACTGGTAGTACACATTTGAGTGGTGTGCATATGTTGTTTGGTTTGTCTCGATTCTCGTTTTGAGTCGTTTTGAGTGTTAATAGATGTGCTTAGGTTGTTTACCTTTGCTTTTCCTTTGTTGAGTCATTTTCGCTGTGTTCAGTCGTAGGCTCAATACCTGGTTAAGAACTCATCTCTTAATTTCAAAAATAAATCGTTTTATGCTCAAAGTGCCGTGCCATTCTCCACATGTGTGCAAAACAGGATTTGTTCTTTCATAAAACTGCGGGGTTCAACCCAGATCATGTGAGAATAGTAAAACCAAGACCTATATGAAGCTACATGGGTTCCAGACTGCAAAGCAAAAGAAAAGAGGGAAAGTTTGGAGCATCTGAGTTTGTTTCAACTTCTGCAAGTTCCGTCACTACATCCCGTATGTTCAGAATGAGATGTGTGCCAAATAAACCGAGTACTGTGTTATGAGCTGTGTGTTCAGAATGAGCAGTGCGCAGTACGAGCTGTGTGTTCAAAGTGAACTGAATATTGTGTTGATGGCTTCAAGCCAAAATGGCAATCAGAAGTCCTCTCCCTGAGTACCATTCCCTGCCAGAGTTATCTTGGTTGTGTTTGCAATGAGTTTCTGAGGAAAAGTTGTGAATATGATCAGGAAGAAGAGTAGCATCCATGACTTCTACATGCAGAGGTTACTCCTTGTCAGCATTTCAGGACCTTTGTACTGTGAGTTGAAGGTAGGTGTTCGAAGAACACAAGGGGAGCCCCCCATCAGAGTAGAGCGGTTCACCGTCACTCACCCCATGGGGTGCTTGCTAAAGCGCCGCTTTGTTTGTTTATTGTTTTTCTCTACACATCATGCTTTACATGTTGAAACATGTACCATATCATTTCACTTATTGTATTTATGTGCATCTTGTGTTATCTTGTATCATTTATCCTTTTACACGAAGCAGCGTTTAGGATCGTTGCCCTTCGGGGATTTCTCAGGTTGTGTCGTGCACACACCTGAGCGGGTTGTTTTTGGACCTCCTCTCACGATTTCAGCATGGTTTGAGCGTTCCCTTTCCTCACTCGATTTTAGCGTGTTTAGAATTTATCTCAGGTTGTGTCGTGCACACACCTGGGCGGGTTGTTTTCGGACCTCCTCTCATGATTTTTGCGTGGTTTGAGTGTCCCCTTTCTTCACACGATTTCAACGTCTTTGGAATTTATCTCAGGTTATGTTGTGCACACACCTGGGCGGGTTATTTTTTGGACCTCCTCTTACGATTTCAGCGTGGTGTGAGTGTCTCATTTCCTCACACGATTTCAGCGTGTTTGAAATTTATCTCAGGTTGTGCCGTGCACACACCTGGGCAGGTTATTTTTGGACCTCCTCTCACGATTTCAGTGCGGTTTGAGTGTACCCTTTCCTCACACGATTTTAGCGTGTTTGGAATTTATCTCATGTTGTGTCGTGCACACACCTAGGCGGGTTGTTTGTGGACCTCCTCTCACGATTTCAGTGTGATTTGAGTGTCCCTTTCCTCACACGATTTCAGTGTGTTTGGAATTTATCTCAGGTTGCTTTGAGCACGCTCCTGATTGGTTGTTCTAGGATTTGTTTTTCCTCATCTCATGATTCCAACATGGTTGGAGTATGCCCCCCTTTTCACATCTACTGTATTATCTGTTACATCGCACTGTCTTGTGCACTCGCGCTGTTTAGCGTATCGCGTTATTTTGCGCATCGCACTATTTTGTGCACCTTACTCGCATTGTGCATGCATTTTATTGCGCTATCTTGCGCATCGTACTGTCTTGTGCACTTGCTGTTCTGCGCATTGCGCTTTCTTGAACATCGCATTATCTTATGCACTTGCACCGTTTAGCGTATTGCACTTTCTTGCGCATCGCACTGTCTTGTGCACTCGCGTTGTTTAGCGTATCACGCTATTTTGCGCATCGCACTATTTTGTGCACCTTACTTGCATTGAGCATGCATTTTATCGCGCTTTCTTGCGCATCGCACTATCTTGTGCACTCGCGCTGTTTAGCGCATCACACTGTCTTGTGCATTGCATCATTCGCCCTATTTTGCGCATCGCACTGTTTTGTGCAGTTTACATTCACGCTATCTTGCGCACCTCACCTGCACTTGTTAGTGCATTGCATCACTCGCGCTTTCTTGTGCACCTCGTCTGCACTTGTTAGCGCATTGCATTGTTCGCGCTTTCTTGCGCATCTTATCTGGACTTGTTAGTGCATTGCATCATTCGCGCTATCTTGCACACCTTATTTGCACTTGTTAGTGCGCTGCATTGTTATGCATGCTCCACTTGCGTTGTCACGCACTTTTCACTTGCATTGCTATGCATTTTTCCATCGGCATTGTGTATGCACGCGTTTATCTCGCATTGGAATTGTACCATGATGTAACGTGGAACATGTGCTTTTAACTATATTGTACCTGTCGAGTTTCTTTCTTTTGCAGGCACGATATTGTATGTACGGTTCATTTGAGGCTGGTGCGACCAGACGGTATTGTATTTACTCTGCGTGAGACGTGGAGAGAATTGTATAATTCTCTTACATCCTTTCTGCATGTAATGTAGTTTGGTTCGTATTTATTCGATTGCTTAAACTGTTGCATTTATTATGTATAATTGCTTCATTACAGCTCTCTTTGCATGATCATAAGTTATGTTCGGCTTTGTGCGTGTCCTTTGCATCTTGCCCCTGCCTGCGGCCGCATCTCTTTGTTATCTTGCCTGTTTGTCTAAGTCTTCGGCCTTGTCAAAAATGGGTCGTCTCTGGGCTTTGACATTCACTCCCGTCACTTCTTGACTTCCAAGTTCTGTTAAAGAGGGGAAACTGTAGACACCCATTTTTGACCGACTTTAAGACTCAAACGTCATCGATTGAGTGTTCAATGATTGTGCATGTCGTGCTCGTTTCGAGGTTTCGGAGTTTTGGCTGGGAGCCTTGCCTCCAAGCCTCTGAACTCTTTGTGCTTTAGCTCAGTTTGCGGACCGAACCTTGTTTCTCTTCCCTGGAGGGAGGGAGTGGTCTGTTAGACCACCTCTTTGTGGTCGTTGACCACTTTTCGTGGTCAAAGACCACTTTTCTCGTTTGGAGACCAGTTTTCAATTTTTGGAGCCTTCGGCCGCGCGCCTTGGCTTGGGACCGCTTAACATTCTCCGTTTGGCATGATTTTTGAACCACAACTTGTTGCCTCTACCTAGAGGGACACTGTGGTCTGGGAGACCACTTTTGTGGTCGTAAACCACTTTTGGTGCTCGTAGACTAGTTTTCGGGACTTTCGGCTGCGCGCTTTGCCTCCCGAACTTTCATCTTGCATCCTTTTTGGTTTGTTTTTGCTACAAACCTTGTTTTCCTTGTTTGGAAGGTGGTACAAGGGTGGGAGACTAGTTCTTCCCCTTGGAGACCACTTTTCTTCCTGCCAGCCAGTTTTCTGGTTGGCCAACTGGTGTCCTTGGTTTTTGGGCCATCTTTTCTGGTCGGCCACCACACTGCTACATTGTTTTCATGCTCTGGACCTTCTCCCACCATGGCCGACCACTTGTTATCTTGGGAGACAACTTGTGGTGGTCGGGAGACCACTTCAAGTAGCTGGCCGACTACTTCAAGTGGTCGGCTGCTTTTTGTCACCTTTTTTGAGATATTTTCATCCAGTTGGCACAGCTGGAAGGCACTAGAGCCATACTCCATTCACGTGTATGGAGGGATGGCCTTGGACCCTAAGCTTGTCCAACAAGCTTGAGTTTGGTTCTCTATAAGAGAGAACCTCCCCCCTCCTCCTCCAGGTTCAATTCTTGAGGCTTGAGAGTTATACATACATACTTGTATCTATCTTTCTCTTGTTCTTCATTTTGTGCCTTAAAAGTGTAGTTTTACCACACTTTAACACACAAACACACACTCAAACACCATCCTTTTGTTGCTGAGGCTTCTTGAGGTTGTTTTTGGTGCTTTTGGACGGGTTTTGATCCAAGAAAGCTGCTGGAGTTGCAGCCTTGAAGAGGTTCTTCAAGGGTGAGTCAACTAACCCTTTAACCCTTTGTTTTGCTTAAGCTTTTAGACCTATTTACATGCTGATTTAAGATTAACTCTTAACTGGAAAATGTTCTGATTTTTTGTCCTTAAAATGTTTGTTTAAGGTCACTTTTGTGTTGGGGGTGGTCTACCCCCTCTTAGGCCTTGTTAGGCCTTGTTTTGAGCCATCCCTTTTGGCTCTTGTTCTAGCCTTTGCATGGCCTTCTCACCACTGAAATCTAGAGGATTTTCAGTGGTAGAGAGGTGGTTTTGGGGTCCCAAATAGGAGAGGGTCATCCCCTCTCCTTGTATTTTGAATACTTGCTTCATATGTCTCATGTTTGAGCATGTTTATTAAGCTTGTGTTGGCTTGTTCTTAGCATGTATTTGGGGTTATTTCAGCATGCCTCAGATCTATTTTGACTAGGTTTGGTCATTCCATGCATGCCTTATACACTTGTAGTGTAAATTTCATAAACTAGTCTTGTATGCTTCATGAAGTAACATGTCTTTCTAGCTTATGTTGACTTCATTTCAGTAGGTTTTTGGTGTTTTTTTAGTATGCCATGACTCTATTTTGGGTGGGTTTGATGGCCCCTTGCATGCTCCATGTACTTGTAGTGCAATTCCATGAACTAGCCTAATGTGTATCATGCTTTAATATGTCATTCTAGCATGATTTTGGCTTAACTCTTAGAAGCTTTTGTCCATGTTTTAGCATGCTTAAGCTCTGATTTGTGTTGTTTTGGTCATGTATGCCATGTTTTGTATAGCTATAATGCATTCTAGCTTGTTAGCTTTGTGTATAAAGTCTACTAGCATGCATTGCTTGCCCATTTTGAATGATTTGGCATCATTTGTTATGTGATTTCAGTCCATGTTTCATGCTCATGCACTCAAATTTGTCACTTATTCAATGCGTTGGAGGGTTGGTCCTTTATGCCTTAAACATGAATCATTGTGTATGCCTTCATGCCTAAGCTTGCGAGCTATCATTTCAATGTGTACTTGGGGTTATTTTTCCATGATATAACTCTGATTTTTGTTGGTTAAGTCATCTCATGCTTGGTCTTGATAGGTGTAGTGTAATCTACCTTAGTTGCCTTGTATATTCCATTGCTTCATGCCCTTCATGCTAGCATATTTTGGCTTCCTTTCATACATGTTTTAGTATCATTTTGACATGTTCTAGGACTATTTTGGGTTGCCCTTGCCATATGCTTCATGTTTTGCATAGTTGTAGTACAAATGCCTATGCTAGCTTCAAGCTTTGGGTACCATAGCATGCTTCATTTGTGTTGCGTACATGATTTGGCATCATTTAATATGTTATTTCAGAGCATGTAGCATTGCCATGTTCCCACTTCATTCACTCTTTAAGTGCCTTTGAGTGTTATGCATTGTTACCTTGTTTATGGACCAATGTGTATGCCATCTTGCCTAGGCCCTTGAGCTCCCATCTCAGCATGTTTTGGTATTTGTTTAGGCCTAATTAAGCTCTGTCCATGATTGGTTCAATCATTTGTGCCATGTATTGCATGACCCCTTTGTAGTCCTCTTTACTAGCTTTATGCCTTAAGGACTCTAGTATGCTTTACTTGTGTCGTTAGAATGATTTGTGCCATATATTGCATGACCCCTTTGTAGTCCTCTTTACTAGCTTTATGCCTTAAGGACTCTAGTATGCTTTACTTGTGTCGTTTGAATGATTTTGCATCATTTCTTACTTAATTTCAGTACACTTGGTATTGTTACACTTCCATATTTATCACTCCTTGAGCATTCTTGAGGGTTGTGCTCTTAGGCCTGCTTGATGGGCCAATACATGTGCATGCTTTGTTTTGCATTTCATGCCTTTATTTTAGCATTATGGCCACTGATTTGGGCATGGCTGAGGTCCGTCCACATTTGGTTCAAGTCCATTGAGCATTGAGTATGCCATGTTACATCGCATTGTGTATGTTATGTTGTTGTTTGCATTGTGTATGCTATTTTGTCACATTGCATTGAGTATGCATGCCATTAGCATTGAGTATGCTATGTTACATTGCATTATATGTTTGCATGCTTGTCCCTCGCATGTTGTTTGCATGCTTGTTTTATTGTATTGCATGTTTGCATGCATGATGTCACATTGAATTGTGTATGCCATGTTTGTTGCATTTCGTTTGGATTAAGTGTTAATCCGAATACGAGAAACGAGGGACGTTTCATACTTGAAGTGATGAAACGTGTCTCAATTCTCGGTCGCTGATGCTCTTGATCTAACATGATAGAGTTTTAGGCTTTATGTGTTTACTTGTGCATTCATTTTACATTGAATAGTGCAATTTGGGTTCTCGGCCATCACGCATCGAGATGCGCGATTGGTGGCCCGAGGGTCGAAAACCACACTCCCTTGAGCTTATGAAATGATAGGGAGGGTGGTTGTGCATACATATGTTGCAAATACATTGCCATGCCCTTTCTTGCTCTCTGTTGCAGCAAACTGGAGAAGTGCAGCAACAACTGGTCGGCCAGCCAGAAAAACTAGCTGGTCGACCACTTTTTCTGGTCTGCAACAAAGATAGGTGGTCGGCCAGTGGCTAGAAACACCAACAACTAGTCGGTAGCCCTCTCACAGGTCGTCAAGGTGTGTTAGAAGCTTTCTGGAGCTTGGTGCAAGGTTCTAAGAACAGTTGCAAACAAAGGCAAATCGGGGCATCGCGACGGATTTCTGAACGAGGCGACCGAGCATCCGTGCATTCTTCTCCCTCTGAGGACATTGATTTGTTGCTTTACTTAGCTAATTTGCTTAGCTAGTTTAGGTTTTGGTTATGTACTTAATTAGTTAATGCATTAGCTATTCAATTTGTGTTGTAATAATTAGTTGTAGCTAGTTATTTAATTTGTGATGTAATAATTAGTTTAATTAGCCTAGATTAACTAGTTAGCTTTTTATTCGGACCCGCCTGCGAGAGGGCGTATTATTGTAATAAGCGTGTGTGTGTGTGTGTGATGCATGTCTTCCAACCCCCATTTCTTTCTCTCTTTTACTTAACCCCTTACGATGGTTAGTTTTAGAGTATATTTCGATTAGCATACCTTATGCTTGCATACGTGCATTCATTCATCTGCCTTGCATGCATTGGGCTCGGCGCATCATGCTAACTGCATCGTATTTCAAATCCAAGATGAATACATGTATCGAATTGTCGCGTTCACATGACAGCTTAGAATAGCCGAGCCCATTTAAGTTGCATTATTGCATGTGTTGCATTAGCCATCTTAACATGAACTAGGATCATGCATGATTTCTAACTAGTTCTCTGTTTTGGCTCAGAGTACATTGTGAGCGTTTACGCTTTAGCATACTGCACGTGTGTTAATGTTTCCATGAAAGCATGCTTGCCTTGAGGCTAACCGCTTAAGTGATTAACTGCTTGAATGCCTGTGGGTGAAGGTTGGATTGCTTGAATTGGAACAATTCATTGAAATCCGCGATTTAGCCTACTTGCGAATAGCAAATTTCAAACCATTTTCAAACAAACGAACCGGCAATGTTTTGTTCCGATTTAGGCGATCTAGTCTATACTTGTATGTTGTGCGCATCACATAGTAATTCTAAGTTAATAACCGGAATAAGAACACTTGTGTTTTCAAAAACAACATATCATGCTTACTACCGGCCGATCTTTGATCGGGCGAGCGGGGGTGCTCTTTGCATGACCTTCCCCTCTCGTACCCAAGTTCCTGAGCCGAGGCAACTTTGGTGATGATGGACATGTGGCCTTAGGCACGAGTCAGGGTTTCGTAAATTCTCCCAAAATAAAATATTTAGGTGGCGACTCTGTATCTGGCAAAGTAGTCCATGTTTGGCACTTCTTTATAAAAATTAGTTTTCCAAAACGATTTGTTAGATTTAGACTCTTTGGTGATTTATCGGTCTCACATCGTACATTGTGAGATTAGATTCAAAATCGTGACACGAGTCTGAACTGTAGTAGCTAGAGAATAAGACGGAATTCGCGCCCTCGCAGGCGCAGAGCCCGAGGAGTTCTCGGGGCACGTCTACAGTAGAGTTTGTGGAAAAACCCAAGATTTTCTGATATTTGTTAGTTGAGGCAAGATGTATGCATCAGCATCATTTACTTCTTTGTCTTTCGTGGTTTTCTCAGTTTGCTTTGCAGCTTGCTTCGAATCTCTAGTCACTTTCGCAACTTTGGGATATTGAAATTCTGGATCGTGCTACTTTTCTTTCCTTTCTTTTGCCTTTAAATTTTTTATCATTGATGTAGGATCTTTTTTGACTTTAGACAGTGAAAATATCAGTAAAAGTGAAATTTCTCTGAAGTAATAGATGATATCTCAATATGTGAATTTATTTGATTTAATATTTTCTAGTTACCATAGACTTTTGTCTTTTGTTTTGGTTGTTCTTTGTGTGCCATTTGTTCTTGTGGGGTTGTTGGTTGTTGTTTCACTTGCATTACAACTATACACAGTGAAAATCAAACAAGCCCCAAAAATCTAATAAGAAAATAGACAGAGAAAATCAAATAAGCAGTAGAAATCAATAGAAATAAGCAGCAGAAACTAATGTGTTCAAAGAAATTTAACTTCAAGAGAAAATTACCATTGACAGAGAAAATTATAATAAATAGAAATTTCTCTGAGTTATGTTGACATAAGGACATAACTTTTTGTGGCTCAAGATTTTCACTGACCTTGTGTTTGAACTTGTGTTGGTGTTCGGTATGGTTGTGTTGCTAGTTGGACGGATAATGCTTGAACTTGTTCATGCAATTTAGCATTTTCATTTTCAAGCTCCGAAATTGAATACCTCAACTCCTGAATTGTTTTTGTATCATCTTCTTTTTGAGCCTCCAACATCCTTAGTTTCATTTGGATTGTGCTGTCTCTTTCTTGAAGTTCTGAGTTAAGTGATGTCAAAGTTCTTATTGCAATATCCTTTTCTGCAAGTAATTCATTCCAATTTCTCTCTTCTTCTATTTTAGATTTGGAAAGTGCCTTTAGTCTTTGACGTAGATCAGCAATTTGGGCATCCTTTGATTCCTCAGATTCTTGAGATTGATGCATTGTTGAGCCACAAATGCTATCACGATATTGGTCCATCGGCTCATTATGTTCTTCTTCATCACTTTCCTCATTGTTTTCTTCTTGCTGTTTAGATTGAGTGCCTTCATCTTCTTCTTCACTGTCTTCTTCTTTCTGTTCATTTTCTTCTTTGTCTTTTGCTTCTATTTCTTCACTTTCTTCTCTGGCTTCTTCTTCTCCACTGCTTGCTTGATCTTCTTGTCCATTGCTGGCTTCGTGCTTTTCTATGTTGCCTTCTGCTTCTCCATTCCCTCATTCTTCAGTTGAATCTTGTAATGTCTCCTTAAATTTGACAATTGCCTTTTTTTATTCTTTCTTCGTCTTTTTACCAAGACAGAACTCCTTTGATGGATTTTTAACTAGCTCCTTATTATCTATCTGTAACATGAGGCTCTTTTATTAGAGAAATGTTACAAAATTCACTGAGAGAAAAAATTCAAATAAGGAAAATAAAATTCATCTAAATGATACTAATGGGAAACAAACTTTAGAGAAAATTACAGACAAGGAGTTAATTTTATGAGGCAGAGAAAATTACAGACAAGGAACATAATTTAGATATCAGAGAAAATCAATCAAGGCATATAAGTTAATGTTTTACAATAATTGTGTCAGAGAAATTTGGATTCTAGAGAAAATTCATTAGAAGGGTAGAAATAAACAGTGTTAATCAAATATGCAAGGCACATAAGTTATGGGTCAGAGAAAATTACATACAAGGAGAAACAATTTTATAGGCTAGAGAAAATTATGAAACAACCAACATAATTCAGATATTAGAGAAAATCAATCAGGGCATATAAGTTAATGTGTTGCAATTGTGGTTAGAGAAATTTGGATTGTAGAGAAAATTGATTACAATGGTAGAAATAAACCAGTGGTAACCAAAGAAGAAACATAAATTGATAGTTCAGAGAAAATTGATCTCAATCAATCTAGGCACAAGGAGGGAAACAAACCAGTGGTCAGAGAAATTTTGGAATTTCGCTGAGATTTCAGTGGCGATAGAAATCTAACCTGTCGAGGTGCAAGAGAGTGGACTGGTGTCTTCTGCTGCTGTTTCGTCAAGCTTTGCAGGTTCCACTTGGCACATCTTGGGAAGTCAGTTGTGTTACTGTCTTCCGAGTCAATGATATTTGCATGTTCACATAGCCAATACTGTGATGAAAATTAAAGTAATTAAGTTTTGCTAAATACACAAATTTGTAAGTATGATAACTGCAAATTTGAATGGATATTATACTTACCAGCAATGTAATGACACATCCCGTAACTTTTTCTAGAGTTTTGTGCAATGCTATGATAGAATCAATCAATGTTGGTGTGATTGCTTCTGGCCAATCATACTGTTTCATTGATTCAAGAGGTTCCACATACTTTATAAAAACCCACCCTATTGAATTCCCACTTGTTGCAAAAAATAGGGTGAGACACAAGTACAATGTAACAATGATTGCTACATCTTTGAAGTCAGTTGGTTGCTTGCCTTTCATTGCTTTGACCAAGGCATTTTTAAGAACAGGACCAGTGAGCCTTGTGCCCTTTTGGAATCTTCTCCTTAGGAATGCATATTTTGACTTTTTAGAGTATCTTAATGACATGGCTCATTTACCTCCTTACGAACCAAAAATCAAGGTCATGTCATTGGTTGTAAAGGTCAAGTTCTTTTTACCAACTGTGAATGCTTTTGTTTTTTCATTGTAACATTGGATTATTGCAACTACATCATCATCAGTTTTCTTAGATTTCCTTGGATCCATCCTTCAAGTGGTTAGAGCTTGGATCAAATACCAGAAATGGGGTCTTTTGAAGCTCTACATGTTGGTTTGAATTGAATTTAAGTGTTTGAAAAAAGGAGACAACAAATGAGAGGTTGGATCGATATTGAATGTTGTAGTGAGCTCTCTTTCTTTGGAGTTTAACAGGTTTTTCCCCCTTGAGCTTGAGTATGTTGAAGTTGGGGTACTCATCTTGATGCTAGTTGCGTCATCACCTTGGACTTGTGTGTTTTGGCAAGGAGTTTGTGGTGTTTTGCTGCTGGTTTTTGATCTTAGATCATAAGAGGACCGAGAGAGTTTCTGTTTCTTACTTGGTGTCTCTAGTTTTTTCCTGCTGGTTTTTTATCTTAGATCATAAGAAAACTGAGAGAGTTTATGTTTCTTGCTTGGTGTTTCCGGTGTTTCGCTGCTTTTACGTTTTGCCATTTCTAGACAATGATGAAAACATAAAGATGTCAACATTAAATCCCAGAGAAAATTGAACATATCAGAGAAAATGGAACATGTCAGAGAAAATTACACATAAGGGAAAAAAATAAGGTGGCTAGGGAAAATTATAAATGTCAGACAACATCAGACACTAAAAATTAAATTTCAGATTACTAATTGTTTTCCTGTGGAATACATCTAGCCATAGAAAATTCCATTGCCAGAGAAAATCAACAAAGCATCATAAACATGGTAGAAAAATTTTCAATAATTGTTAAAATTACATATTAAAGTAAAATACGGCCAGAGAAAATTGAATATATCTAGCAAGCATAGGAAATGAAAGACAGAGAAAAGTAAACATGGCAAGCCAAAGAAAATTTTCATTCCACAATTAGCAAGATAAAATAAATAAAGTAATGTAAACATGCCACTGAAAATTATTCCACATTGAAACCAAGAATTGAACAAAATAAACGTACCAGAGAAAATTACACATTCCAGAGAAAATTACACATTCGTGAGAAAATTTCCATTCCACAGAAAATTTCAAGTCCATAATATTAAAATGCCAGAGAAATTTACATACACAACCAGAAAAAATTAAACATGATAGATACACACAAGGGAGAAAAGTGATGTGGCTAGAGAAAGTTATAACTTAGACACATACAAGAGTAATAGACATTCCAGAGAAAAATACATATTCCAGAGAAATTTATAGACAACATCACAGAAACATGTTCAAGAATAAGATCAAAACACAGAGAAATAACTTTTTTTCAAAATAAACATGCTAGAGAAAATTCAAAGAAGAAACATACATTCCAGTCCATAATATTAAAATACTAGAGAAATTTACATACACAACCAGAGAAAATTAAACATGATAGAAACACACAATGGAGGAAAGCGATGTGGTCAGAGAAAATTATAAATACCAGAGAAACTTAGACAGAGACAAGAGAGTAATAGACATTCCAGAGAAAGATAAACATTCCAATTAAAAATACATATTATAGAGAAATTTACAGAGCAGAGAAATTTATAGACAAAATCACAAAAACATGTTCAAGAATAAGATGAAAACACAAAGAATTAGTTTTTTTCAAAATAAACATGCTAGAGAAAATTGAAAGAAGAAACATACATCAAGCAAAAACCAGAGAAATTCAAATGCTAAAGAAATTTACAGACAAAATGACACAAACATGTTCAAGAATAAGTTCAAAACACACAGAAATAACTTTTTTTAAATTCATGTAGCTTTTAATTACGAAATTGAAACCCTAATTTATGGAAGGTTAATATAAAATGCAATTAACAGTGTTTCCAGAGAAAATCTAGTTGTATTGTAGAAAAACTTACCAGAGTTAGGATGAAACTTTAATGACGAGCTGATATGTCCTAAGATGAAAATGCGACGTGACGAAGATGAATTGAGATGACGATGAACAGTGAAAACGGGGTCAGAGAAATTTGTGTGGAAAGAATGGGAATGATTTTTGCAGAAGATAACGAAGCTCTAATGTCGATGGTGATGATGATATTGAAACCCTAGTTCTGCTGTTCTCTTGTTCGTGAAGATGGTTGGATGCTTGGGATAGAACTCAGTCGTCAGAATCAGTTTCGTCTATGTGTTGATTGTGTGAAAGGTATTTTGGTCCACGAAATAATTAAAAATGTGCGCCATGTTGTTTAGGGACCTGATGCATCACTCTTTTTTTTTGTGTCCTTTATCCTCTAAATTACTATTATCAGGGACCTTAAAAAAAATTTCTCTAATTTAAATATATGGATAAGGTTTATTCTATCTATGATTTACAGTACACTAACTTTAAATTTACACTTTACACCTCTCTTTCTTGGTAGAATTATAGGCAATTTTCATGATTTCTCCAATTATCCTTTTTTTTAATATATAGTTTTGAGGGAAAATTACTAATAAGTGGTAATTTCAAAATATTATTACAAAATAACAATAATAAAAGTTCATGTTTTTAATTATTAATATTTATAAAATTTATCGCTTATTTGTAAAATTTTCCCTTTTTTTTAATAAGTGTTGCATCTCATTATTCTTATGGCTTGGTTTGGAAAGTTGGTTAAAAATTAACTTTTTAATTTTTTTTAAAAACGTGTAAAAAAATAAAAAAGTGATATGACCCAAAATAGATTAAAAATCAAAAAATTAATTTTTAACCAAATTTCCAAATTAGGCCTATGTTTGAGTGTTAAATCTAACTAGATGGGGATCTCATGTGTGTCTAATCTTACTTGAAAAGGATTGTGTCCTGGATTTATATATTTTTAATGTAAAATATTGATGGTATGTTTTTTTTTTTTTTTTTTTTTTTTTAAATTTATTTAAAAAAATGTTGTTCACTTTGTTGTCAGGGTTGGCATTTCTTTTAATTAAAGTTCTAAACAGAACGCAATTATGTATATCTAACTTTAAATTGATCTATTGTTGATACTGTACCCATATGATTAGTGTGGATAATTATTATAATTTTATGGCTTCTATGATCCCATTGTTTAGTTTCTGTTTTTTAAAATTTTCAAATATTTTGATCAAACTAAACATGTTGTAATTTTTGTTTTTCTGAAAATAAACAAAATCAGTTTACTATTTTTTTTTGTAAATATAAACAAAAAAAACGTATACGTTACCAAACGCTACCTTACGGTTTGAATTACAAAATTAAAAGAGAGATTTACGTGTAGATCTTAATAGGTAAACTTATTATCTAATAGGTCCTATGATAATTAATGGTGTCTTTCATCAAGCACTATTAAAAAATGTCACTAATTTTCAACTTTTAGCGACATTTTAAAAAATTCGTTACTAAAAAACGTTACTAATTATAAGTTTTAGCGATAATTTATAAAAATCATGACAAAAAAAAGTCACTAATTGTCAATTGTTCGCGAGATGCTAAAAATAGTCACTAAAAAAATATATTTTTAGCGACGATTTTATTAATACTTATTTTTAATAGAACTTGAAGGGAATTAAATCCAACTATTAAGATCTAGTGATAATTTACCCAAATTAAAAGGGCTTGTTTGGTTACCATTTCGTTTTCAGTTTATATTTACAAAAATTTTAAAAACTGTCATATGAACTTGTTTGATAATTTTTTTAGTTTATAAATGGTTGTTTCAGTTTGTAAGTTTGAGAATGAGTTTACGTTGGTTTTTAAACAGAAATTTAAAAATTTGACTAACAAATTTTTTTTTAATTAATTTTTTTTCCAATTAATTTTTTTCAATTATAATGCGTATGATCCCATTGTCATAAATAATAAAAAATAAATATAAATATTTTAGGCCTGGATAAACATATTTTTTAGTGTATGTTTTTAAAAAATTTCAAATATTTTGTTCAAACTAAACGCGTTTGTAGTTTATGTTTTTCTAAAAATAAACAAAAATCAGCTTATAAATTTTTTGTAGACATAAACCAAAAACGTAAATGTTATCAAACGCTACCTTATTATTTATTTGGTTACAAATATCATAACTCTTAAGATTTTTTTTCTCTTAAAAAACAAACATACAAACAAACAAAAAAATTGTATATATTATCCACTCCGACCCCCAACGTATGTATATGTGGCAAAGTTTTTATAGTTTGAAGGTAGGATTCACTCTCCACATGTAAGCAGCAGGGTACCTCTCACTTCTTTCTTTACTCCCTCTCTCGTTTCATTAGACCCAAACATTCAGTAGATGCATTAACACTCTTTTTAATTTAAAAAAAAATAACATACAAGCCCATTTTCTAAATCCAATAATCTATAAGAGAAATAATTAATTAATTAATAATTAGAAAAAATATAGGATAGGATCCTCTACGGACATACTTCCTTCTCCATATAGTCTGGAGATGTGAGGATATCATGCCAACTTAATAATGAGGTACTGTGTAGTTGAGATTGCACATCTGAATTGCATAAGATGGATATCCGGCCGGATGACCTTCCAGACAACGGCCTGACCAACCCTTGTCAACCGCAGTTGTTACTCTTTGTCTACCAGTGTGTCAATCAACGATTGCCCGAATGACCGAAATCACCCTTGTCAACCATAACTGTCACTCTTATCTACCAATGTATCAACCGGCATCTACCTGGATGACCAGCCGAATGATTGTCCAGAAGACTGGCCAAACAACTGACATGCTCATCTCCAAACCATATAGAGAGGAAGGGATCTCTATAGAGGATCTTGATCCAAAAATATGGGAGAAAAAGTTATCTTAGATATTCTAATTAATTGTCACATCATTAAGTTTAAAAATTGGATCTAACTTTTGAGTTTGAATAGCAAATGCTCTTTAATTTAATACTTCAAATGTTAGATAAAACTACCAAAAAACCTGTAGTTGAAATTAACTTTTAGTTACATCGGCAACCAACATTTAAATTGTTTATTCATTTACTACGATTATCTGTCAACAATTTAGTGTCAATATTTATTTTTCTCCATCACTTTTATTTATTTTATTTTTTATAACTCAATATTTGATCCATTGAACTGACTAATTTAGAACTAATTCAGTCTCAATTAAAATAGCAAACTCTTGTATAGACTGATCTTCAAAAATTATTTATACGTAATAGGACTTGGCCCATCACTTTTATCCCTTAACTCCATTACAGTTGTTATACACAAACTTATATATTTTTTTTAGAAATTCTTTAGGCTGCAAGATGCTATTTTTCGTTAAAATTTGTGTTCAATGAGTTTTTGTAAAATGATAAATAAATAACTAAGGTGTTATTAAATCATGATTTTTCAAACTGAACCCAAACTTGAAACCGGCCCAACCTTAAGATTTGCCCCATCAGAATTGATTTTCTGACAACGCTACTGGAGTGAATATAAAAAGTGTACATTACAAAAGAGGCTACATATATATATATATATACATAATAAAAATGGTCTATTTAAGAATAATGATTATGGAAATTCTAAACTTCCAAACTGTAACGTCTTCAAAAATAAACCCATTATAGCATACATTCACGATAAATGAAAGAGTTTTCATATTACAATCATCAGAGTATTCTTACAAAAGGTATTACATGTTGACAATAAAAGTAAACGCCCTATAAGCTTACAACTTTCCAAGTCAACACTTGGTTATAAAAAGGAGAGTACTAACTCTACACAAATAAGCCCTTGGTTTGATATACATGTAATACAACAAAAACAACAAAAAATAGTCTACAGCCTCAAGCCTCCCAAGCTACGTCCTTGGAGGTGACATGACACCTGTACTTGAAAATGATGTCCCATATAGGGTGAGTCAACGCCCAGTAGAGATATGCTAAACATAATATGAGCAATAACTAAAACATTAGCACTTGATAAATATTCAATTCATATAAATCAACATACAGTACAATCCAGTTTCATAATCCTTAACAAAACTCAACTTATAAACATGGCTCAGAACCTGAAAAAATAGCTCAAGTGAGACTATGCCTCATGCCAACAATACTACAAACTGCCATTTTATGAAAATTGCGTCCGCGGGATTCGACACCCATGTATTTTTATTCTCTTATGGCCATTTTATGAATATTTCATCCGTGGGACTCGGCACCCATGTGTAGATATTTTCGGATTTGCCATTTTACGGAAATTGCGTCCGCGGGATTCGGCACCCATGTATAATTATATTCGAATTGCCATTTTACGGATATTGCGTTCGCGGGATTCGGCACCCATGTGTAATTATTTTCAAATGACCATTTTACGGAAATTTCATCCGCGGGATTCGGCACCCATGTATTCAAATACACAACTTGATTGGTTTCAATTCACCTAATCATCATACAATGTCTACAACAATCAAGACTATCCTTCATCGATAGCCCAAAGTAGTTATTTCTAAAGAGATAATAAATGTCTCAACAGATATATAATTGACATTTTCAAAAGTGAGCGATTTATAAATCCAACTCCACCATTCTATCTCATAATGAGCCAATTTCATTATCCCCAAATCAATTTCATAATTCCATAACAAATGTCATTAATCACACTAATGACCCAAATATACCCAAATATGGCATTTTTCCCCTTAAGCTCAATATTGACCCAAAGGTCCAAATATTATCAACAACACCAATATTCTCATCTCTAGGCTCAAATACACATGTATAGGCTCAAAATACAAAACCTCTCTTTTACACATTTTGAAACCCTAACACCCAAAATCACCCAACTCAACATTATATCAGAAAGATCAATAGTTTATGTCAAAGACCATAGGAATGAGTAGTTATCCCTACCTCAAATTCGGAGCTCAAAGGAAGAAGATGTAGAAATCTCGAAGTGCTACAAATCAAAAACTTTTCGGATCAAAAGATAGCCCACGACAAACTCCACACTTTTTACAAAGGGACTAAGGTGGGAGATCACTCTAACTAGATCAATACCTAGAGAGAAGTTGGGTTTCTAGTGAGAGGAGCTCTCCAATGGAGTTTTTCGAAAAGTAAGAGAGAGAAAGGATGTTAAAAAGTGATTCAAAATGACCCAGCTGTGATCTGATATACGTATGACCCGCTCGAGTGGAGAATAGGACGCTCGAGCGCAAGAATACCAGCTCGAGCGTCAAGACACAACTGCAAAACACACCCGCTTGAGCGCAAAGGGAATCCCGCTCGAGCGTAGATTTCACTCGTCCAGTACTTTTACAGACATTGCACACCCGCTCGAGCGCCAAGAGACCCGCTCGAGCGCGACCCGCTTGAGCGCAAGAATACCCGCTCGAGCGTGAAAAACGCATCTGCAGAAGTTTTACAGAGGCACAATATGCTGAGAGTGTGTAAACTCCGCTTGAGCGCAAATGGACCCGCTTGAGCGGACCACCAAAAATCTGGGCAACTAGGAATGGGACTTAAGCACAACCAACCTGTTTGAAACACGCTCAATACATCCTAAAACTCAAATATATGGAATTAAAGGATGACAATAAGATATATACAACAACAAACTCCACGGAACCTAAGTCCGGATACAACAATTAAAGAAGGAAGAACCAGGATCGCTATAACCTCCCCCCCTTAAGGAATTTCGTCCCCGAAATTAAGTACAAGTTTTTCAAAAACAAGATTTCTCAAATACCAACATTATTACAATATAAAATTCAACAACTTGACCCATTACCGGTCATTCCATCTCTGTTCAAGAGGCAAACTTCCAACATAATCTCCAACATGCATCACAAAACAAATCCAATGCCAAAATTATATTTGCATTTCTAAAACAGTGCAAGTTCTACAATATTTTCATAAACCAAAACATTCATAATGTTTTACGACTTAAGACATATTTAATGCTCTTAAAGTTCATCAATATTACAAAATCCCAAAACATGGTTAAGCATTTACAAACAAGTTCGGATATTTCTCACGAACATCCACCTCACGTTCCCAAGTGGCTTCCTCTATTCCGTGATGTTTCCACAAAACCTTTACCAAGGGAATGGTCTTGCCTCGCAAGACTTGATCCCGCCTATCCAAGACCCGTACCGGCCTCTCCTCATACAAGGCATCCTCGTCAACCTCTAAGTCGGTCCAATCCAATACGTGTGATAGATCCAACTCATACTTCCAAAGCATACTAACATGAAATACGTCATGCACTCTGGACAACTGCGGCGACAAAGCTAAACGGTAAGCAACCTCCCCAATCCTCTCAAGGATCTCAAAGGGATCGATAAATCGAGGGGACAACTTCCCACTCTTCCCAAACCTCATCAAACCCCACCTAGGTGATATTTTCAGAAATACATGATCACCCACCTCAAATGCCAAAGGCCTCCTCTTACGGTCGGCATAACTCTTTAGATGACTCTGAGCTGTAACAAGCCTCTTACGGATAAGCTCAACTTTCTCCGTCGTTTCCCTCACCAAATCCGGGCCCAACAAAGGTGCATATCCTCAAGGGCAAGTGCTTCTTCCACGACCCACTAAAGTCAAGGACACAACCTCGAAGCATATCCTCAAGGATCTAAATAGTACGCTCAGACTGTCCGTCAGTCTAAGGATGATAAGCCATACTAAAGGTCAACCTAGTGCCCAAGGCACTCTGCAAACTCTACCACAACCTAGCAGTAAAACGTGGATCTCTATCCGAGACGATCGACACTGGGACCCCGTGCAACCTCACTATGTCCCGAATATACAAGTCGGCAAGATGATCTACCGAATCTCTCACGCGCATAGGAATGAAGTGCGCCGACTTAGTCAACCGGTCTACAACCACCCAAATAGCATCACTACCCCGCTGAGTCCTCGGAAGACCTACAATGAAGTCCATAGTGACATGCTCCCACTTCCACTCGGCAATAGGCAAGGGTTGCAACAAACCCGCTGGCCTCTGGTGCTTGGCCTTCACTTCCCGACAAGTAAGGCACTTGGACACGAAAATTGCCACATCCTTCTTCATACCCCGCCACCAAAACTGGCGACCCAAATCTCGATACATCTTAGGGCCTCCCGGATGCACCGCAAGGCGTGAATGGTGAAACTCTCGGAGTACCTCCTCTCGGCAAGACTTCGGCACAAACAGACGGTCTCGATATCTCACACTCAGGTCGGGATACATAGTCAAACCCTTCTCAGCCTTCCCACTGGAGATCTTCTCTCGGAGGGATTCTACCTTAAGGTCACCTCTCTGTGCCTCTAACACTCGAGTCACAAGTGTAGGCTGCGTAACAACAGAAAACAAGGCCGCAGCCTCAACGGATTCGCCTAGAAGCAAATCGAATTCGCCAAGTGCACCTAACATCTCCCACTCCCGGATGGCTATACAAGCAACATCACTAATGGATTTCCTACTAAGGGCATCGGCCACAACATTGGCCTTTCCCGGGTGATAGTGCAACTTGAAATCATAATCCTCAATGAACTCCATCCACCTTCTCTGCCTCAAATTCAAGTCTCTCTGTGTAAACAGGTACTTCAAACTCTTATGATCCGAGAACACCTCAAATTTCTCACCATACAGGTAGTGCCTCCAAATCTTCAAGGCAAAAATTACTACTGCTAGTTCTAGGTTGTGAGTAGGGTAATTCCTCTGGTGAATCTTCAACTGACGTTAGCCATAGGCTACCACTTTCCCTTCTTGCATCAAGACACAACCCAAACCCTCTCGTGAGGCATCACAATAAACCGCATAACCCAAACCTCTCTCTGGAATAATCAACACCGGAGCAGTGGTCAATCTAACTTTCAACTCTTGGAACGACTTTTCACAAGTCTCACTCCATACAAATTTGACCCCTTTCCGCGTCAATCTAGTCAACGGCAAAGCTAGTCTAGAGAAATCTTTCACAAACTGGCGGTAATACCCAGCTAATCCCATAAACTGCGGATCTCAAAAACGCTCTTAGGCTGTGCCCAATCTTGCACTGCCTCAATCTTGGATGTATCAACAGACACCCATTTCCCCAGAAATCACATGGCCTAAGAACTTGACCTCTCGCAGCCAGAACTCACACTTCTCAAACTTGGCATACAGCCTATGGGCTCTAAGCAAATCGAGCACCACTCTCAAGTGTTCCTCGTGCTCCTCCTCCGAAGGCGAATAAATCAGAATGTCGTCCACGAAAACGACTACAAAACGATCTAAGAATTTCCGGAATATTCGGTTCATCAAATCCATAAACACTGCCGGTGCATTGGTGAGCCCAAAAGGCATCACCAGAAACTCATAGTGGCCATACCGCATACGGAATGCCGTTTCGGAATATCCTCCTCCTTGACCCTCAACTGATGGTAACCCGATCTCAAGTCTATCTTAGAGAAACAACAAGACCCTTTTAACTGGTCATACAAGTCATCTATACGGGGCATAGGGTACTTATTCTTAACCCTAGCCCGATTCAACTTCCGGTAGTCGACACAAAGTCTCAAGGCACCATCTTTCTTTTTAGCAAAGAGGGCCGGTGCTCCTCACAGCGAAATGCTAGGGCGAACAAAACCCTTATCTAGCAACTCTTGGAGTTGAACCTTCTACTCACTCAGCTCAGCTGGGGCAAAACGATAAGGTGCCATGGAAATCGGTGCCGTACCAGGCACTAAGTCGATGGAGAACTCAATCTCCCGATGAGGTGGTAAGCTAACAAGGTCCTCGGGAAAAACATCCGAATACTCGCAAACCACTCTCGGCAACTCAACCCCGGTCTCATCACACTCACTACTCAAAAGGCTAGCGAGAAGACCACTAAGCTCATTCCGCCCTCGCGGATCATACACCGGTGACAACACATAACCAACCCGATCCCCCAAGAAATGGAAACACTCCCTGTTCACGATACAAACTGTGACCCTCTAGCGGTAACAATCAATAACTGCCCAGTATGACGATAACCAGTCCATACACAAAATAACATCAAAACCCGACATGGGCATAACTACAAAAGGAAATAGAAGTCGGCGGTCGGCGACCTCTATGTCACAACCTCTACATCCGTGTTTCAAAATCAATTCGTCCCCAACAGGCGATATAACACAAATAGAAGATGCTAACTGTGCCAACTCCAATCCCAAAACAGATGCGAATGCAGCAGATATAAAGGAATGAGATGCACCCGTATCAATCAACACATTGGCAATCGAGTTACAAAACAAAAAGGTACCTCTCACAATAGATGGAGCTGGTACAAGATCCTGCTTGGTAACAGCATGCACACGCCCTGTAGGCCCCTGATCTACCTACTCGCCCCTCGGAGCAAAAGACTGGTGCACAGACTGAGACGATGAAGCCCCCTGATTGGCCCTCGAGGCCTGAACAGACTGTGCTAGCTGCGAACTCTGCGTTTATCTCAAACCAGACGCACTGGGTGTACCACCCAACTGTGGGCAGAACCTCTTCAGGTGCCCTGCCTGACCACACTAGTAACAAGAGGACAACCGGCCTCTGCCCTGACTCTGGCTCTGAGGTCGAGCTGAAGATGAAGCTGCTCCCTGACCTTCTCCCCTCTGTGGGCAAGCTGGAGACTTGTGGCCCAGCTGACCACACTTGAAACATGTAAAGTCTCCCTGGCTGCCTCTTTCAGAACCCGAACCCGGTACTGGAAAGGTAGATCTCGCTAAAGCACTCTGGGACTGCTGAGGGTTAGAACCCCTCTGCCTCCTACCATCCCCCTGGCCATCCTGACTCCTCTTGGAGCCCCTCATCCTCTCCTCCTCCTCCATCATAGACTCTATATGGGTCGCGGCATCCACAAGACGCCCATACTCCCGGATCATGGATTCCCCAACCCTTATCTTCAGGCCATGCCTCAACTTCCTCTCGAACTTAATACAACGGCGCTCCTCAGACGCTACGAGCTAAGGTGCGAACCTGGACAAACTGGTAAAGGCGGCCTCAAACTCGGCCACTGACAAACCTAGCTGCTTGAGCTGGCAAAACTGGTCCCTCAGCTTCTCCCTGACAGCTGGGGCTAAGTATTTCTCCTGGAAAGCATCTACAAAGGCCTCCCATGTGCCACCAATACGACCCTTCACGAACTTCCACCACTGACCCGCATCCCTCTTAAGCTGGAAAGATGCCACGGTCACCTTTAATACTCCGTCTTCGATGCTAATCATCTCAAATGTCTTGGTCATCTGCTCCAACCACTCATCAGCCTTAAGTGGCTCCTTTGGATCCCCAACAAACTCATCCGGATTAGACTGGAAGAACTCCCTCTTCTAAAAGGAAGGCCCTGCATCAACGACCTGGGCCTGAACTGGATTCTCAACTTTGAGAAGGCCGACGGATTCCCTTATAGCCCCTGCTATCTCGCGGGCTAAGGCACCCAAGGCCTGCTGCCCCACTGCTCGGCCACATTGGCCTGGCCAACACCCTCCTGCTGCACCGGAATATCATCCTGTAAAGGCATCTCGTGCCTACCACGCCTACCACGTCTACCTCCACGTCCTCGTTCTCGTCCTGACATCCTAATAAAGGTAACAAAGAACATTAGCACATTCACGAATGTGCCGAAACCATAACACTCGCGTCCTAATGCAATGGACAACTGTAATTCACTCTACGTAAGCACATAATCACATAAGCACCTACGAATTTCATTTTCGAATAATGATAGTCCCGAGGCGTTACTAGAGTTCTGGTTAGAAACAGCATTGATCAAGTGCTTTTCCAACAAGACTCACAGAAACCTAAGGATCCAATCAACATTGTAGAAACTAAATCTTATACCCAAATAGTCACATAAGCATGTTATCACATAAGCATATAACACTACCTCTAAGTCTCTAACAAGCGAGACGAACCCATTGTGGTACTAACCACTTCCCGCGTACCCAAAGTATTCGAACCCGGTATGCTCTGATACTAAGTTGTAACGCCCTCAAAAATAAACCCATCATAGCATACATTCACGATAAATGAAAGAGTTTTCATATTACAATCATCAGAGTATTCTTACAAAAGGTATTACATGATGACAATAAAAGTAAACGCCTTATAGGCTTACAACTTTCCAAGTCAACACTTGGTTACAAAAAGGAGAGTACTAACTCTACACAAATAAGCCCTTGGCTTGATATACATGTAATACAACAAAAACAACAAAAAAGAGTCTACAGCCTCAAGCCTCCCAAGCTACGTCCTTGGAAGTGGCATAACACCTGTACCTGAAAATGATGTCCCATATAGGGTGAGCCAACGCCTAGTAGAGATATGCTGTAACGCTCTCAAAATAATACATAAAACCCATCACTTTAAACATGCATTAATATAAAAGAAACCAACCATTTCTATTCATCAGAGTAGTTCTTACAACAGTATTACATGTTAACAACAAAAGCAAATGCCCTATGGGCTTACAGCTTTTGTAGTCAACACCTGGTTACACAAAAGAAGAGTACTAACTCTATACAAAATAAGCCCTTGGCTTGATATACATGTAATACAAACAAAATAAACAAAAAGAGTCTTCAACTCTCATCATCATCCAAGCTATGTCCTTGGAGGTGGCATACTACCTGTACCTGAAAATAATGTCCCATATAGAGTGAGCCAACGCCCAGTAGGAATATGCTAAACACAGTATGAGCAATGACTAAGACATTAGCAATTGATAAATGTTCAATTTCCATAAACCAATTCATAACCACTATGTTCATGTTTCATTTCATTTTCCATTTCTTATCAATTTCACAATTTGCATCAACAGCTCAGAACCTGGCCAACCTCTTGTATGAGACAATGACTCATATTAAACGTTTCCCATTTTACAATAGATAAACATATTAGTTGTATCAACATCTCAACAGATAAGCATACAAGCTGTATCCACATTTCAACAGATATGCATATTAGCTATATCAACACTTCCAAAGATAAGCATATGAACTGTATCAACACTTCCATAGATAAGCATATGAGTTGTATCAACACTTCCATAGATAAGCATATGAGCTGTATCAACACTTCCATAGACAAGCATATAAGATGTATCAACACATTAACTGACAAGCATATGAGCTGTATCAGTGGAGTCCATCTCCTATCTCCTCCCAAACAACATCCGGTTTAGAGGTCCATCCCCTATCTTCCCCTAAACCGTGGAGTATATCCCCTATCTCCTCACACACACACACACACAACGTATATACACATAGGTCATATACACAATCAATCAATACGTAACGTTAATGTATTCTATCAACCGTCATACTCTATGACATATCCAATTGATTAGTTTTAGTTTGCCTAATCATCATGCATTGTCTACAACAATCACAACTACCCTCCACCGGTAGCCCAAGCAATTATTTCTAAACAGATAATAAAAGCTCCAACAGATAAAATATCAATGTTTTCAAAAGTGAGCGATTAATAAATCCAACTCCACTATTCTACTATATAATGAGCCAATTTCATTATTTCCGACTCAATTCCATATAACCACAATTTTCCCAAATTAATCATACCAATTAATTTATACAACCAACTAGGATTTTCTACCCCATTTCGCAATATTGACCCAATGGTCTATATATCAACAACCAACAACAATAATATTATTTTGAAACCCATAATACACATTTTAGAATCAAAATAACAAAATCCTCTTTTAACATTTTGAAACCCTAAGTCCCAAAATTTCCCAACTTCAATACTTTATCAAAACAACCAAAAATCTATGTCAAAGACCATAAGAGTGAGTAGGAATCCCTACCTCAAAAGATGACACCCAATGAAGAAGATGTCGAAAACGATTTGCTCCAAATCACAAGTTTCTCGGATCAAAAGGTAGCCCTCGACGATCAACCCAACTTTTACGAAGGTCAAAGGGGAGAGAAGCACTCTAACTAGATCAAACCCTAGAGAGAAGGGAGTTTCTAGAGAGAGAAGCTCTCAAATGGCGGTTTGGAAAAGTAAGAGAGAGAGAGAGGAAGTGTAGAAAATGATTTAAAAATGCCCAGCTGCCCTCTGTTATACGACATTCCCGCTCGAGCGGAAAACACAACGCTCGAGCGTCAAGAACAAAAAACTGGATCCGCTTGTGCGCAAGAAATCCCGCTCGAGCGCCAAGACACAAGAATAAAGTACATCCGCTCGAGCGCGAAAACCAGTCCGCTCGAGCATAGATTACCCCCTCCAAGAATCTACACCAAAAATGTACTACCCACCCGAGCTCCAGAGTACCCGCTCGAGCACGACCGCTCGAGCGTAAAGAATGCCGTTCGAGCGTGAAAAACATGCTTGCAGAAGTTTCGCAGAGCACCAAAAGACTGGGAGTGTGCAATCTCCGCTCAAGCGCAAGAAGACCCGCTCGAGCGGACCTCCTAAAAACTGGGCAACAAGGAATTGAAACCAAAGTCTAACCAACCTGTAACAACTCTGCCCAATACATCCTAAAACTCAATCAAGCGGAATTAAAGGATGACAACAAGGTATACAACCACCAACATCACGGAACCAAAGTCCGAAAAACAATAGATACAGAAAGGGAATACCGGAATCGCTATAACTTTCCCCCCTTAAGGAATTTCGTCCCCGAAATTAAATACAAGTTTATTAAAAACAAGTTTTCTCCATTCCCAACAATATTACAACATAATGTTAAACAATCCGACCCGTTACCGGTCAATCCCATCTCTTTTCAAGAGGCATATCACATTACACAAAACAACCCACATTATCAACATGCATTCTTTTGAAATTTACCAATTTCAACTCATTTTCCACAATTCCATAATACATGCAACATTAAAATCATGCTTGCATTTCCACAATACATTGAACATATGCAATGTTATAACAAATTTCCATTAGCCAAAACATTCACAATGTTTCACAACTTAAGACATATATAATGCTCTTAAAGTTCAACGATATTACAAAATTACCAATACATGGTTACACATTAACAAACAAGTCCGGATATTTCTCGCAGACTTCTAACTCATGTTCCCAAGTGGCTTTCTCCACTCCATGATGTTTCCACAAAACCTTTACCAAGGGAATGGTCTTGCCTCGCAAGACTTGATCTCGCCTATCCAAGACCCGAACCGGTCTCTCCTCATATGAGGCGTCTTCATCTACCTCTAAGTTGGTCCAATCTAACACATGGGACGGATCCAGCTCATACTTCCGAAGCATACTCACATGAAACACGTCATGTACCCCGGACAACTGCGGTGGCAAAGCTAAATGATAAGCAACCTCCCCAATCCTCTTAAGGATCTCAAAGGGATTGATAAACTGAAGGGATAACTTCCCACTCTTCCCGAACCTCATCAAATCTCGCCTAGGTGATATTTTCAAGAAGACATGATCACCTACCTCAAACGCCAAAGGCCTCCTCCTACGGTCGACATAACTCTTTTGGCGACTCTGGGCTGTAACAAGCCTCCTACGGATAAGCTCAACTTTCTCCGTCGTCTCCCTAACCAACTCCGGACCCAACAAAGGTGCATCACCCACCTCGGCCCAACACACTGGAGACCTACACGGTCGGCCATACAAGGCCTCAAACGGTGCCATACCGATGCTAGATTGAAAACTGTTGTTGTAGGAAAACTCTACCAAGGGCAAGTGCCTCTCCCACGTCCCACTAAAGTCAAGGACACAACCTCGAAGCATATCCTCAAGGATCTGAATAGTACGCTCGGACTGCCCGTCAGTCTGAGGATGATAGGCTGTACTAAAGGTCAACTTAGTGCCCAAGGCACTCTGCAAACTCTGCCACAACCTAGCAGTAAAACGAGGATCTCTATCTGAGACGATCGTCACTGGGACCCCGTGCAATCTCACTATGTCCTGAATATACAAGTCGACGAGATGATCTACCGAATCTCTCATGCGCATAGGAATGAAGTGCGCCGACTTAGTCAACCGGTCTACAACCACCCAAATGGCATCACTACCCCGCTGAGTCCTCGGAAGACCTACAACGAAGTCCATAGTGACATGCTCCCACTTCCACTCGGCAATAGGCAAGGGTTGCAGCAAACCCGCTGGCCTCTGATGCTCAGCCTTCACTTGCTGGCAAGTAAGGCACTTCGATACGAAAACAGCCACATCTCTCTTCATACCCCGCCACCAAAACTGGCGACCCAAATCCCGATACATCTTAGTGCCTCCCGGATGCACCGCAAGGCGTGAATGATGGAACTCTCGGAGTACTTCCTCTCGACAAGACTCCGGCACAAACAAATGGTTTCGGTATCTCACACTCTGGTCGGGATACACTGTCAAACCCTTCTCAACCTTCCCACTGGAGATCTTCTCTCGGAGGGATTCTACCTCAAGGTCACCTCTCTGTGTCTCTAACACTCGGGTCACAAGTGTAAGCTGAGCAATAACAGAAAACAAGGCCGCAGCCTCAACAGATTCACCTAGAAGCAAATCAAACTTGCCAAGTGCACCCAACATCTCCCATTCCCGGATGGCTATACAACCTACATCACTAATGGGTTTCCTACTAAGGGCATCGGCCACAACATTGGTCTTTCCTGAGTGATAGTGCAACTCAAAATCGTAGTCCTCAATGAACTCCATCCATCTCCTCTGCCTCAAATTTAAGTCTCTCTGTGTAAACAGATACCTCAAACTCTTGTGGTCCGAGACCACCTCGAACCTCTCACCATAAAGGTAGTGCCTCCAAATCTTCAAGGCGAAAATCACTGCTGCTAACTCTAGGTCGTGTGTAGGGTAATTCTTCTCATGTATTTTCAATTGACGTGAGCCATAAGCTACCACTTTCCCTTCTTGCATTAACACACAACCCAAACCCTCTCGTGAGGCATCACAATAAACCGCATAACCCAACCCTCTCTCCGGAATAATCAATACCGGAGCGGTGGTCAATCTAACCTTCAACTCTTGGAACGACTTTTCACAAGTCTCACTCCATACAAACTTGACCCCTTTCCGCGTCAATCTAGTCAACGACGAAGCTAGCCTGGAGAAATCTTTCACAAACCGACGGTAATACCCAGCTAATCCCAGAAAACTACGGATCTTAAACACATTCTTAGGCTGTGCCCAATCTTGCACTGCCTCTACCTTGGATGTATCAACAGACACCCCTTCCCCGGATACCACATGGCCTAAGAATTTGACCTCTCCTAGTCAGAACTCACACTTCCCAAACTTGGCATACAGCCTATGGGCTCTAAGCAATTCGAGCACCACTCTCAAGTGTTCCTCGTGCTCCTCCTCAGAAGGCGAATAGATAAGAATTTCGTCCACGAAAATGACCACAAATCGATCTAAGAATTCCCTGAAGATCCGGTTCATCAAGTCCATAAAGACTGCTGGTGCATTGGTAAGCCCGAATGGCATTACCAGAAACTCAGAATGCCGTCTTAGGAATATCCTCCTCCCTGACCCTCAACTGGTGGTAACCCGATCTTAAGTCTATCTTAGAGAAACAACAGGAACCCTTCAACTGGTCAAACAAATCATCTATACGGGGCATATGGTACTTATTCTTAACCATAGCCCGATTCAACTTTCGGTAGTTGATACACAATCTCAAGGCACCATCTTTCTTTTTAACAAAGAGGGCCGGTGCTCCCCATGGCGAAACACTAGGGCGAACAAAGCCCTTATCTAGCAATTCCTGGAGCTGAATCTTCAACTCACTCAACTCGGCTGGGGCAAAACGATAAGGTGCCATAGAAATCGGCGCTGTGCCGAAACGAAGTCATTACCAAATTCATTAACTTAATTCAATTTCAGAGATAACATGCGGAAATAAACTCGAATGTTCAACTAAAAGGAGTGAACAACAACTCTCTCTTTCGAATGCTAATGAAGTACAACATGAGTATAATAAATAAATTTCCCTTGGGCTTACGTCATTAACAACAAACCAAGAAGAAGGGTGCAACCCTTTTATACATATGGCATTCCGCCCATATAAGAAAGGCCCCATGGCCAACAAATCAGAAGATCCAAATCTTGCAGCACATTTAGCTCAACACCTGGAAAAGATTCAACAACGTGGGATGAACATATAGTCCAGTAGGGATCTCAACATGGTCCTCAACAATAACAACATACAGATAGCTATGATCATGAATACCCACTCTCGTATTAGAATAGTAATGTGACAATTTATACAAAATATCATAAGTATGAGCTTTTCTTGAAAACAACAATTTCAATCAACGCCATAGGCGATTCATCTTTCCTTTTCCTTTCATTAATCCCCGTTCCCAATCTTTCATAGCATTAACAATACCTTAGGAAATAAATTCACTAAGCCCACTACTCTCTTCCATTTTCTAAACATACACAGATATACCTTGTCAAAGTATGTGTTTCTTTTAAAAAAAATCCGTTCTCCTTCACACTTTCCAAAAGGCAAATATGACATTTTGGCTTCTTCCCGATATAATCAAATCTATACATGCACCGTTATAAAAAGAGATAACAACTGACCAACATGCATAAGATAAACCAATGAGGCAACTCGGCCCTCCAAAACCGTAATCAACACAATCCATGATATTCCCAAACACACTGAAATATCAACAACAAAACTTTGCTCTACTAGCTATGTGCGTAGTAAGCCAAAGATACACCTCTCACAACAACATGCCAGTTTACCAGGCGCTAGCTGGAAGGGTATGGTGCCTTATATTCTCAACGCAGTCAGTTCTCCAGGCGCTAGCTGGAAGGTCACGGTACCTCTGATTCTTAGCGCAAGGTGTAACACCACCAATCCAACACAACAGGGCATATTCAACATGTATAACACATATACACAAACCACCAAGATACAAGCAATGTGTTAAAGTATATGAACACATAACTACCTCATCCCGAGCAAGCATACATATATAATGTATCTCAACACTTCATCACATACGATGTTCAATCAATAATGGTATAATGCATACACCACACTCCAACACAACCGTGTCATCCTCCACCAATGACCAAGGACAAAACCTCTAGATGCAAACATTTAGTATATCTATTAAAGACTCAATTACTATGAGACCACAAACCCAACAACAACATTAACATGGTAGTTAAAGATGCAATCCCACACAAATGTGTGTTCAACACTCAAGAAACAACAATCCAATTTTCTTACGTATTTCAAAAATACTTTTCCCATTTCACAAAACAAGTTCCACTTCCCTTTTGTTTCCACAAAACCAACTCCGTTCCTTTTGTTGACACAAAACCAAATCCATCCCTTTTGTTTTACAAAACCAATTCCATTGATAATAAAGCCATAACTCACATTAGTCCACTACATTCATTTCAAACCATTCCAAAGTCAAAGTTAACCCCTTAGGCATTAACACCTTCACCCAACCCACATCATCAATAGAGATTTACAATATAGGTTCACTATCCTCCATTTTAATTTATCAATCAAAATATGATTTAGGGATTTTTCTTCTATCAACTACAACATGCTAATTTACACTCCAATTAGCCCAAAACAACCATCAATGATAGCATAACCATTTTCCAACACCCAACCCTAGGTTCCTTCTCATGATTTCAAACAAATCCAACATGGATATGATTTTCATGCAATACAAAATTACCACATGTCTATCTATAGACGAAGTATTGAAAAAGAACAAGGAAATCCCTACCTCAAATGTAGAACCCAAGGAAAAGAAGAGCTAAACTCGGAAGTGCTCCAAACACCAAATTTCTCGGATCAAAATGTAGCCCTTAATGATCAACACATTTTTTACAAAGACTCAAGGTGAGGAAAATACTCCTACTAGATCAAACCCTAGAGAGAAGTTAGGTTTTAGAGTGAGGAGCTCTCAAAAATCGGTTTTGGGAAAGTAAGAGAGAGAAAGGAAATGTAAAAAGTGATTTAAAATAGCCTAGCTGATAGCTGATATACGACTCTCCCGCTCGAGCGGATAACACAACGCTCGAGCGTCAAGAGCAAAAATCTAGGTACGCTCGAGCGCAATAAGGCCCGCTCGAGCGCCAAGACACAAGAATAAAGTACATCCGCTCGAGCGCGAAAACCAGTCCGCTCGAGCGTAGATTTCTCCCTCCCAGAACTTACACCAAAAAGTACTACCCGCTCGAGCGCCAGAGTACCCGCTCGAGCGCTACCGCTCGAGCGTAAATAAATCCGCTCGAGCGTAGAAAACACATCTGCAGAAGTTTTGTAGAGGCACGAAATACTGGTAGTGTGTAAACCCCGTTCGAGCGCAAGAAGACCCGCTCGAGCGGACCGTTCAAAAACTGGGCAACAACAATGGGAGCTAAAGTTCTACCAACCTGTAACAACCAAGTCCAACACATTCTAGAATTCAAACAAATGAGTTTAAAAGTTGACAACACGATAGGTACAACTACCAACTCCACAGAATCGCTCCGGAAAACAACAGAACAGTAAAGGGATAACCGGGATCGCTATAGAGATCCTCGGGAAAAATATCCGAATACTCACAAACCACCCTCGGCAATACAATCTGGGTCTCATCACCCTCACCACTCATAAAGCTAGCAAATAGACCACTAAGCTTATTCCGCCCTCACGGATCATACATCGGTGGCAACACACTACCAACCCGATCCCCCAAGAAATGGAAACACTCCCCGCTCAAGGTACATACTGTGACCCTCTGGCGGTAGCAATCAATAACAGCCCGGTATGACGATAGCCAGTCCATACCCAAAATAACATCAAAACCCTTCATGGGCATGACAACAAAAGGAAAAGGAAGCCTATGGTCGGCGACCTCTATATCACAACCTCTACATCCGTGTTTCAAAATCGATTCACCCCCAACAGGTGATACAACACAAATAGGAGATGTTAACTGTGCCAACTCAAACTCCAACACAGATGCGAATGCAGCAAATACAAAAGAATGAGATGCACCCGTATCAATCAATACACTGGCAACCGAGTTGCAAAACAGAAAGGTACCTCTCACTACTGATGGAGCCGGTACTAGGTCCTGTGCGATAACAGCATACACGCGCCCTGTAGGCCCCTGATCTACCTGCTCACCTCTAGGAGCAAAAGACTACTGCACTGACTGGGATGACGAAGCTCCCGGATTGGCCTTCGAGGCCTGCACAGACTGAGCTGGCTGATAACTCTGCGTCTGCCTAGAACCAGACGCTCCTGAAGTGGCACTCAACTGTGGGCAATACCTCTTCAGGTACCCAGGCTGATCACACTGATAGCAAGACAAAGGCTGGCCCCTGCCCTGACTCTGGCCTTGAGGTCTAGCTGAAGAAAAAGCAGCTCACTGACCCCCTCCCTTCTGCGGGCAAATCGAAGACTTGTGACCCAGCTGGCCACACGCAAAACAAGTCAAGCCTTCCTGACTACCTCTCCCAGAGCCCGCACTCGGCACTGGAAAGGTCGACCTAGCCAAACCACCCTGAGACTGCGGAGGGTTAGAACTCCTCTGTCTCCTGCCGTCACCCTGACCATCTTGGCTCCTCTTGGAGCCTCTCTACCCTTCATCCTCCTCCTGTATCATAATCTCCATATGAGCTGCAGCATCAACCAAACGTCTGTACTCTCGGATAAAGGACCCTCCAACTCTCAGCTTGAGTCCACGCCTCAACTTCCGCTCAAACTCAAAGCAACGGCGTTCCTCGGACGCCACAAGTTCAGGTGCAAACCTGGACAGACTAGTAAAAGTAGCCTCAAACTCGGCCACTGACAAGCCCTGCTGTTTAAGCTGGCAAAACTGTTCCCTCAGCTTCTCCTTAGCAGCTGAAGATAAAAACTTATCCCGGAAGATATTCACAAACGCCTCCCATGCACCACCGACGCTGCCCTTCTTGTACTTCCACTATTTACCCGCATCTCCCTTCAGTTGGAAGGATGCCAAGGTCACCTTTAAAGCCCCGTCCTCGATGCCAAGCATCTCGAACGTCTTCTCCATCTGTTCCAACCACTCGTCAGCCTTAAGTGGCTCCTTCGGATCCCCAACAAACTCGTCCGGATTGGACCGGAAGAATTCCCTCTTCAAGAAGGAAGGCCCTGCCTCAGCTGCGTGGGCATGATCCTGATTCCCTGCTCTGAGAATACCCAAAGCTCCTGCTATCTCTCGGGCCAATGCACTCATAGCCTGCTGACCCGCTGGCTCGGCCACATTGGCCTGACCAACTCCCTCCTGCTGTGCCGGAATGTCATCTGGTAAAGGCATCTCCTGCCTACCATGCCTACCACATCCTCGTCCTGACATCCTAATAAAGGTAACCAAGACGATTAGCACATTCACAAATGTGCCAAAACTATAACACTCTCGTCCTAATGCATGGACAACTGTAATTCACTCCACATAAGCACATAACCACATAAGCAATTACGAATTTCGTTTCCGGATAATGATAGTCCCGAGGCATTAATAGAGTTCCGGTTAGAAACAGCATTGATCAAGTGCTTTTCCAACAAGACTCCCAGAAACCCAAGGATCCAATCAACATCCTAGAAACTACATTCCATACCCACATAGTCACATAAACATGTTATCATATAAGCACATAACACTACATCTATCAAGCAAGACAAATCCATTGTGATCCTAATCACTTCCCACGTACCCAAAGTATTCGAACCCGGTAGCTTTGATACCAAGTTGTAACGCCCTCAAAATAATACATAAAACCCATCATTTTAAACATGCATTAATATAAAAGAAACCAACCATTTCTATTCATCAGAGTAGTTCTTACAACAGTATTACATGTTAACAACAAAAGCAAATGCCCTATGGGCTTACAGCTTTTGTAGTCAACACCTGGTTACACAAAAGAAGAGTACTAACTCTATACAAAATAAGCCTTTGGCTTGATATACATGTAATACAAACAAAATAAACAAAAAGAGTCTTCAACTCTCATCATCATCCAAGCTATGTCCTTGGAGGTGGCATACTACCTGTACCTGAAAATAATGTCCCATATAGGGTGAGCCAATGCCCAGTAGGAATATGCTAAACACAGTATGAGCAATGACTAAGACATTAACAATTGATAAATGTTCAATTTCCATAAACCAATTCATAACCACTATGTTCATGTTTCATTTCATTTTCCATTTCTTATCAATTTCACAATTTGCATCAACAGCTCAGAACCTGGTCAACCACTTGTATGAGACAATAACTCAAATTAAACGTTTCCCATTTTACAATAGATAAACATATTAGTTGTATCAACATCTCAATAGATAAGCATACAAGCTGTATCCACATTTCAACAGATATGCATATTAGCTATATCAACACTTCCAAAGATAAGCATATGAGCTGTATCAACACTTCCATAGATAAGCATATGAGTTGTATCAACACTTCCATAGATAAGCATATAAGCTGTATAAACACATTAACTGACAAGCATATGAGCTGTATCAGTGGAGTCCATCTCCTATCTCCTCCCAAACAACTAGGGTTTTCTACCCCATTCCCCAATATTGACCCAATGGTCTATATATCAACAACCAACAACAATAATATTATTTTGAAACCCACAATACACATTTTAGAATCAAAATAACAAAATCCTCTTTTAACATTTTGAAACCCTAAGTCCTAAAATTTCCCAACTTCAACACTTTATCAAAACAACCAAAAATCTATGTCAAAGACCATAAGAGTGAGTAGGAATCCCTACCTCAAAAGATGACACCCAAAGAAGAAGATGTCGAAAACGAAGTTGCTCCAAATCACAAGTTTCTCGGATCAAAAGGTAGCCCTCGACGATCAACCCAACTTTTACAAAGGTCAAAGGGGAGGGAAGCACTCTAACTAGATCAAACCCTAGAGAGAAGGGAGTTTCTAGAGAGAGAAGCTCTCAAATGGCGGTTTGGAAAAGTAAGAGAGAGAGAGGAAGTGTAGAAAATGATTTAAAAATGCCCAGCTGCCCTCTGTTATACGATATTCCCGCTCGAGCGGAAAACACAACGCTCGAGCGTGAAGAACAAAAAACTAGATCCGCTCGAGCGCAAGAAATCCCGCTCGAGCGCCAAGACACAAGAATAAAGTACATCCGCTCGAGCGCGAAAACCAGTCCGCTCGAGCGTAGATTGCCCACTCCCAGAACCTACACCAAAAATGTACTACCCGCTCGAGCTCCAGAGTACTCGCTCGAGTGCGACCGCTCGAGCGTAAAGAAAGCCGCTCGAGCGTGAAAAACATGCTTGTAGAAGTTTCGTAGAGTACCAAAATACTGGGAGTGTGCAATCTCCGCTCGAGCGCAAGAAGACCCGCTCGAGCGGACCTCCTAAAAACTAGGCAACAAGGAATTGAAACCAAAGTCTAACCAACCTGTAACAACTCTGCCCAATACATCCTAAAACTCAATCAAGCGGAATTAAAGGATGACAACAAGGTATACAACCACCAACATCACGGAACCAAAGTCCGAAAAACAACTGATACAGAAAGGGAATACCGGAATCGCTATATATGCTAAACATAATATGAGCAATAACTAAAACATTAGCACTTGATAAATGTTTAACTCATATAAACCAACATACAGTACAATCCAGTTCCATAATCCTTAACTTAACAAAACTCAACTTATAAACATGGCTTAGAACCCGGCCAAACAACTCAAGTGAGACTATGCCTCATGCCAACAATACTACAAACTGCCATTTTACGGAAATTTCGTCCACGGGATTTGGCACCAATGTATTTTTATTCTCTTATGGCCATTTTACAGATATTTCATTCGCGGGACTCGGCACCCATGTGTAGATATTTTCGGATTTGCCATTTTTCGGAAATTGCGTCCGCGGGATTCGGCACCCATGTATAATTATATTCGAATTGCCATTTTACGGATATTGTGTTAGCGGGATTCGGCACCCATGTGTAATTATTTTCAAATGGCCATTTTACGGAAATTTCATCCGCAGGATTCGGCACCCATGTATTCAAATACACAACTTGATTAGTTTCAATTCACCTAATCATCATGCAATGTCTACAACAATCAAGACTATCCTCCATCGATAGCCCAAAGCAGTTATTTCTAAAGAGATAATAAATGCCTCAACAGATATATAATTGACATTTTCAAAAGTGAGCGATTTATAAATCCAACTCCACCATTCTATCTCATAATGAGCCAATTTCATTATTCCCAACTCAATTTCATAATTCCATAACAAATGTCATTAATTACACTAATGACCCAAATATACCCAAATATGACATTTTTCCCCTTAAGCTCAATATTGACCCAAGGGTCCAAATATTATCAACAACACCAATATTCTCATCTCTAGGCTCAAATACACATGTATAGGCTCAAAATACAAAACCCCTCATTTACACATTTTGAAACCCTAACACCCAAAATCACCCAACTCAACATTATATCAGAAAGACCAATAGTTTATGTCAAAGACCATAGGAATGAGTAGTTATCCCTACCTCAAATTCGGAGCTCAAAGGAAGAAGATGTAGAAATCTCGAAGTGCTCCAAATCAAGAACTCTTCGGATCAAAAGATAGCCCACGACAAACTCCACACTTTTTACAAAGGGACTACGGTGGGATATCACTCTAACTAGATCAATACCTAGAGAGAAGTTGGGTTTCTAGTGAGAGGAGCTCTCCAATGGAGTTTTTCAAAAAGTAAGAGAGAGAAAGGATGTTGAAAAGTGATTCAAAATGACCCAACTGTGATCTGATATACGTATGACCCGCTCGAGCGGAGAATAGGACGCTCGAGCGTCAAGTACAAAAATTGGATCCGCTCGAGCGTCAAGACACAACTGCAAAACACACCCGCTTGAGCGCAAAGGGAATCTCGCTCGAGCGTAGATTTCACTCGTCCAGTACTTTTACAGACATAGCACACCCGCTCGAGTGCCAAGAGACCCGCTCGAGTGCCAAGAGACCCGCTCGAGCGCAAGAATACCCGCTCGAGCGTGAAAAACACACCTGCAGAAGTTTTGCAGAGGCACAAAATGCTGCGAGTGTGTAAACTCCGCTCGAGCGCAAATGGACCCACTCGAGCGGACCACCAAAAATCTGGGCAACTAGGAATGGGACTTAAGCACAACCAACCTGTTCGAAACACACCCAATACATCCTAAAACTCAAATATATGGAATTAAAGGATGACAACAAGATATATACAACAACCAACTCCACGGAACCTAAGTCTGGATACAACAATTAAAGAAGGAAGAACCATGATCGCCATAAAACTAATTTTGTTAATTTGTTAATTTTTAAAGAAATTTAAAAAAACATCTATTGGTTAGTTCCTTAAGTCGAAAATCCAAAAACAAAAAAAGTTTTAATTATCTACAATGTTGAATTTTACAATTCAAAATAATATGATAAGTCATCCTCACTCTTTCCAAAAATGATGTTGATCAAAACAATTCAAATAAAAAAGACACTAATTATCTATGATTTTGAATTTCAAAATTCAAAATAATATGGTAAGCCACCTTCATCCCACTCTCACATTTTCCGAAAATAATATAAATTTTAAATTTTAAAAACCCAATCAAATTAAAAATTTAATACAATTATCTCTTTTAAATACTCTATATTTAATCTTTTTGTCAGCCCGGCCAACTCCTCCCCAAATGTAATGATGCAATGGTTATTCTCTATCTTTGCCAATAGTCCAAACTTATTTCAAATTTGTTTGTTTGTTTTTTTTTTTTTTTGTAAATTTATATTTTCATGTGAATATATATATATATTTTTTTTTGTATTTGACTTTTTTTTGCAATGTATTTTTTTTCATACTAAATTGATAATAAATATATATCTGTTAACTATATTTGTTTTGGGAGTTGATTTGAAGTTTTTTTTTTTTTTTTTTTTTTTTTTTTAGGGGGAGGGGGGTGGATGTTTGTGTATTTTTTATATTATTATTATTATTATTATTATTTCTTTTGATATATGTGAATTGATAATATAGTTATGAACTTTATATAGATATATATATATATATATATAAGAATAAGGTATCTTATATTGTTCTTTATGATTTGGTTATTTTTAAATTTCTTAAACAAAATTTTCAAATTTTTTATTTGTAAAAAATTAAAAACATTTAATTGCCTTGCCCATCAATAAATAAAATTTTAAATAATGAACACTATTCCATAATTTATGGATTTAAAAATTAAAAAAAAAATTTAACACCCATATAAGGAATAAGAAAACCTAAAATCACGCATTTTTTTATTTTTCATTTTTAACTCTTTAAAACTCAAACGGTATCTTTTTTTATTTTTACAACATTGTCTTTTTATATTTACAAAGATAAAAAAAACTAGACCGAAGTTGCATAATGGTTAGTGGAGGTGGTGAGCAGCGGATATACCGATTCGCTCAAACCAACCGATCCACCGCATTTTGGACGGATGCGTGATGACAAACGAACGGTTGCGGATTGATTTTTTTCAATCTGCCTAGTTTTGGACGGATGGCGGATTTGAGGTTACTTTGGCCACAACCGAACCGCCAAACCGCAAGCACCCCTACTAATTTGTATGACTTTGTGTTTTTAATTTGTATAGATATTCTGTTTATATTTTCAATTGAAAAAGAGTTTAAATATTTTGTTGAATATACTCTATTGAAAATGAGTTTTCAACTTGAATATATTTTTTGAATTGAAAAAAATAAATGTATTATTTATCTATATTTTTTTGTTCTTAAATCTAACTCTAAAAATAATAAATAAAAGATAATAAATGCTAGTTGATTTTTATTTTCAAAAACAGATATAGATGTAACAATACAGAGGCAGATAATCTCTACTACTGCTCTGTTCATAGTTTTGATAGTTTGAATTGTTTTTATATTTTAAGAACCATAGATTCTAATACTTTATGTAATACTTTATATGGATGAGACATGCTGTGATTATAATATGTGGATGAAGCATGCAGTGATTGTAATATTCTAAAGTTTCAAACTTTATTTCTTTGGATGAGGAATGTAGCGATTGTAATACTTTTTTAAATCATTGATTGTAATATTTTTTTTTTTGAGGAAGTGCGCAAGTTGAATTATGTTGAAAATTTATAAAATTTTAAACCGCCAAATTGATTCGCATCAATCCGCCAATTTACCAATCCGCTCAATCAACATCCACCAGATTGGTGGACGGATGCAGATTGATTTTTTCTAATCCACTAATCTGGCGGATGGATAGCGAATTAGAGGTTCTGTGGCCGCAACCGACCTATGTCCACCCCTATTTGCAACAACAAGGGTGATGATGAGCTCGGCTAAGCATTGTTTGGGTGGATTTTGAAAATGTGAATTTTAAAATAATAGTAGATAGTTTGGGTGATGAATTGATTTAGAAAACTAATATATGGTTGAGATTAAGTGTGAATTTTACCTTATAAAAATTGAATATGGATCATGTATTATTTTTTATATATAATTTTGGGTACTTTTGTATAATTATAAAAAAATTATTGTGATCATATGTTACTTATAATTTGATATATTATTGTTGCATTATCGTAATAAATTTTATTATTAATATCTATTATTAATGCAGTAGTGAGACGTTACATGATAAATAAAAATATGTTTTGTTATTGTTATTATTATTATTATTGATAACATATTTCTTTATTTACCTTTTTACAATGTTCAAAAAATTAATTTATGTTTATTGTTAGTTTTTGTAGATGAGAAGTCAAAAATAAATTTTAACCAAATTCAAGTTATAACTAATTTGAGATTGAAAAGGAAATTTCAAAAGAAATTATAATTATATATAATTTAAAAATATTTTTTAAAAAATACAAGGAAAAATTGGAACTATAAATTAAAATTATCAAACAATCTAATTCTATAAAAAAAATTAAATGAAAAATTGATTGAATTTGAATTTATAATTATTAAATATTTTTAATCAGCCATTAATTTTTTATCAGGTTCTAGCCTTATTTGGTCTTAAATAGTTTTTCAGATATAAATATATTTTAATATTGATACAATCAGTATTAGACATATTTTAAGAAGGGTAAATTAAATTGATAGTCCCCGCATTTTGTCTCTTGTGTCAATTTGGTCTCTATAATTTCAATTAGTTTGATTTTTGTCCCTAATTTTAGATTTTGCATTAAGTTGGTGCAATTGATAATGCCGATTAAGATTTTTGAAGGAAAATACGTATTGAGTTGGTTGAGATTAACTTATTGAGTTGAACAAGTTTATAATTTTGTCTATAAAAGTATAACAAATGCTACTTATGTGTGTATTTTCAATTAAAAAAAATACTAACAATTATAACAATTGGACCAAATTGAGAGTAAGTTATAAATTTAGGGTCAGAATTGAATAAATTAAAATTGCAAGGACAAAAATAACACAAGAGTTAAAATATAGGGATTACCAATGTAATTTATCATTTTAAGAATAAGTACATAATTTCTTAATTAATTTTGAAACTATTAATAAATATACCAAACAAATATGTATATATTTCCTATTTTTGTTATAATTTTTTTAAAAATATATTTACTAATTACGAATTAAATAAATAGGTAGATCTACTAACTCTTGGATTGGACATGAACTAGACGATTCTCTAAAGACTAGACTTAAATCAAGAATTATTGGCAAAAAAAATCGACTTGAACTAAATTTTCTTAGCTAATTTTTAGCGTTTAATCCAATATTAGAACCCCCAAATTAACTCATATTATTCATGAACTGATAAACTATAATATAATTTAAATATAAAATTTCTATTTATTAGGATTAGAATATGACCTACAATTTAGGGTGGTTTTATCTTAAATAATTTTTTTATACATAAATATATATAACTATTCATTTAATTGTTTTAAACATAAATATATAGTTTCTTTTTTTAAACTGTAGTTCAAACTTTTTAATAAATATGCATAAAATAAGTCCATATTTCTTATTTTTATTATAAAAAAATATTTGCAAATATTTATTTACTAATTTAATAAATTGATAAGTCAAATAATTCATATAAGTTGGGAATAGAACAAGATAATTTTTAATGATTAGGTGAAGGACAAGTTGGCATAAATCTAATATTAAGCCCAAATTTAATATCACAAGTGAATCCTAATTCATTTTTACGTAAACTTTATAACATAAGACAAATTATAATTTTTAAACTTCACAAAATATGAAAAACTTACTATATTGACAAATGTAATTTACTACTATCCTATGATAAATTAAATTTACGAAACTCATAAGACGGAATGTATTTATATTTTATCATAAATATAATTTTTGTGATTTATTTTTTAATTTTTACTACTTAAATTATGACATATATTTGTTATTAAAAACTTGGGAAAATTGGTCTAGGGTCCCTCTCCCACTTTTCGTAAAGGAAGAGATCCACAAAATTATTTTTTGATGTCTAAGGTCCTCCCATCTATCACAGAGAAATTCAGCCCCCTTCCTTTTGTCTACTCTCACTCGTTACCACGATCAAACACGCACAGAGAAAGAGAGAGCCATGTCGCCAGAAGATGTGTCGGTGGAGAGGCTTAGGGAGGTTCTCGCGGAGCTTGATCGACGGAGAGAAGCTCCACGGCACAATCACAGTCACCGACGGACAAAGTTCTCAATCCATCTACAACCGAGATTAGGAAAATTTGCAAGGAATTGAATGTTCAGCTACACACAGATGCTACGCAGGTTTTGGGGAAGATTGCAATCTCTCTCTCTCTCTTTCTATATATATATATATATATATATCTTCATCCTCAATCTCCATCTTCCTCTATTAACTGGTTCATTCCATATCTTGTATAGTTCTTCATCAAGCTCAATTACTATATTTCCCATTTTGAAGAACTTTACCAGCAAATGCTTGCAAAGGCTTTATATTCATGATGTTTATCTGAAATATATATTTATGAATTAAAAAGATTGACTGAAATATATATTCATGATTAGGAAATTTCAGATAAAAAGCAACGAAAAGTGCAGTGTATTGAATCAACTCCTACATCTACTCAATCTATTACATAGAACTTGGCCTGAACAATCTCTCATTAAATCATGAGAGAGAGAGAGAGAGAGAGCCAACCCATTTTCTTTGTAGAGAATTTCTGTCCAGAGAAATTCTCTGAGATTTTGCCCACTGTGTAAATTTTCTCTGAGAAATTCTCTGGGAGGTTTCTCTGGGCAGAAAATTCTCTGGTCATATTTGCCACTTACCAAAGTTCTCTGGTGGTATGAAGCTTTTAAAAAATTACATAATTTAAAACACTTTTTGTCTATTGAATTGGTGGCTTGCTGTTGTTTTTTCTGGTTTTCTATGTACTAATGTCATGTATATTTGCTATAGGCAAGGGTGAGTGCTAGTGTTGTGGTCTATGCTCAACTTTCAAAGCTTGATGGGGTTCTAGGAAGGTTCCATGCCTTACATTGCTTGGAAATGTTTAGGGTGGCAAAATGGTTTTTCCACTGGTGTGTATTAATGTGTTTCATGAAATTTCATATTGAATGTTCTGAGCTATGATATTGTTGCAGAAAATGTGTCGGTGGAAGCATATGGAAGGGAGAGAAATTTGAAATTTCTCTGGAGAGTCCATGAAAGGCCAAGGAGGCCAGAGAAATTTTAAATTTCTCTGGAGAGGTAATTTTGTGGGAAGGCCAGTGAAGTCAGAGAAATTTTCAAATTTCTCTGGAGTGTTGAGTCCAGGAGGGCAGAGAAATTTACAGTGGGAGGTTTAGGGAAGGTCAGCTGAGGCTTGAAAACGTTTCTGGAAAGTACTTGGCAGACTGCAACGAAGCTTCAACATCCAAATTGGGATCCAACTGTACCGAAGCTGCAAGGTTGTGGTCTGTCTTGGAGCTCATGCCCCAAGAATTGCTCAAATTTCTCTGGATTCAACCCAGAGAAATTTGAATTTTCTTTGGATTCAACCCAGAGAAAATTCAAATTTCTCTGGGTTCATTTTGACCGGTTTCTTTTGAGGCGAGCAAGGGGGTCCAACTCTAAATTGCCTCTTGTTGATCCAACTCTACCGAAGCTGCAAGGTTGTTGTCTATTATACATATAAAAATTAGGCTAGAGTGGCAATTTTTCTGATTACTCTCTCTCTTATGCTGTTGCTTGGTATATCTAACATGAAATTTTTGGTTTTTCAGGTGATGTTAAAGCTTCTGTGAGTTGGTGTCCCAGTGTTTTTTGAATTCATTGATCTTCTTTTCAATTGTTTGGGCTTGATTTTCTTGGCTGGTTTTTTTTTTTAATTTCTTCTTCATTCATCCGTGAATTAATAGTTGTAAATGCTACCGACACCGCCAATCTATAAATATAACTATCCTTTCTTGTTGCAGTACACAAAACATAAAGGTCAGAACGTTGAGTTCACAGGTTTCATTGAGTTTTCACAGGTTTGATGGTGTCTAAGATGAAAATATTGCACTGAAGAGAGGAAGAGAATTTCTCTGGATTGAATTTTCTCTGGTTGAATTTTCTCTGGATTGAATTTTCTCTGGATTGAATTTTCTCTGGATTGATGTTGAGGGACCTTAGACATCATGAAAATAGTTGATGTCCTTTATACTATAAAATCATAATATCAAGGACCTTAAAAAAAATACCCCTAAAAACTTAAGGCACACAATTAATGACATAAGAATAAAATAAAAATTCTCTTATATGTAACTGTGATAAAAATGAATAAAATTTAATTAATTCTAAATCATTTTTGCTAAATATTATAGATAAATTTTTTAGATTATCACTTAGTTTTAAAAATTAATTTTTGATTATTTATTTATACTCGTGGCTTATTATGCCAGTTAAGTATAAAAGAAAAGTAAAATAAAATGCACAATAGGCTTATACAGAAAGCTTATGCAAAGAAAAGCATCCAAAAGTTTTTTTTTTCTCTCTCTCTCGTTAAAATCTGATATGCCAAACACAGAGAAACAAAGTATTTTTTTTTTTATCAGCAAAGAAAAGGGAGCTTTATTGATGAAGAAGAAGACAAGTACATCAATAAAAGAAAAGAGAAGGATGAGTGCAAAAACGTATCATGGCGAACCAAATCAATCCCAACTAGGTTGGCACCGATAAGGCCGCCCAATCAAATGCTAGCACACCATCAAGAGTTGGTGAGTCACCAACCAAACTAACACACATATAGAAAGACAAGAAACAGACAATCCATAAGCCAACCTCACCCAAGCATAAGATAACCAAAACTAACAACTAACACACATATAAAAAGACAAGCAAACAGACAATCTATAGCATAAGAGCAGCCAACATCAGCAGAGCACCAGGGGAGGATGAACTATACAGCATGTGCACCACAAAATCCATACAACAACATCACACAACCAACAAACACCAGGGGACACAGCATGAGCACCACAAAATCCACACAACATCTTCACACAGCCAACAAAAGAGAGCTTGAGCACCACAACAACCAGCAGCAGACATACAGACCAACAACCAATTCAAACCTGAACAACTAACATAGTAAGGCTGACCAATAGAGCAACCACCAACAGAAATCAGAGTAAGCATAGCAGATCCATCCATCATTCCTGGTGCAATACTCCAGCAAGATCAGCACCAATCAATATATCAGAACCAAAACCCCATATAGCAGAGCATAGCATACCAGCGCCAAATCAAGACCTTGACCACCAAACAGAATCAACAACAACTATGTAGACTGCAGCATAGCATCAAAGAACAGCAGATAGCAGTAGGCCTCAGATAGCATCAAACAACACCAGATCAAACAACACCAAAGTATTAGCAACATAGTGATCAAAGCCTAAATAAAATCAGAACCAGATTTGCAACCTCAAAGACAGCTTCAAACAGCAGCAGACTTCCTAAATAAATTCATCCCCATAACATTTGCCTACACCCATAGCATGGAAACGATAAAACTACAAATCAAACTGTAACGCCCTCAAAATAACAACATTAAACCCATCAGATAAGACATGCATTTACATAAAAACTAACCACATTCTTTTATTCAACAGAGTTCCATTACATAAGTATTACATGTTAACATCAAAACAAAATGCCCTACGGGCTTACAGCTTTCCAAGTTAACACTTGGTTACAACAAAAGAGTACTAACTCGTTTACACATTAAGCCCTTGGCTTGAAGTTACATGTAATACATCAAAAGTTAAGCGACAAAAGTATGTCCGCCTCTAGCCTCCCAGCTATGTCCTTGGAGGTGGCATGCTACCTGTACCTGAAAATGATATTCCCATATAGGGTGAGCCACAGCCCAGTAGAAATACACTAAACCAACCATGAACAATGACTAAAAGATTAGCAATTGATAGATGGCTAACACAGATACATTCACATAAATTACACATTTATGTCATACAACTTATGAGTCTAAGTTACCTTTCATTTTCCCTTTTTCAACAGATAAGCATATAAACTCTATCCACATACTCAACCGACATGTATAACAACAATATCCACATTCACAGATAAGCATATAAGCTATATCCACAATCTACAACAGATATGTATAATAACAATATCCACAGATAAGCATATAAGCTATATCCACACTTCACAAAGATAAGCATATGAGCTCTATCTTCACTTTACTAGACAAGCATATGAGCTGTATCTACGGAGTTCATCCCCTATCTTCTCCCAACACTATCCGGTTTAGAGGTACATCCCCTATCTTCCCTTAAACCGCGGAGTACATCCCCTATCTCCTCCTCTACACATAACGTATACAAACACAATGGTTCTATATACAATCACTCAATACATATAGTTAATGTATTCTATCAACCGTCAAGTTCCATGACACACTTCATTGATTAGTTTCAGTTTGCCTAATCACCATACATTGTCTACAACAATCACGACTATCCTCCACCGATAGCCCAAAGCAGTTATTTCTATACAGAAAATAAATGCACAATGGATATACAATCAATATTTCATTTCCTCATTCCTTACAATTAATTATCCCAATTAATTAAACAATGTAATTAGGTCAAGTCCCATAATTAACATTTCAACCCTTAGGTCCCATTTTCATCAATGATACAACATTTATTCCATTTTTCCATGCCAAACATGCATCTAGGTTTATTATGAATAAAACCCCAACTTTTGTAAAATTGCACAAAAGCCCCAAACTTTCATAAATTACCAAACCAACCCCAACATCTCAAAATACTAAAATTTAAAGACAAAATCCATAGAGAGGAGTAGGATATCCCTACCTCGAAGTTTGAGCCAAAAAGGAGATGAAGACTCGAAGATCAACTTGCTCCAAATCCAAACTTTTTCAGATTAAATCAAAGCTCTCAACGCCCTCTATCTTTTTAACAAAGGCTCTAGGCTAGATTCACACTCTAGGGAGATCAAATCTTAGAGAGGGTGTAAGTTTAGAGAGAGAGGGTCTCGGATTTAGGGTTTGATCAAAAAAAGAAGTGAAAAACTGAAGTTTAAAATCGCTACTGTCCGCTGATATAAAGCACGCTCGCTCGAGCGAAGCCTTTGTCGCTCGAGCGACCAGACACAGAAACTCTCGCTCGAGCCAAGAAGTTCTCGATCGAGCGAAGAAAAACCCAGACCGCTCGAGCGAAGGAAGCTCGCTCGAGCCAAGAAAGGCAACTCTCAGGTCCAGAACCAGACGCAACACTCGCTCGAGCGAAGCCACCCTGGCTCGACCCACCAGACACGAACCTCACTCTCGCTCAAGCGACCAACTCCTCGCTCGAGCGAAGGTCCAAAAATCTGGGCAGCAACACTAGGCTCCCAAACACAACCAACCTGTAACAAACCTGCCCAACACATCTTATAACTCAATATACAAAGTAAAGAGGATGCAAACTAGATAATAAACAACTACCAACATCTACGGACACATGTCCGGATCACTGTACAACAAGGGTAAACCCGGGATCGCTATAACCTCCCCCCCTTAAAAAATTTCCCCCCCGAAATTAAGCACAAGTTTTCAAAAACAGGTTTTCCTTCATTTTAGACAATGTTACAATTTAACATTCAACAATTCGACCCATTACCGGTCATCCCATCCCTTTAACAAGAGACATATCACAATATGTAAACAACATATGTATTGTCAACATGCATCAACATTATGCACTATCTTTCCAATTTCAACAATATATTCAACACATATAGTGTCACATTCAACTTCCATATGAGGCAAGTTCCAAAACATACTTTCAATAACTAAAACATTTTCAATGTTTCACAACATAAGACATATATAAAAGCTCTTAAGTTCAACAATAGTTTTAAATTTAAATACAAGATTACATATCAATAAACAAGTCCGGATATTTCTCACGGACTCCCAACTCACGTTCCCAAGTGGCTTCCTCCACTCCGTGATGTTTCCACAAGACTTTCACCAAAGGAATGGTCTTGCCACGCAGGACCTGATCCCGCCTGTCCAAGACCCGAACCGGTCTCTCCTCATACGAGGCATCCTCATCTACCTCTAAATCAGTCCAATCCAACACATGTGATGGATCCGGCTCATACTTCCGAAGCATACTCACATGAAACACGTCATGCACTCCGTACAACTGCGGTGGTAAGGCTAATCGATAAGCAACCTCACCAATCCTCTCAAGGATCTCAAAAGGACCAATAAACCGAGGGGATAACTTCCCACTCTTCCCAAATCTCATCAAACCTCGCCTAAGTGATATCTTCAGAAAGACATGATCACCTACCTCAAACGCCAAAGGCCTCCTCCTACGGTCGGCATAACTCTTTTGTCGACTTTGGGCTGTAACAAGCCTCCTACGGATAAGCTCAACTTTCTCCGTCGTCTCCCTAACCAACTCCGGACCCAACAAAGGTGCATCACCCACCTCGGCCCAACAAACTGGAGACCTACACGGTTGGCCATACAAGGCCTCAAACGGTGCCATACCGATGCTAGACTGAAAACTGTTGTTGTAGGCAAACTCTACCAAGGGCAAGTGCCTCTCCCACGTCCCGCTAAAGTCAAGGACACAACCCCGAAGCATATCCTCGAGGATCTGGATAGTACGCTCGGACTGCCCGTCAGTCTGAGGATGATAAGCCGTACTAAAGGTCAACTTAGTGCCCAAAGCACTCTGCAAACTCTGCCACAACCTAGCAGTAAAACGAGGATCTCTATCTGAGACGATCGTCACTGGGACCCCGTGCAATCTCACTACATCCCGAATATACAAATCGGCAAGATGATCCACCGAATCTCTCACGCGCATAGGAATGAAGTGCGCAGACTTAGTCAACCGATCTACAACCACCCAAATAGCATCACTACCCCGTTGAGTCCTCGGAAGACCTACAACGAAGTCCATAGTGACATGCTCCCACTTCCACTCGGCAATAGGCAAGGGTTGCAACAAACCCGTTGGCCTCTAATGCTCGGCCTTCACTTGCTGGCAAGTAAGGCACTTCGATACGAAAACAGCCACATCTCTCTTCATACCCCGCCACCAAAATTGGCGACCCAAATCCTGATACATCTTAGTACCCCCGGATGCACCGCAAGGCGCGAATGATGAAACTCTCGGAGTACCTCCTCTCGGCAAGACTCCGGTACAAACAAACGGTCTCGGTATCTCACACTCAGGTCGGGATACACCGTCAAACCCTTCTCGACTTTCCCACTGGAGATCTTCTCTCGGAGGGATTCTACCTCAAGGTCACCTCTCTGTGCCTCTAATACTCTAATCACAAGTGTAGGCTGCGCAACAACAGAAAACAAGGCCGCAGCCTCAACAGATTCGCCCAGTAGCAAATCAAACTCATCAAGTGCTCCCAACATCTGCCATTCCCGGATGGCTATACTAGCTACATCACTAATGGTCTTCCTACTAAGGGCATCGGCCACAACATTGGCCTTTCCCGGATGATAATGCAACTCAAAATCATAATCCTCGATGAACTCCATCCATCTCCTCTGCCTCAGATTCAAGTCTCTCTGGGTAAACAGATACTTCAAACTCTTATGATCCGAGAATACCTCGAACCTCTCACCATAAACGTAGTGCCTCCAGATTTTCAAGGCAAAGATCACTGCTGCTAACTCTAGGTCGTGTGTGGGGTAATTCTTCTCGTGTATTTTCAACTGACGTGAGCCATAAGCTACCACTTTCCCCTCTTGCATCAACACACAACCCAAACCCTCTCGTGAGGCATCACAATAAACCGCATAACCCAACCCTCTCTCCGGAATAATCAACACCGGAGCGGTGGTCAATCTAACTTTCAGATCTTGGAATGACTTTTCACAAGTCTCACTCCACACAAACTTGACTCCCTTCCGAGTCAGTCTAGTCAACGGTGACGCTAACCTGGAGAAATCTTTCACAAACCGACGGTAATACCCAGCTAATCCCAGAAAACGGCGGATCTCAAACACACTCTTAGGCTGTGCCCAATCCTGCACTGCCTCTACCTTGGATGTATCAACAGACACCCCTTCCCCGGATACCACGTGGCCTAAGAATTTGACTTCCCTCAGCCAGAACTCACACTTCCCAAACTTGGCATACAGCCTATGGGCTCTAAGCAACTCAAGCACCACTCTCAAGTGTTCCTCGTGCTCCTCCTCAGAAGGCGAATAGATAAGAATGTCGTCCACGAAGACGACCACAAATCGGTCTAAGAACTCCCGGAAAATCCGGTTCATCAAGTCCATAAAGACTGCCGGTGCATTGGTAAGCCCAAGTGGCATCACCAGAAACTCATAATGGCCATACCGCGTACGGAATGCCGTCTTAGGAACATCCTCCTCCCTGACCCTCAATTGGTGGTAACCCGATCTCAAGTCTATCTTAGAGAAACAACGGGAACCCTTCAACTGGTCAAACAAATCATCTATACGGGGCATAGGATACTTATTCTTAACCGTAGCCCGATTCAACTTCCGGTAGTCAATACACAATCTCAAGGCACCATCTTTCTTTTTAACAAAGAGGGCCGGTGCTCCCTACGGTGAAACACTAGGGCGAACAAAACCCTTATCTAGCAATCCCTGGAGCTGAACTTTCAACTCAACCAACTCTGCTGGAGCAAAACGGTAAGGTGCCATAGAAATCGGCGCCGTGCCGGGCACTAAATCAATAGAGAACTCTATCTCTCGGTGAGGTGGCAAACTAACAAGATCTTCGGGAAAGACATCTGAATACTCACAAACCACCCTCGGCAATATAACCTGGGTCTCATCACACTCACCAGTCTCAACGCTAGCCAGTAGACTACTAAGCTCACTTCGCCCTTGCGAATCATACCCCGGTGGCAAAACACTACCAACCCGGTCTCCCAAGAAATGGAACCACTCCCCGCTCAAGGTACATAACGTGACCCTCTGGCGGTAGCAATCAATAACAGCCCGGTATGACGATAACCAGTCCATACCCAAAATAACATCAAAACCCTTCATGGGCATGACAACAAACGGAAAAGGAAGCCTATAGTCGGCGACCTCTATATCACATCCTCTAACACCCTGTTTCAGGATCAACTCACCACCCAAAGGCGATACCACACAAATAGGAGATGCTAACTGTGCTAACTCCAATTCCAAAACAGATGCAAATGTAGCAGATACAAAAGAATGAGATGCACCCGTGTCTATCAACACACTAGCAACCGAGTTGCAAAACAGAAAAGTACCTCTCACTACCGATGGAGCCGGTACTAAATCCTGCGCGGTAACAGCATACACGCGCCCCGTAGGCCCCTGGTCTACCTGCTCACCTCTCGGAGCAAAAGACTGCTGCACAGACTGGGATGACGAAGCTCCCGGATTGGCCCTCGAGGCCTGCACAGACTGAGCTGGCTGAAAACCCTGCGTCTGCCTAGAACCAGACGCTCCCGAAGTGGCACTCAACTGCGGGCAAAACCTCTTCAGATGCCCAGGCTGTCCACACTGATAACAAGACAAGGGCTGCCCCCTGCCCAAACTCTGACTCTGCGGTCTAGCTGAAGAAGAAGCAGCTCTCTGACCCCCACCCTTCTGTGGGCAAACAGAAACCTTGTGACCCAGCTGGCCACACTTGTAACAGGTGAATTCCCCCTGACCACCTCTCCCGGAGCCTGCACTCGGCACTGGGAAGGTCGATCTAGCAACACCACCCTGCGACTGCTGAGGGTTAGAACCCCTCTGCCTCTTGCCATCACCCTGACTATCCTGGCTCCTCTTGGAGCCTCTCTGCCCCTCATCCTCCTCCTGTATCATAAGCTCCATATGAGCTGCAGCATCTACCAGGTGTCTATACTCTCGGATGTAAGACCCACCAACTCTCAACTTGAGGCCCCGCCTCAACTTCCTCTCAAACTCATAGCAACGGCGTTCCTCAGACGCCACTAGTTCAGGTGCAAACCTGGACAGACTAGTAAAAGTAGCCTCAAACTCGGCCACTGACAAGCCCTGCTGATTAAGCCGGCTAAACTGGTCCCTCAGCTTCTCCCTAGCTGCTGCAGACAAAAACCTCTCCTGAAAAGCATTCACAAACACCTCCCAAGTACAACCAACACGAGCCTTCTCGTACTTCCACCATTGACCCGCATCTTCCTTCAGCTGGAAGGATGCCAAGGTCACTTTCAGTGCTCCGTCCTCGATGCCAAGCATCTCGAACGTCTTACTCATTTGCTCTAGCCACTAATCAGCCTTCAGTGGCTCCTTCGGATCCCCGACAAACTCATCCGGATTAGACCGGAAGAACTCCCTCTTCAAGAAAGAAGGCCCTGCCTCAGCGGCCTGATTCCCAGCTCTAAGAATACCCAAAGCTCCTGCTATCTCTCTGGCCAAGGCACCCAAAGCCTGCTGACCCACTGGCTCGGCCACATTGGCCTGACCAACTCCCTCCTGCACTGCCGGAATCTCACCCGGTAACGGTGCTTCCTGCCTCGCAGGTCTACCATGCCTAGCACCTCTTCCTCGTCCTGACATCCTAATAAAGGTAACACAGAACATTAGCACATTCATAAATGTGCCAAAACTAAACACTCACGTCCTAATACATGGACAACTGTAATTCACTCCACATAAGCACATAAACACATAAGCACTTACGAATTTCATTTCCGGATAATGATAGTCCCGAGACGTTACTAGAGTTCCGGTTAGAAACAGCATTGATCAAGTGCTTTTCCAACAAGACTCCCAGAAACTCAAGGATCCAATCAACATCCCAGAAATTAAATCCCATACCCACATAGTCACATAAGCATGTTATCAATTAAGCACATAGCATATGATACTACATCTAAGTCTCTACCAAGCGAGACAAACCCATTGTGATACTAATCACTTCCCACGTACCCAAAGTATTCGAACCCGGTACGCTCTGATACCAAGTTCTAACGCCCTCAAAATAACAACATTAAACCCATCAGATAAGACATGCATTTACATAAAAACTAACCACATTCTTTTATTCAACAGAGTTCCATTACATAAGTATTACATGTTAACATCAAAACAAAATGCCCTACGGGCTTACAGCTTTCCAAGTTAACACTTGGTTACAACAAAAGAGTACTAACTCGTTTACACATTAAGCCCTTGGCTTGAAGTTACATGTAATACATCAAAAGTTAAGCGACAAAAGTATGTCCGCCTCTAGCCTCCCAGCTATGTCCTTAGAGGTGGCATGCTACCTGTACCTGAAAATGATATTCCCATATAGGGTGAGCCACAGCCCAGTAGAAATACACTAAACCAACCATGAACAATGACTAAAAGATTAACAATTGATAGATGGCTAACACAGATACATTCACATAAATTACACATTTATGTCATACAACTTATGAGTCTAAGTTACCTTTCATTTTCCCTTTTTCAACAGATAAGCATATAAACTCTATCCACATACTCAACCGACATGTATAACAACAATATCCACATTCACAGATAAGCATATAAGCTATATCCACATTCTACAACAGATATGTATAATAACAATATCCACAGATAAGCGTATAAGCTATATCCACACTTCACAAAGATAAGCATATGAGCTCTATCTTCACTTTACTAGACAAGCATATGAGCTGTATCTACGGAGTTCATCCCCTATCTTCTCCCAACACTATCCGGTTTAGAGGTACATCCCCTATCTTCCCTTAAACCGCGGAGTACATCCCCTATCTCCTCCTCTACACATAACGTATACAAACACAATGGTTCTATATACAATCACTCAATACATATAGTTAATGTATTCTATCAACCGTCAAGTTCCATGACACACTTCATTGATTAGTTTCAGTTTGCCTAATCACCATACATTGTCTACAACAATCACGACTATCCTCCACCGATAGCCCAAAGCAGTTATTTCTATACAGAAAATAAATGCACAATGGATATACAATCAATATTTCATTTCCTCATTCCTTACAATTAATTATCCCAATTAATTAAACAATGTAATTAGGTCAAGTCCCATAATTAACATTTCAACCCTTAGGTCCCATTTTCATCAATGATACAACATTTATTCCATTTTTCCATGCCAAACATGCATCTAGGTTTATTATGAATAAAACCCCAACTTTTGTAAAATTGCACAAAAGCCCCAAACTTTCATAAATTACCAAACCAACCCCAACATCTCAAAATACTAAAATTTAAAAACAAAATCCATAGAGAGGAGTAGGATATCCCTACCTCGAAGTTTGAGCCAAAAAGGAGATGAAGACTCGAAGATCAACTTGCTCCAAATCCAAACTTTTTCAGATTAAATCAAAGCTCTCAACGCCCTCTATCTTTTTAACAAAGGCTCTAGGCTAGATTCAACTCTAGGGAGATCAAATCTTAGAGAGGGTGTAAGTTTAGAGAGAGAGGGTCTCGGATTTAGGGTTTGATCAAAAAAAGAAGTGAAAAACTGAAGTTTAAAATCGCTACTGTCCGCTGATATAAAACACGCTCGCTCGAGCGAAGCCTTTGTCGCTCGAGCGACCAGACACAGAAACTCTCGCTCGAGCCAAGAAGTTCTCGATCGAGCGAAGAAAAACCCAGACCGCTCGAGCGAAGGAAGCTCGCTCGAGCCAAGAAAGGCAACTCTCAGGTCCAGAACCAGACGCAACACTCGCTCGAGCGAAGCCACCCTGGCTCGACCCACCAGACACGAACCTCACTCTCGCTCGAGCGACCAACTCCTCGCTCGAGCGAAGGTCCAAAAATGTGGGCAGCAACACTAGGCTCCCAAACACAACCAACCTGTAACAAACCTGCCCAACACATCTTATAACTCAATATACAATGTAAAGAGGATGCAAACTAGATAATAAACAACTACCAACATCTACGGACACATGTCCGGATCACTGTACAACAAGGGTAAACCCGGGATCGCCATAACCCTACCTGCTATTGCCCAAAATAGAACAAATAGACAGACACCAACTGGATTGAGAACTCCACCAAACTGCAATCTCCCCAAGCACATCCTGATCAGAGCAAACCAGGTCACAGCAGATCATAACAAATAGATCAAATCAGGCAAACCAACAAAATAGAAGCAAAAAGATCAACAGCAGACCAGTAGCACACATCTTCTCTGTTTCACCCACCCAAACCCAGTAGGGCACTATAGGCAATGCACACAGACTCAGCAGAGAACTATAAGCAGATTCTGACTTGTTGAATATTGTAGACAAACTCATCCACCCCAAACCCCTGCCCAATTGAATGTGCTTTTATCCAAATGGCCACTCTAAATTTAATTAACTCACATAGGTCATCACAAATAGGCTGCAGCTCATTGAACAATCAGTCATTCTTGCATTTCCAAAGAGACCACAAACCAGCAATCAAAACTGCTCTCCACAGCTGTTTCTCCCTTTTCCTATAAGACCAACCTATCCACCAGTGCATGAGCATAACCACTGAACTAGGAAAGACCCATTGCAGACCCCATCACTTGATTATGGAATACCAAACTTTTGAAGCAAAGGGGCATAATAGTAGAACATGATTGAGTGATTCAATCTCCGCATGACAAAACACACACTCAATACTAACTTCATCACTTAAAATACCAGTTCGTTGTAAATAATCTGAAGTCTTTAACCTCCCTTTCCAGACTAACCAAGAGAGAAATTGGGCCTTAGGAGGAGAGGGATTGTGCCAGATCAAGTCAAGAATTATTAGGGTAGGACCTTTAGAAGATTCACACCAATTAACAGTGCCTTTCACGCTGAAAATACCTGCAGATCAGCTTTCCACACAAGACTATCATTAGAATCCAATCTCAAATTAGGACCCTCGCCTAGAGCAATATGAAGTCTCTGTAATTCATCTTCCTCCCAAGCCAATAAGGGTCTTCTGAAATTAAAAGCCCAGCTATTCTGATTTCGGGCCGTGGACCACTGCATAAGTATTTAACAATATCATACAACCACTAACAAGAATTTATCCAAGGGAATGAATCAATTACTGTGTTTGGTTCATAAATTTGATTAGGGGTTTGGAAAAGAGAAAGGGAAAAAATATGTGAAAAGTATGTGAAATATAAATATATTTTATTTACATTTTACTTACCTTTTCCTTTTCATTTTTCAAACCTCTCACCAAATTCATGGATCAAACACACAAATAGCCTAAGTAAGAAGTGAACTCCTAAGAACACTGACAATTATGACTGTAGGATGACCAAGGCTTTGACACTTCTAGGAAACAAGTCGAATTTTTAAACAAAAAGTATGAATAAGCATTGGATGTTGTTTCAATGAATTCGCCAACATTTTCTTCTTCTTCTTCTCCTTCTTCTTCTTCATAGATTGTTTCAAGGGTTATGCGTATTTGAAGCCTAGAGGCCGCAAGGAAAAGAGGCAGTGCAACCGTTGAGAATGGAGTCCTGCAAGAGGTCTTGAAGGCTGCAATGGTGGTGGTGGTGGTGATGGCGGTGGTGGTCTTGGATGGAAGAAGAGGTGGTTGAGCTGGGACTGGGAACATAACTGAGGTAATATCAACAACAGCCATTTTATAGAGAGTTGGGATGAAAAGAAACCTAATGACCATGGTGGTTTTGGTCAAAGGAAGTAGAGAGGCTGGCTAATATTTCATGCAGGATGTTTGCTATATATAGTTATAGATACAAGTAATATAGTCTTGGGTTTTTTGTATAATGATTAATGTCATTTATGGTGAATGGTTTCAAATTTTACAATACTAAAAGGTAAATTATATTTTTCAACCTCCAAGTTTGACTAAATTTATTTTGATCTATCACTTTCTAGTTACAATAATTAATTCATCATATTTTGACTAATGTTTAAATATAGTCCTCTCACCACTGTTTAAAATTTAAGTGAAAGTTAAAATATACAAGAGTTAGAGATTAAAAAGTGTAATTTTTTTTTATTATATATATATATATTTTTCTCTTCCAGCTAATGCCTTCTAAAATGTGTGCACTTGGTCTTTAAGTGGGCTCTGTAGGTAGGGAGGATGTGGACGGTGGTGAGGAAGGGAGGAAAAGGGATGAGGGGTGGCTAGAGAGGGAGATGGCAGATGGAAGGGTTGTGAGGTGGGGAACAGGGATTGGCCGAAAGAGAGATGTTGGCAAGGTGTAGGAGAGGGTGGACGAGGGAGGAGGGAGATAAGAGGGGTGGTTGCTAGTGGGAAGATTGGAGGGCCTATGTAATGAAGCAATTGATTTTTAGAATTTTAAGGTTTTCAATCCATGATACTAATCTCAATTAGGGATAAAATGATAATAAAAATTTTTGGAAAAGAGTTGGAGTTAAAAAGAGAGTAATCTGTCATGTAAATAAAAGTTTCATGGAATATGCTTGTTTTGCTAATTATATTGACACAATAAAATTCTCATTATACTTGGTAGACTAGTATAGTATTTTATTGGGTTAATTACACTTAAGGCTCATTGGAGAATTGGCTATTTTAGTTAATTTTTTAACTTATAAAAAGATAAAAATAGAAAAAATGGTGTAATAACTTATAATGATTTTTTTACTTTTTAACTATTTAACTATTTTAGCCAATTGACAAACAAGCCTTTAGTACTTATGTACTTTCACTATAATTTCAATTTGATCATTTCACTTTTAATTATGACAGTCAATCATTTAGACTTTAAGTCAAGAAATAATGTCATTATTTCATCTATCTACCATTAATAAGAATAACAAAACTTAGCATATTAGTTAAATGTGACATTTTTTCATCTCATTACACTTTTATCAAAATTTCAATGTGAAAAATCTAGAAATTCCCTAGATATTGATTTGTGATTATGTATCAATTTTAAGCAGTAAATAACAATCACAATCAAGATAAATCGACACAACAATTTTACGTGGAAAAACCACAATTGAAGCGCCTCTAATTGTGATAAAAAACCACGGGCAAAAGTTACAAAACAATCCACTAAGAGACATAAAGGAATTACACAAGTGTACTCTCAATTACCTAGCAAATCCAAGCCCAAATTGAACCGAACCCTATATGCCTCTTCTAGCTCCGTCTTCATCTTGAAATTGTCTTGTACAACGTTGAATCCACAACGCCGAAGTCGAATCAACGATGATGAGCCACTCCAGAATCCACCAAAGCTTCAAGCCCAAATTCCACAGAATCCACCAAAGAACAACTCTCTCTTTTTTTGAATAAAATAAATTAAACAAACCCTTTGATATAATCCACTTAATTCATGATTAATCTCTCACAGATATTAAAGGAAACGACTAAAAAAGCTCCAGAAGAAAACCCTAACACCCAAAAAGAAGATCTGGCAGCCATCACCCTAAAACCTGATTGAACCGCATATTTATAGAAAACAGATCCGTGATCTCCACTCGAGTGCAAGAATGGCCGCTCGAGCGGATCTACGCCCGAGCGAAAAAAAAAACAACTCCCAGTACTTTTGCAGGCGAGTGAAACTTCTGAAAGGTTGCGATCTCCACTCAAGTGCAAGAATGGCTGCTCGAGCGGACAAACAATTTTGACTGCAATTTTGCTTGTTGCTTCGGGGGTGCTGCCCTTCGACCCCACTTGGGCGCTGTCCCGGACCCGCCAAGGGGCGCTGCCCACTCGACCCCGCAAGCTAACCGGGCAGCTCGATCCCTGACATAGTCAACGAAGTGGCAAACATGATAGAATTAGCATCACAAACTTCTCTGCAAGGCACAATTAGGGTTGGATTCACATCTAAAACTCATAAACTCACTGAAATAAAAGATCGAATACAATTACAACTGAAAGGAATTTTGTCAAACGGGATTGCCAAGAATAAAAACCTAACACAATGTAATCCTTGTACTTTCACTAAAATTTCATTGTAATCCCTTCACTTTTAATATCTGTCAACCTCATTAACAGTAGATGGACGGAAGGGTCACATTGTAATTTGACTTAAAATGTAAGGAATTAACTATCAAAAAGAAAGTGAATGAATCAAAACGAGATTACAATAAAAGTGCATTGGTGCTTAAGTATAATTAACTCTATTTTCTTCTTAACGTATAAATGTTACATAAAATATAGTTAAAATTTTTAGTGTATTTGAAAGTCTTGCTAATTGTTAAGGCGTGTTAAATCAGTGACAATAGCATGAACATTGAGAAGGAAAGCTCACTTAACTAACCCCTATACACTTCAATTTCAAAGGTCAGGAGATCGATCCTCGCTAAATGTAAAGATTAATTAATAATTTCTTCCCAATTATATATATATATATATATATATATTTCTTTCACATTATGGGGTTTTATCTTAGATTATTATTATGCGGTTACTGTTAGACTGGTGAACTAATTATTGGACTCATATATCTATTGGACTATAATTGTCTAATTGTAATTCTATTTAGAGTATATTGGTGATAAATCCAATCTAAGGAGGTTATAAAACATTAGGTTTAATAGATTTTTTTATTAATGAGAGGTCCACCATTTGTAAAATAGTTTGCTGAGAAGTCTTTTTTTCTTGTTTTAAAAGACATTTTATTTCTAATTTTACCCCTAAATTGATTTGTTGATTTTTTTTATCTATTGACTTTCATTAACTATTTGTTCAAATTTCTTTTCTCTTTGTTCAAAAAAAATTCCCATCTGTTCAAAATTTTGCCTATCTATTCAAATTTATATATATCTGTTCAATTTCTTCCGTTTATCTATTCAAACATCTGTCCAAATTTTATTGTCTGTTCGTTTTTTTCCTATCTATTGAAATATTAAGCCCCTATTTGTTCAAATCTTTCTTTTCACTCTCTCTGTCTCTCCATATCTGTTGTAATATGTTTTACCATCATCATCATCATCATCAACAACAACATATATGTTCATTTTTTTCCTATTTGTTGAAATACGAAACCCTATTCGTTCAAATCTCTCTCCCCCCCTCTCTCTCCCTTCCTCCATATCTATTGCAATATTTGTCCATTACAAATCAGTTTCTTCATCAACAACAATCATCATCATCATCAACATCAACAATCAACTACCAAAAAAAAAAAGAGAGAGAACAAAAATGTTATCTGCTAAAAGAAAAATACACACACATACATACATATATATATGTCTAACTAGTTCTGTTGATTCTTGCATATATATATATATATATATATGTATATATATATATATATATATGTATGTATGTATGTATGTCTTGCTAGTTCTATTGATTTTGTTAGTGTATAATTGTTAATAGCTTTATAATTGTTAATAACTTTAGTAACTTTAGCACTTTATTCTTTATGCTTTCGGTGCCTCAATTGACATCCTATGTTGTCTTCTCCTCTCTATAAAGAGAGTGCATTCTCTTTGTAATACACACACAATTACAGACAAACAATTCAGTGTCTCTCTCTCTCTCTATCCTCTCTCACTCTCTCAAATTATTGGCGGGAGATACGAAGACGTTTAGAGAGAGCACCAAATGTTCTCCTCGCTATCCTCCTTTCACTTACCCGCACTTTCCACTACTGTACTGTTTACTAATCCTTCCATAGATCTTTTCTCTACTGATTTTGATACAGGTTCCTCCTTCATCGAGACGCCCTTGCTCACTCCTGATCCCGTCCAGCCTGCTCTCCCTGAAGGTCTCCCTCTTATTGCCACACCTCCTTCTCCACCGGTTCTTCCTCCCACCGATCCTCCTACGGGTCGACCACGCCGGGTAACTCAACCTCCTATCCATCTTCGTGATTATATTGTTGGATCTGCTGCCTTCTCTACTTATGAACCTACCTCCTATCGTGAGGCTTGTACTAATCCTCTTTGGCAGCAAGCTATGACTGATGAACTCCAGGCCTTAGACAAAGCTCATACTTGGGATCTTGTTGATCTTCCTCCTGGAAAAACTGCGATTGCCTGCAAATGGGTTTACAAAATCAAAACACATTCTGATGGCTCTATTGAACGCTACAAAGCTCGTCTTGTTGCCAAGGGTTTCAACCAGGAATATGGTATTGATTATGAGGAGACATTCTCTCTTGTTGCTCGGCTTACCTCTGTTCGCAGTTTACTTGCTATTGCTGTTGCTCGCCACTAGGGGCTCTTTTAGATGGATGTCAAAAATGCTTTCCTCAATGGTCATCTTCTTGAGGAGGTCTACATGCAACCTCCACCTGGGTCCACTTTTCCACCTCATCAGGTTTGCAAACTACAGCGTGCTCTCTATGGCCTCAAGCAAGCGCCTCGTGCTTGGTTTGCTATGTTCAATTCTACCATTCATGACTTCGGGTTCACCTCTAGCTCCTATGACTCTGCTCTTTTTATACGGACTATTTCTCATGGTACCACTCTTCTTCTTCTGTATGTGGATGATATGGTTATCACTGGCAATGATGAAGCTGGTATTCTCCACCTCAAACAGTTTCTCCACTGACAGTTTGAGATGAAGGACCTTGGTACTCTTAACTACTTCTTAGGCCTTGAAGTCTCTCATGATTCTACTGGTTCCTATTTGACCCAGGCCAAATATGCATCCGATCTTCTGGCTCGTGCTGGTCTTACTGATTGCAAAACTACCTCTACTCCAGTTGATCCTCAGATTCGTCTCACTCCTCTCGATGAGACTCTTCTCTCTGATGCTACTCTTTATCGCCAGCTCGTCGGCAGTCTTGTCTATCTCACCGTAACTCGTCCTGACATTGCCTATGCTGTTCACATTGTCAGTCAGTACATGTCAGCTCCTCGCACTCCCCACTATACTACTCTACTCCGCATCCTTCACTACCTCAAAGGCACTCTGTTCCATGGCCTTCACTTCTCTGCTTCTTCTTCTCTTGAACTGCGTGCCTTTTTCGATGCTGATTGGGCTGGGGATCCTACGGATCGACGCTCTACCACGTGATTCTGCTTCTTCTTAGGGGATTCTCTTCTTGCTTGGCGTAGCAAAAAACAATCCCTCACTGCCTGCTCTAGCACCGAAGCTGAATACCGAGCTCTTGCTGATACTACTTAGGAACTTCTCTGGCTTCGCTGGCTCGTTGCTGATATGGGTGTTTCTTCTTCTGGTCCTACCCCTCTCTATTGTGACAATCAGAGTGCCATTCAGATTGCTCACAATGATGTTTTTCATGATCGCACCAAACATATTGAGATTGATTGTCATTTCATTCGCCAGCATGTTACCTGTGGTACTGTTCATCTTCTCCCTATTGCTTCCGTCAATCAACCCGCTGATATCTTCACTAAGGCTCATCCTCCTGGCCGCTTCAATGATCTTGTTTCCAAACTCAACTTGGTTGATGCTTTCTCTCCTTGAGTTTGCGGGGGGATGCTAGTGTATAATTGTTAATAGCTTTAATTGTTACTAACTTTAGTAACTTTAGCACTTTATTCTTTATGCTTTCGGTGCCTCAATTGGCATCCTATGTTGTCTTCTCCTCTCTATAAAGAGAGTGCATTCTCTTTGTAATACACACACAATTACAGACAAACAATTCAGTGTCTCTCTCTCTCTCTATCCTCTCTCACTCTCTCAAATTATTGTTTCAGATTTCACCACTCATAGATATATACATACATATATATAGAACCTCGTGGCGATGGAATCGTTGATGGAGAACTAGCGCTTATTGAGGAATTGAAGGGACTTCTTGGTCTGAGAGTTTAGGGTTTCAATCTTGCGCTTCAGAGCATCAAATTTTCTCTAAATATTTTGTTCGAGTGATGAAAAGTGATTGGAGAGCTCTTTCCTTAGTAGAGTACAACTCGTTATCAGAGTGGTTTGTCTCTAAAACTCGTCGAAGCTCTTAGCGGCAGAGGCTAAGTCAACTCGTCAAAGTCCAACAGAGATCAACGATTGATTTTAGTTGTGAGAGTGAAGAAGAAGTATCGAAGAAACCCTAGAAATTGAAGAGAGAGAGAGAGAGAGAGAGAGAGAGAGAGAAACATGTGGGCAAAGTTGAAAGAAGGTAGCAATGGAGGGCAGCAGAGGACGGCGGCGACAGAGGGCGGTAGATCCGTCTATCTGCAAAGTCAATCTAAGAGGGTAGATCAACTTCTCCAACAGTGACAGAATTGAAAGGAGTAGGAGCTTAAGGGAGAGGCAGTGGCTCTAGTGTTGGCAGCAGCGACGAAGAGCTGGCAGCAGCGGCGGAGGAGGCGGTGTTGAACTGAGGAGAGAGAGAAATGTGGGCTTAGTTTGGTTTGGTTTGGGATATGCAGATATGCAGATATAACATGTATATATATGAGGGTAGTTTAGTTATTTAGCAAAGCCTTGTCCTTATGAACATAATGTTTTAACACCTGAATTTTTAGACAAATAAAATCTAATTTTGAACTTTTAAACCGAGTGCCCTTGTATTTATATTGTCAATGCTCCTACCCATTGAATAATAAAATAATAAACAAATAAAGCATTGTTGTGAAATATTTAGATAACAATCAAAAGAGTTGTAATTAGAGTTCTAATGACTTTTAGGGCCCTTGTATTTATATTGTCAATGCTCCTACCCATTGAATAATAAAATAATAAACAAATAAAGCATTGTTGTGAAATATTTGGATAACAATCAAAAGAGTTGTAATTAGAGTTCTAATGAGTTTTAGGCCAAAGTGGAAATAGAGGAAAGTTTTAGCATGTGGAAAGTGTGGTATGCCATGTAGTAAACCACATGGTGTGATAAATAGTGGTGTATAGTGAATGTTTTATCACCTATAAATAGGTGAGTTTGCATGGTAATGAATATATAGAAAAATTGTATATTATATGTGTGATCTTTTATTTCCTCTTCCATTGTGGCTCTTCCTTCTTTATTTTCTTTAGTTTTATAATACGTTATCAGCACGAGATTCTAGCCAGCTGAGAAGAAAAGCTACTAGATGGTTGTAATAAAGTATAAATAAATTCTAAACCTAATTATATATTTCCTTAATATATTTACGTGATACTAAATATATCGTTTTTGTTAAATTTAGTAATCATGTCAAATCTTTCAAAATTAGAATTCTCAGCACTTAACATTTCTAGAAAAAATTATTTATCTTGAATTCTTGATGTTGAGATCTACCTTGAGGCAGTGAATCTTGGAGATACCATAAATCATATAAATAAAGTATCCCTACAGGATTGCGCAAAGGCAATGATTTTCATTCCCCATCATCTCCACAAAGAATTAAAAAATAAAACCCTACGGTAAAAGATCCACTAATTCTATGGAATAATTTGAATGAGAGATACGAGTACTAGGAAACTGTAATCCTCCCAAGAGCCCGTTATGATTGGTTGCACATGAGGTTGCAAGATTATAAATCAATTAGTGAGTACAATTCTACTTTATTTAAAATAATCTCTCGATTAAAATTATGTGGAGAAAAAATTAGTGAAGAAGATATGCTTGAAAAAATATTCTCCACATTTCACGCTGACAATGTGCTCCTGCAGTAGCAATATAGAGAGCGTCGTTTTTCAAAGTATTCTAAACTGATTTCATGCCTTCTTGTGGCTAAACAAACTAATCGATTGTTATTGAAAAATCATATATCCCGTCCAACGGTTCTGCTCCATTCCTTGAAGTGAATGAGGTTGCATTTCATGGTCGTGGACGATGGAGAGGTCATGGTTTTGGACGTGGCCGAGGTAGAAATAATTATCGAATTCGTGGGGCATATGTTCAGAAAAATAACATGCCATTCCACTATAAGTGGAATAATTCTAGAACATCACAAGAAAGGGGAAAAGGTTTGCAGAATAAACCTCCCAAGAATCATAAAAATGCTTCTTACAGATGTGGCATGGCAGGGCATTGGTCGCATACTTGTCTTATGCCTAAATATTTTGTGGATCTTTATCAAGCCTCGATAAAAAATTAAAAAAGAAAAGGAATTGAGATGAATTTCACAGATCATTATAAGCCCATTGATATTAATCATCTTGATGTTTCCGATTTCTTTGAAGATTCTGAAGGAAAAATTGATCATTTAATTGGTGATGAAAATGTTCACACTGATTAACTTGATTTTCTAGATATCATGGCGTATTGTCCTATTTTTATTATGATTTTGAAGTTTGTATTTTTGGGTTTAATAGTTTGTATTTTCTTGCTTTAAGTTTTGAGAATAATGAATTTCAGTTTTTTATAGGCATGGCTTTCATTGATGCATTAACTAACTCTAAAATGATTGGTGATGATATTTGTCTAGTGGACAGTGCAATCTTGCGTGATGCAAAATATTTTATACAATTAGTCATAAGCTAATGTCAATACAATTTCAGATTCTGCAAACTAGATTGAGGGCTCCAGAAGAGCCAATACTATGTTGCCAAATGGAACAAAATTTGTATTGATGAAACTTTGTATTCTACTGGATCTAGAAGAAATCTGTTAACTTTCAAAGATATATGTCGTAATGGTTATCATATTGAAACTATAAATAAAGGTCAGGAAGAGTATTTATTGATCACTTCAACTAATTCTAACAAGAAGCTAGTATTAGAAAAAACTTCCTACATTTTTGTTTGGATTATATTATACGACAATAAAAATGATTTAGTCATATATTGTCATGCACCAGAAGTGCTCTGACCCAAAAATGTTTATACTATGGCATAACCGACTCGGGCATCCGGGATCTATAATAATGCGTCGAATAATTAAAAATTCACATGGACATCCATCAAAGAACTAGAAGATTCTTTTATCAAGTGATTATCCATGTTCTTCCTGCTCACAAAGGAAATTAATTATCAAACCATCACCCACAAAAGTAATTGTTGAATCACCATCCTTTTTGCAAAGAATTCAAGGGGATATATGTGGACTCATACACCCTTCTTGTGGACTATTTTGTTATTTTATGGTTTTAATCGATGCATCAATCAGATGGTCACATGTTTGTTTACTTTCTACATGTAATGTTGCATTTGCCAGGCTCCTTATTCAAATAATTAAATTGCGAGCACATTTTCCATACCATCCTATCAAGACAATTTGTCTTGATATTGCCAATGAATTTACATCCCGAGCATTTGATAATTATTTCACGTCCATTGGCATTGATATTGAACACCCTATTGCACACACTCATACCCAAAATGGTTTAGCTAAATCTTTCATTAAGAGACTTCAGTTGATTGCTCGGCCTTTGCTTATGAAAAGCAAATTACTTGTTTTAGCATATGGTCATGCTATATTGCATGCAGTATCTTTGATTCGTGTCAGACCAACTGCATATCATGAGTACTCACCATTACAACTTGTATTTGGTCAACCACCAAAATGTTAGTCACATTAGAGTGTTTGGTTGCGCAGTTTACACTCCTATTACACCTTCACAGTGCACTAAAATGGATCCACAACGCAGGCTTGGAATTTATATTGGTTTTGATTTTGAATCAATCATTAGATATATAGAACCTTTGATTGGTTATGTGTTTAAGGCATGATTTGAGGATTTTTATTTTGATGAAACAATTTTCTCATCATTAGACGGAGACAAGTCATAGCCTAAAGCTCGGCAGGAAATTACTTGGAATACTTCGATCTTATCTTGATCCTCGTACTAATCAATGTGAACTAGCAGTTCAAAGGATCATTCATTTGCAAAGTATTGCAAATCAGTTACCGGATGCATTCACTGACACAAAAAATGTGATAAAATCTTACATACCAGTAGCTAATACCCCAGCAAGAATTGATGGTCCTGTCGGACAATCAGTGGGTATAGTTGCAAATGAGTCTAAGGCAAACCAGAAACGTGGAAGACCCATCGAAGCAAAAGATAAAATTTCTCAAAAAATAGAAGCTCAAGAACAAATAGTTGGTACTCTAGAAGAAAGCATAAATGGATCTCCTAGAGAGATCATATCCATAAATGAAAACACCTCTGAAGAGGTTAGAACCACAAAACAGGCTATAGCAAGTCTATCCAAATCTCCTACTTATGAACCTCCAGAAGAAGAACCTCCAAAAGAGAAATCTCTTGAAGAGTTATTCCCTGAAATGGAAAAGGTACTTGAAAATAGTGAAATCTCAATACATTATATGAGCACAAGAGAAGTTTGGGATAAAAATCAAATTGTTGTCGACAACATATTTTCATTTAAAGTTGCTCTTAACATTACCAGAAATAATGCTGAAAACATTATCAAAAGTGATAATGACAATGAACCACAAACTGTAGAGAGCAATACAAGTAGAGTTAAACTCACTTACAAAACGTAAAGGATTTTGACCTGTAGTGAAGGGATACAACCTGTGGGACATAAATGGGTGTTTGTTCGAAAACGTAATAAGCAAAATGAAATTGTAAGATATAAAGCACAACTTCTTGCACAAGGTTTCTCGCAGAGACCTGTTATTGATTATGAGGAAACATATTCATCTGTAATTGATGCAATTACATTCAGATTTTTTATTAGCTTGGTAATCACAGAAAAATTAAATATGTGTCTAATGGATGTAGTTACAGTATATTTATATGGATCACTAGATAGTGATCTATATATATATATATATATGAAAATCGCTAAGGGATTTAAAATGTCAGAAGCATCTAATTCAAAACCCAGAAGTGTTTATTCAATCAAGTTACAAAGATCTCTACGCGGGTTGAAACAATCTGGACGCATGTGGTATAATCGGCTCAGTGTATATCTGTTGAAAAAAGGATATGTAAATGATCCGATTTGTCCATGCATTTTTATTAAGAAATCAGAATCCGGATTTGCAATTGTTGTAGTATATGTTTATGATTTGAATCTTGTAAGAACTTCAGAAGAGCTTACAAAAGCTGCAGAATATTTAAAAAAGGAATTTGAAATGAAAGATATTGGCAAAACAAATTTTGTCTCGACCTGCAGATCGAACATTTTCTGAATGGGATTCTTGTACATCAATCAACATATATAAAAAAAAAGTCTTGAAGAACTTTTATATGGATGAAGATCATCCATTGAGTACTCCTATAGTTGTTCGATCTCTTGATGTGAAAAAAGATCTTTTTCGACCTCGAAAAGATAATGAAGAACTCGTTGGTCTTGAAATATTGTATCTTAGTGCAATTGGTGCACTTATGTATCTTGCAAACTATACCAGATCTGATATTGCATTCACTGTCAATTTATTAGCAAAATATAGTTCCGCACCAACCCGAAGGCATTGGAATGAAGTAAAGCAAATATTACGTTATCTTCGTGGAACAACTGATATGGGTTTATTTTATTCAAATAAATCCAAGCAATGGTTAATCGAATATGTAGATGTTGGATATTTTTCTGATGCATATAAAACCAAATCACAAACAGGATATGTTTTTATTTATGGGCATGTTGTTATATCTTGGTGATTAGTAAAACAAACATTGATTGCTACTTCTTCAAATCACTCAGAGATACTTGCAATTCACGAAGCAAGTCAAGAATGTATTTGGCTTAGATCCATAATCTATCATATTCAAGAAAGATGTGGATTGTCTTCAACAAAAAATAGTCGAACCATATTATATGAAGATAATGTTGCACGTATCACACAAATCAAAGGAGGCTATATCAAAGGTGACAGGACTAAACACATTTTACCAAGATTCTTTTACACACATGAGCTTTAGAAGAATGGTGATATTGATGTTCAACAGATATGCTCAAGTGATAATTTGGTAGATCTATTTACTGAAGCATTACCGACTGCAACATTCAAGAAGCTGGTGCATAATATTGGGATGCGTCGACATAAAGACCTATTATGCAACATTGAGGGAAATTCATCAATTTTAGCAGATTTGTAGATTGTACTTTTTTCCTTTGTCTAAGGTTTTTTTTCCACTAGGTTTTCCTTAGCAAGGTTTTAGTGAGGCAATCTAAACAAATCACATACAATAATATTGTACTCTTTTTTCTTTACCAAAGGTTTTTTCCTACTAGATTTTCCTTGGTAAGGTTTTAACGGGGCATATTCTTAGTATATGGTTATCTAATAGGGAATGTTATGAAATATTTGGATAACCATCAAAAGAGATGTAATTGGAATTCTAATGAGTTTTGGGTCAAAGTGGAAATAAAAGAAAGTTTTACTATGTGGGAACTACGGTATGTCATGTGTTAAACCATATGGTGTGTTGAATAGTGATATGTAGTGAAGGTTTTATCACCTATAAATAAATGAGTTTGCATGGAAATGAAGATATAGAAAAATTATGTATTATATGTGTGACCTTTTATTTTCTCTTCCATTGTGACTCTTCCTTCTTTATTTTGTTTAGTTTTATAATAAACATTATGAATTGCATTATGAATTAAAGGTGATATTTGGAGTTCTATTAGTTGGAGTTATCTTTCCAGAATGGGCGGCTTGTGATAGCCTTTGATAGATCGCCTTTCATTTGGCGCTTTTTTTTTTTTTGGCGTGGGGTTGTTGAAATATGATACATCAACCCAAAGTTTTGCTTTATCTAATTGCTGAAAGTAATATTTTGGCTTGGTTTGCTAAAAAAGTCTTATCTTTTTTTTGTTTTTGTTTTTGTTTTGTTTTGCTCTCTTCAACATTAGAGCATACGTTTTATTTTGAAATTTTTATAACAATAGTCTCAAACTCTATTATTTTAGAGGTCAAACAATTTAAAAAATAAATATTATTCCTATTTATTTATCTCTCCATTCACAGTTCACTCTACCTATTTGTCAACCTAATTTATATATTCACGTGTCATCTATTTTTTCAATTATTTGTTCACATGTTATTTCTTATTTGTCCACGTGCCACCTATATATCCACTTAATCTGCCTATTTATTCGTATCACCAACACCATCAATTGCTACTGCCAACCACCTCTAACAAGTTTTTCAATGTTAGCAATTTTTTTGACACCAGTGACTTTTCCATCAACGGCAAACAAAGGTCTGCCGACAGTGGGATAAAAGTAGAAAAAAATTCATTCAAAACAATAATGTATCTTTCTCGCCAAACAATTTCATTAATCATGTCATTGTCACCAAAACAAAACAATGAAAACAATAATTTATCTTTCTCACCAAACAATTCCATTACTCATATCATTATCACCAAAACAAAACAATCCTTGAACCTAATGTGTAATCACTACTAAAAAAAGTACTTTTTGCGACCGCTACAAGCCGTCGCAAATAATAAAAAAACAGTCGCAAAAGACTTTTTGCGACGGCCTATGCGACGGCAAATGAGGGTCGCGAATGTGGGGGTGGCAAATACTTTTTGCGACCGCAAAATAACAGTCGCAAACTATTTGCGACTGCCTAACCTACTTTTTACAACAGCTATTTTGCCGTCGCAACAAAAAAAAAAAAAAAATTCAAAAACACTTTTAGCGACTTCTTTTTTACCGTCGCAAATAATTATTTTTATAATAAAATCATATATACGTTTATTACAACAAAAAAATCAATTGCAAACACCTAACAATTTTTTTTAATAAAAAATAACAAAATTAACAAATTAATTTAAACTCATAATAGAAATACATTCACATATAAGTGTGCAAACAAAATATAAACTTTCATACATGTAAAAGAAATATCCATCAACCATCCTTAAAATATATTGTGCTAAAAGATTCAAGTCCTCAAAAAAAAAAAAAAAAAAGAAGAATAAAGAAAAAGAAAAAAAAAAAAAAAAGAAGAAAAGAAAAGAAAAGAAAAGAAAGAGCAACATAATCTCAGTTTGGCTCCCAAACATCAGCCGCTTGATTATATCAACTACTCCCTCAACAAAACCTGCAAAAACATATACACGTGACTTGAAAATTTAATGCAGTTTAACTTGAAATAATAAAAATAAAACTATTTGAAAAGAAATTGTCAAGAGAAAAAAAAAAGGTTCATTCTCTAAATTCTTTTGCTTGGAGTAAAGTACAAAAATATAGATGCCAATTCATAATTTGCACAAATAAATAGACAAGAAAATGGTCACCCAATCCAATCAGATTAATGAATAAACCAAAGAATTTGAAAAATGAACATGATTAACATAATCTTTGTCCTAGCATAGATTAATACCAAAACAACAAGAAGAAATTTGACTTCACTATTTAGAAGTTCACATCAAGTTCCTGACTTCACTATGTAATTCAAGAATTAGCAATGAAGAATTTTGGAAACCTTTTATCAAAAGAGTTGCCCATGTGTCGGAAATAATAAGCACCATCAATGCAACTAACAATCTGCCATAGGAAGGTTATGATTTATGTATATTTCTTAATTCAGAAAAAAAGAAGCCCATAGGTCCAACATTCCACTAATTCCGATGCTTACAATAATTATATGAAAGCCCACATCATCCAACATAACTATAATGACCAACACTGACATGCTTCTTTCTAACTCACTTCATCTGAAGCGAATGGTGACAATTTCAACCATGTGTGTGTGTTAGAGAGAATTCAAAGCCATCATCCACTGGTATTTTTCAAAGGCTTGCAACTTTGAAGTAAATATTCAACAACAATTCAACTATCAATAGCAAAGCCTGTTCATCATAAATTTCTACCATTTAATTAAACTAAGCTTTCAAGATCCAAATACATATGGAATGGCCCATCAATTTGACTAAATTCATAAATACTTGGTGGATAGTTTTTTTTTAATTTTATTTATTCTTCTGGGAAAAAGAATTGATCAACAGCAAAGGACTTATGGTATTTGCATTAAACCAAGGGAAGATTACCAGCAAGCTCTAAGGACCCCACTCCATATATAAACAAACATTCATTAAAAGCAGAGAAATAGGTTCGTATAATGTGTCAATAATTTCCTTTTGAAGAGCAGAGTGGCATACCTATTCATTTTCTTTTGAAGCTTGTTGCCCACTAGATGCATTTGACACCTACAATATGTTAGTATAATGTGTTAATAATTTCCATATGTACATATACAAATTGATGAAACGTAAAATTCGTCAATTTGTAAGTATTGTACCTCTCTCAAGCTCGAACTCCCAGATGCATATGCAAATTCGTAAAATTCGTCAATTTAACATAATTCTGCAGTAGCACATTCATGTTGTGTATCGTGTTCCCATTCCCATTTCTCATACTGAAGTAATTCACATTCCAAGTAGCATTGGAAAAACTAAACAAACACTAAAGAAAAGAACCTGCCAGATTAGAGTTTCAGGCATGCTACTACAATTTTTTTGTTATGAATTTATGACACTCACTGATTCCATTATAAATAGAAAAACATCTACTAGTATCATAAAAAACAAGCCTAGTTATCCACCCAAAACAAAAAAAAAAGCAGCCTAGTTCATAGCTAGGTAACCTAAACCATTGGTTTAAAATGGAAAACCGCATTCCAAATTCACGAATTTTGAATAAATTTGGATCAACCATGGGTTATTTTGGTCAAATCCGCAAATTTAAAACAAATTCTATTTTAAGCCACACGTCTGACAGATTGCCACAAGAATTCAACATCTTCAAAAGGTCATTGCATTTGGAATCAAACATGCAACCTATGAAAGGCATAGTTGGTGCAATTTATTCAAGCTGCCATAGATTAATTTTTTTTTAAATTTTATTTTGGAAATCTATGCTAGTGTGTTTGATGTACTGTGGTGGGGGGGACAGTTGGGGAATGAATGCTTTTAGTTTCTTTTTTATTATTATTTCAACTTAGAAAAGATCACCACAAGAAATGCACTATCACCTATAAACCATCAAAGCATTTATTAATTATTTTGCAAGTATAGTTTATTTATTCAATAATCAATATATATTGCATCTGGTTTCTAAACAGAAAATAGTAATATGCCTTTGTTTGGTGCAAGAGGGAACTCCAGGGAACACCTGGCATATCCTTTCTTTGCATAACTTTGTTACTTGATAAGATAAATACTTCATCACAAAATATATATTGATTTCCCCTCCTTTCATATGGTTATAAAGAGTGGTGACCTTTGGGCAAGAACTCATAGCTGCACATCTACAGCCTCTCCTTCCAATATTCCATGTGATAGTGAGCCTCAAAGCAGACTAACTCACACAGGTCTAGGAGTTCTTGGCCACTTGCCAACTATCCATTCTCTATCTACCCACAATTGTGACCAAATTCATCATCAACAGCTTAATCTTCTTAGTTAGACCTATTTCCCTGAACTTTTTCACTACAAAATGGTGAATTTAGCAATCCAAAAAAATTTTCCTAATTATTTCGTAAATGTTTATCTTAGGAGGAAAAAAATCTAGATACAATTGAATTGAATTGGGCTCTAGAGAGAATGGAGTTTTGGTTGACAAATGTGAAATAGAAGTGGCAATGCTGCTAGAATAACAGGATGTTTTATTAGGTGTTTGATTGTCAACAAAAATTGATCTAATGTTTGGAAGTACTTAAATAACCTCTAGTGTGATCTATACATGCTATTCCTATCATAGCACATTTATGTTGTATAGCACATTCCCGTTCCCATTTCTCATACCAAAATAATCCTAATTCCAAGTAACATTTGAAAATCTAAACAAACACCAAAGAAAATAGCCTACTATGTTGGAGTTCCAGACATGCTGCTACAATTTCTTAGTTACGAATTTACAATGCATACATCGATTCCATTATAAACAAACAAAAATAAATAAAAATAAAAAACATGCACTAGAATTATCAAAAGCAAGCCTATTTCCTAGCTAGGTAACCTAATTCATGTATTTGAAATGGCAACCGCAAGCCAGAGCATGGATTCACGAATTTTGAACAAATTTGGTTCAAATTTGCGAGTTATTTCGGTCAAATGCACAAATTTAGAACAAATTCTATTTTAAACCATGCATATCTATCTTCCATGAGAATTAAACATCTTTTTCAAAAGGTCATGGAATTGGGAATCGAACACAACCTTTTCAAGGGTTTGTTTGATGCAATTTAGAAGACAAAGGGATATTTCTTGATAGTTTAAGGTCTATTTGTGCGGATCAAAATGATACTTCTCAATAGTTTAGGGTCTTAATGTGAATATCCCAATATATAAACAAAAACAAAAAAACACATTCATAAATAAATCAAATTTAAGACTGTCATTTTATACAGAAATGGGAAAACTCATCGACACACCTCATCAGATCAGAATAAGATTACAGAGTATGAATAGCGAGGGTTAAATTTAAGAGAACACTATGGTGCACACCTTTATATCCAGAATGGCATAATTTCAATTTTTTAAGTCATAATCAAAAAAAGTAATGCTATAATAATATGTGATATAACTAAAAAAAAGAAAGAAAAAGCACCGATGAAAAAAGAAAGAAAAAGAATTGCAAATAATTGAAAACCTAGATTTCCTAAGTCAGATAGAGAGAAGCAGAGGCGATAGAGGAGGTTGAGGATTGCAAATTTACTTCTATTCTCACAAGACACCGATGAAATCACCTAATTTGCAATGAAATCACCTGAAATTCAACAAATTGACAAGTATATTACAAGCTTGAGAACTCAAGAAAACGAGAGAGAGAGAGAGACAGCGAGACAGAGAGATAGAGATTGAGAGGGAGATTGAGGAACAGAGAAAGAGAGCGAGATTGAAAGAGCGATTCATACCGATGGAGATCTTCAGACGACAATGGCGAGCGGAAAAGCGAGAGAGCAGAGCTATGCATGTCTGTAATGCGAGAGAGAGAGAGAGAGAGAGAGAGAGAGAGAGAGAACAATCCGTGTTTTAATTTTTCTAAAACTAGGGCAAATATAAGGAAGGAAAACGGGTAAAAGAGGAATAAATTGGTTATTTGCGACGGCTGATCAAGTGGTCGCAAATTATGTAGTAGCAAAAGGTCCTTTTTCTAGTAGTGAATTTTGAATTTCTTATCATGCCATACATCACAAAAAAATGAATTTTTCACGGATATGTGGGGCTCATCACGAGTCTCACCTCAATTATCCAAACCATTTGTTTTTTAGACCACGTATAGGTCGTTCATAAGAAAATAAAAAAATAAAAAATCCAGTTGATCCAATAATTATAATCGCTTTAATTTATTATGTGTCTCCCAAAAGATGGATGGTCTAATTTTTAAATAATATTTGTCGTTCATCTTTTTACAAGTAAATGCTATAAACTATGGCTATAATTATTGGATTGATCTGAGCTTTTTCAAGGATGATTTACAAGCTTTTTTTTTTTTTTTTCTTTTGTCTTTGTTCTCATTTTGTTACAAATTAAAATTTTGAAATTTGAAATCAAAAACACATTTGAAAACTATTTTGTTTCTCAAAAACAGTAATACTAACTTTACAAAATTTAGGGAATATATATATATATATATATATTACTTTAAAAATAAATTTTCATTATTTCCTCCTTCCCTGCCTCTCCGCCAACCTAAGCTTTTAGCTTTAATTTCTCCCTCATCAACACGGCAAACATGACCATTGTACACTATAATAATAATATTGTGAGAGCATATTATTGGTAGGAATGAAATCTCAAAGAGAGCTGGCAATGTGGTGGGTATTATTGGTATGTAGGCAGTGTTGGTGGCAATAGCCGTAGCATTAGGGGAGGGGAGGAGAGGAGAGGAGAGGGGAGGCTTGGGTTCATCCAAATAATGGTTTGCTTGAAAAGACACCAAGAAATGAACTTTGTATCCACTTGTGAAGCATATCTTCAAGAATTCTCCCTACTATGTCAGTGACAATAAAATTATTAGAAAATGAAGAATATAGTATAAATTAAAATTTAATGTGTCGTGCATCTCCCATAATGAATATGATACGATCTACACAATCATTATCTAAGTCACTTTTTTATCTACTTTTTCTAACTCAGTAGCATTATTATTCTTTGTCAATTTAAGTCATGTTTATCAACCATGAGCTAAATCTACATTTAATGGCTGTGAAGGAGTGGCTGAACTGAGGTTGCTCTGCTGCTGTTTTCATTGTTATGCTCTGGTGGTCCTGTCCTTGTGGTATGCTTTGATGTTTAACAGTGGACTGCTGGTCTTTTGTGGGGATAATTGTCCTGTCTAATTTGCTTCTGATTGAAGGATGGAATACGGCAAGAAGGATGGATATGAGTAGAAGATTTAAAAATATGCATTATACTACAATAGTGGCATAAAATTCAAGTTGTTATGTATGGGTTCTGTTCTGGTTCTGCTGATGATGAAATTGTTGGGGCTGTTGTTGCTACCTGGGTGTTAATTACTTCTTTTTTTTTTTTTTTGATCGGCAAAAAGAAGACTTTATTGATGGAAGAGGAAAAATACATCAATAAAGAGGAGCTTGGAGCTAAAAACAAGCTCCAACCTCCTAGTTGGTGAGAAACCAACGGGCAAACAAAACAGGAGAAAAAGACCAGAAACAACAGATAAGAAGCACCAAAACAGAACAGATGAAGCAGATTTGCCTTGAGCTACATTGCCTTGCAACAGCCCAAACAAATAAACCAGACACCTTTCCTTGAACAGCTGCAGCCCTTCAACCAAACCACACACCAAACTAAGAAGCCAAACACAGCTGCAGATCAAAAATAAGAGCAGCTTGATCACAATTAGCAGCTGATTGCATGCCACAGCTGGGTGTTAATTACTTAGTGTATGCTGCTGTTGCAAGGAGCTTGCTGGTGTTTTGATTATGAGTATTGGAGGAGTTTGTTGGGGGTGGAGCATGCTGCTGATCTGTGTGGCTGGTCTGCTCAAGGATTTGGTGCTGGTGTATGCTGTCTTATGTTGTTCTCTTTTGTTGTTTGCTTTTCTGTTTTTTTTGGTTCCTCTTGATTGGTTTCTCACCAATCTTTGGGTTAGTGCTTGCAAATGATTGTGCTTCCTTAGTGGTGCCAACCTAGTTGGGATTGTTAAGGTTAGCGTTGATGCTCTTTGGACTTCCCTCTTTGCTGATGTAAGTTATTCGCATGTTTTTGCTTTAATCTATAAAATTTCATTTTGCTGGTAAAAAAAAATAAGGTTAATTTTTTAAGCCTCCCTAATGTTAGGATTCTTATTCGTTACCATTGTTAAATGCATACATTTTGTGATATATTATGCTAAAATATACCAATCATAAGGGGGATTAGGTTCAAGTAAAGGCTCCAATTTCCAAATACCAACAAATCAAATAACAAACGTTGGTGATTTCTACACAATACCATGTAGAATATGCATTTGAGGTGACAAATTACATACTATGTATGCCAGCATACACATACATATACAAAACAACTATGCTATAGTCCCCAAGTTTAAGTACTAAATTTGGATACCATTTGATGTGTCACCATTGATTTAATAGGTCTTACCTTTCATATCTTATATCACTGCATTAATAACACATCAAATGATATCCAAAATTTAATATCCAAATTTGATCGGCATAGCATAGCATTACTGTATGCAAATATACATGTATATATATATATGTTCATGGGCATGCATTCAGTCTTGTCATGAACATCATTCATTAATTGGACTGCAACCTGCATATGATATATGTGATCTGTCTTTGCTTGCACACTACAGACAAACCCTAGATACAAACAAGTTTATACTTTTTCCACCCTTATCCATTACTAGTCTGTGTGCATTTGTCACTGAAGGCAACATGTGAGGAAATAAACTGGAAAGAACCCACAAATGGACTCAAAAGATGGATCACTATGACCCCAAAAAAAAGGCATTTCCATATTTGAGTGAATGCATACCTTACTTTGCGGTGAGATGTGACTGTTCATACCATGGATAAGAGAGAAGAGAGAGAGAGAGAGAGAGAGTGTGTACCATGGATAAGAAGTCAATATGGAGAGAGCTTTTTTGGATAAACTCATGACAATGTGACGAGAGTGATGTTGCATCAGCCTTATTTATGAAAAAAATTATAAGGTGAATTACACCGATAGTCTCTACATTTTATTTCTTGTGCCATTTTGTTCCTTATAATTTCAATTTGCTCAATTTTGATCCTTAATTTTAGATTTTGTGTCAATTTGATTCAATTGATAATGTCGTGTTTTTTATGAAAAATTATTACTAAATTGATTGAAATTAACTTACTGAGTTTTTTTTTTTTTTTTAGATGGTAATTTACTGAGTTAAACAAATTTATAATTTTACTTTGGAAAGCATGACATATGTCACTTATATACATATTTTTCATCAAAAAATGCTAACAATTATAAGCAATTGGATTAAATTAAGACAAAATCATAAATTCAGTGTCAAAATTGAGTCAATTGAAATTATAGGAACCAAAATAATACAAAAACTAAAATAAAGAGACTATCAACGTAATTTGTCCAAAATTATATTTATCTCCGTATGAATTTTACAAGTCTTTTCATCTCTTGCGTGAATTAACACACAAATGTTTATGATATATATGTAAGATCACCTCATCTTCAGAAAATAGGGTGCTAATGTTTTCAAGATATGGTGGATTCTACTTGTATACTTCTTGTGTATGACTTTAATTTTAATTAACACAATTTTTTATTTGCAAATATTTGATAAATTTTTGTTTGCTGTTAGGGGTGATCAGAATTGTTGACATCAAATTTCTACAGAAAAACACAGTTCGAATTATTGCTTCTACATTGTGGATGTGTTTTCATTAACTTGCCATTTGTTTGCCTAAATTTATCTAAACTTTCCTCAAGAGTGTCAACATTCTTTAATCAAAATAAAACTCCATTTGAGTTTAGCACCTTCTCAAATCCAAAGTCAGGAAAAAGAAAATAATAATAAAATAAAATAAGCAGGCTTAGCAAAATCAAATACTCCATTTGCCTCAAAATATTAGTCTGTTATTCTATTTTTCATTATTTCAAAATATTAGTTCATTTTTAAAAATCAAGGAATAAAATAATATGAATTTACTATTTTGCCTTTCTTTAAATTCATTAATAACACAAAAAGTACAATTATGACAATTAATATTGTCAAAAAAAAAAATCGAAAGGTAATTTTGAAAATTTAATATTTTTAAAATATAATAATTATACTATAAAAAAAAGTCAAATTTTTTAAAAAAGACTATTATTTTGAGACAGAGAGTATATTCATGGAAGCATGCTGCATACTAAGCAAAATGTCAATCATCTAAAACTATAACACAAAAGTAATTGAAAATATTTAATAATGGCAGACTCTGCAGAATCGACGGATAGTCAATATTGGATGTGCAGTTAATACTAATTGAAATAATCAAGTAACTATTACAAATTGGATTTTCTTTTATATTAATCCTTATTGTCTCCATTAAATTGTCATATAACAGGCACCAGAAACTTCAATCTTTAGAAACCAAAAGTAGACTTCTGACAATCTTAATGACACGTATTAAGGGGTGGCCTTAATTTTTTAAAAGAAACTAATTTGATAGAACTCTATTAGAGCATTCACAATAAATGTGTTAAAAATGTGTGTTAAAGTGTGCTATATGATAAAAAGTGATAAAAGTGAGACTAAAAAATGTGTGTTAAGAGTTTGTTAATTTAGTGAGTGAATGATGATATAATGGATGTGTTAAGGTATGTGTTAAGAATATATATATATATATATATATTTAATAAATAAAATATAAAATAATTGAAAAGTACAGTGGACCCCACCCCACTGCACTGTCAGTGTCTCTCTCTCTCTCTGTCAGTTAACACATTTGCTTGATAATAGTTGGCCAGCCATAAAATCATCCGGCTAGCTAAAAAAAACTCTACAATTTTTTTTTTTCTTTCTTGAAGGGTCGGACATCTAGGAGGTCGATCGGCCGAACATCCTGCCAGATGACCCCACGACACTTCTCTCTATCTCTCGCTAGCTAAAACGCTGGCTACAATTAACATACTATTTAACATCTAACACTAACTTTGACCACTAATGAACAACTTAGTAGCTCCTTTATCTGAACAAAATGGAACTTGGCTGACCAAAAGTTTAACATTTGACATTAGTGGAGGGTTAATAGCTCCACTGTAAATGCTCTTAGGGCTGGAAATGGAGCGGTGGTTAAGTCTGTTACGTTGAAAAGCACATATTGTTGGCTGTGGTTGCTCTTTTATTTTTGTTTCTTTTGTGTTGTTTGTTGGTTTCTCACCAACTAGCGCTTGGAGCTTCAATTAGCTCCAAGCTCCTCTTTATTGATGTTCTGTATCCTTTTTGCATACTTTCATCAATAAAGATTTTTTTGCCGATAAAAAAAAAAAAAAAAAAAAAAAAAAAAACCGTTGAAAAGCACATGCCAAACCTTTTTGTGGTCATTTTGAAAATAAACCGAAAACATAATCATTCAACATCAAGTATTCACAACAATTATCAAAACTAAGATTTTAGTTAAAATTAAACAAAAATGGATTGATAAATGCCTTATTCAAGCAAATAATAATAAGTACTTATTTACTTTTTAAATAAAATGTCTTTTTTGCTCTTCCGTATTAGTTGACAACTATTATTATTAACCACTTCTTCGCTAGGACATCATAAAATAGGCACAATGAAACTTCTCCATTCCTGCGATGGTTTTAGGAGTTTTAAACAAGGCATTAATGATCCTAGGAATGCTTTGATTTATTTTATTATTATGCTCTATTTGGTTCACTAGAATGAGATGGAATGGAATAAAATGACCATTCCTTTGGCTTTCCTTTAGAATGATCATTTCCTTATAATGGTAAATGATAAGAGCAAGGATCCTCTAGAGTGAAATTTCTCTAAAGTTTCCTAGAGTGCTATATTGTGTGGTTGAAATTTACTGGCAAGTCACATCAATTTTTCTGATGTGACTTGCCAGTAAATTTCAACCACACAATATAGCACTCTAGGAAACTTTAGGGAAATTTCACTCTAGAGGATCCTTGGTGGAATGATAATTGCATTTGCAATACATTTTTTATTATATTTTTAGTCAAACAAAACATGAGAATGAAATTTCTGATAGAATAATCATTCAATTTCACTTCATTTCAGTAAATCAAACACTACCTAAGAATTTTAAACAAGGCATTAATGATCCTAATTGAGGAATATCTTGATTTATTTATTTTTATTTATTTATTATTATTTTTATTTTTTTTGTGTGCTTGATTTTCTAACAATTAGGGTAGATTGATTATGAAGCAACCTTCTGTCATGTCATGGCCTCGTATATTTATTTCTCTTATCACCATCGTCAGAGCTGGTAAAGGTGGGATTGCCGTTGGATTAGACTTGTCATGTTGAGTTGCACAACATCCAAACTGTGTTGTAAACAAGCTTGTTCTTCATATTCAACTCAGTGCAAAACCCAGAACCAATCCATTCAACCTCAAATAACAAATTGACTGAACTAAAAACCATAGAACAATCCAAACACAAGTTCTTTACTTCTATTTTTTTATTTTTTAATTTCACACCCATACACACCTCTTGTTTCATGCTTTTTTCCTACCAGATCTATTTCAAGGTAACATAAAGTAACCTAATGTGCAGAAAATTGTGCTTTTCCTTAACAGTAGCTTAACCTAATTAGGCAAAAGCAATCCTTGGCTTTTTAGCTAACCAAACAGGCACTTTCTTAATGACTATTGCTACTCAAGTAAACATCAACTCATTCTCAGAATCTTGTAAAGCAAATTTCTAGGTAGAATCACTGTTTAACTCTCAACCTATAATGCATTCACTCAAGATTATTAACTGACCTGTGTCATTTAACAGGAAGCTCCCGGTCAGAATCTGAAAAGTTCAAAATTGAAGCTTTCAATGCCAACAAAAAGCATATCTTTGAATGATATCAAATTTTCAACCAATTCATGGACACATTACACCATTCGGTCCCAACCCATCAGTAGTACAGCATCATAGATGATCCTACTAGTGAAGTTGTCTCTTTGAAATGAATAGGGAACATCAATGCCCATGCAATGAATACCAACATTAAGAGGCGGCACTACAAGTTAAAAGTGATTTAACTTGGGTGATTAGGACCAGTGATTCAATTAAATCCTGCACATGCCCAATAATACTCTAGACACATAATTTTGCACAGAATGTTATGTTAATACAGCATTGGAAGCTTTTTTTCGTGGGGCCAAAACAATTTCAGCGACAGCACAACCTTATTGAAACATGCGCTTGCAAATCTCATTCAATGACACAATTTAAGCCCAAGTCTAGCCTTACAAATTCCATCCGAAGGGTGTGTCACAGCTCATCCACAACCCTGCCTTCCCCTTCAAACACTCTCTTCTTCCTCAGCTCTTAGTCTCACAATCTTTTGAACAATAAAATGGCAAATGCTCGCATCGCAAGGTTTGTCACTGAGGTAGCACCACCACAGTTTGTGAGTGCCATGAGACACAGAGCATCAAAGATGTTAGATACAATCAACGAAGGAGAAAGAGATATCGGCTCAAATGATTCTCTTTCTTTGTCTCCGAAGAGTTCATCATCATCATCATCTTCATCTTCCACCCCTACTTCTGCTTCACCTTCCAACATCACCAATTCTATGTACTTTTTAAAAGAGGTACAAAGATCAGTTTCAATATTTTCCCACTAAGTCCTTTCATCCAAAGGGGTTTCCTGCAAAGCAATTGAAGTTGCACTTTTTTCTCACTCAATTGCTAGGTTTTTACTTCTCGAGTCAGAATCTTGAATCAAAAGGACATGGCTGGATGAGCCTGGGTGGAAATCTACTGTTTTTGTACAAACAATAATAATATCATGGCATGAGAGACTAGCTAGCTGTAATTTTCTATATTGTATTCCTAGAAGTTTTCTATAACTATTGAATTTGAGTTAAGGCCTTGACATGCATACTATTGTTGTCTCAATTTAGTTGATTTCTTATCAAGTTGATATCAATAACTCAATTAGAGTGTCTAAGACCAAACAGCAGAACAAAATCCACAATCATATATTTGTTATATCTATGTTTGTATATACATATATAGATGCCAAGAAATCAAAAAATTGGGTAAACCTGTTGCAAGTGCAGCTAAGGCCGCTACACGAGCAAGTCACAACTTCCATTTTATTGCTGCAACTGTCAAAGCCTACTTTGACAGTAGCAACACCTTCAAAGAAATTACAACCTAAACTGGTGCCAGTTGTCTAATGGTGGAATACCACAATGAAGTGTAGGTGTAAACTATCAGCTGGCATACACATTCTAATGCAAGATACTCAACTTAGAAGGCACGAATTCAATTATTTAAGATGAATTACATGAAAATGCTTCTCCAGTCACCTCTAAGTGAAGCCAAATCCGCTACTAAATATGAAACAATTATATGACTCTTGTTATGGCCCTAATATTCATTTATACCTAAGCGTTAGGTGTTTTGTTTTGTGTTGCATATGACAAACCTATCTCAAATGATTTCCATTATTTTATCTTCAATTGGTACCACTTTGAAGTTTCCATGAAAAGATTTATTTCTTGCTCTACTGTCATGTAACACCAATTATTCATCGTAACATTTCTTATTTCATCTATATTCATTTTCTATCACGTTATTTCCTAATAGTCATACATTCCATAATATACAGCCGTTGTTACCGGATTTTTTTTAGTCCAGCTTAATTTGAATTTTATGATTGGACAAAAAATTTAAGTACTGCCCTTTTTATTTACTATTGGGCACGGTTCCCTAACCTTTCCCTTTTTAAAAGATACATGATACAACAGTTGAACAAGACTTTAATCAGTCACAGGGTTCCAATTTAATATGCCACTTCTATATTCAATAGAATATGGATTTCAGTTATAAGCAACCCATATCAGCATTACCAATATAAACCCTAGCTAATTCTATTGTATACAACCCTTAAAATGTGTGTACTATGCGCCCTAGTTATGAAGCTTTGTTGTCTTGGTTATGAATCATGTCAATGCTTAGTTATGAGGCTACAAGGTGATCAAATTTGTGGTGGTTGATTATGAATTATGAACCAAAGTGGCGTTATGAGATTTTATGTTGGTTATAAGATTTTGTGGGGTTAGGTTATGAACCGAGGTGACCTTGGTTATGAATCAATATGGTCTTGATAATGACACAAAGTGGTGGAAGTTACAAATCATTGTCGCTGAAATTTTTAGGTGCAGACTGAATGCACCCATTTGGGATGTGTACCAGTAGCATTTCCCTAAACCCTGAGAACAATCAATGCTTTAACCATACAAATTCAATGCATAAGGAAATACCAATTAATACATTATAATCAATTACATCAGGAACTTAATGAAAAGCTTTCATAACTATAAAAAATATTGTCCTATCTTTTCAATTATTTTGAAACAAAAATTTGGGTAGCTTTGGTGCCATTTGTTCATTAAGGTAAACATAACACATCTTCAGACATTAGCTCTATAACTAATCTCCTTCTCTAAAAGAGGATTATTATAACGATGTTCAAGAATTATAAGTTTCATACTAAAGACTTGGGACAATTGGGGTCTTTTTTGGGCATTGAAGTGGCTAGATCATGGTTATCTCTTTCTCAAAGAAAATATGTTCTTAACTTATCAAGTTAGACAGGAATATTGGGATCTAAACCTATCAATACTCCTATGGATCCTAACACCAAATTCATGGTAGATTAAATGAGTTTTTACTTGACCCAAGACAATATCTTCGTCTGGTAAGAAAGTTGAATTATTTGACACTAGACTAGACATCTGTCTTGAAGTAACTGTGGCTAGTCAAATTTCTAGATTCTCAGAATCTCTCATTGAGATGATGTTGTGCACATTTTGAGTTACCTCAGAAGTGCGCCTAATTGTGGTCTACTATATCAAAATCATGGTGATACTCATATCAAGGGTTATACACTGGGTTGGGTGGGTTGGGTCTCCATCTAATTTAGTGTCTTGAAAGAGTAAGAAACAAACAGTTGTTGCCTAGTCAAGTGTTGAATCTAAATATAGAGCCATGGCCTATACTAGTGGTCGATTTGATTGAAGCATATGTTAGAAAAACTTGAGTTTGAACATCCCCATCCAATGAATCCATCGTGTGACAACCACGCTATTGTTTTTTTTTTTTTTTTTAAAAAGATAGGAACCACGCAACTATTAACATTGCTTCTAATCCAATGTTTTCATGAGCAGACAAAACATATTGAAGTTTATTGTCATTTCATTTGAGAGAAATAACAGTAGGATTCAATATTTCATACAACACGTGAAGTCCATGGACCAATTGGCAAATTTATTTACAAAGCCATTGTGTGGTTTACGAATTAGATGCATTTGTAATAAGCTTAGGTACATACGATCTACATGCACTAGCTTGAGGGGGAGTGTTATGCCTATTTATGTCAATGTACCAAACTGGTCTAAATATAAGTAATTCGAGGAGCTAGCCCTAAGATTTAAGCTTTCTTATTCTTATAATCTCTTTTCGCCCTCAACTTTGACACGTATGTTGAGGCCTATGAATATAAGATACTCATAACACAAAAGGTTTAATGGTCTTGAAGTGAATTTTTTATAGCAAGAAAATAATAATAATAATTAAAAAATGCAAAATTTTAGTAGCACTACATACAAGAGAAGGGGAAAAAAATTCATAGTGATAATCATTATAAAAAATACAAAAAATTCTTTATGCTAACAAAGAAAGATTTAAGTGACTTAATGTTGCTTGTTTTATAGACTCTCATTTTATACTTCCAATACAGATAATTGCTCCCATCAAAAGTAGGAACACAATGCACACTAGGGCCACGAGCAAACTCAACCAGCTTTGGAGTTGGTTGAGTGAAGCAGGAGTAGAATGCCATGTTTGTACTACCTCGTCTTCACTGAATTCGGTTCCTTCTGCTTCCTGTTCTAACCTACTTTCATCATCCCAAGTCATGGTGTAGACTTTCTTCTGATTCTTTTTCGAAGGGTATTCGAGTGCAATATGCTCAAACCTTTGGCATTCATAGCATTTGACTCCTTGTCCTCTCAAATTCTTCTTCTCAACCTTAGGAGCGACTTTGGGTGGAACAGTTTTGAATTTTTCATTACTCTTATCTTTAGAAGTAGAGTCCTTAAAATTAAGCTTCTTTTTCTTTAAATTTTTTTTTAAACTGATTGGTAAATATTGTCGTCATTTCGGACTCTAGATCAATTTCTACCTTAGGGTTCTTAGCAGTCTCATGAGCACTAGTAAAGGCTACACTATCTTTCTGTTTTTTCTTAGAAATCTGATAGGCTTCATAAGTCTGTAGGTTTCCAACCAACTGATTAAGCTTGAGGTTCTCAACATTCTGAGCCTCCTTTATTGCTGTCACTTTTTATTAGATTTATCGAGTAAGGACCTCAAACTTTTACCAACAACTTTAGATTCAGGATTTTTTTCACCAAGTATGAAACATGAGTTCACGATGTCACTAAGTTTGGCATAAAAATCATCAAACGTCTCATCATCTCGCATAAAAAGAGTTTCAAAAGAAGATGTGAGACGTTGAAATTTTGATCTTTTAACAACAATAATACCCTCGTGAATAGTTTCAAGAATGTCCCAAGCCTCTTTTGCTACTTCACACGTACAAAAACGATGGAACTCTTCTGGTGTGACGGAGTAAAAGAGAGAATTGAGCGCTTTACTGTTCCAACTCGAATGTTGATAATCAATCACGTCTCATTTATCAATTGGTTTAGGGATATCAATACCATCGATGGTAATAACTGGTTTACTCCACCCCTAGATAACAGAATGCCAAACTTTCTCGTCAATAAATTTTAAAAATGCCCTCATACGAGCTTTCTAATAAGAATAGTTTGTCCCATCAAGTAAAGAAGGTCTTTGGGTCGAGTTACCTTCGCAAATTGAATTCATGACACGAATCACACAAAATCACACTCATATAGTTTTATTAGAAAACAAAAAATGACCTGCTTTGATACCAATTGAAAAACCTACGTGATTTGTGATTCATGTAGATTTGATTGCAACAAATCCCAAACAATTAAAACTGACAATCTAAATCATCTAGCACGCACAAAAGAGATTTAGATTGTTATTTCACAATTAATAAATCAACACAAACGATTTTTGTGTGAAAAAAATTACAGTTGAAGCACCTCTAATTGTGATAATAATAAAAAAAATCACGGACGAAACGCCACAAATCAATCTACTATGAAGAATGAAAGAATACAAGTTTATCAAACAATTTACCCAAACTCTGTAAAATTGTCTTCAACAATTTGTTCCTCTTTCACCAAGCCTTCGTCTTGGAATTGATCTGCTTGATGTCGAATCCACAACATCCACATCGAATCCACGACCACAAGTAGTTTCAAACTCTTTTAAAGACCTCACGCTCGAACCCTCGGAATCCACCGAAGAAGAACTCTTTCGTATTGAATGATCAAACAAAAAAACAAAGAGCTTATTGTCTATTGTCAACTTGCTGACTTAGGCATCAGAAGGGTTTCTGGTACATACGCGCTGACTAATTCACGTGTGTTTTCAAGTAGCAAAGCGACAATATTTGGAGGAGTGCAAACTTGGTCAACAAGATTATACGAGAAGATTATTTCGTGCTCATACATAATGGAACCCAGCTTAATAAAGTGATCAGAACCCTTGGATCTCATCTAGAACCAATTGTTGTTGCTGAAGTGGTTGAGATAGTCACCACCATCATTGATGATGATGATGGTGCCAAGACTGTTGAAGCTATCAAAGAAACGATCAAAGAGGCAACTTCAAACACACACACACACACAGAGAGAGAGAGAGAGAGAGAGATGTGTTTGAAAGTAGAGGTGTAACTTAGGTGAGTTCAACTCGAGTAATCCAAACCCAATCAGAATTTTTTTAGGGCTTAGACAAGATATTTTCAAATTTGGTATGGGCATGGACAAAAATTCAGAAGCCTGAATTAAATTTGGGCGGGCTTGGGCAATGACATCAAACAACCCGATCAACCCGAAACTCAAATTTTACATATATAGATATATAAAAATATTAAATATATATAAATTATTGATCATTACATGATATTAAAGTAATTTGGATTATTAAATCATATCGAATATATATTATATATACAAATAACACAAAATCTTACTTTTTTTTTTAATTCATACTCATAAATTGTAAATACTACTATAGCGGCATCTCTCTTATATTATATAAATTATTTATTTTGATGTTATTAATGATTTTCTAAAAAAATGTAAATAGAGTCAAATTTTAATAATTTAATAATATAGCTGCAAAAAAAAATGAAATTCATTTACAATTTGGACAACTCGGACAATTCGGGTTTAACTTGGGTTGGGCTTTAGCAGGCAACCTCAGGTTATAATTCAAGCATAAGCGGGGTTGGGTAGGTCTCGGCATAACTTGGACTGAGCTTGGACAACCTCTCAACTCGACCAAACCTGTCCGAGTTGCACCTCTATTTGAAATAGAGATGTTTGAAATAAGAGCTCGGTTGCATAGCTCGAATTTGAGCTTCGCTTGAATGGCTCAAATTTCATCTTGCTGGTCGTCTGTCCGGTCGACTGGTCGGTTGTCCAATGAAAAGAATGACAGTTGCGGGGATAACCACAGTAGATAAGTGTTTCACCTAGTCGTCCAAGTGGTCAACCGATAAACAGTGATTCGAGCCATTCGGAGCAATTCAATTCGGGCTACCAAAGATTTCCCTTGAAATAAAATTGGGATTTAGACTTTTGGCCACTTCTTCGAAACCTCCTCTTCCTTTTTATATTGAAACTTATATTTATTTATTTTTATCAGTTGTTCTGCATATCTGGAGGGGAAAAAAAAACATTTAGAATTTTACCCATAATTTAAATATGGGGATAAGGTTTATTCTACCTATGACTCAGTACACTAACTTTAACACTATATTTCATTGAGAGATTTGAGAAGGAATTTGGAAAAAGAAAAAGAAAAAGTAAGTGAAATATAAATAAAATATAACTACATTTCACCTAATTTCACACACCTTATCCTTTTCCCTTTCCAAATTCCTTTCCAAATCCTCCAATCAAACCCGGCATAAATTTACACCTTACACCTCACTTTCATGGTAGAATTATGGGCAATTTTTCATAATTTGTCTAATTATCGTTTTTTTAATATATATTTTTAAGGGAAAATTAGTAATAAGTGGTAATTTTAAAAATTTATTACAGAACAATAAAAAATTATCTTTTTAATTATTAATATTTATAAAATTTATCATTTATTTGTAATTATTTTTCAATGCTTCCACTGCAGTGAAATTTCCCCTTTTTTAATGAGTGTTGCATCTCATTATCCTTATGTTTGGGTGTTTAATCTAATTAGATGGGGATCTCATCAGTATCTCATCTAACTTGAAAAGGATTGTGTCCTGGATTTACATATTTTTAATGTAAAATATTGATGGTATATTTTTTTTTTTTTTTAACTTATTTAAAAAATTGTTGTTCACTTTGTTGTCAGTGTTGGCATTTCTTTTAATTAAAGTTCTCAACAGAACCCAATTATGTATATCTAACTTTAAATTGATCTATTGTACCAATATGGATATTGTGGTTAATTATTATAATTTTATTGTTTTTATGATCTCATCGTTTAGTTTTTGTTTTTTAAAATGTTCAAATATTTTGATCAAATCAAACACGTTTGTAATTTTTATTTTTCTAAAAATAAATAAAATTAGTTTACAAATTTTTTTTTGTAAATATTAACAAAAAAACATTAACGTTATCAAACGCTACCTTACAGTTTGAATTACAAAATTAAGAAGGACACTTACGTATAAATTTTAATAGGTGGACTTATTGTCTAATAAGTCATATAATAATTAATGGTATTTTTCATCAAACGCTATTAAAAACGTCACTAATTATTATTTTTCAGCGACAGTTTGAAAATTTTATCACAAAAAATGTCACTAATTATAAGTTTTAAAACATTTTAAAAAAAATCATCACAAAAAATATCACTAATTTTGAACTTTCAGCGACAGTTTGAAAAATTCATTTTTTTTTAAAAAAAAGTTATTAATTATAAGTTTTAGCGACAATTTATAAAAATCGTAACAAAAAAAGTCATTAATTGTCAATTTTTAGCGACATATGTAAAAAAATTTATTTTTAGCGATGATTTGTTAGGAATTATTTTCAACAAGACTTGATGAAAATTAAATCCAACTATTATAATCTATTGATAATTTATCCAAATTAAAAACTCAATATTTATTTTGTTATAAAGATCATAGCTCTAAGATTTTTTTTGTCTATAAAAAAAAATCAAAAACACAAAGGGTTTGTTTGGTAACGTTTACGTTTTCAGTTTATATTTACAAAAATTTTATAAACTGGTTTTTTTTTTTTTTGGTTTATTTTTAGAAAAACATAAACTACAAACACGTTTGGTAATTAACAAAATGTTTAAAAAAATTTAAAAATATAAAAAAGAGTGAGAAATGACAAGTGGTAGCAAGTGGCGCTGGAAGACAGTGGTGGAAAGTGGTGACGGTAGGTGGTGGGTAGCGGGTGGTGGTGGGTGGTGGCAGGTGGGTGGGTGACGGTGGCAGGTGGCGGGTGGTAGCGAGTGGGTGGTGGTGGTGGTGGTGGCGGCGACGGGTGGTGGGTGGTGGTGGCGGCGGCGGGTGGTGGGTGGTGGGTGGTGGTGGCAGGTGGGTGGTGGGGGGCAGGTGGTGGGTGGTGGTGGCGGAAGATGGTGGTGGAAAATGGTAGCGGGTGATGGCTAGTGTTGGGTGATAAAAAAAAAAAAAAACTCAAAACTCAAAACGGAAACACATTTTTTGAGTTTACATTTTTTGGCCAAATTTATAAACTGAGACCACTGATTTATAAATCAAAAATTTACCAAACAAGTTTTTATTTGAGTTTTTAAAATTTTTGTAAATATAAACAGAAAACTGAAAACGTAAGTGTTATCAAACAACACCAAATTGTATATACTATCCACTCCAACCCCCAACCTATGTATACGTGGCAAAGTAATTATATTTTGAAGGTAGGATTCACTTTCCACATGTTGGTAGTAGGGTACCTCTCACATCTTTCTTTTCTCCCTCCCTCGTTTCATTAGACCCAAACCAGTCTGGATCCCCTCCTTACATATCCTCTTTGATCTCCTCCTTGCAACGGCTGAGATCAGCCATTGCACATCCAACAGCCATAAAAAAAAAAAGAAATTGAAATTTCATTTTCTCGCCCAAAACAAAACACAGCCTATACACACAGATTTTGGTTTGGAATCACACTCACAAAAACACACACTCATTCCTTCTTCTCCGTCAAACCCACCCTCACCGGCGACCTAGTCTCGACGCCGTTGCAGATCCGATGACAGTGAAACACTCTCGACGCCGTTACAGATTCTGTCTACTTGGCAAACCAAAGTCGTCACGCTCTTCTCCTCCACCTCTCCGGCAGACCCTCGCTATAGCGACCTACTCCCCAAATCGAATCCATTGCTTTGCCCTCATTCAGTCTGCCCTCATTTTGCAAACCAAAGGTTAGTCTTCATTGTCTCTGTCTCTATAATTGAACTGCATTTTGTGTGTTTGTTTGGAATTTTTTTGTGACTGTAAGTTTATCTCTCTGGAAGTCTTCATGTGACTGTAAGTTTATCTGTTTGGAATATTTTTTTGTCTTGAATTTTTTTTTTTATTTTTTATCTTTAAGCTTTGTAAAGACATTGTTTGTTTACAATTTGTTATAATTGATGACTTTGCCATGAGTCATGACTATTAATTCAAACAGTCTGTAATAACAAACAACGTATGGGCAGTTAGATGCACTGTGTCTGTAATAACAATGAAATACATTCAATTTACGCTGTCAATGGTATTTCAATGTTAAAAATACTGTGTATTTCATTGACAGTGTTGAATGTGTACCACTGAAATACATTCAGTGTTAAAAATACATCCAATGAAATACATTCAATGGTATACATTCAACACTGTGTATTTCAATGGTATTTTAGTGTTAAAAATACTGTGTCAATGAAATACATTCAATTTCCCAAAATACAATACAGACACAGTCAATTAACAATGTAAATTGACAGTGTTGTTTAGGGCAGTTAGATGCACCATTGCTTCATGTGAACATATAGACAAATAAAAAAATTCACTTGTTATAATTGATGATCAGGCTTTTAAAGTCACAATTTGTATTTTTATGTTATTTCGTATCCGTTAAGCTACAATAGGCTTGCCAAACCCTGTGTAGTTACCCAACCCAAAACTAAATGACTCTTGTTGCCCATGAATCAGTGTTACCAAAGGTACTTGGCTTGTATACCTTTTCTGAGACACTTTAAAGAGAACCAAGTAGTTGGAGTTTGGGATTATATAGTTTAATTGATTTATTATTTGATCTTAATTGGGTCTCACTCCTTAGTTTTCATTTCTTGTTTCTTTATCTAAGTGTGACAGTGAGTTGCAGAAATTGTGTTTTTTTTTTTTTTTTGTCTTTGAAATAAAGATTTTATTTATGTAGCTAAGATTTTATTTATATAGGTTTTCAGTTGCATTTTGATATAGATATGGAACCTGAGAATGATTGTGCTTGGAAGCCAAAATAGGGAATGACATTTGATTCTGAACAATGAGTGTATGATTTTTATAATACATATGGAGGAAGAGTGGGGTTTAGCATAAGAAGGGATTATTGCAGGAAGAACAAGTTCACTAACCAACTTATTTGTAGACTTTTGGTTTGCAACAACGAGGGATTTCGAAAGGTTGACAAACGAGACCCATTGGCAAAAAACCCTATAGTTGAAACTAAGACTAGTTGTGAGGCTCGACTTTATGTTAAATTAGATGAGGGTAGTGGGAAATTTGTTGTGACCAATTTCAAAGAAAAACACAACAATGATCTTGTATCACCCGAGTGTGCCCACATGTTGCCGTTACAAAGAAAGATATCGACTACCCAAGCAATTGAGTTAGATTTGGCAGCACAATCTGATCTTCGTTTAGGCCAGTCTTTTGAACTCATGGGTAGGGAAGCTGGTGGGAGGCAATGTCTTGGGTTTACAAAATTAAATCAAAAAAATTATTTGAGAACCAAAAGACAACAAAGTTTAGCATATGGGGAAGTAGGCAATGTGTTGCAATACTTTAAAAAAAAAATCTTTGCAGAATCCTTCATTCTTTTATGCTTTTCAGTTAGATAATGAGCAGCAAATAACGAATATGTTTTGGCTGATGCACAAATGATCATGGATTATGCCCAATTTGGTGATGTTGTCACATTTGATACGACTTACAAGTTAAACAAAGAACATAGACCCTGTGCATCTTTTATGGGATTCAACCATGATAGGGAAATAGTTATATTTGGTGCAGCCTTGTTGTATGATGAGATCGCTGAATCGTTTGTATGGTTGTTTCAAAATTTTCTAGAGGCTATGTCAAGAAAGGCACCGAAAACTTTGTTCACTAATCAAGATGCTGCAATGGCTAAAGCCATACCCATCGTTATGCCCAACACAAGTCACCGATTATGTACTTGGCATTTGACACAAGATGCATTAAAACATGTTAATTGTTTGTTCCAAGATAAGGAGGTAAAAGGTGTACTAAATAAATTCTTCTTTGACATTGAAGATGCAAATCAATGGAAGTTAGAGTGGGCGGAAATGCTTGATAAATATGATGCGCATGAAAACCATTGGTTGAAATTGACTTTTGCGGTGAAAAAAAAATAGGGCTGGCCATATGTTAGATCAACATAGGCTGCGGGAATGAGTACCACACAACTTAGTGAATCTTTTAATGCTTTTTTTGAAGGATTACATTCGTTTTGATTTTAACTTAAATGAATTCTTCATGCATTTCGAAAGGGTACTTTACGAGAAGCGATACAAGGAGTTAGAAGCAGGATATGCTTTGTGCCAAAGGTTGCCAAAGGTGAAAGCAACAATAAGAATGTTAAATCAAATGGGTAATGTGTACACAAATTTTTTTTTTGAGGAATTTCAAAGTGATTACTTTCGATCGATTGAATCGGACATAGAAGCAATTGAATATGGCGAGGCTAGTACCATTTACACAGTTGTTGATGTTGGTAACAAACTGTTAGATAATGTCTCAATGGGACCACATAATTAAATGTGGTGTTATCATTTATAAGAAGCCTACAATTTAAGTGATTCAATTTTGTTAATAGGCTTAAGGGTATATGTGTTATGGACCTAATGTGTAGATACTAGTTGTATAATTTCTATTTCTATGAGGGGCAGAAATAGAAATTAAAACATATTGGTTAAAGTTGGTTTTCATTACCTTTTAGTTTTAAAACCAATAATGGTTAATTTATTGGTTTTCATTACCTTTCAGTTTTTAAAACCAATAATGGTTAATTTATTGGTTTTCATTACCTTTCAGTTTTAAACCAATAATGGTTAATTTATTGGTTTTCATTACCTTTCAGTTATGAAAACCAATTACAACCTTTAAAAGGTTATGGTCCCTATTCCTTCCTAAGGTGAAAAAGAAAAAATAAGAACACTGTTTTGTTTTTCTAAATCCTCTCAAGGAGAAACGTAAGGCACCAAAAGGGAAAGGATTAGAAGGCAATAACATAGTCAATATCAAGGTTTTATTGACAATCAGACGCTTCCGTTTAACCGTTCATCGATGGATTCAGGTATGTCATTTTGTCTTGATTTCTTGATAATACACATGGTAAATGATCCAAAGTGTAAGGTTTATGTTCTGAAATTTATGTTTACAAGTATTAACCGTTCGTGCCGCCATTATTCTGAGTTATTGGATCCGGCCTCGCTTACAGATGGGCCTATGTCAGCTGGGCCGCTAGGCTGATTATTTGGGCCAGTGTTGAATACTGATGGGCCGTGGGTCGGCAAAATTATGTCGCGCCGACTGAATGATTCAGGCCCATCTCGAAGCATTGGGAATCCGGACGGATGTATCGAACCACATACATTGGAGAGAGAGGACGCTGTCAGGGGTCTTTTACGACACTTTGATGAACCCGATGTGGTTCAAAGCAATAGACCTCTCCAGACCGGGCAACGAGGGGGTCTACAAGATACGATGCCTATTCAACTACAACCTCCGGAAAGCATTGGGAATCCGGACGTTTACAGCGACAATGTATACGTGGCTGACAGCCCCTGGTCGCAGAAGCCTGTCGGAGACTGTATTTACCCAGCTTATTGCACGCAGGATGAGGACCAAATTATCCAGCTTTGGGATTATTAGCCCTGTAAACTATTGTCTCGCACTGACCATTGTACTTGACGAGCTTTCATATTATGTAAAAAATTGGCGATGGGACAATATTTATGTAAATTTTTATGATTAAATAAAAATGCAGTTTTATTGAATTTATGCGTCTTAATAAATTCCATTTCTGAGCAGGTTTAAGCTGGGTAAATGGGCTGTAATTGGTAAACAAACTAACGGCCCAATTACAACAATGAGGCTCATTTAATGTTTATTAGTTATTTTAAAATAGGCCCAGACATATGGTTCATCAGCCCACTAGAGATAGGCCCATCAGTAAACAACGCGGCCCAATAAACATAGGCCCATCAGTAAGCGGCCCATGCAGACTATGAAAGAAGTGGACACTAAAGATAAGGCCCAAATTTTATTACGCACAAAACAGTTACAGAATAATAATTTACAATTATTTTTTATTATCTACACATCCAGAACCAGAACGCACGGGCTGATTTTGTGAAGGCGCGGTGATGTAGCAGACATCAGCGACAGAATATATCTCTGACGTCGCTCGGGTTTCTAGTTCGGAAACCGCTTTCATACCGGCGAATAGAGCATCTTCTTGCCGCTGTAAGGCGTTGATGAGCCGGATTAAACTTTCGGCGTTGTTTTCGCCGATGACCAGCAAGGACCAGTGCAGCAACAATAGATCCGGCTCGTATTTTAAAATCAAACGCCGAAATTGGCCTAGATCTCCGAGATCCATTTGGGCCTTCTTCTTTACATTACGATGGCTCTTCTTGATTGGCTCTGGCGAACAGGGGCTCGTTGAGTGTGTAGAATTCTGCGTTTCGGATCGTCCACGCTTTGAGCCCGGCGTGTTCATGTTTTTCCAAATACTCTTTGTAGCTGGAGTCTTCTCCGGGGTTGCATAATATAATACTTGGAATCCCGCCCGTTATTTTCTTTGGGCGGGCATATTTACAATTTGAAAAAAAGTCCCGTTGCGCTCCAATAAACTCGCGCCAATGTTTCAAATATTGTGGGGCCACATCATCAATTATGTTGTAGAAAGCGTTATTCAATGGCTAATGTATGTTCTTATATATCCTATTTCATGGAGTTGGGAGAATAATTAATTTAAAACGCGTTCTCTAGAACAAAATTAAATTTTAGTCGCCGTTGGACAACCTCCAGCAGATCTGGTGTTTTCGGTCGAAGTTATTTTAAACTACGGAAACAAAGTTATTACAAAAAAAAACGATTCACGTCTAAATCGTTGTGTGATTCCATCTGGAGGATTGACGATTTTCTCTCGTATGATGAGCCTCATTTTTTCCATTTTGATTTGCCGGAGGTTGGTACTGAAAGGGATGAACGGCTATCCCGAAAATTGAAGTTGTTAGGACTCTACATCCAGGGTGTAGTTTTACGTCAAACTGGTGGTCTTTCCCAAGTTGCTGCTGATACGCCTGGCCTCGAAAGCGATATGCGTGACGCCCCTACTCAGGCTGCGGAACAAACTGCGGGCATTGATCCATCTGCTATACTCGACAATGGCCAATGTGAATTTGTCGTTGTGTTGGACCGGTTTCCTAATCCTGCGTATACGCCAAAGTTTGAAGATGTTTTCCTGTGGTCCAATGGTGACCCACGAACTGGTTGTATGGTCAGGGGCACGGAAATAGACCGTTTTGTTGTATTGCGGCGTGTCCCCGTTCTGATGCCGCCGCAATCAAATGATGAAACTCCAGTTGTTAGCCGTCAAGGCGTTAAAACATTTATCAACATCGGAAAAAATGTTGTATCCGAATTCCGCGATAGTTTAGGTCAATTTAATGGTGCCTACAATAATATTGTAAAAAACGCAATTATTTGTTATTTTGTGTGGGAATGTCGCACAAACTCGATTGTAAGGGCGCATCTGAACTGTAGATTAAAATATTGTTACTAGTAAAATAATTTCTTCTTATTACAAATATTGGTTACAAATTATTTTACAATGGCCTTCGTTGTACATTTGTTTTCTGGGCTGATGTGGATCCTTCTACTGCGGCTTTTACAGCTTCGCCTATTAATTTGGACACCTCGTCTGTAGTGAGTCTTGATGATTCTGAGTTATTGGATCCGGCCTCGCTTACAGATGGGCCTATGTCAGCTGGGCCGCTAGGCTGATTATTTGGGCCAGTGTTGAATACTGATGGGCCGTGGGTCGGCAAAATTATGTCGCGCCGACTGAATGATTCAGGCCCATCTCGAATTGAACTTGCTGACATTCGTGCCGCCATTATTCTTTGGGCCGATGAACCGTATTGGCCCATCGGTGCTGATAATGTCTTCGTGGATCGAAAATGTGATTCGGAATTGCTGCGAGTTAGTCTTGCCTTCGTCACCTTGCGCTCCACGTGCCAAATATCCACGTGGCTATTGTTGAATACCTTGGACAAAACAGTTATTAATGGCGGCCGATACGTAATTTCCTCTGGGAACGATGATGTTTGGAAAGCCAATGTGGCTTTCATTTTGCAATATTTCACATCATCGTTGATGTTTGTTTGAAGCAATTTGTATGACCCTGTCCATGGACATCCTTTCTTATCTGCAGCAGCATAGGCGTTTCCAAAATATGTAATGTCTACTGGGCATGTAACTGGAAACGTGAATCGGGCCTGTAATTGATCATCCGCTCGTAGCCGTGTGTCTCGTATTTCGACTTCGACGCGGCCGGTTGAATTAAACGGACACTGTGGCCTGTAGCTTAGCTTGCATTTGTCAATCATCATAGACTTAAACGTTAGTTTTTGCCACATTGTATCGCCTATCTTTGGATTGTAAATTGGTATATTGGATACCGGTACGTTTGATGTGGCATCTATGATTTGGGTTTCCAAATCGCCCTCTTCATTTTCTTGGAGATTATCTGTAAGATCGGCTTGTTGGATTTCTTCAGACATTATGATAGCGCAGCGATCTGTTAGAATTGTCAGGCACACAATTCTCGTATGGGGCATCAATGGCTAATGTATGTTCTTATATATCCTATTTCATGGAGTTGGGAGAATAATTAATTTAAAACGCGTTCTCTAAAACGACGTCGCATTGATGCCATAACTCACTCTCAAATGACGTCACTTACTCTCTCGGATGACGCAAGTCACTCTCTGAAAACTTTACTGGTGGAAAAGAGTTAGGGAGTGAGTTATATAGGTGCCCAGGAGCGTCCCACTAATATACTGGTGGTCTTTCCCAAGTTGCTGCTGATACGCCTGGCCTCGAAAGCGATATGCGTGACGCCCCTACTCAGGCTGCGGAACAAACTGCGGGCATTGATCCATCTGCTATACTCGACAATGGCCAATGTGAATTTGTCGTTGTGTTGGACCGGTTTCCTAATCCTGCGTATACGCCAAAGTTTGAAGATGTTTTCCTGTGGTCCAATGGTGACCCACGAACTGGTTGTATGGTCAGGGGCACGGAAATAGACCGTTTTGTTGTATTGCGGCGTGTCCCCGTTCTGATGCCGCCACAATCAAATGATGAAACTCCAGTTGTATAGCAGATGGATCAATGCCCGCAGTTTGTTCCGCAGCCTGAGTAGGGGCGTCACGCATATCGCTTTCGAGGCCAGGCGTATCAGCAGCAACTTGGGAAAGACCACCAGTTTGACGTAAAACTACACCTTGGATGTAGAGTCCTAACAACTTCAATTTTCGGGATAGCCGTTCATCCCTTTCAGTACCAACCTCCGGCAAATCAAAACGGAAAAAATGAGGCTCATCATACGGGAGAAAATCGTCAATCCTCCAGATGGAATCACACAACGATTTAGACGTGAATCGTTTTTTTTTGTAATAACTTTGTTTCCGTAGTTTAAAATAACTTCGACTGGAAACACTAGATCTGCTGGAGGTTGTCCAACGGCGACTAAAATTTAATTTAGTTCTAGCGGTATATGGACGCCGTTGCGAAAATCGGAAAGTAGTCGCCATAATCGATGATCAGGAACCCACCATTAAATGTATCACATCGATTATATTTTATAGGCGTAATATGTTGACCGTGACATGGGTCAACATGAACAGTTAACCATGTTTAAATCAGGTTCCTGTATAACGTATGGCACAGAATAATAACAGATCACCCATGATGCAGAAAAATCAACGTGTGGGCCATACGGCGGTTAACTGTTTTCACAATCAGCTAGCGCTTGCCTTTAAGCAATAGACCGTTTTGTTGTATTACGGCGTGTCCCCGTTCTGATGCCGCCGCAATCAAATGATGAAACTCCAGTTGTATAGCAGATGGATCAATGCCCGCAGTTTGTTCCGCAGCCTGAGTAGGGGCGTCACGCATATCGCCCCATTCCGTGTAATCCCCGTGTTTGGAGATGTATTCCAGCACACACGATCGAAATAGTCGCCATTTCCATCCAAATGTACAGGGAACATACAACCATCAGAATGTACTGGAATACATCTCCAAACACGGGGATTACACGGAATGGGGCGAATTCCGTGAGAGGAGCCGCTGCGCTAACCAGAATAACAAAGACAATATATACCGGGATGCACTTGCAGCCGGCACTAAGGACGAAGCACTAGCAGTGGTACGAAATGGCGACCCATTTAATGTTTATTAGTTATTTTAAAATAGGCCCAGACATATGGTACATCAGCCCACTAGAGATAGGGCCATCAGTAAACAACGCGGCCCAATAAACATAGGCCCATCAGTAAGCGGCCCATGCAGACTATGAAAGAAGTGGACACTAAAGATAAGGCCCAAATTTTATTACGCACAAAACAGTTACAGAATAATAATTTACAATTATTTTTTATTATCTACACATCCAGAACCAGAACGCACGGGCTGATTTTGTGAAGGCGCGATGATGTAGCAGACATCAGCGACGGAATATATCTCTGACGTCGCTTGGGTTTCTAGTTCGGAAACCGCTTTCATACCGGCGAATAGAGCATCTTCTTGCCGCTGTAAGGCATTGATGAGCCGGATTAAACTTTCGGCGTTGTTTTCGCCGACGACCAGCAAGGACCAGTGCAGCAACAATAGATCCGGCTCGTATTTTAAAATCAAACGCCGAAATTGGCCTAGATCTCCGAGATCCATTTGCAAAATAATTCAAACTCCCCCAATTATTTTGGCTTATATAATTTCCCGCCTGCGCTTGCCTTTTTAGATTTTTAATCCGGCTCATCAACGCCTTACAGCGGCAAGAAGATGCTCTATTCGCCGGTGTGAAAGCGGTTTCCGAACTAGAAACCCAAGCGACGTCAGAGATATATTCCGTCGCTGATGTCTGCTACATCACCGCGCCTTCACAAAATCAGCCCGTGCGTTCTGGTTCTGGATGTGTAGATAATAAAAAATAATTGTAAATTATTATTCTGTAACTGTTTTGTGCGTAATAAAATTTGGGCCTTATCTTTAGTGTCCACTTCTTTCATAGTCTGCATGGGCCGCTTACTGATGGGCCTATGTTTATTGGGCCGCGTTGTTTACTGATGGGCCTATCTCTAGTGGGCTGATGTACCATATGTCTGGGCCTATTTTAAAATAACTAATAAACATTAAATGGGCCTCATTGTTGTAATTGGGCCGTTAGTTTGTTTACCAATTACAGCCCATTTACCCAGCTTAAACCTGCTCAGAAATGGAATTTATTAAGACGCATAAATTCAATAAAACTGCATTTTTATTTAATCATAAAAATTTACATAAATATTGTCCCATCGCCAATTTTTTACATAATATGAAAGCTCGTCAAGTACAATGGTCAGTGCGAGACAATAGTTTACAGGGCTAATAATCCCAAAGCTGGATAATTTGGTTCTCATCCTGCGTGCAATAAGCTGGGTAAATACAGTCTCCGACAGGCTTCTGCGACCAGGGGCTGTCAGCCACGTATACATTGTCGCTGTAAACGTCCGGATTCCCAATGCTTTCCGGAGGTTGTAGTTGAATAGGCATCGTATCTTGTACACCCCCTCGTTGCCCGGTCTGGAGAGGTCTATTGCTTTGAACCACATCGGGTTCATCAAAGTGTCGTAAAAGACCCCTGACAGCGTCCTCTCTCTCCAATGTATGTGGTTCGATACATCCGTTGACGTGGAATAACGAACACCCGCATTGGAAGTGGAATATCTTCCTGCGTTGGGCCTTCTTCTTTGCATTACGATGGCTCTTCTTGATTGGCTCTGGCGAACAGGGGCTCGTTGAGTGTGTAGAATTCTGCGTTTCGGATCGTCCACGCTTTGAGCCCGGCGTGTTCATGTTTTTCCAAATACTCTTTGTAGCTGGAGTCTTCTCCGGGGTTGCATAATATAATACTTGGAATCCCGCCCGTTATTTTCTTTGGGCGGGCATATTTACAATTTGAAAAAAAGTCCCGTTGCGCTCCAATAAACTCGCGCCAATGTTTCAAATATTGTGGGGCCACATCATCAATTATGTTGTAGAAAGCGTCGTTCTTGTGGTCCCTCAGGTCGATGTGGCCTGAATAATAATTATGTGGTCCCAAAGACCGGGCCCAACATGTTTTCCCAATTCTAGATGGGCCTTCAATTATAATGCTTTTGGGCCTATGCGGTCTTTGGGCTTCGTCTGTTATATTGTCTGCAGCCCATTGTTGTATTGCTGCTGGAACGACCCATACTGTGTCTGTAAATGGATGAACATACGGCAATGGTGGATTAAATGAAATCCGGTCATAATTTGATGACAATTTGTCATAATTTAACCAGAAACATTTTGGGTCGCCATTTCGCACCACTGCTAGTGCTTCGTCCTTAGTGCCGGCTGCAAGTGCATCCCGGTATATATTGTCTTTGTTATTCTGGTTAGCGCAGCGGCTCCTCTCACGGAATTCGCCCCATTCCGTGTAATCCCCGTGTTTGGAGATGTATTCCAGCACATTCTGATGGTTGTATGTTCCCTGTACATTTGGATGGAAATGGCGACTATTTCGATCGTGTGTAACGTCGAAGAACCGTTGATCCTGCGTCTGAAAATGGTATGGGAACTGGACAAGAGCATGGAGATGTGGTTGCCCATCCTCATGTAATTCATGTGCAACCCTCACATAATTTGGACCCCTGGTGGTGAACAGTGCTCTAATTTTCTCTAACAATCTCTCTTTAGGAATAGAACACTGGGCATACGTGAGGAAAATGTTCTTGTTTTGGATTCTAAAACGACGTCGCATTGATGCCATAACTCACTCTCGATGACGTCACTTACTCTCTCAGATGACGCAAGTCACTCTCTGAAAACTTTACTAGTGGAAGAGAGTTAGAGAGTGAGTTATATAGGTGCCCAGGAGCGTCCCACTAATATTACCTGGGACGCTCCCCCCGCGCCACGTGTCGTCCCCAGATTGGTGCTCCCTTCCGCATTTTGAGGCGTGTTGTCGGCTAGTGTTGAATTTGTCGTTGTGTTGGACCGGTTTCCTAATCCTGCGTATACGCCAAAGTTTGAAGATGTTTTCCTGTGGTCCAATGGTGACCCACGAACTGGTTGTATGGTCAGGGGCACGGAAATAGACCGTTTTGTTGTATTGCGGCGTGTCCCCGTTCTGATGCCGCCGCAATCAAATGATGAAACTCCAGTTGTTAGCCGTCAAGGCGTTAAAACATTTATCAACATCGGAAAAAATGTTGTATCCGAATTCCGCGATAGTTTAGGTCAATTTAATGGCGCCTACAATAATATTGTAAAAAACGCAATTATTTGTTATTTTGTATGGGAATGTCGCACAAACTCGATTGTAAGGGCGCATCTGAACTGTAGATTAAAATATTGTTACTAGTAAAATAATTTCTTCTTATTACAAATATTGGTTACAAATTATTTTACAATGGCCTTCGTTGTACATTTGTTTTCTGGGCTGATGTGGATCCTTCTACTGCGGCTTTTACAGCTTCGCCTATTAATTTGGACACCTCGTCTGTAGTGAGTCTTGATGATTCTGAGTTATTGGATCCGGCCTCGCTTACAGATGGGCCTATGTCAGCTGGGCCGCTAGGCTGATTATTTGGGCCAGTGTTGAATACTGATGGGCCGTGGGTCGGCAAAATTATGTCGCGCCGACTGAATGATTCAGGCCCATCTCGAATTGAACTTGCTGACATTCGTGCCACCATTATTCTTTGGGCCGATGAACCGTATTGGCCTATCGGTGCTGATAATGTCTTCGTGGATCGAAAATGTGATTCGGAATTGCTGCGAGTTAGTCTTGCCTTCGTCACCTTGCGCTCCACGTGCCAAATATCCACGTGGCTATTGTTGAATACCTTGGACAAAACAGTTATTAATGGCGGCCGATACGTAATTTCCTCTGGGAACGATGATGTTTGGAAAGCCAATGTGGCTTTCATTTTGCAATATTTCACATCATCGTTGATGTTTGTTTGAAGCAATTTGTATGACCCTGTCCATGGACATCCTTTCTTATCTGCAGCAGCATAGGCGTTTCCAAAATATGTAATGTCTACTGGGCATGTAACTGGAAACGTGAATCGGGCCTGTAATTGATCATCCGCTCGTAGCCGTGTGTCTCGTATTTCGACTTCGACGCGGCCGGTTGAATTAAACGGACACTGTGGCCTGTAGCTTAGCTTGCATTTGTCAATCATCATAGACTTAAACGTTAGTTTTTGCCACATTGTATCGCCTATCTTTGGATTGTAAATTGGTATATTGGATACCGGTACGTTTGATGTGGCATCTATGATTTGGGTTTCCAAATCGCCCTCTTCATTTTCTTGGAGATTATCTGTAAGATCGGCTTGTTGGATTTCTTCAGACATTATGATAGCGCAGCGATCTGTTAGAATTGTCAGGCACACAATTCTCGTATGGGGCATCAATGGCTAATGTATGTTCTTATATATCCTATTTCATGGAGTTGGGAGAATAATTAATTTAAAACGCGTTCTCTAAAACGACGTCGCATTGATGCCATAACTCACTCTCAAATGACGTCACTTACTCTCTCGGATGACGCAAGTCACTCTCTGAAAACTTTACTGGTGGAAGAGAGTTAGGGAGTGAGTTATATAGGTGCCCAGGAGCGTCCCACTAATATACTGGTGGTCTTTCCCAAGTTGCTGCTGATACGCCTGGCCTCGAAAGCGATATGCGTGACGCCCCTACTCAGGCTGCGGAACAAACTGCGGGCATTGATCCATCTGCTATACTCGACAATGGCCAATGTGAATTTGTCGTTGTGTTGGACCGGTTTCCTAATCCTGCGTATACGCCAAAGTTTGAAGATGTTTTCCTGTGGTCCAATGGTGACCCACGAACTGGTTGTATGGTCAGGGGCACGGAAATAGACCGTTTTGTTGTATTGCGGCGTGTCCCCGTTCTGATGCCGCCGCAATCAAATGATGAAACTCCAGTTGTTAGCCGTCAAGGCGTTAAAACATTTATCAACATCGGAAAAAATGTTGTATCCGAATTCCGCGATAGTTTAGGTCAATTTAATGGCGCCTACAATAATATTGTAAAAAACGCAATTATTTGTTATTTTGTGTGGGAATGTCGCACAAACTCGATTGTAAGGGCGCATCTGAACTGTAGATTAAAATATTGTTACTAGTAAAATAATTTCTTCTTATTACAAATATTGGTTACAAATTATTTTACAATGGCCTTCGTTGTACATTTGTTTTCTGGGCTGATGTGGATCCTTCTACTGCGGCTTTTACAGCTTCGCCTATTAATTTGGACACCTCGTCTGTAGTGAGTCTTGATGATTCTGAGTTATTGGATCCGGCCTCGCTTACAGATGGGCCTATGTCAGCTGGGCCGCTAGGCTGATTATTTGGGCCAGTGTTGAATACTGATGGGCCGTGGGTCGGCAAAATTATGTCGCGCCGACTGAATGATTCAGGCCCATCTCGAATTGAACTTGCTGACATTCGTGCCGCCATTATTCTTTGGGCCGATGAACCGTATTGGCCCATCGGTGCTGATAATGTCTTCGTGGATCGAAAATGTGATTCGGAATTGCTGCGAGTTAGTCTTGCCTTCGTCACCTTGCGCTCCACGTGCCAAATATCCACGTGGCTATTGTTGAATCCGGACGTTTACAGCGACAATGTATACGTGGCTGACAGCCCCTGGTCGCAGAAGCCTGTCGGAGACTGTATTTACCCAGCTTATTGCACGCAGGATGAGGACCAAATTATCCAGCTTTGGGATTATTAGCCCTGTAAACTATTGTCTCGCACTGACCATTGTACTTGACGAGCTTTCATATTATGTAAAAAATTGGCGATGGGCCAATATTTATGTAAATTTTTATGATTAAATAAAAATGCAGTTTTATTGAATTTATGCGTCTTAATAAATTCCATTTCTGAGCAGGTTTAAGCTGGGTAAATGGGCTGTAATTGGTAAACAAACTAACGGCCCAATTACAACAATGAGGCCCATTTAATGTTTATTAGTTATTTTAAAATAGGCCCAGACATATGGTACATCAGCCCACTAGAGATAGGCCCATCAGTAAACAACGCGGCCCAATAAACATAGGCCCATCAGTAAGCGGCCCATGCAGACTATGAAAGAAGTGGACACTAAAGATAAGGCCCAAATTTTATTACGCACAAGAACACTGTTTTGTTTTTCTAAATCCTCTCAAGGAGAAACATAAGGCACCAAAAGGGAAAGGATTAGAAGGCAATAACATAGTCAATATCAAGGTTTTATTGACAATCAGACGCTTCCGTTTAACCGTTCATCGATGGATTCAGGTATGTCATTTTGTCTTGATTTCTTGATAATACACATGGTAAATGATCCAAAGTGTAAGGTTTATGTTCTGAAATTTATGTTTACAAGTGGTATCAAAGCGGTTATATCATGTGTATTATCAGAATAGATATGCTTTTATTCATCCTATTTAGTTTCTTGGAATCAGATTCTGTTTTTTGTATTTCTGTTTTTCCCTCTGCTGCAAATTCTGTTTTGTTTTCTGGAAATGGAACATAATTCGGATGGGCGGTTCATTTTTCAAATGGTGAACATCATGTATTTATATATATATGTATATAATTGGGATTGCTGCAGATCATATAACATATACGGGGTAACAAATTTAGAAATCTTTAAATTTAATATAATTTCATACAACGTCTACGGAAATTTAATTTTCTAATATTCTAAATATAAGTCAATTCAAACAAGATGTCACAAAAGTGATCTCTCTTGTCTAGATTGTTTTATATGGAATGTTTTGAAATTCATGTCTGTGTATCTCATGCGGGTATTTATCGGTCCAAAGACATGATTAAGACTTGGCAGAATTACACACACATTTTGTGGTGATAAACATGTGCCAATTGTCAAGGAAACCTAATGTGAATAATAAATCCATCAAAAGATAGATTTGTTATTTGACATAACTTATTGTCAATGTTTGATCATTACAACAAGAATACCACTTACAGTTAATATTGGTATTAATGTTGTGCTAGGTATCTTGAGATGTTGTCATTAAATTAATTTATTTAGAGATTATCTGTTTGGTAACTTAATGTGAGTATAATTGTTTATTCCTTTTATTTTCTTTTCGATTCAGCTTTAATGTCGACTACTTCAATCTCTGCCAACATGAACAATGTTCCAATGTTAAATTGAACAAACTTTAAGGACTGGATTGTTCTCGGCTGTATGGACATAGACTTGGCATTAAGGATGCCAAAACCGAATGCTCTCACTACACAAAGTACTCCTGAGGAAACTGTGTACATTGAAAAGTGGGATCGTTCTAACAGGCTAAGTCTTATGATCATGAAGCGTGGGATTCCAGAAGTTTTTCGGGGTGCAATAACAGAGGATGTTACCGTTGCTGGTGAATTTCTTTTAGAAATTCAAAAGCGTTTTGCTAAAAACGATAAGGCTGAAACAAGCATGCTTTTAGCAAGCTTGATTTCAATAAAGTATAAAGGCAAGGGTAATGTTCGCGAGTACATCATGGAAATGTCTCATCTTGCTTCAAAACTTAAGGCACTAAAGCTCGACCTATCTGATGATTTGCTCGTGCATTTAGTTCTCATCTCTCTTCCTGCACAATTTAACCAATTTAAGGTCAGTTATAACTGCCAGAAGGAGAAATGGACTCTCAATGAGCTCATTTCATTTTGTGTGCAAGAGGAAGAGAGATTGAAGCAAGAAAGGACTGAAAGTGCTCATCTAGCAAGCACCTCCAAGAATACGGGCAAAAGAACGCATAAAGGAAAGGAATTTGCTATTCCTCAGGGTCCGGAACCAAAGAAACAGAAAACGCAGGATGGTTGTTTCTTTTGTGGCAAGCCCGGACACAGAAAGAAGGATTGTGCCAAATACGTCGCCTGGCGTATAAAGAAAGGTCCATTTCATGTTTTGGTCTGTTCTGAAATAAATTTAGCTTCAGTACCAAGAAACACTTGGTGGGTAGATTCTGGTGCTACTACTCACATATGTGTTTCTATGCAGGGTTGCCTGAACTACCGAAAGCCAACTGATGCTGAAAGATACATCTTTGTGGGTGATGACAAGTCAATAGAAGTGCAGGCAATAGCGCACTTTAGATTATTACTGAAAACTGGTTATTATTTGGATTTATTAGACACTTTTGTTGTACCGTCCTTTAGACGAAATTTAATTTCTGTTTCTGTATTGGACAAATTGGGATATTATTGTTCTTTTGGAAATATGAAGTTTAGTATGTCTATTAATTCCAATGTTATTGGTACCGGTTTACTTAATGTGTTTGATAATCTATATTTGCTCGAAACTATTGCACAACGTCCAGGACCGTTTGCAAAATACCTGGAGGAATGTGGAATCGTCCCACAATACACCATGCCAGGATCACCTAGCATGAATGGTGTATCTGAGAGATGAAACCGGACTCTTAAGGATATGGTAAGAAGTATGATCAGTCATTCTATTTTACCAGAGTCCCTCTGGGGTGAGGCTCTAAAGACAGCAACTTATATCTTAAATCGGGTGCCAACTAAAGCAGCTGCAAAAACACCTTATGAGCTTTGGGTTGGGCGAAAGCCTAGTCTAAAACATTTGCATGTGTGGGGGTGTCCTGCTGAGGCGAGGCCTTATAAACCTCATGAACGAAAATTGGACTCTAAAACCATTAGCAGCTACTTTATTGGCTATGCCGAACGATCCCGGGGTTACAAGTTTTATGATCCCACAAATAGGTCAATATTTGAGACGGGAATTGCAACATTTTTTGAGGATGTTGAGTTTGGGGGGAGAAATCCAGTTAGAGACATTGTCTTTGAGGAGGAAGCAGGAGTAATCCCACTTCCTACTACTACTTTTGACCAATCACAGGTTCCTATACCTGTCATTGCTCGAGAAGTAATTTCGAATCCTCAACCAGACAATGTTGTTCAAGATAATATAGTTCAAACCCCCATTCAAGATGAGGTAATTGTTCCTGAGGAACAAACTCTACAACCTCAACCTCAAGAATTTGTGCCATTAAGGCGATCCACCAGAGAAAGGAGATTTGCATTTTCAGATGATTATATTGTAGAAAATGGAATGTCAAAAGATGATCCAATCAACTTTCGTCAAGCCATGGAAAGTTCCAACTCTCATAAGTGGATAGAAGCCATGAATGAAGAATATAAGTCTATGCAAGACAATAAAGTTTGGGAACTTGTCTCATTACCAGTTGGTGCGAAGCCCGTAGGTTGTAAATGGATATTTAAAACCAAAAGGGATTCAAATGGTAATGTGGAGAGGTATAAGGCACGTCTTGTAGCCAAAGGCTTTACTCAAAAAGAAGGAATTGACTTTAAAGAAACTTTCTCTCCAGTTTCTTCGAAAGGTTCTTTTAGGACAATTATGGCGCTTGTTGCATATTTTGATCTTGAGTTACATCAGATGGATGTCAAAACAGCTTTTCTTAATGGTGACATTAAAGAAACAATTTATATGGTGCAGCCAGAAAACTTTGTGTCAGGAGACCCAAAGAATATGGTTTGCAAATTGACTAAATCCATCTATGGACTCAAACAAGCTTCTCGTCAGTGGTACTTCAAATTTCATCAAGTTCTCACTTCGTATGGTTTTGAAACTAACGTTGTTGATGAATGTGTGTATCACAAGTTCAGTGGGAGTAAACACATATTTTTGGTTTTATATGTTGACGACATATTGCTTGCCACAAACGATATAAACTTATTGCATGACACCAAGAGATTTCTATCTAAGAATTTTGAAATGAAAGATCTTGGTGATGCTTCCTTTGTATTAGGAATCGAAATACTCCGAGATCGTTCTCGGGGTATTCTGGGTTTATCACAAAGGAGCTATATCGAAAAAATACTCATTAGATTTGGCATGCAAAATTGTAAATCAGGTGAAACCCCGGTTGCTAAGGGAGACAAGTTTAGTCTCAGCCAATGCCCGAAGAACAATCTTGAAATTCAAGAAATGTAGAAGATTCCTTATGCCTCAGCTGTAGGGAGTCTAATGTATGCTCAAGTATGTACGCGTCCGGATATTGCGTTTATAGTTGGCATGTTAGGCAGATATTTAAGTAATCCTGGCATGGATCATTGGAAAGCAGTCAAGTGTGTTATGCGATATTTACAGAGAACAAAGGAATATATGCTCACATATAGGAGATCGGATAAGTTAGAGGTCATTAGATATTCCAACTCCGATTTTGCTGGATGCCAAGACAGTAGGAAATCCACATCAGGCTATATTTATCTGTTAGCTGGCGGAGCAATTTCTTGGAGGTCTGCAAAGCAGACGCTCATAGCTTCATCCACCATGGCTGCAGAGTTTGTAGCATGTTATGAGGCATCAAACCAAGGGATATGGTTGCGGAATTTTGTCACTGGGTTGCGTATTTTGGAAGGCACTGAAAGACCATTTAAGATATATTGTGACAATAAGTCTGCAGTTTTATATTCCAATAACCACAGGAGCTCGACAAAATCAAAGCATATTGATATCAAGTTCCTAGTTGTAAAAGAAAGAGTGCAGAGTGGACAGATTTCCATAGAGCACATTGGGACAAACTCCATGATAGCGGATCCACTTACGAAGAAACTACCACCCAAGGTCTTTCATGAGCACACTGCTCATATGGGTGTTGTTCTATTTGAGAACATTCTGGTTTAGTGGGAGTTTGTATTTATATTACTGCTTTATGTCAGCCTTGAGTTTTATCTATGTAATTAGATTAATTTCTGCAGAAATGAAGTATTCAGTTTATTACGCTCTGTTACGTATTGTGAAGTATTGATCTCAATAAAGTTAAGTAGGACCAGTTGGACATAGGCATATATGGATCACATCACATGTAATTTCCATGCTACACATCCATGATTGATCTATGTCATTTAGCTATATTTGTATACGTGACCATTGGTGGGTCGAGTTACGATTGATGTAACGAAGACCGCTTTGATCCTATATTAATATAGTTAATGGACAAGATTGTTTGGATACCCTCAAGTTATGATAACAAATTTCTGAGCTCACTAAAGTTAAGCACATTTTTCAAGATACATATGTGGTCCAGTGGGAGATTGTTAGATAATGTCTCAATGGGACCACATAATTAAATGTGGTGTTATCATTTATAAGAAGCCTACAATTTAAGTGATTCAATTTTGTTAATAGGCTTAAGGGTATATGTGTTATGGACCTAATGTGTAGATACTAGTTGTATAATTTCTATTTCTATGAGGGGCAGAAATAGAAATTAAAACATATTGGTTAAAGTTGGTTTTCATTACCTTTCAGTTTTAAAACCAATAATGGTTAATTTATTGGTTTTCATTACCTTTCAGTTTTAAAACCAATAATGGTTAATTTATTGGTTTTCATTACCTTTCAGTTATGAAAACCAATTACAACCTTTAAAAGGTTATGGTCCCTATTCCTTCCTAAGGTGAAAAAGAAAAAATAAGAACACTGTTTTGTTTTTCTAAATCCTCTCAAGGAGAAACATAAGGCACCAAAAGGGAAAGGATTAGAAGGCAATAACATAGTCAATATCAAGGTTTTATTGACAATCAGACGCTTCCGTTTAACCGTTCATCGATGGATTCAGGTATGTCATTTTGTCTTGATTTCTTGATAATACACATGGTAAATGAACCAAAGTGTAAGGTTTATGTTCTGAAATTTATGTTTACACAAACATGCAAGGAAAGTGAAGATGGAGAGGGATGGCTCTTTGGGTTGTAATTGTACAAAGTTTGAATGGGAAGGAATCTTGTGTTGTCACTCATTGAAGGTTATTAGAGACATATTGAAGGTGAAAGCGGTTCCTCCATAATACATTCTAAAGAGATAAACCAAACAAGCAGGAGCAGAAACTGTGAAGGATATTAAGGGGAATGACATTCAAGTAGATGTGAAATTCCAACAAGCCTCGCGGTATATGACATTGATGATCGCATTTAGAGCACTAGCAAGTAGACCTACTGAAACTGAAGAAACTTATGATTTTTGTATTGCACACCTTGCTACATTAGGTGCAAATGTTGAACGCAAGTTAAGTGCTCATTTTGGTGTTGAAAATGAAGTAAGTAATGATGATGACACCCAAAGCTTTGAAGTGGATTGCGAAGATGTGAATCATGTTGTGCAACCAAAAGGATTGAAGAAAAAAGTGGCAATTGGTAAGGGCAAAAAGAGGGTAAAAGGTGGATTCGAAGTGGCGTTGGTAGCGAACTCCAAAAGAAAATCCCATGCTAACAGCTTGGCTTCGTCAAAATCTTTTGCAAGTCCAACAGTTAGTCCAACAGTTACACCTTCTCCATTATCTGTTGGAGGAGATATCTATGTTCATCAACATGTTTCTCCTCTTCAACCTCTTCTTCCCCTTCATCCTCTTCCTCCATTTTTGGCCATGGGTGGTAATTCTATTCCTCCGCCATTGATGTATCCCACATATCATATATTAGGCTTCGCAATCATGGTTTGAGTCACATATTATATCCACACAAAAAATACAATGTTAAACTTTCTGCTCAACCAATATTCCAGTCACTACTTCAAGGTTCATGTGGATATGACATTGGGTTTCGATATTCTCAAGAATCAAATAGTCCAATGTGTAGTCAGGTTCGTCCTTGCTGTCTTTTTAATTTTTAGTTGCTGAAAATTCTGTTAGAGCATGTATTTACTTGTTGAAAATTATGTTTAAAGTATGTATTTTGTTACTGAAAATTATGAAAAATTTTGTCTTTTTCCGTTTTAGGCTATAGACAAGCAGAAAGAGAAGCAAATTGATGCTGAAATTGGGTTGGAAAGTGAAGTCATAGCAGCTGAAATTGTGAAGCAAACTGCTGCTGGAAAGTGATGTTGCTGCTATGAAGCAAACTGCTGGAAAGCAAACTATGAAGCAAACTACTTGTATGTGTTGAAATGGACCAATGTGTGTTCAAATGGACCAATGTGTTAATTTAGATGGACCAATGTGTTAATTTAGATAGACCAATGTGAGCAAACTTCACTTGATGTTAATTTACACTTGATGTTATACTTCATTTTCTTCTGACTGATTTTTAAATGGACCAATATGTGTGTTCAAATTTTTAGATTTTCTTTTGTGTGAAAGAACAGGTACATAGCTTTTTCATTTATTAGAAAAATTATCCCAAATTGGTGTCTTAATTTTTGAAGACCTACAGGTGTCAAACTGTTCAATTACACAAGTGAATTAGTGAATTTTAGCAACTTGTGAAAGGCACCAACTTGGATTAGTTACATAAGATGATCACCTTATTGAATTTTCACAAGTGGTGCCTTTCTGTCATGCTGTTCAATTACTAATATGATCAGCTTTTTCTTTTTTCTTTTTTCTTAATTTCAGTTGATGCAATTTTGTTTAGATGCTTGGGTGTTGTTCAATTTTGTTTAATTTCAGTGAATTTCAGCAACATGCTGGTGCCATACTCATAGAACCATAACATGTATGGTGTCAAACCAAAATGTGCCAAACCTGCAACAAATAGCATCCACAGATTTGCCAAACTTGCTAACAGATAATAGTCTGCTTTAAACTTGCTTTAAAATATGCCAAATCTACTTTAAACTTGCTAACAGATAATAGTCGATGTCTGATAAGTGAGGGCAATAAAAGAACTTGCTAACAGATAACAAGTTGATAATAGATAGCATCATGGTCCTCATTATGTTCCAAACAAGCAAGTGGTGGCTATTGACTACAGCTGAATAAGAATGGAAGTAAGCTCTAATAATGAGACCAATGTTTCCCAAAATTCATTCCATAATAAAGTAAGTTACATAAGTTACATCATAATAAAATCCATTCCATAAACATAAGTTACATCATGAAGTACAATACAACCCAAAATGGTAGAAACTTCCATTCAATTTCCCAAAATACAATAAAGTACAAAAGTTACATCATAAAGTACAAAATGATAGAAAATACAATGAAATACACCATTGCTTTGATTTTCTATCCTTTCAAGCTTTCGACCATAGTCATTTTCAATGTCATTAAGCCTCGCCCTCACATCGTTAAAGTCTTCTACTATTATAACATCACAACCTCTAGTGTTGAAATGGATTCTGGACGTAACGTCTTCATCATCTTTATCCACGAACTTGAAGTAATTGCAAAAGGGAGTGGGAGTGTTACTCTACAATGCATGACAATCAGTTAGTTGAATAAGACAAATATTAATGTGACTACTAAAGGATTAAATTTTCCAATACATACTTAGATATTTTGATGGGCAAACAAAGAACAAACGCCCTTGTTTTCCATTCTCATTAGTTCTTACAATATATATGGCAGTGGTTCTTCCACAATTGCACAGCCTCGGTTGCAATCTCATGTTGTTATTGTTAGAAGAAGAAGCCATTTTTTTAACCTTCATACATGAGAAATTTGTAGTGTTGTGCTATGCTTGTGTTTGATGGGGTTAATAACAGTTCTATAGAGTTATGCCCATAATAGAAGTAATGGCAGTTCTATAAAGGAGAGGGACAAAGTGTGAAGGCTATTTGAATTTGAGGGACAGAGTGTATATCTTCACTGAAAACATCTATTTGTTCAAACTGCCATGTTTCAGCCAAACTGAAAAAACATAGCATTTGTACTACAAAACCAAGAAAGAATGTACTGCTGGAATTAATTCCAAAACCAAACATATGAAGAGATATCCAGAAAAGAAAAAAGAAAAAAAGTAAACAGTTTTTAAAACAAAACACAACATTTGAACAGAGGTTACACAAACTAAACAGAGGTTAATAGGATTTTAACAGAGGTTACACAGACTAAACTGTTAATAGCATTTGAACAAACATGGCAGTTTATGAGAAATTTGTAGTGTTGTGCTATGCTTATGTTTGATGACGTTAATAGCAGTTCTATAGAGTTATGCCCATAACAGAAGTAATGGCAGTTCTATAGAGGAGATGGACAGAATGTGAAGGCTATTTGAATTTGAGGGACAGGGTGTACATCTTCACTGAAAACATCTATTTGTTCAAACTGCCATGTTTAATAGCATTTGAACAGATGTTACATAGACTAAACTGTTAATAACATTTGAACAAACATGGCAGTTCAACATCAGTCATTTTCTTCAGTTTCAAACATAGCATTTGTGATTAATTACACACATGTTACACACATAGCAGTTTCAAACTGAACAAACATGGTAGTTCTTGAGTTTCTTCAGTAAAACACCATCATTGCTTGAATTAGGAAACCCATATCACTGATCATACTAGCATAACTCAAAACAACCTTAATGCACAGGATTCAGACTTCAAAAACCCAAATTGCTACAACATATTTTTTTATGACTTCTTGTAAAACAAAACAACTAAAACATTAGACTTAATATGCCTCAAATTTTTTATCAACCAACCAGAGGGGAGAAGAAAGTATGGATACTGATTCATTTAAAACACACAAAAACACACCCACTCTGAACGCCCTAATTTTTCCCTGTTCGAATCCCAAATCAAAGCCCTAATTTTGAAATTTCAAATCTATTTTCTCAATCTCAATCACACAACCCTAACTTCTTAATTTCAGAGTTTCGAGGACAAACCTGGTTCCTCTATGGCCTCAGAACCTACGTTCTCATCAAGAAATTTTTTCGCTCAGCCGATGGTAGTGGTCGCAGTGGAGCTATGGCTCACGAAACAGAGATTATCAAGGTTGGAGTGGGTCACCGTTTGGGTTGCCGTCTGGACTAGTCGCCGGTGCCGTCTGGGAGGGACTGGTCATCGGTCAGGATGGATTCGGTGGAGGAGGACGGGTGAGTGTGAGGCTGAGTGAAAGTGAGAGTGATTGTGCTTGAATGTATAACTATAGTAACGGGCGGGAATAAAATGAAATTTCAATTTCTTTTTTTTTTTTTATGGCAGTTGGATATGCAACGGCTAATTTCAGCTATTGCAAGGAGGAGATCTAGGAGGATATGCAAGGAGGGGATCCAGACTCAGACCCAAATACTAAGTAGATACATTAACATATACTTTTTAATTTAGAAAAATAATATATAAGCCCACTTTCTAAACTTAATAATGTATAAAAAAAGATAATTGACTAATAATTGGAGAAAATATGGGATCAGGATCCTCTATAGAGATACAATCCTCTCCATATGGTCCGGAGATGTGAGGATATGATGTCACCGCATTAATGAGGTATCTTGCAATTGAGATTGCACATCTGAATTACATAAGATTGACATCCGGCCGGATGACCTCCTGGACGATCGCCTGGACAACCCTTGTCAACCACGGCTGTCACTCATTGTCTACCAGTGTGTCAACCGACGATCGCCCAAACACCCGGAGTCACCCTTGTCAACTGCGACTGTCACCTTTGTCTACCGGTTTGTCAATCGACATCCGTCCGGATGACTAGCCGAACGATCGCTCAGATGACTAGCCAGACAACCGGCAAGCACATCTCCAGACCACGCAACAAAAATTAAGGTTTTAGTTACCAAAATTTAGGGACAAAATTATTTTTCAGAGACCAAATATTTTTATTGCTAAAAGTATTGTCATTATATTTTTAGTAACAAAAATTGGACATTAATGATGAATTATTATCCTTTGGGAACCAAATTTTTTATCTCAAAAAATAAACCATTTTGAGACCAAATTATTTTGTCCATAAAAGTATATTTATTAGTGACATTTTCAAAATTTTGTCACTAAAAGCTTTATTTTTTACTTTTTGGGACGACCTTTTAGCGACTATCCTTATAACGATAGAAATTGGTTATTAAATATATTTTGTAACAAAATTTTCACTTTTAGAGACCAAAAGATTTGGTCTTTAAAACTCTTACATGTTATAGTGCCATATGGAGAGGGAGGTATCTCTATAGAAGATGCTGATCTAAAAATATAAAAGATAAAATTGTCTTAGATATTCTAATGAAATATTGTCACATCATTAGATTAAAAAATTACATCTAACTTTTGAGTTTGAATAGGAAGTGCTCTTTAATTTAGGGCTGGTTTGGCAACTCAAAAATAATCTAAAAAGTCAAAAAAATACACAAAAAGAAAAAAAGACATTACTATTCACAAATAAAAAATATTAAAAAAATATTTTATATATTACAATACTACAAATGGACTGAGCAGTTGTTCTCAGCCGTACTTGTGATAGCGACATGCATTACACACTTGGTTTGGGGCAAAAAAAAATTCTATATGTAAAGTCACAAAAATGTTGGAGTTATGGGGGCCCACTAAGGACTCTATTTTGATAATCCGAACCGTTCAACATGTAGAACTCGCCGATTAATATATTCCTGTAAAAAATCACGTTGATCAGATATCGTTAACTATTTGATCAAATCAGTTTTGTATAAACAAAACGGATGGTGTGATAGTTAACTGTTGAAAAAAAAAACTAATTTGATCATATAGCTATCGATATCCGATCAACGTGATTTTTTATAGGCATATAATACTCGACGAGTTGTACATATTAAACAGTTCAGATTATTAAAATGGGACCCATGGTGGCCCCCACAGACCGACCATCACTGTCCAAACACTTTGTCTCGAAAGAGGCACTTATTTTCTTTGTAAAACCTGCTGAGCACAGTTGGGTAGTCGTACTGTCCAATCACCTTTCTTTCACTATACGCTTTATATATACAATTTTTTATTACACATTTTTTCGTAAAAAGACAAAAAGTTAACCCAAACATCCATATTTTTTTTCTCAACTTTTTAGTTCAAAAAGATAAAAAGTGCACTTATTTAGGACACCCCAAATAACTCCTTAATAGTGAAGGGATTGATAGTGAGGGGATTAATAGTGAGGAATTGTTAAATTATTTTTATATAAAATAATAAAACAAATAAAAAAATATAAAAAATTAAACATTAATATTTTAAAAAAAAATCCCAATATATAAAAAATAAAAAAAATAAAAAAAATTTATAATCCCCTCACTATTTTTCTAATACCATATCTATCTTCTCCTTACCAATCCCATTTCCAAGAGGACTACTAATATCAAGGGATTAATAGTCTCCTCCCCATCTCTCAAAACAAACACCCCATTAATAATACCAAGGGATTAATAATTCCAATCTCCTCCCTATAACTCCAAACAAAAGGGCCTAAATATTAGATAAAACTACCAAAAAAACCTATCGTTGAAGTTAACTTTTAGTTACATCAGTAACCAACATTCACAGTGTTTATTCATTTGCAACGATTATGAGTCATCGCTTTAGTGGCAATATGTTATTTTCTCCATCACTTTTGTTTATTTTTTATAACTCAGTATTCGGTCAATTAGACCGACTAATCTGGAACTAATTCTGCCTCCTATTTGCTAGAGTCTGAATTAAAATCAGGACAAACTCCTGGATGACCTGATCCTAAAAAATTATTTATATGCAGAAGGTTTCCAACTTGACATAGGATTTGCCCACCATTTTTATCCCTTAACTCCATTAGAGTTGTTATACACAATTTTATATATTTTTTTAAGAAATTCTTTAGGTTGCAAGATGCAATTTTTCGCTATGAGTTTTTCTAAAGGGAAAATTAGTCTAAGGTCCCTCTCCCATTTTTAATAATGGAAGAGATCCACAATATTATTTTATGATGTCTAAGGTCCCTCAATCCGCAACACCCATATATCACAGAGAAATTTGATTCCCTTAAATCAAACTGCCTCTCCCTCTCTTCTTTTCTCTTTGCTCTTCTCTCTCCGATGAACTCTACCTCCATCATCGGAGTTCATCGTCGTCATTTGTACTGGACCGGACCGGATACAGTAATCAAGTATATGACAGATGGTATGCTTCTGAGAGAGATTTTGATTGATGAGAATTTATCTCAGTATTCAGTTATAATGCTTGATGAAGCTCATGAGAAGACAATCCACATTGATGTCCTTTTTGGATTGTTGAAGCAGCTTGTAAATAGGAGACTTGACCTTCGACTGATTGTCACATCTGTCACATTAGATGCATAGAAATTTTCAAGTTATTCCTTTAACTGCAATATCTTTACAATTCTTGGAAGAACTTATCCAATGGAGATACTCTACACCAAATAGCCAGAAAGTGACTACCTAGATATATCTCTAATCACTGTTATAGAGATCCACTTGACAGAACCTGAGCGTGATATCCTCCTCTTCTTGACTGGTCAAGAGGAGATTGCTCTCTCTCTCTCTCTCTCACACACAACTCATACACATATAAACATCCATGTATATAGTATGAAGTTAAACTGTTTGACAAAATGCTTCTTAAAACTCCAAAACACATAACTGTGAGATATGGTTTGACAAAACTTTTTTTAGAACTATAAAACATATAGCTATGAGCTTTGAAGCTAACTTGTTTGATAAAATGTTTCTTAGAAAAATAATCATAGAGAAAAACAATTACAATTGTCTCTAGTTTGTTCAAAACACAGAGAAAATTATGATTGTTTTTTTGTTTCTAGGTAGCCCAAATTTCTCTGGTTTGGTTTGATTTTGAATGACCAATAATAGAGAAGTTTAGATAACCAAGAAATATTTCCTGGTAGGTAACCAGAGAAATTCTTTGATTTTGAATGACCAATAATGACTATGAGAAATTTGGAGAATCAGAAGCTTCTTCTGCAACCATATATCCAAAGAAAAAATATTAGAGAGTGAGAGAGAGTTTAGGCTAAGATGAGACTTGAACTTACTTTGTCCAAAGAAATTAGAGTGGGAAATCCAGAGAAATTTGGCGAGAATTTCTCTGGACAGTGGGAAGTCCAGAGAAATTTGGAGAGAAGTCCAGAGAAATTTGGCGAGAATTTCTCTGGACAGTGGGAAGTCCAGATAAATTTGAAAAGAAGTCCAGAGAAATTTGGAATTAGGTAAGGATAGATATACCCTGGAAAATTTGTAGATAAGTACAACAAAAATTTATTGAATTCATTCAAAGAAAATGATAGGAATTTCCCAAACAATTGTAGAAATTCTGAATCAATATCAACAATATAGCATATTCAAACAAGATGAAGCACATTACAATTTCTCTGGAGAGAAGGGAAATTTCTCTGGAGAGAATGGAAGGCCAGAGAAATTTACAGTGGGAATTCTAGGGAATGTTAGAGAAATTGGAAAGTCCAGAGAAATTCTTCCCTCTGGACTAATTTTCTCTTTGAAGTTGAATTTTCTCTGGAAGTCTAGGGAATGACTTCTTCTCTTTCTTGTCTATGCTAAGGGATGACAAGATCTTACTGTCAACCACCTCATCTTGCTGGACTTGATTTACAAAGAGCACTAGGATTAGCAAACAGAATTTTGATAGCAACCCTTCATGAAAATATATTTGTAAGAGAACATATAAAATGCACGATAATGCAGAGTTTCCTGGATTGTGTGAATTTTCTCTGAACTATCTGAATTTTCTCTGGATGTCTAAATTTTCTCTGGACTATCTGAATTTTCTCTGGATAAAGAGAATTTCTCTGGATGTCTGGAGAGAATTTCTCTGGAAAGTCCAGAGAAATTCTCTGGACCGAATTTTCTCTGGATTGATGTTGAGGGACCTTAGACATTATGAAAATATTGAGTGTCCTTTATGCTATAAATTCTTAATATCAGCGACCTTAAAAAAAATCCCCCTTTTCTAAAATGGTTAATAAGGTAGCGTTTGGTAACGTTTATATTTTTTATTTATGTTTACAAAAATTTTATAAATTTGGTTTTTATTTATTTTTAAAAAAACATAAACTATAAACGCGTTTGATTTGAACAAAATATTTGAAAAATTTTAAAAACATAAACTAAAAAATATGTTTATTCAGGCTAAAAATATTTATATTTATGAGAATGGGATTGTACACATTATAATTGAAAAAAAAAATCAAAAAAAAAAATTAATTGAACAAAAAAATAATTGAAAAAAAAATTATTTGAAAAAAAAAATTAAAAAAAGAAATTAATTGAAAAAAAAATTGTTAGTCAAAATTTTAAATTTCTATTGAAAAATCATCGCAAACTCAAATTGACTTTACATTTTTTCCTCAAATTTATAAATCGAGACAATTATTTATAAACCAAAAAAATTATTAAATAAGTTTTTATGATAATTTTTTAAATTTTCATAAATATAAACTAAAAATTGAAAACGAAATAGTTTCCAAACATACCCTAAATAACTAAGGTGTTATTAAATCATGATTTTTCAAATTGAACCAAGACTTCGAACCGACCCAACTTTAAGGTTCGTCCCATCTGGATTGATTGCCCCATCTGGATTGATTTTTTGACACAGGTACTGGAGTGAATATAATAACGTGTACATTACAAAAGAAGCTACATTAAGTAAAAAAGAAAAGTAAAATAAAATGCACAATAGGCTTATACAGAAAGCTTATGCAAAGAAAAGCATACCAAAGTTTTTTTTTTTCTCTCTCTCTCTCTCTCGTTAAAATCTGATATGCCAAACACAGAGAAACAAGTATTTAACAATATCATACAACTAACAAAAATTTATCCAAGAGAAAGAATCAAATACAGTGTTTGATTCATAGATTTGATTAATAATTTGAAAAAAAAAAGTGTATGAAAGGTGTTTGAAATGTAAATATATTTCATTTAAATTTCACTTATCATTTTATTTTCTTTTTTCAAACTTCTCACCAAATTCATAAATCAAGTACAACTTAAGTAAGAAGTGAACTCCTAAGAACACTGACAATTATGACTGTAGGATGACCAAGGCTTTGACACTTCTAGGAAACAAGTTGGACTTTTCAACAAAAATGAGGCTGAATAAGCATTGGATGTTGTTTCAATGAATTCGCCAACAGTTTCTTCTCCTTCTTCTTCATAGATTGTTTCAAGGGTTGTTTGGAGCCTAGAGGCCGCAAGGAAAAGAGGCGGTGCAACCGCTGAGAATGGAGTCCTGCAACAGGTCTTGGAGGCTGCGATAGTGGTGGTGGTGAAGGCAGTGGTGGTGGTCTTGGGTGGAAGAAGAGGTGGTTGAGCTGGGAGGACTGGGAACATAACTGAGGTAATATCAACAACAGCCATTTTATAGAGAGTTGGGATGAAAAGAAACCGAATGACTATAGTGATTTTGGTCAAAGGAAGTAGAGAGGCTGGCTAATATTTCATGCAGGATGTTTGCTATATATAATAGATACAAGTAATATAGTCTTAGGTTTTTTTTTTATAATGATTAATGTCATTTATCTTGGTGAATGGCTTCAAATTTTACGGTACTAAAAGGTAAATTACATTTTTCAACCTCCAATTTTGATTGGAATTTTGATCTATCACTTTTTAACTACAATAATTAGTTCATCATACTTCGACTAATGTTTAAATAAAACCTCTCTCCACTGTTTAAAATTTGAGTGAAAGTTAAAATATAAGAGAAAGTATAAGGTGTGTTTGGTTTGTGTTTTGATTGATGTGTAGGAGAGACTGATTTTGAAAAAAAGAAATTCAAAAAATTTGAACCAAACAAAATTTTAGAAATTTTTTTCAAAAATTATGTCTTGAGATACAAACCAAACAAACCCATAATTTATTATTATTATTATTATTATTATTATTATTATTATTATTTTCTCTTCCATATAATGCCTTCTAAAATGTGTGCACTTGGTCTTTAATTAAGTGGGCCCTGTAGGTAGGGAGGATGTGGAGGGTGGAGAGGAAGGGAGGAAAAGAGATGATTGGCTAGAGAGGGAGATGGCAGATGGAAGGGTTGTGAAGTGGGGAACACGGATTGGCCGAAAGAGAGATGTTGACAAGGTGAAGGAGAGGGTGCAAGGGAGGGAGATAAGAGGGGTGGTGGCTAGTGGGAAGATTGGAGGGCGTATGTAATGAAGCAATTGATTTTTAGAATTTTAAGGTTTTCAAACCTTGATACTAATTTCAATTAGGGATAAAATGATAATAAATTTTTTTTGAAAGAGTTGGAGTTAAAAGAGAGTAATTTGTCATGTAAATAAAGGTTTCATGGAATATGCGTGTTTTGCTAATTATATTGACACAATAAAATTCTCATTATACTTTAATAATACACAAAAAATTATCGTTATTATGGGTAGTATAGTATTTAAATGGGTTAATTACACTTAATGTTGGTTTGAGAATTGACTATTTTAGTTAATTTTTTAACTTTTTACAAAAAGATAAAAATAGAAAGAATGTCTTGACAACTTATATTGACTTTTTTAACTTTTTACCTATTTTAGCAAATTGACAAACAAGCCTTTAGTACTTATATATGTACTTTTACTGTAATTTCAATTTGATCCTTTCACTTTTAATTATGACAATCAATCCCTTACACTTTAAGTCAAGTAATAATGTTATCATTTCATCCATTTATCGTTAATAAGGTTAACAGAACTTAGCATATCAATTAAACGTGACATTTTTTTCATCTCATTACACTTTTATCAAAATTTCAATGTAATCCTAATACTTTTACTAAAATTTCACTGTAATCCCTTCACTTTTGATATCTGTCAACCTCATTAACCATAGATGGATGGAAGGGTCACATTGCAATTTGACTTAAAATATAAAGAATTAACTATCAAAATAAAAGTGAAGGAACCAAAACGAGATTACAATAAAAGTGCATTGGTGTTTAAGTGTTATTAATTCTATATTCTTCTTAACGTATAAATATTACATAAAATATAATGAAAAATTTTAGTGTATTTAAAAGTCTTGAAAATTGTTATGGCCTGTTATATCAGTGACGATAGCATGAACATGGAGAAGGAAAGCTCACTTAACCAAACCCTATACACTTCAATTTGAGAGGTTAGGAGATCGATCCTCGCTAAATGTGAAGATTAATTAATAATTTCTCTCCAATTATGGATTCGTTTGAAATGCGAGTTAGCTTTTTGGCTTTTTAACTTTTAGCCTGGGATTAAAAAGACTCGTTTGGGATGAACTTTTTAGTTTTTTTGACTTTTGTAAAAAAAAAATATATAATGATTATAAGTTGGATGTAATGATTTGTTTTATTGGGTTAAAAAGCCTATTTTTATTTTTTTGTGGCTAAAATAGCCAAAAAACTCTGGGCTTTTTCTTCCCAAACGAACCCTATATATATATATATATATTTTCTTCCACATTATGGGGTTTTATCTTAGATTATTATTTGGTGGTTACTGTTAGACTAGTGCACTAATTGTTGGACTCATATAGCTATTAGACTATAATTGTCTAATTGTAATTCTACTTAGACTAAATTGGTGATAAATCCAATCTAAGAAAGTTGTAAGGCATTAGGTTCAATAGATATTTTTTTATTAATGAGAGGTCTTTCTTTTGTGAAATAGTTTGGTGAGAAGTATTTTTTTTCTTGTTTTAAAGGACATTTTGTTTATAATTTTACTCCTTAATTTATCTGTTGACTTTCATTGACAATTTGTTCAAATTTCTTTCTTATCTATTCAAAAAAATTCATATATGTTCAAAATTTACCTGTCTATTCAAATTTTTTTCTTATCTGTTCAATTTTTTCCCTTTATTTTTTCAAACATCTGTCCAAATTTTATTATCTGTTCATTTTTTCCCTATCTGTTGAAATACCAGGCCTCTATCTGTTCAAATCTTTCTTTTCTCTCTCCCTCTCCCTATCTATTGTAATATGTTTCACCATCATCATCATCATTATCATTATTATCAACAACATATCTGTTTATTTTTTTCCTATTTGTTGAAATGCAAAGCCCCTATATGTTCAAAATTTTCTTTTCTCTCTCTCTATCTCCCTATCTATTGCAATATTTGTCCATTACAAATCAGTTTCTTCACCAACAACATTCATCATCATTATCAACAACAATAATCAACCATCAACAATCAACTACAAAAAAAAAAATACACATACATACATGTATGTATGTATACATACATATATAACCTCGTGGTGATGGAATGGTTGATGGAGAACTCGTGCTTCTTGAGAAATTTGAGGGACTCCTTGGTCTGAGATCTAGGGTTTTGATCTTGTACTTCAGAGCGTCAGATTTTCTCTGGATGTTTTGTTCGGGTGATAAAAGGTGAAGAACTCTTTCCATAGTAGAGTACAACTCATCATTAGAGAGGTTTGTCTCTAAAACTCATCGAAGCTCGCAATGACGGAGGCTGAGTTAACTCATCGAAGTCCAGTCGGGATCGACTATTGATTTCAATTGTGAGAGAGGAGAATAAGTATCGAAGAAACCCTAGAAATTGGAGAGAGAGAGAGAGAGAGAGAGAGAGGGAGAGAGAATTGTGTAGTCAGCAATAAAGCAAATTTAAAGGAAAGCGGCGATGGAGGGTAGCAGAAGATGGAGACGATAAAGGGCCGCAGATCCGTCGATCTGCAAGTTCAATCTGGAAGGGTAGATCAATTTCTCCGGCAGCGACGAAATTAAAGGAAGTAGGAGCTAAAAGGAGAGGCGATGGCTCTGGAGCGGGCAACAGCGGCGGAAGAGCATGCAAAAGTGACAAAGGTGGTGGTGGTGGTGGTGGTGAAGTAAGGAGATTGGAAGAGAGAAACAAAAAGAGAGAGAAAGGGAGAGGCGATGGCTCTAGAGCGGGCAACAGCGGTGGAAGAGCTAGCAAAAGCGACGAAGGAGGTGGTGGTGAAATGAGGAGAGAAAGAGAAAAAGAGAGAATGGCAGGTTTAATTTGGTTTGGTTTGGTTTGGTTTGGGATATGCAGATACAATCTGTACATATATATATAAAGGTAGTTTGGTTATTTAGCAAAATATTGTCCTTGTAAACATAATGTTGTAACGCCTAAATTTTTGGACGTAAAATCTAAGGAGCTTCTATTTGCACACACCACTTCTCCTCTTTCTACACACTTAATGATATTTTTTTTATTACATCTATGTCCTAAAATAAAATTACCAACAGATCCCTTTCTTCTTCAACCAAACCCTTACCCTAATCATCCCCATCTCTGGCCACCACCCCTTCCGTCGTCTTCCCTACCAGTTCCCATCTTCTCAAATTGAAGCCCCTCCCCACCCCGTCGCTCGTTGCTCATACTCCTCAGTCCCTCTTTTCTCCCATCGAAGCCCCCTCTTCATCACTCTGTGCCCCTTTGCAGCATCTCACTCACCCTCCCCACCATCTGCAACTCTATCTTTCTCTCTCTCTCTCTCTCTCTCTCCGGCCGCCAAGCGAATCGTCGTCGCCTCCACTTTCTACCTCCTTCGAACCAAACACATTGATTCAGAAATACATTGTCAAACCAATGTGTTTTGTTCGGATGATGATGGTTGAATCGATGTGTTATTTTTTACCCTGGTTTAACGAACCACGGGTGTGTCGCGATGGTGGGTGGAGGGAATGGAAGGTGGGTGGATTGAGTGTGTTGGAAAATTGTGTGTGTACACTTTAGATATAGGGGTATAATTGGAGTAAAAGTGTGTAATGAGAATATGTTTTTTTTTTTTTTTTGAGTGTGTGAACTAAGAAGAATGTACAGAAAGGAAGTGGTGTGTACAAATAGAATCTCCCTAAACTCTAATTTCTAACTTTTGAACCGAGTGCTCTTCTATTTATATTGTCAATACTCCTACACATTAAATAATAAAATAATAAACAAATAAAGCATTATGAATTGCCTTATGAATTAAGGGATTGCTTGGAATGTCCTAAATAAGTACATTTTTTGACTTTTTGGATTAAAAAGTTAAGGAAAAAAATATGGTTGTTTGGGTAAACTTTTTGACTTTTTATGAAAAAAAACTTGTATTAAAAAATTGTATAAATTAGTGTGTAAGAGAAAATTAAGATTGAGAGTTGTGCAGCTGTATTTTTTAACTTTTAATAAATAACGATAATTTTTTAACTTTTTAAATAATTTTTTGATTTTTTAACTTTTTAGACACATGTCAAACTGACCTAAAGGTGATATTTGGAGTTTCATTAGTTGGAGTCTCCTTTCCAGAATGGACGGCTTGTGATAGCCTTTGATAGATCGCCTTACACTGGCACCTTTTTTTTTGGGGGTGGGGGGTTGTAGAAATATGATACATCAATCCAAAGTTTGCTTTATCTAACTGTTTAAAGTCATATTTTGGCTTGGTTTGCCAAAAAAGTCTTTTCGCTTTTTGTTTTGTTCTGTTCTACATTTTTCAACATTCGAGCATACGTTTTATTTTGAAATTTTATAACAGTAGTCTCAAATTCTATTCTTTTAAAGGTCAGACAATTTAAAAAAAAAAAATTATTCCTATTTATTTATCTCTTCGTTCACAACTTACTTTATCTATTTGTCAACCTAATATATCTATTTGTCAACCTAATCTATATATCTACGTGTCATCTTTTTTTTTAAAATTATTTGTCCACATGTTATTCCTTATTCGTCCACGTATTACATGTATATCTACTTAAACTACCTATTTATCCGTATCACCAACACCATCAACCACTACTGCCAACCACCTCTAACAAGTTTTTCAACGTCAGCGATTTTTCTGACACCAATGACTTTTCCATCAACGGCAAGCAAAGATCTGTCGACGGTGGGATAAAAGTAGAAAAAAAGTCATTCAAAACAATAATTTGTCTTTCTCGTCAAACAATTTCATTAATCATATCATTATCACCAAAACAAAACAATAAAAACAATAATTTATCTTTCTCACCAAACAATTTCATTAATCATGTCATTACCACCTAAACAAAACAATCCTTGAACCCAATGTGTAATTTTGAATTTCTTATCATGACATACATCACAAAAAAATGAATTTTTCACAGATATGTGGGGCTCATCACGAGTCTCACCTCAATGATCCAAACTGTTTGTTTTTTAGACCATATGTATAGATCGTCCATAAAAGAAAAAAAAATCTGGTTGATCCAATAACCGTAGTCACATTAATTTGTTATATCTCTCTCAAAAGATGAATGGTCTAATTTTCAAATAATATTTATCATTCTTTTTTTACAAGTAAATGCTATAAACTAACATAGCTATAATTATTGGATTGACCTGAGCTTTTTCATGGATGGTCCACAATTTTTTTTTTTCTTTGTTCTCATTTTGTTACAAAAAAAATTGAAATTTGAAATCAAAAACACATTTGAAAACTATTTTGTTTCCCAAAAACAGTAACTAACTTTCAAAATTTTAGGGAAAAAAATATACATATATATATATATATATATTACTTTAAAAATAAATTTTCATTATTTCCTCCTTCCCTGCCTCTCCGCCAACCTAAGCTTTTAGCTTTAATTTCTCCCTCATCAGCACGGCAAACATATTGTACACTATAATAATAATATTATTATAATAATATTATTATTATTGGTAGGACTGAACTCTAAGAGAGCTGGCAATGTGGTGGGTATTATTGGTATGTCGGCAGTGTTGGTGGCAACGGCCGTGGCATTAGGGGAGGGGAGGAGAGGAGAGGAGAGGAGAGGGGAAGGCTTGGGTTCATCAAATAATATCCAAATTTGATCCACATAGCATAGCATAGCATTACAGTATACAAAATATATATATATATATATATATGTTCATGGGCCTGCATTTCAGTCTTGTCATGAAAGAACATCATTCATTAATAGAAATGCAACACGCATATGATATATGTGATCTGTCTTTGCTTGCACACTACAGACAAACCCTAGATACAAACAAGTTTATACTTTTTCCCATCCCTTATCCATTACTAGTCTGTATGCATTTGTCACTGAAGGCAACATGTGAGGAAATAAACTGGAAAAAGCCCACCAATGGCCTCAAAAGATGGATCACTAGGACCCCCCAAAAAAGGCATTTGTATATTTGTGTGAATGCAGACCTTACTTTGCCGTGAGATGTGACTGTTCATACCATGGATAAGAGATCAAAATGGAGAGAGAGAGAGAGAGAGAGAGAGAGAGAGAGAGTACCATGGATAAGAAGTCAACATGGAGAGAGCTTTTTTGGATGAACTCATGACAATGTGATGATAGTGATGTTGCATCAGCCTTATTTATGAAGAAAATTATAGAGTAAATTATACTAATAGTCTTTACATTTTGTCTCTTGTGTCATTTTAGTCCCTACACTTTCAATTAGTTTAATTTTGACTCTTAATTTTAAATTTTGTATCAACTTAGTCCAATTGATAATACCGTGTTTTTTTATGAAAAATTATCACCAAATTGATTGAAGTTAACTTATTGAGTCAAACAAATTTATAATTTTACCTTGAAAAACATGACACGTGTCACTTATATGCATATTTTTCATCAAAAAATGCTAACAATTATAAGCAATTGCATTAAATTAAGATAAAATCACAAATTCATTGTCAAAATTGAGTCAATTGAAATTATAGATACCACAATACACAAAAACCAAAATAAAGGGACTATTAACATAATTTGTCCAAAATTATATTTACCTCCATACGAATTTTACAAGTTCTTTCATCTCTTGCGTGTAAGATCACCTCATCTGCAGAAAATAGGGTGCTAATATTTTCAAAATATGGTGGATTCTACTTGTATACTAGTTGTGTATGACTTTAATTTTAATTAACACAATAATTTATTTGCAAATAGTTGATAAATTTTTGTTTTATTTGGTTAGCCGTTAAGGGTGACCAAAATTGTTGACAATTACATTTGTGGATGTGTTTTCATTAACTTGCCATTCGTTTGCCTAAATTTATCTAAACTTTCCTCAAGAGTGTCAACATTCTCTAATCAAAATCAAACTCCATTTGAGTTGAGCACCTTCTCAATCCAAAGTTAGGAAAAATAAAATAAAATAAACAGGCTTAGCAAAATCAAATACTATATTCATGAAAGCATACTAAGAAAAATGTCCATCATCTTAAACTATAACACAAAAGTAACTAAAAATATTTAATCATGGCAGACTCTGCAGAGTCGATGGGTATTATAATTGCACTATCAAAAAAAGTTAAATTTTTCAAAAAGAACCATTATTTTGGAACAGAAGGAATACATTCATGAAAGCATACTAAGCAAAATGTCCATCATCTAAAACTATAACACAAAAGCAATTGCAAATATTTAGGGTTGTTTTGGAAAAATGGTTAAAAGTCGATTTTTTGACTTTTTTTGAAAATACGTGTAAAAAATGTGAGATGTGATGTGATCCAAAATAGATTCAAAGTTGAAAGATGACTTTTAACTATCTTTTCAAAATAACCCTTAATTATGGCAGACTCTGCAGAAATAACAGGTAGTCAATAGTAACTATTACAAATTGGATTTTTTTTTATATTAATCCTTATTGTCTCAACACTAATCTATTGAATTGTCATATAACAGGCAACAGAAACATCAGTCTTTAGAAATCAAGAGTAAACTTCTGACAATCTTAATGACACGGATTAGGGGGTGGCCTTGATTTTTTAAAAGAAACTAATTTGATAAACTCCATTCGGGCTGGAAATGGAGTGGTGGTTAAGTTCATATTAGATCTGTTATGTTGAAAAGCACATGCCAAACCTTCTTGTGGTCATTTTGAAAATAAAAAGAAAACATAATCATTCAACATCAAGTATTCACAACAATTATCAAAACTAAGATTTTAGTTAAAATTAAACAAAAATGGATTGATAATTTCCTTATTCAAGCAACTAATAATAAGTATTTATTTACTTTTTTAAATAAAATGTCTTTTTTGCTCTTCCATATTGGTTGACATCTATTATTATTAACTACTTCATCGTTGGGACATCATAAAATAGGCACAATGAAACTTCTCCATTCCTACGAAGGTTTTAAGAGTTTTAAACAAGGCATTAATGATCCTAATTGAGGAATGTTTTGATTTTTTTTTTTTTTTTTGGTTGTTGTGCTCTATTTGATTCACTAGAATGAGATGAAATGGAATAGAATGACCATTCATTTAGCTCTGTTATGAAATGATCATTTCCTTACAATAGTGAATAATCATTCCATTGCAATACATTTTTTATTTTAGTCAAAAAAAAAAAAAAATTGATAGAATAATCGTTCCATTCCACTTCATTCCAGTGAACTAAACACTACCTAAGACTATTTTTTTTTTTTATCAGCAAAAAGAATCTTTATTGATGGAATCATAGAATACATCAATAAAGAGGAGCTCGGAGTCATTCTAACAATTATATTGTGTTTGATTGGGGGATTTGAAAATGAATTTGGAAACGGAAAGGAAAAAGATAGATAAAATGTAAATAAAATACACCTACATTTCACCTAACTTTATACACATTTTCCCTTTCCCTTCTCAAATCTTTCCTAAATGTCTCAACCAAACACAACGTTAAGGCAGATTGATTATGAAGCAACCTTCCATCATGTCATGGCCTTGTATATTTATTTCTCCTATCACCCTCATCAGGGCTGGTAATGGTGGGATTGCCGTTGGTTTAGACTCATTAGGTTGAGTTGCACACCATCCAAACTGTGCTGTGTACAAAAGCTTGTTCTAAGATAAAAGTAAAGACATTCATATTCAACACAGTGCAAAACCTAGAACCAATCCATTCAACCTCAAATAACAAATTGACTGAACTAAAAACAATAGAACAATCTAAATACAAGCTGTTTATTTTTATGTTTTTTAATTTCACACCCACACATACCTCTTCTTTCATGCTTTTTTTCTACTAGTTCTCTTTCAAGGTAACATAAAGTAACCTAATGTGCAGATAATTGTGATTTTCCTTAACAGTAGCTTAACCTAATTAGGCAAAAGCAATCCCTGTACTAAATGGCTTTTTAGCTAACCAAATAGACATTTTCTTTTTTTTGATCGGCTAAACAAAATCTTTATTGATGAAACATACAAAGTATGAAATATTACATCAATAAAGAGGAGCTTGGAGCTAAGAAGAAGCTCCAAGCGCCAGTTGGTGAGGCACCAACATAAGAAAGCAGAAGAAGAAATGAAAGCATCAAACAAATAAACAAACTGGTAGTAACAAACTAATAATAGCAGTTAGTAGACTGATGAACACATAGAACAGCAACACTGTAGAAATAGCAAACCTCCACCATTGCAACAGATCAATAGCCTTCCCAAACCTCCAAAAACAGAACCAGAACAGCAACACTGCAGAGGCACCCTCAGACCAAAACAGAACAATAGGTAGGGCATGTGTCTTGACCAAAATAGATCAAAACAGAACAGCAGGCCGGGCATGTGTTTTGACCAAAACAGAACTGCCAGTATACAGATAGAACAATCCAGCAGACATGGCATATTAGCACCAGCTCCCAACAACACATAACAAGACACTGCAGAAATAGTAGACTGATGGTTTAGACACATATACAGATCAGTAACCTTCCCAAAACTAACAGACCTCCAATACTGTACATAGGCACCCACACCATACCCAGAACACACCAACACCAGGCAAAGGCAGGTTAACACAGCAGACAGAACAAAGCAGCAGGCAGGGCATATTAGCACACAGACAGAACAACATTGCAACAGACTACATCAACCCTGATAGCTCTAAACAGAATCCAGTACACTAAACTCCACCCATGATCTGTCTCCAATTGTAGACAAGATCATCAACTGAGTATGAGAATTCCTTAATGGAAGCTTTAAGCCAAATGGCAAATCTGAATTTTATAAGGTTTAGCAGTCCCGAAGAAGAGGGTTGTGCATTAGAAAATACACAATCATTTTTGAGTTTCCAAATAGACCATAGTACAATTAAGGGGGTTGTTCTCCAAATTAATCTGTCAAAATTATAAAATTTCCAACTCATCCACCAATAAAGCAGACCATCTACAGACTTAGGAATACACCAATGTAGGCCCCATTCCTCAATAACTACTGACCAGATTGACCAAGAGAAAGAGCAATGCAGCAGTACATGGGTAGTAGTTTCTACCTCAGAGTTGCAAAAGTGGCAGAGGGGTGAAGCATTGCTGTCAAGAGAACCAATCTTGAGCAGAAAGTCAGAACATTTGATTCTAGATTTCCAGGCTAGCTAGGTGAAAAAAGATACTTTGGGGGGCAATAATGAATTCCAAACAAATTTGCTAACCTTGAGATGAGGGCCAAAGAGAGATGAGTGGCGAGAATAAAGAGCAGAAACAGAGAAGCTATGACCAGAATCAGTGCACCAGACTAAGCAGTCTTCACAATCCAAACACAGAGATGGAGCAGAGGATAAGAGAGCATTCAATCTCACCTCTTTAGCCAATTCCCATGAATAAAGCTCTCTTCTATGGGGGAGATTCCAAACAGATGGACTTGACCTCCTTGCAAAATAATGATTGAGAGAACCTTCCTTATCAGATGACAAATTAAAAAGGAGAGGAAAAGAAGATTTCAAACAAAGGCCACCACACCATTTATCAAACCAAAATCTGATTCTGATACCATTCCCAACCTTGAAACCACATTTGCCCACAAAGAAATTAAAGATAGGCCTATTGAGATCCCCAATTGAGAGAATGTCCCTCCAGACTCTAGAATGCTTGTATGAGGGACTCAAAGGAGGAAGCCAACGGGAGTTGTTAATTTTATATTTGCTGCACACAATTGACTTCCAGAGAGCATTGGTTTGAATTCCAAACTTCCACCACCATTTGAGAAGGAGACAAACATTAACATCTCTGACCCTTCTAATGCCGAGTCCCCCTTGATCAATTCTCTTTGTAACCTCCCCCCATTTCACTAAATGAACTTTCCTTTTAAGATCACTACTACCCCATAAAAAAGCAGCCTCTATCCTTTTTATTTCCTTAGCCACCCCTTCAGGCATTTTAAACAGGGAAAGGAAGTAAATAGGTAAGCTACATAGAGTAGACTTGATTAAAGTTAATCTACCAGCAAAGGACAACAGTTTTCTCTTCCAACCTGACAGTCTAGCCTTGATTTTTTCAATTACAGGTTTCCAAGTAGATTTCCTTCCAGGATTTTCTCCTAGAGGCAGCCCCAGAAATTTTAATGGAAGACTCTGCACTTTGCAATTGAGAAGAGAAGCAAAGGTGTTTAAACAACCTTCATCTACACCAACACCACACACAACACTCTTATGGTAATTAATTTTGAGGCCGGATAATACTTCAAAGCATCTAAGAACCCTTTTAATGGATACCAATTGATCACTATCAGCTTCACAAAAAAGAATTGAGTCATCGGCAAATTGCAAATATGAGATAAGAACATTGTTAGACCCAAAAACTACCCCTTTGAGAATGCCAAGATTGACGGCTCTGACTAGAAGAATGTTAAGACCTTCCACCACAATGTTGAATAGAAAAGGTGAGAGCGGATCTCCCTGTCTAAGGCCCCTATGGGCTGAAAATTCCTCAGTTGGTGAGCCATTCACTAGAATGGAGATTCTAGCTGTAGAGACACATGTCTTCATCCAAGTGATCCATTTAACCCCTAAACCAAAACTGGCCATCAAAGAAAATAAGAATTCCCAGTTGACAGAGTCAAAAGCTTTCTCGAAATCCAATTTGAGAATCAACCCTTGTTTTTTGGCCTTCTTCCAACCATCCACTACTTCATTAGCAATAAACACCCCATCCAGAATATTTCTCCCTCCCAAGAATGCTGTCTGTGTTTCACCAATGATTGAGGGGAGCACTGACTTTAATCTGAATGCTAAGACTTTGGCCAAGATTTTGTAAATAGATCCCACAAGACTAATAGGTCTGTAATCAGATAGACCAATAGGGTTGTCCACCTTGGGAATAAGGGTGATAAATGAGCTATTGATGCCATATGCAAGCCTGCTGTTAGAGTGAAACTCTTTGAAAAATTGCATTATGTCCAGCTTCATAACCTTCCAGAATTTCTGATAACACAGTAGATTGAACCCATCAGGTCCTGGAGCTTTGTTATTGTTACAGTCTTTGATTGCTGCAAGTACCTCAGCTGCACTGAACTGAGCTACCAGATGTTGAGAGACAAATTCCGAGTCAATGGTGTTAAATACCCTTGACAAAGAAGGCCTCTTAACCCATGATTCAGAGAATTGGGCTTTAAAGTGAAGGAGAACTTATTGCCTAACTCCAATATGATCCCCAATGGACACTCCATTTACTGAAATAGAGTTGATGAGGTTTCTATTCTGCTGAGAACTTGCAACCACGTGAAAAAACCTACTGTTTTTATCCCCATTGATAGCCCAATTCAATTTGGATTTTTGATGCCAAATCCATTCAACCATTCTGTATAACTTCCATAACTCACCTTTAACCGCCCTTCTTCTTGCCTTTTCTGAAGCAATCAGTGCTCTTTTCTCTGCAGTGATATCCAGAGCATGTAGCTCTTCTTCTGAAGATTTTATTTTAGAAGCCATATTGCCAAACACCTGAATGTTCCAAGATTTTAAGACTAGCTTCAGATGCTTTAACTTTTGGGAGAGTATATACCTAGACCAGCCAGCCAAAGAGGTATCTAACCATGATGAGACAAATAGCTGAGCAAAGCTGGAATGAAGAGTCCACGCATTTAGGAACCTGAAAGGCTTTGGCCCCCAATCTCTGGCATCCTCCATCAATAATAAAGGGCAGTGGTTTGAGATTAGCTTGGGTAAACCCCACAATTTCATTGAGAAATTGACCATTCATTCAGGACTTAGTAAAATTCTATCAATTCTGCTCCATTTCTCTGATTCCTGGGCATTTCTCCCATGAAGTGGTAAATCATGAAGCTCACTATTACCAATGAATTCATTAAGATGTTTCATTCCCCTGTCTCTCCTAGAGCAACCAACTATTTCACTAATATGGCTAATTTCATTAAAGTCACCACCCATGCACCAAGGAAGAGGGAAAGGGGATTTAAGCTTTAAGACATTAGCCCAAAAAGAAGATCTGGTACCAGCATCATTGGGTGCATGAATATTGAGCAGGACACAGTCAAAGGTGTTGTATAAGGAACCTGAGAGTAAGATGTACCTTCTATTACAGCAACAACCAGAAAGTGTGAAGACAGCTGGATCCCAGATACATAGTAGGCCTCCGGCTGTTCCTTCAGGATCAACAGACATAAACTCCATATTTTTACTTCCCCATAGCCTTCTAGCATCACCATCTGATATAACTGCCCTTTTGGTTTCTTGAAAAAAAACAATATCAACATTTTTATCCTTTAGGAGCCTCTTGATTCTGCCCTGTTTCTCCACCTTACCCATACCCCTGATATTCCAAGATATTAATTTCATGATAAACCCATTGATTCACTCAAAAGGCCCTACTTCTTCCCTTTACTGCTGGGCCTTCCCCTCCTTGGCAATTTTCTCCTTGTCTTTAAATTCTAATTCAGCAATTTTGTTGAGCACGATGCCTTCCTTCCCATGGTAGTCTATTCCAAGAGACTTCCCCAATTGAATTATAGCTGCAGCTTCAGAAAGAATCTGGTTTCTCAGAGAAGAATCACCTGCAAATGAAGTAGACTATGCTAAAGCTTTAGCAGCAGGCCTGTAAATAACAGATTTAGCATAGTGTTTCTTGGTTTCATTGTTTGTGTACCCATGAATCCTAGCAAAGCTAGTGAACCCCTCCATCTGTGACTTCATCTTCCCTTTTTTTCCTCAGGTTTCGCTGGTGATCTGTGATGGAGGCTGAGATTGAGTCTTGGGCTGTCTATGTATGAGCAGAATTACTCCTCATAAATGGGTTTAAGTTAGACAAAGGGCCAGAATGCAACCCATTATTTGATGCAGGTACATTGGGCCTGCTAGAAGAACCATTAGAATGAATGGGCCTGCTAGGAAATCCAGAAGTGACGGGCTGCTTTTCAAAGTGGGCCAAGTCCACTTCTAAATTGATGCCAGGTCCACCACCAGTACTAACTTCATTCATACAACGTATAAACCCAGGTGTAAAAACTTGTTCAATACACTTTTGCCTCTCATCATTGCTATTTGAAAAATGGTCAGACTTTTCCATCAAATCTATTATAGGCCTCTCAGCACACGCTCCCCTCTGTTTACGCCTCCATCACAGGGTGTCTCCTCAACCATTGTGTCCATCGGACAAGCAAGCTCAGCACCAAACATGGCCTTAGCCGCTGCCACCTCATCATCTTCTCCCCTTTCCTTACCATCTAACACTGGAAAATTCACTTCCTCAACACTGCAACAGGTTGCAAGAGTATTGGACTCGTACATGCCATTATGGTTCAGGCTACTGAGATCTGGTTGGAGGTCTTCACACACAAAAATCTTATGATCTTCACCATTGCAGTCCAAAGTTAAAGATTTAGCAATAAATTCCATATTTGAAGTGGCTATTTTGATCCTGACATGGGAGAAGGATTTTGGTTGACACAAATCTCCCTCAATGCTGAGTACCGAGCCCCATAAACGACCAATCTTGGTGAGAGTGCTTCTGTTCCAAACATGTAAAGGTAGCCCACAGCATTTGAGCCACACACATCTTTCTTGGACAAAATGATTTCCAGATTTGAACTCTGCCACAAACTGACTCAGATCCTTAAACCAAGCCTTGAGATTGTCAATGTTTGATTTCAACTCCTCTTGAGTGTTAAAAGTTAATATTACATCCCTTCCACCCCCTTTTCTGACCAAAATATGCTCCAGGCCTTTCTCCTTCAGTGCTTCGCGAACACTGTGAATGGAGTGTTCTGTATTGAGACGGATAATGGCATTTTCATAGAGCTAACCGTTGCCCTCCTCAGTGACTTTGATGGAGGTGTTCGTATTCACCCCCCCTTGCAACACATCAGCAAAAGATCTTTGACCAGCAAAAGGAACATGACCTCTGAATCTGTTAGCTTCAAAAGATCTCCAGATGAACTGTGGTTTCATGACTTCTGGATTTCGCCTGTTATGCTCCTCCCTCTTTCGTCTATCAAGAGTTACAGCTTTGACTTCTAGAACTTTGTTATCCACCAGAAGACCGTTGGCTTTTTGAATGGCTATATCAACTGCTACATTACAATCGAACCTCACAAATCCGAACCTAGAATGTGACACTACTCTTCTTTTGGAAGGAATGAAAACATCCTTAACTATGCCCAATTTTGAGAAGAACTTGAACAATGATTTAGCATCCATTTTTGATGGTATATGATCCACAAAAACAGAGAAAAGACCATGCGATGCTTCCATACCTTTCCCTCTACCACCTTTCCACTGATTTACTACCGGAATCCATCCTCCTATTCTTTGTTGCTCCATTTGTTCCAAAAGAAATCTTTATTAATGAGAACATCAAACAGACATTTTCTTAATGACTATTGTTACTCAAGTAAACATCAACTCATTCTCAGAATCTTGTAAAGCAAATTTCTTGGTAGAATCATTGTTTAACTCAACATATAATGCACCCATCTTCACTCAAGATTATTAACTGACAGGTGTCATTTAATAGGAAGCTCCCGGTCAAAATCTGAAAAGTTCAAAATGGAAGTTTTCAATGCCAACAAAAAGCAGATCTTTGAATGATATCAAATTTTCAACCCATCCAGGGACACATCACACCATTCTGTCCCAACCCATCAGTAGTACAGCATGATCCTGGGGCTTTTCCCAAATTAAGTCAAATTAGTAACTTATTTTCCAAACTAGGTCTATTTTGGACAGAATTTCCAAACTAGGCTAAAACGTAGTTATGAACCACGCTTTCAACATTTTTGTGGCTGTCGTGCGGAAATTTTGTGAAATCGTAAAAGCGTGTTTCTAAACCACGCTTTTAATTAATAAAGCGTGGTTACAAACCACGCTTTTAATTAATTTTTTTTTCTTCTAAAAACGTGGTTATGAACCACACTTTTAACTAAAAAAAAATTTCTACTGAAAACGTGGTTGTGAACCACGCTTTTACTGTTCACTACAGAAAGCGTGGATGATCACGACGCTTTTAACCAAAATCCGTTTTTAAAACATATATAAAAACTCCTCCAGTCCCGTCATTTGCCAAACCCGTTTTCTTTAAAATGGCTTTTCCAATGCCGTTTTTGATAAATAAAAAAATAATAAAATTTTCCTTCATAAAAATGATTTTTTTAGTAATTTTTTTCCCAATTTATATTTTTCAACATAAATATAAATTGCCACAAAATAATGTAATTCAGAAAACGGGTTTGGTAAAACCATTTTCTAATACGGCTTTCCTAAAGCTGTTTTCATGCTTTTTTTTTCTGTTGTCTTTTTTTTTTGTTGTTGTCTTTGTTCTAGTGTAATTCAGAAAACGGATTTGCTAAAACTGTTTTCTAATACAGCTTTCCTAAAACCGTTTTAATGTAAAAAATTTTTTTAATGTAATTCAAAAAACGGGTTTACTAAAACCGTTTTCTAATACGACTTTCTTAAGCCGTTTTCATTTAAATTTTGTTTTTTTTTTTCTGTTGTCTTTGTTTTGGGGATAATATAATTCAGAAATTTTTTTTGGCTGTACTAAACCCGCTCTCATGTTAATTTTTTTTTCTTTTGTCTTTGTTTTGGGTTAGAAGGTGTAATTTAGAAATTTTTTTTGGATTTACTAAAGCCGTTTTCATGTGATTTTTTTTTTTTTTTTGCCTTTTGTCTTTGTTTTGGGTTAGAAGGTGTAATTCAGGAAAAAAAAAAATTTGGCTTTACTAAACTCATATACTGATACATGCATTCCTGTAGAGACGCACTCTAAAGCACATAACAGATAAGTGAGAGCCAAAACACCCCTATGTTGGGGTAGGGTTTCCCTGTCCTATCTTGTCAGGAGCTAGGGTTTCACTACGCACGCAGCGGTTTCAAACAACCTATAAACAGGTAAGCAACCTGTCCTAGTTTGGAATGGTCACTATGGATCCGAATATGCACTAGGTCGAATGGTCAAAAAGGGTGCCCCGGTAAAACCGGGGTTTGTGTTCCCATACTAGCAGAGCCCACAACCGGTCAGCCTTATGGTCATGCCTTGACAAGATAAGCCTCCGGCGAACCGTTCAGGAATAGCAGATGGCAAACACGGTGTCCTAGGCGCACCAATGCAAATGCAATGCAAAGAAACACACAAGTGTAGTCAAAAACAGATATCATGAGTTCGAGTCAAGTTCTCTAAATCCCCAACAGAGTCGCCAGAAACTGTAGACGTCCCCGAACGCCCCGGGAGGAACGAGCTCCCGTTCGGTTCATTTGGGGTCACTACAGCTCAGGACTCTCAAATTTGCCACGGTTCTAAGTCTGAACCAAAGAGTCCAAATCCGGCAAATCGTTTTGAGAAAAGTGATTTTTGAAAGAAGTGGCAAACATGGACTGCTTTGCCAGATACAGAGTCGCCACCTAAATGTTTTTAAAATGGGAAATTTAGGAAACCTTGACTCGGTGCCAAAGGCCACGTGTCCGTCATCACCAAAGTTGCCTCGGCTCGGGAACTTGGGTACGATTGGGGAAGGTCACTTCGTGAGCACCCCCGCTCGCCCGATCAAAGATCGGCCTCTACTAACCATGATATTAATTTTTGAAAACTTTGTGTGTCCTTATTCCGGTTATTAGCCTAGGTTACTATGTGATGCACACAGCATATAAGTATAGACTGGGTCGCCTGAATTGGAACAAAACATTTCATGTTTGTTTTTTCGAAAGATGGTTTGCTACTCGCAAGTAGGCTTAAAATGCAGATTTTGCCACCCTCGGGTGGGCTTAGAAAAGATGGTTTTGCCACTATCTAGTGGGCTTAAAACAAACATTTGATGAATTATTCCAATTCAAATAACCCAACCTTCACCCACAGGCATTCAGGCAGTTATATCACATAAGCATATTGCCTCATGGTAAGCATGCTATCATGGCATTCACTCACACACATGCAAGGATGCTAAAGCATAAAACTTACCGAGTACTCCAAGCCAAAATAAAAACTACATTAGAAATCATGCATGATCCTAAGTATACAAAAATGCCTAATGCAACACATGCAAGAATGCAAACTATAGCAGGCTCGGCTATTCTAAACATGGCATATGGAATGCTACAGCTAACATGTATTCAACTTGAAATTCAAATACAAATGCAGTTAGTATGATGCGCCGAGCCCGGTGCATGCAAAACAGACGAATGATGCAAACATGCTGTCATACTGTATGCTAATTGAAATATGCCCTAATCTAACCATCATAAGCAGATAAATAAAAGGGAAGAAAGACGTGGGGTTGGAAGACATACATCACACTCACGCACACTTATTACAGTTGTGCCCTCGCTCGGAGGGTCCGAATAAATATACAGTCCCGAATAAAAGAATATTACAATCCAAATATTACAGTCCGAATAATATACAAATTCCTAATTAATCAAATTAACTAAGAAAACTGTAAAACTGGCGTGCAAGCCAGGGACTGCCTTGCTTCTGATGAATGATGTATATTTAGGCTGCTTTGGGCGGAAATCCACTGGGATGCCCCAATTAGCCTCTGTTTACACCTGTTCTTGAAAAGCGTGCCAAGCCCCGAAAAGTTGCTGATTCTTCATTTTGCTGTAGCAGAGAGCAGGAAAGGGGCATAACAATGTATTTTCACAAATATATGCATGCCTCGATCCTCGTGCCACCAATTACGCATACCGAGGCATGATGGCCGAGGAGTCGAATTGCACAACTCAATATAGAATGAATGCACGTATAAACACAACAAGAACCTAACTCCATCATGGATGATCCGGAGTGTCGGTGACTAGGGAATTGAGACACGTTCCGTCACTCGGAGTACGAAACGCACCTCGTTTCCCATGTCCGGGCTAACTCCTATCCCGAACACGATGCAATATGCATGACATGCATGAAATGCGACTAAGATACAATCCTAACATACACAATGCTATGAAAATGAGAAGCCTCGAAATGCGTGCACACGGGCACGCAAATCGAGAAAATGACAGAATGCGATCTAAGATACAACCTAGTATGCACTATGCTGTAAAAATGAGATGCCTCGAAATGCGTGCACACGGGCACGCAAACTGAGAAAATGACAGAATGCGATCTAAGATACAACCTAGTATGCACTATGCTGTAAAAATGAGATGCCTCGAAATGCATGCACACGGGCACGCAAACTGAGAAAATGACATACGCAATGCAAATGACATGGAAATATGATATGGGCTTACACTAACATGAGAGAGCCTCAGCCACACTCACGTAAGAGGCCGATGGATGAAAATGAAGTGCCTCGAAATGCGTGCACACGGGCACGCAAACCGAGGCAATGGCATATGCAATGCAATGGCATGGAAATGGCATATAGAATGCAACATGGACTTATACTAACATGAGAGAGCCTCATCCACACTCACATAAGAGGCCGATGGATGAAGATGAAGTGCCTCGAAATGCGTGCACACGGGCACGCAAACCGAGGCAATGGCATACGCAATGCAATATGGCTAAAATGATATGCAAACATGCTAATGGATTTTCAGCAATGAAATGTGGGGAAAACAGCCCCGAAATGAGGCGAAAGTACACCCGATGCATGGAATCTCTCCCGAAATGCAAAATTAGGCACATAGAATGAACTACAGCTATACAAAGCATGCACAATTGGTACATGGAATGAAAATACAGAAGCAAGGCAGCCCCAAAATAAGCATTTTACCAGTACAAATAATGGCCAAACAGCAAGCAAAGATAGGGCAACAATGGCATGCAAAAATAGGGGCCAAGAGAGGGCAATGAAACAAGTGGTATATGCAAAACCCAAACTGAAAAATTACCTTCTACAACACTGAATAGGGACCAAAAATATGCACATTTACAGTTTATGGAAGCCCCAAAATCAGTATACAAACATGCTAGAAATGCAATGCAAAATGAGGCTCAAAAGTGGCTATAACACAAAGTATACAAAATATTCATCAAACAGCCAAAGACCCTTAATGAAACATGAATAATGGACCAAAATAAGACTATTTTTAGTTCTGTAGAAAGGCCAAAAACCGAAGCATAATAGGCTGCCAAAACATGCAAGAAAAGGGGACCAAGGAGGGATATAACATGAAGTAGCATATGGAGGTCCCAAACCATGAAAGGCCCTTAATAAAACATGAAGAATGGACCAAAATAAGACTATTTTTAGTACTGTAAAAAGGCCAAAAACCGAAGCATAATAGGCTGCCAAAACATGCAAGAAAAGGGGACCAAGGAGGGATATAACATGAAGTAGCATATGGAGGTCCCAAACCATGAAAGGCCCTTAATAAAAAATAAATAATGGACCAAAATAAGACTATTTTTAGTACTGTAAAAAGGCCAAAAACCGAAGCATAATAGGCTGCCAAAGCATGCAAGAAAATAGGATTTAAGGAAGATATTGGAGCAAGTGCAAGATGGGGGGCTCAAACAGGGTTGAGCCCTTAATAAAAAGTGAAAAAGAGCTCAAAAGAAGGCCACTTTCAGTTATGGCTGGAGCTCAAAGAAAAAATCATATATGGTTAAGAAATGTTGCAAAAATAAGCTAAAAAAGGGGAAAATGGCAACTCACCCTTGTAGACCAATCTTTGGTTTCTTCTTGGACCAAGTTGCAGCACCTTTAGCCTCTGAGAAGCCCTCCTTGTTGCTGGAAATGGAGTGGTGGTGGTAATTCTTGGTGGTGATGAAGGAATGGGGTAGAACTTAGGAGCTTTTGAGAAAATGAGAGAGATAGAGGGAGGTTTGGATGCCTATGCTTGAAGCAAATTTTTCTAACCTCTAATACAAATGCTGGCCCCTGGTTATATGGAACAAAAAGAGGGTGTAAAGGTGGGGAAAAGGTGGGGGAAAAGGAGGCAAGTTTTCCCCCAAAAAATATCCCCCAGATTGAGATATTTTCTGGGGGATACAGCTATACAGCTGTAAAGTGTGTTTTGTGAGGAACATAGCTGGCTGGTTTTTGGACTTGCAGGTGGCCGGCCGGCCACCCCCCCTAGCCGGCCAGCTAGGGGTCAAAAAGGTCAAGTTGAGTTAGTGGCCGGCCACCACAAAAAGATGGCCTCCCAGGTCCCCTCATCACAACTCTGTGGTTCGAATTTTGAAACTCTAAAACAGGAGGGAGAACAAGCCATTTTTAGGAGGGGTTCAAAAGGTTCAATTGGATTTTCTGGCCGGCCATGAAATTTTAGGGTCCTCCCATGTGTGTACAACACAAATATGTGGTTCAAAGTTCAAGAAAGTGGCCCAAGGGTGTTCAACATTGGCTCGGAAGGAGGGGTTCAAAAGGGTCAAGCAACATTAGTAGCCAACCACCAACTTTTAGGGTCCTCCCATGTGTGTTCATCACAAATATGTGGTTCAAAGTTCAAGAAAAAGGGCCCAGGTTGTTCAACATTAGCTCAAAAGTGAGAAAAACGGGCGTCGTAGGGCGCCGGAGGAGCAAAAACTGGTTGTTGAAACAATTGCTGGCCTCCCACCCTTCTACGGCCTTCCCGATGATAAAACAGAGGTACCTGCCAAAAATGACCAAAAACCGATGCAAAACGAATGCTCGGGGGCCAAAACGCGTAGTTCGAGGCCCCGAAAATTGCCTATTAAGCACCGAAAGTGGCATTCGGGCACGAAGTGGGTCTCTCAGACCCCAGTGTCCCTCAAAAGGGAGTAAATAAGAAGTATGCCGAAAATCAGAGCAAACGGAGATGGTTAGGCGGTCCCGAACCGAGGCACATGGCCAACGGTCCCGAAAAACCGGAAATCGGGCTCCGAAATGGGCAAAATGGCCCACGGCCACCAAATGTAGCCCACGGCCACTGAGAGATGGTCTACGGGACCTCTCCCTCCTCTCAGGAAAAGAAACAGAGAAAATTGAGCCTGGTTCGCAAACCGAGGCAAAGCACAAAAGAGGGTTCGGAAGTCCGGAGGCAGGGCTCACGGCCGCGACTCTGAAACATCTGAACGAGCACATTAAGTAATATCACCAAGCGCTCAATCGGTGACGTCTGAGTCTTAAGGTCGGTCAAAAATGGGGTGTCTACAGTTGCCCCTCTTTGACAGAACTCGGAAGTCACAAGTGACGGGAGTGAATGTCAAACCCCAGAGACGACCCATTTTTGACAAGGCCGAAGACTTAGACAAACGTACAAAGTAAACAGAGATGTGCCCGCAGGCAGGGGGGCAAAATGCAAAGCGATGTGCAAGAAGCCGAACATAACTCAATGATCATGCAAATGCAGCAAGCTGTAATGAAGCAAGTATTCGCGAATAGATGCAACAGTTTTAAGCAAGAATGCAAAGCAACAACTACATTTCATGCAGTTAAGAATGCGGAGAATTGTTCAATTCTCGTCGCGTCTCACACGAAGAAGATACGATACCTGCGCGATTCGTCTGGTCGCACCAGCCTTAAATGAACCGTACATACAATATCGTGCCTGTAAAAGAGAGAAATTCAACAAGCACAATATGCTAACAACATATATTCAATGTGATCCCGAAAGTTTGACACACGCAGTGCCGGCGAGTGAATGCATCGTGATGCGAGAAAGGAAAGTGCGTGACAACGCATGCTCAAGCACAGAGGTATGACAATATCAAGAAATGTGCATAATAATGCAAGTATGCTCATGAGAATGCAAGTTATGTGCATGATAGTGCAAAACGAGCATAAATCATGGTGCCCGTTTGTTACGAAATGACGAGCAAGGAAACGCGTGTTTCGGCGAAGGCGACTTCGATGACGGCCTTCGATTCAATTTCCTGGAAAGACTACAACATATTCAAAAGGATACATCTTGATTTTGATGAATAATAATGAGACACATGTCAGAACTTGAAGCTGAAGTTCCGGCGGAGCAATTTCGCGACCGGAAGTGTACTTTTCTTGAACTTTTTCAGGTCCCGGGAACTCCAATCTTCCTCAAAATTTGCAGAGAGCTAGGTGAGCCTGTGAGGGACATGGCCGGCTAGTTTTATGAGGGATGAGAGCTGGCCGGCTGGTTTTACAAAAAGAGAATGGCTGGCCGGCCGGTTTTCCAAAAAGGAAATGGCTGGCCGGCTGGAAAAGGTGGTCGGCCGGCCATCTGACCAAATCCGAGGGCATTTTGGTCCTTTCACCTCCTTTCTTTATGCTCCTTCATCCCAAGACTTTGAGCCTATAAATGCAGCCGAGAGGTCTTCTTCTCTTGTCTCCTACACCATTTTTCTTCTCCAGATCTGAGTTCCACACGCGTTTTCCAACGCCCTACGCAAGTTGTTTTCGCGAAAATATTCAGTTTCAAGTCCCTTGAATTGATTAAATTTTGGTTTCGGAGCTTCTTTTCTCATTTTCGCCACTTGAGGTGAGTTTGTCTCAATATTTGGAAGATTTTCTCGGGAGTTGACTTTTGTTGACTTTTTCATTTCCCGAGAGTTGACTTTTGTTGACTTTTTTCCAATTTTGGCTCATTTTCGCTCATTTTTGCTCCTTCTGCAGATTTTTTGAAAATGGCGGGTAATTCTCCTCATGGTGGCGGCTTTCCGGGTGCCGGGGACGATTTTGATCCCATGACTTTGCCCCCGAGGGTCCGCCCTTTTATTCCCGGGAGGTACGCTCCACCAGCACATGTCTTTCCCCGTGCTGTTTTTCGTCATTTCACTGATTTTGATGAGCGAGCACCTGGGGATTTACTTCTCCGAGAGCCAGAGCATCACCTCTCTCATGAGGCCCGAGAGGTATTTACTTCATTTTCTGCATTTTTCGTACATTTCGTGCCTTTGCCATGCTTGAACACACAGTTTAGCCTATGACATAGTACTTTGTTTGCATCCTGACCATGTAGCTTAAGCACTTGAATTTCTGAACACTCGGCTCATTAATTGATTGCGAATACACGGCACACAATAGTTAAGAAGTGAACACACAACTCAAACACTGATTTATTGAACACACAGCCCGAATTTGAAGGTGAACACACAGCACACACTGACTAGGAGTAGAACACGCAGCCCAAACTCTGATTTTCTGAACACGCAGCCCAGATTGATAGTGAACACGCAGCCCACACTAATTGAGAGTTGAACACGCAGCCCAAACTTTAATTTCCTGAACACGCAGCCCAGGTTGTTAGTGAACACGCAGCCCACACTAGTTGAAAGTTGAACACGCAGCCTAAACTAATTTCCTGAACACGCAGCCCACACTGATTGAAAGTTGAACACGCAATCCAAACTTTAATTTCCTGAACACGCAGCCCAGATTGATAGTGAACACGCAGCCCACACTGATTGAAAGTTCAACACGCAGCCCAAACTTTAATTTCCTGAACACGCAGCCCAGATTGATAGTGAACATGCAGCCCACACTGATTGAAAGTTGAACACGCAGCCCAAGCTTTAATTTCCTGAACACGCAGCCCAGATTGATAGTGAACACGCAGCCCACACTGATTGAAAGTTGAACACGCAGCCCAAACTAATTTCCTGAACACGCAGCCCAGATTGATAGTGAACACGCAGCCCACACTGATTGAAAGTTGAACACGCAGTTCATTCATTTCATTGGCACACAGCTCATTCATTTCATTGGCACACAGCTCATTCATTTTATACTGACACATGTATTCATTCTGAATGCAGGTTGGTTCTCGCAGTGTACGGGGGTATGGCTCCACCGCCGCGCGGGATTGGTACGTTGAGCTCCCGGAGGCTGTCCGGGATTTAGTAGACTTGGCAGGGTTCGGGGCCTTCTGCATTGGATTGTCACGTTGTATTGCCAGGAGGACACTGATGGCGGCTTTGGTAGAGAGATGGTGGGACACCACCAACTCCTTTCATTTCTCTGCCACTAGGGACATGACCATGACCCCTCTGGATTTTGCGGTATTGACCGGCCTGGACATAGGAGGTTGGTCCATTGCTTATGACGAGGACATGGGCGAGTGGGAGGCCGCTTGGATACATCTACTGGGAGCTCGCCCGCCTGTCAACAGAGTCTCCGGGAGAGTTCGATATACTTGGTTCTCTTCTCACTTCCGGCGGGCGGAGATGGAGCCTGAGACTCCTGAGGAGACAGAGCAGTATGCCCGCGGTTTCCTTATGTTCCTCTTCGGGACTACTCTGTTTGCCGATAGAGGGAACACGGTCGAGCTATATCTGTTGAGCGCTCTGGTTGACCTATCACAGGTCAGTCGATATGACTGGGGTGGCGCCGGCCTGGCTACCCTTTACTACTATATGAGCGCCACCTCCCACGGGCGGGGAGACTTACTTGGTGGTTATTGGAGAGCCTGGGAGGTACTTTTCTGTCCCCTTGATTTACATTTCTGCTCTTCATTACTTGTACATTGCACACACAGCGCACTTTACAGTCTGTATTTTGCCCTCAGCACTTTGTACTTACATTCTGCACTGCTTTTCTCAGTTATGGGTTTACGTATACTTCCCAGTATTAGCCCCAGAGTTGGAGGCGGCAGGGCCCCCCATGACCCCATATTCACTGGTGTTCGAGGGCCCGCACCGGCCGAGACCCCGAGAGACTCTCATTTATCTGCGACAGTATTTTGACACTGTGCGCCCATCGGAGGTACTTCAGAACCCTCAGTTCTTCCCATCTTTATCTCTGATTTGCCCTGCACATTCCTGATTTCTGATTGGTTTATTCACTTGTTATCCGCAGATTACATGGCAGCCTTGGGCACCCTTGGGCGATGGTCTCCGATTTCAGTATCCCGGAGGATCGGGCACCTCCCAGTACAGGTTCCTGCTCGAAGGACCTGTTGGTAGAGCATGGTTTCTGGGGGAACGCTTTCTGCGTCAGGTATGGGGGTATACTTCTCAGGACCCTCCCGCAGCACCCCCAGTCAGTATGCGGACTGCTGATAGGCTCTCTCACCAGGAGGTAGTCGGCAGTATGCTGGGTAGTGATGCCCTGTTGCACCTCGAGGAGGGGGACTATGCCACTTACCGTCATACATATTTGATGCCTCCATTGGCGGGGGCTCGCACCCCGATGACGAGGTCTGCTGGTACGTCATCTTCGAGCCAGGCCCGGGCTCGGGCTGCAGACGCCCCTTCTACTAGTAGGACTGGTACATCGAGAGGTGGGGGTAGATCGGTTCCTCCGATTACTCCGACTTATCCTCACCCTGGATGGCCGGACATGCCGTCCGAGTTGACGGGATGGTGTTTTGGGACTCCTTACCCGATTCCGCTAGAGCCTCCACTTCCTGACCATAGATATGTCAGGGATCCTGATTCACCACCGGTATGATTTATAGCTTTGATTTATCAGTCGGGTACTTGGACATTCATTCCTTTACTGATAGTTTTGCCTTTGTATCTGCAGCCTCCGGTTGAGTATGTGGACGAGATTCTCGGGGTGATGGCCGCACTTGAGGGCATGGTCCTTCGGAGAGAGACACACCTATCCGTTATGGGTGTGCAGGTACCGTTCATTTTTCTTGTATTTATCACACTTCTGATGACACACTGGTTTTGAGCATTCTTCTGTATTGTAGAGCACATCCAACACACACCCCACTCATATACTGTACTCGTATCTGATTTTCATATTTGAACTGATGTATTGAACTTTTCATTTTCAGATGCCTCCTGTATATGCTCAACCGCGGGCCGGGCCACCTGGGCCTCCTTGGGGAGCTGGGCCATCTGGGCCTTTTTACGGAGCTGGGCCATCTGGGCCTTCTCAGGGAGCTGGGCCATCCAGGCCTTTCCAAGGAGCTGGGCCATCCAGGCCTTTTCGAGGAGCTGGGCCATCCAGGACTTTTCGAGGAGCACGAGGAGGGTCCTCTCGCAGACGCAGGGCACACGTTGTAGAGGCGGAGCCCGAGGAGGAGGAGGAGGAGGAGGTTACCGACCGCGCAGTCAGAGACATCTGCTGAGGAGGGGGGCTCCGGTCTTGGTTCGGGGAACAGAGGCGAGGCTGAGGGGGATTCTGAGGATGACAGCTCCGACCCGGATGATGATGATGGTGCAGAGGTTGTCCCGCAGAAGAGGATGAGGAGTGCTTCTCATTCCCGCTCCCGAGGACATTGATGCTGCTGTTTCCTGCTTTATTTTTCTTTTTGCTAGTAGTTTGTAGCACTTTGCTCATTGTTGGGCAGTTTTATTTTTTTGTAAAACTTGTACCTTTGTTCGTTGTAAAACATGATGGAATGAAACAACTTTTGAAAAGGTGTTTATATTTTAAACTTTTAGCATCGTATCGAATCATTTTATTTCGCAAAAAAATAAAATTGAATGGGAATGTGCATTGTGTAATCACCAAGTCAGGTAGTGAACCGACGCGACAAACTAAGCAACTCAACTTACTAAGATATAACAGAACCCCAGCAAGTTTACAACTCGATAATCAAAATACAATAACGTTGACAACGCAAATAAACAAGACTTAAACAAAGATTGTTTAAACAGAGAGCAATGACTCAAAAACGTGAAACACGTCCGCTCGACAAACAACTCGATAAGCAAAATAACAACTCGATAATCAAAACAACAACTCGATAATCAAAACTCAACAACAACAAAGTGTACTTCGGACGATCTGGGCACCGGAACGCATCCGAAACAGAGGGAAATGAAGGCCTTTGACTCTCCCGTTGCATGGAAATGCTTGAAACTTTCCCTCGAAGGGTAAAACAGGGCCAAGGAGATACACTAGAGCATTGCCGGCCACCTTTGGGAGCCGGCCGGCCAATTTTATGGAGTGGGGGAGCCGGCCGGCCAGTTTTGAAAAAGAGAATGGCCGGCCAGCTAGAAAAGGTGGCCGGCCGGCCACTTACCCCTTGCAGGCACCCAAATTTTGACACGTGTCCTCCTGAATAGTGTTTTTCCCTCTATAAAAGCCTCAACTTCGGGAACATTCATTTCATCTTAGTTTTACACAAAGATGGAGGCGTTTCTCGCAGAAAATCTCACATCTTGGATCTCTTCTCTAGATGGCTCGGAAAAGCTGAACTTTCGGGGTTTTGGTTTGAATGCACTATTCACGCTGAGCCGTACTCCGCTACATCTCCCTTTTCTCCATGCCGCGGCAAGGTTCTAGAACCCAGTGACGCACGTTTTTAGCTTCGGCGGCCAAGAGGTATGTCCCACTTTCGAAGATTTTCAGGTTTTGATGGAGTCTGAATGCTCTGAAGTGATCTTGCCCCAGCTCCGTTTTGGCCATGCCCAGGCTTTAGGGCGGATGTGTGGGCTCACGGCGCATGATGCTCGATCTCTGATCTGCAGTGGGGAACTGGATATTCTCGGCTTGATCCATCGCTTTTCCAACGCCGGTGACCGCAGCAACCATTATTGGCAAAGTTTCCGGCAACACGCCCTCTGCTTGTGTTTGTTGTCTCACTTTCTGCTTTCCTCGGGCTTTGGCGGAGCTAGCATCCGTCTGATTGAAGTTGCCCAAGGCTTGAGAGAAGGAAAGAGCTGTATCGCCATGACCTTGGCTGAGACGCTGATGGGCTTGGATTCTGTCTATCGCCGGGAGACGACTAGGTTTGCTGGGAGTCCACTGCTACTGCAGGTAATGTTTCCCACCCAACCTTACATATATATCTGCTCACATCACTCGACCCTCAGGCTCGGTTTTTCTCACAAAACCCTTGTCTTACTTTTCTCTCATCGTACACCTCTCTATTCTTTATTCTCTCATTTTTCATCCCTCCCCAGGTATGGTTAATGGACAAGTTGCAGGTTGTGGACTCTTGCCCAGCCTACTCGGCTCGAGGCTATTTCTTTCAGCAGCGCCTAGTCAATGCTCTTGACGAAAGGTGGTGGTTTGATTGGATGTGCAATTTGTCCGCAGACCGCATTGCTTGGCGTTACCCTTGGCTCAACCTCCCGGCAATGAGCTATAGTATGTCCCGGCTGATTGGGATCCAGTTGATTGGTCTAACCCACTGCGTATTCTATTTTCCGTTCCGGTTCCTGCGCCAGTTTGGTCACGATCAGATCTGCCCACCGGAGGGGATTGAGTACCCAGCTGCTTTCCCGGTCCGAGGTGCACAGCTTGCCCGATATGCCACAGCATGGAGGACTAGAGAGCTCCTGGCTCCTGCTCCCACTTTTAGTTGCACTTTGTCTGGCGAGTACTTGGATTGGCTCAACGAGGAGGCACAGGTTGGGCCTAGCTTGGCGTCAGATGCTTCGACCAGCTCTGGGAGGGGGGGCAGAGATACTTGACTCGACTATGCCCCAAATTTATTGCTTTATTAGTATTTTCAAGTTTTCTTTATGAATGTAATAAAAAAGCAACCTTGATTGTATGCAAGAGCAGGAGAACTCTGTTTTGAAATCAATGAAATTGAAGGTTGTGGTACTGAAAATTATCCATTTTGGTCCAAAAATGGTCTTAGTCGTAAAAACATTAATTTGAACAAAGTCGACTTTTATTAAAACTTTTCAAAACTATTTTCGATGTGGATCAGAACTGGACACGCCGAAGATCTGTCACTGAGATGCACGACCCCAGATCCCTGCAACTAGAAAGTTGCCCCTAGTCTGAAGAACAATGCGACACTGCATGGCAACGGAAAGTTGCCCCTAGTCTGAAGAACAATGCGGCACTGCATGGCAACGGAAAGTTGCCCCTAGTCTGAGTAACTTTGCACCGTCGCGGCAACGGAAAGTTGCCCCAAGTCTGAATAGCACTGTACCGGAGATCGCGATAAATGCTGATGGATAAAGATGACTGAGATGATCAAAATGGATAGAGTTGATCGGGGAAGAGTTTATGGCTGAACTTCAAGGTGAAGTTGCTTACGTATCCCAAAGATGGGAATCAAGCCTTACGTAGTTCAGGCCGAGGTTCACTCGAGTATTTTCACTCTCCTTTTGCGCTCTAACTTTTGCCAAGGCCGCCCTTTGCGGGTTTTCAACCTTGCGAGCTTAGTTTTTATATTTTCTAATTTTTTGTGCTCTGACTTTTGCCTAGGTCGCCCTTTCGGGTTTCGGCCTAGTGAGCCTCTCAAGGGTAATATTTCTTCAACTTGTCCATATTGATCGGTTGTGAGAACTCCAAGCCATCTAGATCCATCAGAACCACAGCTCCACCTGACCAGATAGCTTTGATGATGTAAGGACCAGTCCAATTGGGTTTGAACTTGCCCCTTGGGTCGTGGATGGGAGCTCGGTCGTCTTTGAGCACTAAATCTCCTTCTTTCAGATTCCCGGACTTAACCTTCTTATTGAAAGCCTGGGCAATTCTGCATTGATAGCCTTGGATGTGGTACAGTGCTTTCAGTCTTCTTTCATCAAAGAGCATGAATTCTTTAAGTCTGCTCTGCTGCCAATCTGCTTCGGCTATTTGGCACTCAGCCAATACTCGTAACGACGGAACCTCAATCTCGATGGGTAGAACAGCCTCCATTCCATAGACCAATGAATACGGAGTCGCTCCAGTAGAAGTTCTGATTGAAGTCCTATAGCCCCACAGAGTAAATGGCAGCTTGTCTGGCCAATCCCGGTAGGTTCCCACCATCTTCTGCAGTATATGCTTGATATTCTTGTTGGCGGCCTCGACTGCTCCGTTGGTTTGCGGTCGGTATGTAGATGACTTATGGAAAGCCACGTTGTATTTTTCCAACAAGTCTATCACTTCTTTCTTGAAGTGGGAACCATTATCTGAAATTATCTCGTTTGGCACCCCGTAGCGACAGATGATGTTGTTTTTGATGAACTTTGCGACGTGCGACGCCTTCAACACCGCGTATGATTGGGCCTCGACCCACTTTGTGAAATAATCTATCGCTACCAGGATAAACTCATGCCCGTTTGACCCCTTCGGGGTAACAGCTCCGATCACATCAATTCCCCAAACTGAAAAAGGCCATGGCGAAGTCAAGTTGTACAGCTTTGACGGCGGGATGTTCATGCGGTTTGCATGAATTTGACACTTGTGGCATCGCCGAACAAAACTAATACAATCCTCCTCCATGGTTGACCAGTAGTAGCCCCGTCTGAGGATCTTTCTGGCCAGCATTACTCCATTCATATGTGCACCGCACTCCCCTCCATGGATGGCCTCCATCAGGCGCTTCGACTCTTCAGCTTCTACACAGAGCTTATGCATTCCCAGATGACCCCTTTTGTACAGCTTACCCTCGCAGATGATGAATTGAACAGCCATTCTTCTGACGGCCCTCTTATCATTGGCATTTGCCCCTAGTGGATACGTCTCCTTTTCCAAGAAGTTCCAAATGTCGTAATACCAGGGGTTGCCGTCTTGAGCCTCATCTATGGCGGAAATCGACTCGTATGCTGGCGCAAACTTTTGATCAATAATGACTGGACGCATCCGGACTCCGGACGGGATGTCTATCATGGAAGATAGAGTTGCTAGTGAATCTGCGAACCTGTTGTTCTCTCTTACGAGATGGGTGAAATTTAGCTTCTCAAACTGAGGAATTAACAAATCCAAGGTTTGGTGGTAAATTATCATCCTTTCCTCCTTGACTTTCCAATCTCCTTTTGCTTGAGACACAACTAGGTTTGAGTCCCCAATGACATCCAACCGTCTTGCCCCTAGTTCTAGGGCTGCTTCCAGGCCAGCAATACATGCCTCATACTCTGCTTCATTGTTCGAGACTTTGAACCGGAGCTTGAATGCTAAAGGGATACGGGAATCGTCAGGCGCTATCAGCAAAACCCCTATCCCATACCCATACTGGTTTGACGCTCCGTCAAAGTACATCGTCCAAGTTTCATCTTCGACGTGCAGAATGGCTTCATCTGGGAATAGGTACTCAACCGCTTCATCCCCCTCAACCGGGTGGTCGACAAGGAACTCTGCTACCACTCTTCCTTTTACTGACTTGCGCGTTACATACTTCAAATCAAATTCGGAGAGCAACAGCAGCCAACGAGCTAGCCTACCCGTAAGTGCTGGTTTCTCGAAAAGATATTTGATGGGATCCAAACGTGAAACCAACATTACAGAGTGAGCTAACAGGTAGTGCCGCAGCTTCCTGGTAGCCCATACCAAGGCCAAACAAGCCTTCTCCGGCGGTGTATAGCGGGTCTCGTAGTCCAGCATCTTTTTGCTCAGATAGTAGATGGCCCTTTCCACTTTGTCTTCTGGCTCCTGCGCGAGCATGCAGCCCATGGTAGTCTCAGTTACCGAAAGGTACAATATCAACGGTCTCCCTGGCTCTGGTGGTGACAACACGGGCGGGTTCTGTAGATATTCTTTGATCTGTTCAAAAGCTGCTTGACATCGACCGTCCCATTGGAATTTCTTTCCTTTCTTCAGGAGACCAAAAAGTGGTTCACAAGTCAAGGTTAATTTAGAAATAAACCGTCTTATGAATTGCACTTTACCCAGAAAGCCTCGCACCTTCTTTTCAGTCCTTGGTGGTGGCATTTCTAAGATGGCCTTGATTTTGGAAGGGTCGACCTCGATGCCCCTTTGTGTAATCAGAAACCCTAGCATCTTCCCTGCTGTAACACCAAACGTGCACTTCTGGGGATTCAATCGCAACCGAAACTCTCTGATCCTTTGAAAGAATTTTTGTAAGGCGGTGTAGTGGCCTTCTCTTTCTTTGGACTTGACAATCATGTCGTCCACATACACCTCGACCTCTTTATGGATCATATCATGCAATATTGTAGTTGCTGCCCGTTGATAAGTAGCTCCAGCGTTTTTTAACCCGAATGGCATCACTCTATAACAATATGTACCCCACGGGGTAGTGAATACAGTCTTCTCCCGGTCTTCGGGTGCCATTACTATCTGATTATAGCCTGAGAAACCATCCATAAATGAAAGCAAGGTGTGTCCTGCCGTGAAATCTACCAATTCATCAATGTGCGGCAAGGGAAAGTCGTCCTTCGGACTGGCGCTGTTCAAATCTCTGAAGTCTACACAGACCCGAATTCTGCCGTCCTTCTTTGGCACCGGAACAATGTTGGCCAACCAAGTTGGGTATTCGGATACCAGCAGGAAACCTGCGTCAATTTGCTTGGTGACTTCTTCCTTAATCTTGAGAGCCCAGTCTGGGCGGATCCTTCTGAGTTTTTGTTTGACAGGTCGGGCCTCGGGGTCAAGAGGGATCCGGTGCTGTACAATCTCAGGATCGATTCCAGGCATGTCTTCGTAGGACCACGCGAAAACATCTTTGAAATCTTTTAATAAAGCGACTAAGCGCTCGCGTTCCTCCGAAGACAACGTGGACCCGATCTGGACCAGCCGCGGGTCCTTCTCAGTACCAACATTTACGGTAGTGATTTCATCCATTAAGGGTTTAACAAATCTTTCCTGCTCTTGATCAATTAACCGTTGCAAAACCGGAGGAATTTCTCCCTCGTTGTTTTCATCAAAATTTTGAAAATCCTGATTTAAGCAATAAATCAAAGGCACAGAAAAATACTCAGAAACCACATCCACATCATTCTCATTAAATATTTCCAAGCTGTCAGATTCCTCTGTTACAACAGACTCAAAAGAAAATGAAAATGACGACCTAGACAGGACTGTGGCATCCGGGTTATCACCCCCAGGAATACCGGACTCAGACTCAGTCGAGCTGGAACCTGATTCCGACGCACAAGATTCGGTGGAATCAGATTCCGGCTCACTACCTGACCCGGTGCTACTAGATAAAAAGCCTTCTTCATATTGCCAGATGAGAGAAGGTGCAATAGATGCATCCAAGATAGGCGCTGGAAAGCCCGCAGCTATTTCATCCCCAATCATAGAAACCGAAGAGTTATCCCCCAAGCACTCTTGGTCGATCGAAGGATCTGAAAGTAGACACGCCAGTGCTACCCCCATTTCAAGCTCGGTGCTCTCAGAATCCACTGCTTTACACTGCTCAACCTCAGTTGGTGGGTCTGTCTGCGCTTCGGCAACGTCATCCCCAGGTAATTGTAAGTCGCAGAAGATTTCGAAACCAGGCACGCGCTTCTTCTCCGCGTTCAGCCATGGTTCTGGGAAGCCGCGGAATGGAAAGTCTTCCCCCTCCCGGACGAAGCGTCCGTTTAGGGTACCCTAGATGGGCCTATGCATTAACTCAAATGGCTTCCCAGCCTTCTTTGCTCTGGCTCTTCCGGCCATTTCTTTCCCCTTCCTCACCCAGTCCTCTTTGGTGGGCAGATAACCCAATCCAAAGGTGTGAGGGTTATGTGGCACTTCGGCCGATGCTGCGACGCCTTTCCGGCCGCTTCTTCCTAATCCCATTCCGGGGATATGTTATAGCTTGTTCATGAGGTAGACAGATTGAGCACTGACGTACATACCCTCATTCACAGCCATGACATTCTGCACCACTCGAGCCTCGGCCAAAGTGAACCCCGATAAAAACACATCCTCCGTGCCGTGCTCGATCTCCAAGACAGGTGCGGATACTTCCGGCGGCGGATGGATTGATGAATTCCCAAAAACGATCGCTACCCCTTTCCCGTGAGGGTACTTTAGCATCTGATGTAGAGTGGAAGAGACTGCCTTGACCTGGTGCAACCACGGTCGCCCCAAAAGTAGGTTAAAGGTTGCGGGAACGTCCAAGATATGAAATTCAATACTGTGTTGTCCTGGACCAACCTTGGTTTGAATTTTAACAGTCCCCATCACTTCTCTGCTGGTATTGTCGTATGCTCTGATCACTTGAGTAGTTGGGACGAAGTCCACGGGCTTCAACCCGATTGCATATGCCGTTCTAGTCGGGCAGACATTAATCGCAGACCCGGTATCAACAAGTACCACCGGTATCCACTTATCTCTACATTCCACAGAAATATAGAGAGGTTTGTTATGATTTGTGCCCTCAGGCGGTAGTTCCTTGTCCGAAAAGGTTAATGCCGGGGAACCTCCTCCCGGAAAAACCAGCCCAACCAGCTGTTCAGGCGTGGTATCTATGGAGAGTTTGGACTTGTCCATAGCAGACAGGACAGCTTCCCTATGTACTCGTGATGCCATTAGCAGTCCCCAGATGGAGATGTCTGCTTGTATCTTTTTTTAACTGTTTCAGCACAGCTTCCTCTTCAATCTGCTTCTCCTTCTGTTTCTCCGCTTCTCTATCCTTCCCGGATGCCTCGGGTTGGTCCAGGTGTGGGGGTTTGAAGTACCACCCACTTCTCGTCATATGGTCAACCTCATCGAGGTACCAAGTGTCATCCGGTTGATTATTTCCCCAGTCTTCATCCGTGTGGGCAAGACATAAGTCATCGTCTTCCCACCACATTCCGTCGGCAGCCAACAGACACCTGTCTGGCTCCGGTTCAGTTGCACTCGCAGTACTCTCTGTCCACATGCTCGTAGCATTCTCTATCTTCGTGCACACAGCAGTTTCAGTCCCCTCAGGGCCCTTAGCTTTCCTAATTCTCTCGGCATCCTCAAATCTTTCTCGTTCCAGCTGCATCAGTACAGCTGGTTGTTCAACAATTCTCGTATCCATAATGCCCATGTCTCGAGCGGAATTCTTAGCACCGGCGCTCTCCGGTGATACAACTTGACTTCCGGCCATTCCGGCCACAGCTGATACTCCTGCCCCTGCCGGGCTCTGTTTTGGTTGGGCTTCCCCCACTTCATCTGGTTGATCCTCGAGCCATCCAGTGGCCTCCACTGATTCCTCATAGTCGAACCAGTTGATTGCCGAATCCCCCGGTTCCTGGTTATCGAAAAATTGCAGGTTGGCAAAGTCCTCTTCTACGGCTGTCAGATCATCTGCCCTTAACCCAGATCCATCCCCCTGGATCATGCACAGCTCTCCTGTCTCTGGCAATTCTATACCTAGCCCAATTCGGCTCATTGATAGGATGTACTCGCTTGGATCATAGGCTCCCCCAGCAAAACTCTGTCCAGTCCCAGATTCAACAATCTCATTCTCTCCTGAAATCTGCCCTGCCCCATCTTCGACGGTCACCACCGTCGGTTCTGGTTGGGTTTTGGAGATGTCCACCATGCACAAGAAGTCAGTGCAATCGGAGAGGAACACCTCCCGCTTGGGTAGGTAGGATGGGGTGATATAGATACTGGGATCGTAAGATGCGACCCCAGTTTGGATAAAATTGATTCTGTTGGGAGGGGGAGCTTGGTTATGTGGTGGGAGAGGGTTGGTTGTGACATTGGGTTTATCGGGAGGCGCGATCACCTGTTTGTCGATAAGGTCTTGGATCTCATGACGCAATCTGAAACGACGGTCGGTGTCGTGACCGTGTTGTTGGTGATACGCGCAGTACTTTGTTGGGTCATGAGAGGGAGAGAGTGGATTCGGTAGTGGTTTCGGCTCCAGGGGTTTCAAATGCTTTTTCCTGATCAATACCCCTAGAGCTTTGGACAGGGGCATATATAATGGGGTGAAGGTTCTTTGGCCTCGAGGTTGGAATCTGGTGGTTTGTGTGTTGCTTCCGGACGCGCCGGAGAAGGGTGTGGCAGCCATGGGCCTTGGAGGGGGAGGGGGAGTGGTGGTGACCATACTGACTTCCGAGGTTCTTGTATTTGCAGCGCCACTCGGGCCCGCATTGTTGTTACGGTTGAAAGTCCTCCTCGGTTGTTCCCTATCGTGGTCAAACAGACCTTGTTTCATTGCATCTTCGATTTGCACCCCCATCTCGTGTAAATCTGAGAAAGTAGGAAAGGAGATCACAATCATTCTCTGCATCAACTTTGGGTGGAGATTGCGCACAATCATCCGGATTTGGTACTTATCTGTGGGCCTTAGAGTCATCATTGACGCCTTTGCCCTCCATCGGATTACAAAGTCCGAGAAAGTTTCCTTGGGCTCTTGCCTTGTCGTTTCAAGATCACGAGTTGTAATCTCGATTTGAGTGTTGTACGAATATTGCGCGACAAAGGCCTCAGCCATTTCATCCCAATTCTTCTTCACTTCATCCTCTAACTTTGCGTACCAGTGGGCGGCCACACCCGACAGGGTTCGGCCGAATAATGAAAGCTTCTGTGGTCGCGTTAGGCCCATTGGCCGCAAGATGTCTGAGAACAGTCGGAGATGGACCATGGGGTCCCCGGACCCCTCAAAGCGGTCAATTTGAGGCATTTTGAACCTATCGGGCAATGTTACGGCCACGTCGGTATATCCGTCCTCGATATCCGGGATAGCCTTGACCCCTTGGGATTTCTTGAAGAGCTTCTCAAGTTTGCTCAATTTCAGAGCTGTATGATCAACCTCGAACTCGAAGGGAGAGTCCGGGTGATTGGGTGTATGGACCTTGGACAGTTGTGGCGGAAGCGGGGGCGAAGCTGGCCCCGTTGGAAGATTCGTGTCCTCTTATAAGTTTTGGAGATTTGGCACAGCGTTCTGGGTGTTTGGCGGAGCGTTCTGAACAATAGGCGTTTGCTCAGGTAATGGAGCCCCTGTCGGAGGAGGAATTTGGTGTGAAGCAGATGCCGCATTCTGCTGTTGCAGTCTGGTGATTAGTTCGGCCTGTTGGGCCATGATCACGGCCTGCTGTTTGGAGAACTCCGCTTGACGGGCAGCATCATCATGCATCTGTCTCATGCTCTCCTGCATCTGGCGCATTAGAGCCTCCATCCCTGATGTATTTTGCTGGTCCATCTGACTAACTGGTATGTCTATTTCTATAGCAGTAATTGAGACCTCAGTCCTATAGTCCTCTGATGAAGTAACCCACTGCTCTGACAACCTCTGTTCTGACACACTGCGCTTTTTCGGCTTTCTTTTGGTAACGGAGGGTAGAGAATGGAACACTGGCTGTCCGTCGATTAGATCCTCAGATCGATTGAGTCGACGACCTCGTGACCAAAGTGCTTGAGGAATGCCTGCTGGGTTGGAAGCAATTGTGCTAGAACTGACTTAGCAAAAGATAAATAAAGCGAAAAGGAAATAAATAAACAGATAAACGGACAGCATAACAGCTTAAAATAAAATGCATGACACACAGCCGGGCATAACGACACACAGTCAATAAGCTGAATACACACTGTCCTCAAACACTGATTATTATCCCTGTATCACTGTCCCCTAAAACAGAATCTGATACCCGCAGATAACTAATTCTCAAATACTGGCTGATGCCCGCAGGCCTGATACCCATACTACTGAACTGATGCCCGCAGGCCTGATGCCCCAAACTCATATACTGAACTGATGCCCGTAGGCCTGATGCTGACAATACTGAACTGATGCCCGCAGGCTTGATGCCCAAACTCATATACTGATACATGCATTCCTGTAGAGACGCACTCTAAAGAACATAACAGATAAGTGAGAGCCAAAACACCCCTATGTTGGGGTAGGGTTTCCCTGTCCTATCTTGTCAGGAGCTAGGGTTTCACTACGCACGCAGCGGTTTCAAACAACCTATAAACGGGTAAGCAACCTGTCCTAGTTTGGAATGGTCACTATGGATCCGAATATGCACTAGGTCGAATGGTCAAAAAGGGTGCCCCGGTAAAACCGGGGTTTGTGTTCCCATACTGGCAGAGCCCACAACCGGTCAGCCTTATGGTCATGCCTTGACAAGACAAGCCTCCGGCAAACCGTTCAGGAATAGCAGATGGCAAACACGGTGTCCTAGGCGCACCAATGCAAATGCAATGCAAAGAAACACACAAGTGTAGTCAAAAACAGATATCACGAGTTCGAGTCAAGTTCTCTAAATCCCCAGCAGAGTCGCCAGAAACTGTAGACGTCCCCGAACGCCCCGGGAGGAACGAGCTCCCGTTCGGTTCATTTGGGGTCACTACAGCTCAGGACTCTCAAATTTGTCACGATTCTAAGTCTGAACCAAAGAGTCCAAATCCGGCAAATCGTTTTGAGAAAAGTGATTTTTGAAAGAAGTGCCAAACATGGACTGCTTTGCCAGATACAGAGTCGCCACCTAAATGTTTTTAAAATGGGAAATTTAGGAAACCCTGACTCGGTGCCAAAGGCCACGTGTCCGTCATCACCAAAGTTGCCTCGGCTCGGGAACTTGGGTACGATTGGGGAAGGTCACTTCGTGAGCACCCCCGCTCGCCCGATCAAAGATCGGCCTCTACTAACCATGATATTAATTTTTGAAAACTTTGTGTGTCCTTATTCCGGTTATTAGCCTAGGTTACTATGTGATGCACACAGCATATAAGTATAGACTGGGTCGCCTGAATTGGAACAAAACATTTCATGTTTATTTTTTCGAAAGATGGTTTGCTACTCGCAAGTAGGCTTAAAATGCAGATTTTGCCACCCTCGTGTGGGCTTAGAAAAGATGGTTTTGCCACTATCTAGTGGGCTTAAAACAAACATTTGATGAATTATTCCAATTCAAATAACCCAACCTTCACCCACAGGCATTCAGGCAGTTATATCACATAAGCATATTGCCTCATGGTAAGCATGCTATCATGGCATTCACTCACACGCATGCAAGGATGCTAAAGCATAAAACTTACCGAGTACTCCAAGCCAAAATAGAAACTACATTAGAAATCATGCATGATCCTAAGTATACAAAAATGCCTAATGCAACACATGCAAGAATGCAAACTATAGCAGGCTCGGCTATTCTAAACATGGCATATGGAATGCTACAGCTAACATGTATTCAACTTGAAATTCAAATACAAATGCAGTTAGTATGATGCGCCGAGCCCGATGCATGCAAAACAGACGAATAATGCAAACATGCTGTCATACTGTATGCTAATTGAAATATGCCCTAATCTAACCATCATAAGCAGATAAATAAAAGGGAAGAAAGACGTGGGGTTGGAAGACATACATCACACTCACGCACACTTATTACAGTTTTGCCCTCGTCGGAGGGTCCGAATAAATATACAGTCCCGAATAAAAGAATATTACAGTCCAAATATTACAGTCCGAATAATATACAAATTCCTAATTAATCAAATTAACTAAGAAAACTGTAAAACTAGCGTGCAAGCCAGGGACTGCCTTGCTTCTGATGAATGATGTATATTTAGGCTGCTTTGCGCGGAAATCCACTGGGATGCCCCAATTAGCCTCTGTTTACACCTGTTCTTAAAAAGCGTGCCAAGCCCCGAAAAGTTACTGATTCTTCATTTTGCTGCAGCAGAGAGCAGGAAAGGGGCATAGCAATGTATTTTCACAAATATATGCATGCCTCGATCCTCGTGCCACCAATTACGCATACCGAGGCATGATGACTGAGGAGTCGAATTGCACAACTCAATATAGAATGAATGCACGTATAAACACAACAAGAACCTAACTCCATCATGGATGATCCGGAGTGTCGGTGACTAGGGAATTGAGACACGTTCCGTCACTCGGAGTACGAAACGCACCTCGTTTCCCGTGTCCGGGCTAACTCCTATCCCGAACACGATGCAATATGCATGACATGCATGAAATGCGACTAAGATACAATCCTAACATACACAATGCTATGAAAATGAGATGCCTCGAAATGCGTGCACACGGGCACGCAAACCGAGAAAATGACAAAATGCGATCTAAGATGCAACCTAGTATGCACTATGCTGTAAAAATGAGATGCCTCGAAATGCGTGCACACGGGCATGCAAATCGAGAAAATGACAGAATGCGATCTAAGATACAACCTAGTATGCACTATGCTGTAAAAATGAGATGCCTCGAAATGCATGCACACGGGCACGCAAACCGAGAAAATGACATACGCAATGCAAATGACATGGAAATATGATATGGGCTTACACTAACATGAGAGAGCCTCAGCCACACTCACGTAAGAGGCCGATGGATGAAAATGAAGTGCCTCGAAATGCGTGCACACGGGCACGCAAACCGAGGCAATGGCATATGCAATGCAATGGCATGGAAATGGCATATAGAATGCAACATGGACTTATACTAACATGAGAGAGCCTCAGCCACACTCACATAAGAGGCCGATGGATGAAGATGAAGTGCCTCGAAATGCGTGCACACGGGCACGCAAACCGAGGCAATGGCATACGCAATGCAATATGGCTAAAATGATATGCAAACATGCTAATGGATTTTCAGCAATGAAATGTGGGGCAAACAGCCCCGAAATGAGGCGAAAGTACACCCGATGCATGGAATCTCTCCCGAAATGCAAAATTAGGCACATAGAATGAACTACAGCTATACAAAGCATGCACAATTGGTACATGGAATGAAAAGAAAGAAGCAAGGCAGCCCCAAAATAAGCATTTTACCAGTACAAATCATGGCCAAACAGCAAGAAAAGATAGGGCCACAATGGCATGCAAAAATAGGGGCCAAGAGAGGGCAATGAAACAAGTGGTATATGCAAAACCCAAACTGAAAAATTACCTTCTACAACACTGAATAGGGACCAAAAATATGCACATTTACAGTTTATGGAAGCCCCAAAATCAGTATACAAACATGCTAGAAATGCAATGCAAAATGAGGCTCAAAAGTGGCTATAACACAAAGTATACAAAATATTCATCAAAAAGCCAAAGACCCTTAATGAAACATGAATAATGGAGCAAAATAAGACTATTTTTAGTTCTGTAGAAAGGCCAAAAACCGAAGCATAATAGGCTGCCAAAACATGCAAGAAAAGGGGACCAAGGAGGGATATAACATGAAGTAGCATATGGAGGTCCCAAACCACGAAAGGCCCTTAATAAAACATGAAGAATGGACCAAAATAAGACTATTTTTAGTACTGTAAAAAGGCCAAAAACCGAAGCATAATAGGCTGCCAAAACATGCAAGAAAAGGGGACCAAGGAGGGATATAACATGAAGTAGCATATGGAGGTCCCAAACCATGAAAGGCCCTTAATAAAACATGAAGAATGGACCAAAATAAGACTATTTTTAGTACTGTAAAAAGGCCAAAAACCGAAGCATAATAGGCTGCCAAAGCATGCAAGAAAATAGCATTTAAGGAAGATATTGAAGCAAGTGCAAGATGGGGGGCTCAAACAGGGTTGAGCCCTTAAGAAAAAGTGAAAAAGAGCTCAAAATAAGGCCACTTTCAGTTATGGATGGAGCTCAAAGCAAAAAGCATATATGGTTAAGAAATGTTGCAAAAATAAGCTCAAAAAGGGGGAAATGGCAACTCACCCTTGTAGACCAATCTTTGGTTGCTTCTTGGACCAAGTTGCAGCACCTTTAGCCTCTGAGAAGCCCTCCTTGTTGCTAGAAATGGAGTGCTGGTGGTAGTGCTTGGTGGTGATGAAGGAATGGGGTAGAACTTAGGAGCTTTTGAGAAAATGAGAGAGATAGAGGGAGGTTTGGATGCCTATGCTTGAAGCAAATTTTTCTAACCTCTAATACAAATGCTAGCCCCTGGTTATATGGAACAAAAAGAGGGTGTAAATGTGGGGGAAAAGGAGGCAAGTTTTCCCCCAAAAAATATCCCCCGGATTGAGATATTTTCTGGGGGATACAGCTATACAGCTGTAAAGTGTGTTTTGTGAGGAACATGGCCGGCTGGTTTTTGGACTTGCAGGTGGCCGGCTGGCCACCCCCCCTAGCTGGCCGACTAGGGTTCAAAAAGGTCAAGTTGAGTTAGTGGCCGGCCACCACAAAAAGATGGCCTCCCAAGTCCCCTCATCACAACCCTGTGGTTCGAATTTTGAAACTCTAAAACAGGAGGGAGAACAAGCCATTTTTAGGAGGGGTTCAAAAGGTTCAATTGGATTTTCTGGCCGGCCATGAACTTTTAGGGTCCTCCCATGTGTGTACAACACAAATATGTGGTTCAAAGTTCAAGAAAGTGGCCCAAGGGTGTTCAACATTGGCTCGAAATGAGGGGTTCAAAAGGGTCAAGCAACATTAGTGGCCGACCACCAACTTTTAGGGTCCTCCCATGTGTGTTCATCACAAATATGTGGTTCAAAGTTCAAGAAAAAGGGCCCAGGTTGTTCAACATTAGCTCAGAAGTGAGAAAAACGGGCGTCGGAGGGCGCCGGAGGAGCAAAAACTGGTTGTTGAAACAATTGCTGGCCTCCCACCCTTCTACAGCCTTCCCGGTGATAAAACAGAGGTACCTGCCAAAAATGAACAAAAACCGATGCAAAACGAATGCTCGGGGGCCAAAACGCGCAGTTCGAGGCCCCGAAAATTGCCTATTAAGCACTGAAAGTGGCATTCGGGGACGAAGTGGGTCTCTCAGACCCCAGTGTCCATCAAAAGGGAGTAAATAAGAAGTATGCCGAAAATCAGAGCAAACGGAGATGGTTAGGCGGTCCCGAACCGAGGCACATGGCCAACGGTCCCGAAAAACCGGAAACCGAGCTCTGAAATGGGCAAAATGGCCCACGGCCACCAAATGTAGCCCACGGCCACTGAGAGATGGTCTACGGGACCTCTCCCTCCTCTCAGGAAAAGAAACAGAGAAAACCGAGCCTGGTTCGCAAACTGAGGCAAAGCACAAAAGAGAGTTCGGAAGTCCGGAGGCAGGGCTCACGGCCGCGACTCTGAAACTTCTGAACGAGCACATTAAGTAATATCACCAAGCGCTCAATCGGTGACATCTGAGTCTTAAGGTCGGTAAAAAATGGGGTGTCTACAGGTGGTCCAGTCTAATATGCCCGACACGGTAGACACCATAGAATCCCGCTCGTTGTATATACTGCAAGACTGTATGGTCCAAAGGATGCTCCCACAAGCCAGAATCTGCCCGGCGGTAGGTCAACACGGTGCATGCCTCGTCCTGCATAATAGAATGACTAGTTTAAATAATAGCATTATCACATAATATAAAACAAAATGCAGGGCAATTTAATTGTAAGCGTAAAGTCCAACAAACATTATTGCATACTGGACGCTCCCATATACTGTCAGCCCGATGTGGCTGACTGAAAAGTGGGACCTCCTCAGGTACATGTGCCATGCAGCCTGTACAACTGAAATACAAGATCATAACACTAAAAATCTCATTCAATCATAACAGAAAAACTGAAATTATTTCATAAATTACGATTTGTAAAACAAAAGTATATTCAGCTATTTCAAAATTTAAATTTGTGTCATACTATGTGAAAAATCTAGAAATCCCCTAGATGTTGATCTGTGATTATGTGTCAATTTTAAGCAGTATATAACAATCCCAATCAAACAATCAAGACAAATCGACACAAAAATTTTACGTGAAAAAATCACAATTGGACACCTCCAATTGTGATAAAAAAAAACCACGGGCAACAACCACAAAACAATCCACTAAGAAGATATAAAGGAATTACACAGGTATACTCTCAATTACCTAGCGAATCCACGCCTGAATTGAACCAACCTCTATGTGCCTCTTCCAATCCCGTCTTCACCTCGGAATTGTCTAGATGATGAGCCACTCCGGAATCCACCAAATCTTCAGGCTCGAATTCTTCAGAATCCACCGAAGAACAACTCTCTCTTTTGTGTAGAACAAACAAATAATCCTTTGATGTATACTCTTTAAACCATGAGTTGAATACTCAATCAAAACATCAAAGAAAACTAGCAAAATATCCCCAGATGTAAACCCTAGAACCCAAGAAGAAGATCTAGAGAAGTAATCCTAAAATCTGACAGAAGCATGTACTTATAGAAATCTGAATCGCGATGCTTGCTCGAGCGAAGACTCTCTCGCTCGAGCGAGGAAAAAACGCGTGTTTTCCATAAGTGGCTTCGCTCAAGCCACGCACCCTTCGCTTAAGCATACATTCATCTCTTTCAGGCTTTTACACAGACGCAGCCTTCGCTCGAGCGAGGACTTCTTCGCTTGAGCAAGCAGGAGCAGAGAGGCAACTTTTAATGCAATTTTGCATTTTGCTTCAGGGGCGTTGCCCCTTGACCCCGCCGTGGCGCTACCCCGGACCCGCCAAAGGGCGCTGCCCCCTGGACCCCCGCGAGCTGACCAGGCAGCTCGATCCCCGTCATAATCAGCGAAGTGGCAATCTTGAAAGTATTAACATCACAAACTTCTCTGCAAGGCACAATTCGGGTTGGATTCGCATCTAAACACTCATAGCCTCACTGAAATAAAAAGTGCGAAAACAAATACAACTTAAAGGAGTTTTGTCACACCAGGTTGCCAAGAATAAAAACCTAACAATCTCCCCCCTTGGCAATGTCGTGACAAAACACACCTAACAAATAAAATCCTAAACACCCCAACCCTTACAGCCAACAAAAGCAAACTTCTTTCTCGAGGTCATGATCTGCAAAACAGCTATTAGTGCCACAATCTCCAAAACAATTATTAGTCCCAAAAGAGAATATGAAAAAACAATAAACATATGACAAGATTAACTTGAAGTATGAGATGGAAAACATGAATAGATGTGACTTGGAGATTTTAAGAACATGTAGCATGGACAGATGAAAACACATGACATGAATACATGAAATCCTACGACACATGAAAAACAACTTTCTCCCCATTTTTGTCACGAACTGACAAAGGATGCTCAAACAACAAAAGCAAGATCATAAACCACACAAGCAATAATATGATGATGTAAATATCAGGGGCATGCAAAAAGGAAATAACAAGCAAACAGTGCATAGCAACATGCAAAACAACTAAAGCCAATCTCCCTTACCAAACAAATCAAAGTGTCCATGCTAATAAACTCTTACAAAGATAAACCAAACTCCCCCTCACTAAAAGCAACCACAAACACTGAAAACAGTGAACAAAAAGTAAACGACAAAAATAATATGGTGGAGCAAGCAAGAAATCTCAGATTTTTACCTTAAAACACACAAGATTATCCAAGAAGCACAATTACTTGAAAACACAATGTGCACAGCCTCTAGAAGATTCCTCATAAAAGAAAGTGATGCATTATGTGAAAAGCATAGATCCCATGATAAAAGTGTGTGTGTGACTCTTCGAGTTCGACAAACACTAGATTCAATCCTAGTAGTGATCTGAAAGTTGGACCTCCAACAAGAGAATCTAAGCACAACAAAGGAAAGTCAAAGCACTAAGAATCAAGGGGTATTTGGTGAGTAAAGGCGGAGGCTCCCCCTTAATCAATGAATCCTTTATTTTTTTCCTTTTTTTTTTTTTGTTTCTTTCTTTTGCACATTTTTTTCTTTCTTTTGCACACTCATTGGCGGCTGACACGCTCAAGAATATGGAAACCGAACCAGAGAAGCATGGATATAATAAGGATGGCCTAGTTGGTGACTCTGAGGTAGCATTTTCCTCATGGCTGGACTACAAAGAATAGAGGGGAAAGTCGTGGAGATGCAAAAAGATGAAAGATGGTTAAGAGACTCAGCATCACCCATGATTTGCTAGTATGGGTCAATTCCTCTAGAAAAGAAAAAGATACAATGCCAGAAGTCCATAGAAAAAAAATAATCACTAAGGCGAAAGACTCTGATATTTGCTAATCCAAGAGTGTGTACAGAATGAGACATACTAATCAAAAAACACACACTCCAAAATGAGTAATGACCACAGAAAGCACACACATATTAACATGTAATGGATATTCTTATCAATTCCAATATGCCCCAAGGACCACTCAAAAATTTTAAGCTTGCTTAAACCATACAAAGAAAATCTTTTTGGGATTTTTTTTTTTTTCAAAAATAAAGCAAGACAAAAAAATGAACAAGCACACATGTAATGACAAAAAAAAAACACACACACACACAGAAACCCAAAAACTAAAACGACAAAACAAATTAACACAAGTCAAGTTTTCTCACCCAAACTGCTTTAGTACGAACAAAGTTGTGAGAATTGCGGTTCTTGGGTGGTGTCTTGACATTGTGGTTCCCTTCCATTTCAATGGGAACCTGTCTCGACATGGTTTCCAACTTCCTATTTCTAGGTCTAGGTAAACACAACCCCTGTTCATGTTTGGTCACAAGCAAATCAAAATAGCAAGGTTTATTATGACCCTTAACCTCCTTACGACCAATGAAGTGTCTCTTACCCCATGAGATGTTAGAATTTCTTCCATCTTTATGAGACACTCTCCCATGCAACTTATAACAATAAGGGCGAATATGACCATGCATACCACAATGATGACAAATAAAAACAGGGTGTACAGGGTGGACCTTCTTTTCTTTTATCTTACCAACTCTAGGAAGTTTGAGAAGTCCATCCTTATGTTGAATTTTTTGTTCTTCCTTTTCTTGAGTTCTTGTATCATGAGATGTAGATGCACTCTGTTTTTGCTCTTTGTTATCACCAAAGCCAATGCCACTCTTGTCAGAACAAATTTGTTGAGACCCAATGATATTGTCCAAAGTCTTTGATCCTCTGTTCCAAAGACCAATGGTAGCCATAGCACACTTGAGTTCTTCCTCTTTCTTGATCATTAGTTCTTCCAAAGCAACTTGAGACATCTCGAGAGTTTCAATATTTTCTTCATATGTTGCATAGATTTGTTGTAGCTCGTTCCTCTCTGTCTCACAAGTCATGAGTTTTGCACAAAGAGCTTGTCGATCATTAGCTATCTTGATGGCATCAATCCTAGCCTCGGAAATCTCCTCCTTTAGTTTGACATTATCACTTTCACATGCTGTGAGTTTCATAGTGAGTTTGTCATTCAATTTGGATAACTTAAGAGATTACTTATACAACTTTTCATAAGCTTGCTCAAGCTCTTGATCATCACTTCCCGAGGATTCATCATCAGTGGCATTCACAACTAGGCACTTCGGATACTTTGTTCGTCCTTCAGTTTCGGAAGCCGCCATGAAAGCAAGGAATTGTTTATGTCCCTCTTCGCCTTGATCTTCGTTGTCACTTTCATCTTCATCAGATTCTGATTCATCATCCCAAGTGATGGCGAGGGCTTTCTTCTTCTTCAAACGAGTGGGGCATTCTGAAGCAAAGTGGCCAAATCCTTGGCAATCATAGCATTGGACTCTTTCAGAGTTCCCTTGTATCTTTCCTTTCTCCTTCTTGGCTATAGAATTAATTTTGAGTTTATCTTTGCCTTTAGATTTATGGGTATGAGTAGATTCCAAAAGATTAGGATTCTTTTTCAAAAAAGATTTTTTAAATTGTTTAACAAAAGCAGCCGTAATCTTGGAATCTATCTCACAATCCTCATTAGAAACCTCTCCAACTCTATGAGCACTACTAAAAGCAATATCTTTTTGAAATTCCTATGTGCCTCATAAGTTTGGAGATTTCCAACCAAGTGATGTAGCTTGAGGTTGTCAACATCTTGAGCCTTCTCAATAGCCGTAACTTTTGGTTGGAACCGATCGGGCAAGGATCTCAAAATTTTTCCCACAACTTTGGATTCTAGTATTTTTTTCACCTAAATTGAAGCTAGAATTTACAATGTCACTCAACTTCGCATAAAATTCATCAAAGGTCTCATTATCTTTCATTGAAAGGTTTTCGAAACTAGACGTGGGCCTTTGAAGTTTTGAGCGTTTAACAGAACGAGTGCCCTCATGAATAGTTTGTAAGATATCCCAAGCCTCTTTTGCGACTGCACAATTACAAATACGACTAAACTCTTCAGATGTGACAGCGCAAAAAAGAGAATTGATAGCTTTACTATTCCAGCTACTATTTTGGTAATAAATTGTGTCCCACTTATCAATTGGCTTGGGGAAAGTTACTCCATCAACGGTAATTGTTGGTTCGGTCCACCCATTCATGACAGATTGCCAAACTTTTTCATCTATAGATTTCAAAAATGATCTCATCCGAGCTTTCCAAAAAGAATAATTGGATCCGTCAAGTAGGGGTGGTCGAACCATAGAATTTCCCTAACGAATTGAATCCATTATCACAAATCAAACAAGATCTCGCGCAAAAGTTTTAAAAAACAAATGAACAACCCGCTCTGATACCAATTGAAAAATCTAGAAATCACCTAGATGTTGATTTGTGATTATGTATCAATTTTAAGCAGTATATAACAATCCCAATCAAACAATCAAGACAAATCGACACAACAATTTTACGTGGAAAAACCACAATTGGACACCTCCAATTGTGATAAAAAAAACAACGGGCAACAACCACAAAACAATCCACTAGGAAGATATAAAGGAATTACACAGGTATACTCTCAATTACCTAGCGAATCCATGCCCGAATTGAACCAACCTCTATGTGCCTCTTCCAACCCCGTCTTCACCTCGGAATTGTCTTGACGATGAGCCACTTCGGAATCTACCAAAACTTCAAGCTTGAATTCTTCAGAATCCACCGAAGAACAACTCTCTCTTTTGTGTAGAACAAACAAATAATCCTTTGATGTATACTCTTTAAACCATGAGTTGAATACTCAATCAAAATATCAAAAAAAACTAGCAAAATATCCCCATATATAAACCCTAGAACCCAAGAAGAAGATCTGGAGAAGTAATCCAAAAATCTGACAGAAACACGTACTTATAGAAATTTGAATCGCGATGCTCGCTCGAGCGAAGACTCTCTCGCTCGAGCGAGGAACCAAAAACGCGTGTTTTCCATAAGTGGCTTCGTTCGAGCCACGCACCCTTCGCTCGAGTGACGACTTCTTCGCTCGAGCGAGCAAGGGCGGACAGGCAACTTTGAATGCAATTTTGCATTTTGCTTCAGGGGCGCTGCCTCTCGACCCCGCCGTGGCGCTACCCCGGACCCGCCAAGGGGCGCTACCCCCTGGACCCCCGCGAGCTGACCGGACAGCTCGATCCCCGTCATAATCAGCGAAGTGGCAATCTTGAAAGTATTAACATCACAAACTTCTCTGCAAGGCACAATTCAGGTTGGATTCGCATCTAAACACTCATAGCCTCACTGAAATAAAAAGTGCGAAAACAAATACAACTTAAAGGAGTTTTGTCAAACGGGGTTGCCAAGAATAAAAACCTAACACTATGTATGGAAGCAATTCACTAAAATGTAATTAATTTTTATTTCAAAAAACTCTATTGGTTAACTGTAATTTAACTATAACAATTAAACTCTAATTATTCTATACATGACGACTTGAAAAAAAAAATGTGGTCGGTTATTTTAAAATTATCAATTTTTGTGCCACTAACATGGAAGCAATTCACTAAAATCTAATTATAATCATTAAAAAAAATCTAATTATTCCATAATTTTTTATTTTTAAATATATACATATATATATATATATATATATTTGTACTTTAGGATTTAAAATAAAGTGTCACTAAATAGGATAAACTATTCAACAGAACCTACCGTTATCTATGCTATAACTAATATAAAAATCGTTTCCAAAATAATTTTAGGGTCTCAGTTACATAAGCTTAATAATGACCATGAACATAATGCAGTAACATGTGGATAGTTTTCCTACATAAATATTTGCCAAAAAATTGAATGACAATTTTTTTTTTCAATAATAGGTTGATGATTACATTTATGGCAGATTTGACAAAACTTAATTATTGATTTTGTAATGCTAAAAGTTTCAATAATGTTCATAAAATTTTAAATTACGTAAATGTATTCATAAATTGTAAATGTGAAAAATGCTTGCAGCATTCGAAAATATTAAATTTATTCATAAATATTAAATTTTCAAATGGTAGAAGAACTATGTGATTAAGTATAGAATTTTGTAATACACATTTTCAATCAAGTACACAATAAAAAACTTAGGCCTATGTGGTACAGTTAAATGCTTTTGCATACATATTTAGTTTAATTTATTTGCTTAGTTTGTTAGTTGTAAATTTATTTTTAATATAAAACAATTACAATATATAAAGACTTAAAAATTAGAAATGATATATTACAAATAAAAAATTATCTATTTAAATGTACGACCCCGTTTACAAATAAAGAATTAAAAAATAAAGAATTAAATGATCTATTACAAATAAGGAATTTAAAAACGATCTATTACAATAAATATTAAATTTTCAAATGGTAGAAGAACTACGTGATTAAGTATAGAATTTTGTAATACACATTTTCAATCAAGTACACAATAAAAAACTTAGGCCTATGTGGTACAGTTAAATGTTTTTGCATACATATTTAGTTTAGTTTATTTGCTTAGTATGTTAGTTGTAAATTTATTTTTAATATAAAACAATTACAATATATAAAGACTTAAAAATTAGAAATGATCTATTACAAATAAAAAATTATCTATTTAAATGTATGACCCCATTTACAAATAAAGAATTAAAAAATAAAGAATTAAATTATCTATTACAAATAAAGAATTTAAAAATGATCTATTACAATATATAAGTATTACATAGTCTTCATCGACTAAGTCGCGCCGGACGTGTTCGCCTGTCATGACCTGTCTGCTGGTACTCACTGCAACGAGCGGTCAAACGCCTATCTGATATATCCATCTCATTCGGAATATGAGACATAGATGTACGACCCCGTTTTACTTCTCGTAGACAAAGTACATTAGGCATTAAGGTCCACTGCGGATCATTCCAATAATCTTGATGCGGTATTGGATTGAATTTAGTTTCCCAAACCCTCATGTATACAAGAAGCCTATATACTTGATCAACATACTCGAATGGATTGTCACCGCATTCAGACATTACAGCGAACATATGGGAACATGGATAGTGTCTTATGTCATATTTCCCACAATTGCACATGGGTTGATTCATCTGCACAATCTGTCTATTGCGACCTCGTCCATGGCGAAAAGATGTTTGCACCTTTAATACGTGGCGGGGCCTATCAGAAAATATTGATACAAACTAATCAAGTTCATGTTTTTAGGTGTAATTAACTTAACAACATAATAATAACAATTTAGTTCACATTACAAACTAACCTGTCATACGATATCAACTGGAAAGTATTTCCCCTTGCGATGCCCTCCTCGATAGTTTTTTTGCATCTCTCTAGGGTATTGGAACTCATTCCGTACATCTGTTTCAGCTTGGGCTCCCATCTCGTCAAAATATTTAACGAGCCGTCGAAATGTAAATTCAACCATAGCTGAGATAGGTAAGTTCCTTGCACCTTTCAAGACGCTGTTGAAGCACTCTGCATCATTACTGGTCAATACCCCCCACCGATATCCACCGTCATGTGCAAGGTCCCACTCCACAAGATTCATCTTGTGGACCCAATCGATGGCATCTTGGTTAATAGCCTGTATCTGTTCTAAGTAAGCATTACACTTTCGTTGTTGATCAGCACTTCCTGCTTTTCATAGAAGTTGTTTCAGCTCCTTATTTTTGAACTTTGTGTTAAATTTACTACAAACATGTCGAAGGCAGTGCTAATGATATCCAACAAATTGGAGCGAGGGATTCAGCCAATGCCGATGATACCCAAAAAAAACTCTCTTTTTGTCCACTTGAAGAACTTTTATGGTAAGAGCTCATAACTTAATTGAGTTTTGAATAGAGATGGTAATTTTTCCCAATATCACTTCAATGAGAAAATAGGATGGGGACGGGAAAATTATATTTTTACACACTTAATAACTAAACAACTCTTACATCATAATCAAAATAATGTCATAATTGACCTCACAATATGTTATAACTAATCACATTATGTCATAATTCAGCTAAGTTTTTGTTTTAAAGATCTTTTATTAATTTTGGATAAATTTTACAAGAGATTTCTAATTTTTTATGATAAAAATTAGAATTATTAAAAGTCTATTATGCTATTCTATGATACAAATACAATGACGAATCTATGGTGTGTGATAAAAACAAACATAATTTTTTCTGGCAACTTTTTCAACATCGTCAACAATTTTCACCTTGTTACCAAACAAGATTTTACCTTGAATGTAATACTTTATACCCCTTTGAAATAAACTTTTCACCAATTGTCTCTACTATTTAAGGATGAAATTAGACATTTGGTAATGAATTACTATCCTGTGAAGAACAAAATTTTATTTTTAAAAAGGTATACCATTTAGCATTAAATTATTTGGTTTCTTAAAATTACATTTATTAGTGGCATGAAATTTTTACATTACAGTGTATACTAAATATATTTTTATTTTCATTTTTGCCAACAAATGAACATAAACATGTTTAAAATATTAGACAAATTACAAAAAAAAAACTCAAGAGTTTTACGTATTTTTTAATTTAAACTCGAAAGTTTTAATTTCATCAATTTAAATTTTTAACTTCATTTTGTGTCACAACCTACACTCATGTCCATCTCAGTTACTTTGTTTAACAATTTTTTTTTTAAATACTTATTTTGTTTTATTTTGATAAATCTTGATCCATTTTTTAGTATTTTGATAAAGTAGACAGATATATCACACATTTAATTTCTATTTTTTTAGTATTTTTATTTAATAAATAGCATAATGGATTACTAATTTTGAATCTTAAGACATTATGAGGATTCTTGTTTTATTTTTCTCTTCATATAATTTTATAGTATAATTTTAAAACAACTTCATTCTATCAAGTATTGTTTTTACTCAGTGAGATTGGACAAAATTGGATAAGTTATACCAAAATCTTAAATCATAGTGTAAGTTTCGTATGAAATTATTATTTTTTTTCATTGAGTTAAAATAACTCGACTGATTTGGACAATATGAAATAGAGGTTTCAAACATTGTTCTTAATTTTTTAAAACTGGTGATCCAATTCTTGAGATTTATGGACAATTAAAAAGAAGTTACTTTTATTTGCTCAAACTTGTGCCATTAAGGTCCCTTAATGACAAAGTTATTTCCTATGTGAAATGGTAACCCTCGTCCACTTTTTAGAGGTCATAGAGACTTTGTCATGAAATTCAAACAAAAAGCTCAGTTTGCCTTGTTTTGAAAAGTAAGAAAAAAAAATTAATTTATTTACTCTTTTTTTTTTAAACATACAAAAAAAAAATAGAGAGATAATATAATCAAAATAAACCAATAAATTAATTTTTTTCATGTTCTCAAAAGAGGCTTGTGCCTTGGCTTATGGGCTTATGTTGGTGGTTAAATCTATGTAGTAAATTTTGGATACTAATCCATGTCAATCTATTGGGTCATCCGTAGCAATTATTTGGTACTATGAAACACAGACTTAGCCATAAAAATGCCATTTTTTTTTTCTTCTTACCTAGGAAATTTATATGGACTATTAATTAGAATGTTTTAAGACTCTTTTGATGTATATATTATAATTTTAAATTTAGTCGAGGTGCGTATAAATTGACTTACATACTCAGTTATAAAAGATAAAAATTAAAAATTTGAAAGTTAATAATTATGAGTTATAATTTTATATTATTTCTAGTAAAGTATGGTGATATTTGAAATACTTCTCCCAAATCCCCAATCATGAGTCGTTTCAAATAGGGCTGCAAATGAGTCGAACTTTTCATGAACAAGCTTGATTGAGCTTGTTAAGGGCTTGGCTCGGTTCGTCAAGCTCGACTCATTTATTTTTATTTAAACAATATAAATAACATTAAAAAAAATTATCGAGCCAAACCGAGTCAAACTTGAGTTTCATTAATATTAATGAGCTCTCATTATGTGTTAAAAATTAGGTATGCTCGTTTCAGGTCTAGAGTTGAACTCTCATTATGTGTTATCAATTTCTTGAGATCATGTTTATAGGTATTATTTGAGATTTGTCCAATCTATGTGGAAGGAACGTTTGGTGTGTATTCTTAGATTAGTCGAGAAATACGTAAAATGATTTAGACATCCGACTATCATAAAAATATAAAGCTTAATTGAATAAACATAATCCAGATGCATAGGGAATAAGTCAATTGGATAGTTCAAGTGTGTAAAAATTTTCGAGACTGAGTCATTTTATAAATAAAAAATTTTAATTTTTTCAAACATAATTTTTAAACAAAATTTTTTAATTTATATAAAATGTTTTCATAATAACATTTTTGAAGATGACTTCAAAGGTCTCTTTTGGCAAAGAGGTTAAAAGTCATTTTTTGATGTCTAATTTTTTTTGGGTCACATTATTTTTCTACTTTTTTTTTTACACGTTTTTAAAAAAAAAATAAAAAAATTAGCTTTTAACATATTTCCTAAAACAACCCAAAAAAATTGTTTCTACTAGTTATAGTGGCCTAATGATGTAGCTTAAGAGATAAGCGAAAGAATAAGAAGATTTAACCATATAGACAGGATTAACAAGCAAAAAATAAAATTTTCAATTCAAAAAATGTAGACAGGATTCACAATTTAAAATTCAAAACCCTAATTTCAAAAAATATAGACAGGATTCACAATTCACAATGCAAAAAATATAGACAATATTCACAATTCAAAACCCTAATTTCTGAAACCCTAACCCTAATTTCTGATTTCACAATTCAAAACACTAACCCTAATTTATGATGTCACATTCAATTGAAAACCCTAGAAAATTTTCACAATTCAAAACCACAACATTTTACCAATTCAAAACCACAATTTCAATTCACAAAGCCTATTCTACCCACATTGATATCAATTTCAATTCACAACATTTTCACATTCACAAACCCTATTCTACCAACATTTCATCGATTCACAACATTTTCACATTCATAAACCCTATTCTACCCATATTATACCCACATTGTACCCACATTCACATTTTCACAAACATAATAAACACATAAAATTCAAATGAGACAGAGAGAGACAGACGCCATACCAGCGGTGGTGAGCAACCCACGGACGGAGAGAGAGCAGAGAGAGAGAGTCTGAGAACAGAGGGAGCGAGAGTAGAGAGAGAGTGAGAGCGAGAGTAGAGAGTGAGACAGCCTGAAGTCAAAAAACCTAAGTGTAAAAAGCGTGGTTGCAAATGAGGGGGATGGGGGAGTTTTATATAAGTTTTAAAAGCGTGGTTACGAACCACGCTTTTACTTAAAAACGGATTGTGGACAAAAGCTCAACAGTAAAAGCGTGGTTCCAAACCACATTTTCTCAAAAAAAAAAAATTCGCTTAAAAGCGTAGTTGTGAACCACGTTTTCTGAAGAAATTTTTTTTATTTAAAAGCATAGTTAAAGCGTGGTTCACAACCACGTTTTCAGCAAAAAAAAAAATTTTACTTAAAAGCATGGTTTGAAACCACGTTTTGTGATTAACTTAAAATCGTGGTTTGTAACCACGTCTTCTTAATTAAAAGCATGATTTGTAACCACGCTTTTACGATTTCACAAAATTTCCGTGCGACAACTACAAAAACAGTGAAAGTGTGGTTCACAACCACGTTTTAGCCTAGTTTGGGAATTCCGTCCAAACTAGGCCTAGTTTGGGAAATAGGTTGCTAATTTGGTTTAATTTGGGAAAAACCCCCAGAATACCGGTATCACCAAAATTGACCGAAATTCTCTAGTTTTGAAATGGCTTTTGATCTAGTGTGAAATAGCCCAATTCATTGATGTTAAAAATCCTTATATGGCCACAAATTAAACTTTCCAAAATTGCATGAATCAGAATATCATCAATAGCACTCAAATGACACCAAAATAAAAAGTTTTTAAAACTTCTAAAGGCCTGGATGGGTTACAACCTAAGATAAGCCTTCTATCTAAAATAGTTCCCAAAGAGAGAAACTTCTAACAATAAATAGTTCCCAACAAATGAAATATCCTAGACGACTAGAATAATAGGAAAAAAAATAAAACCAGTCACCACTCATAAAATAATAATTTAAAAATGAAAAATGGAAAAAATATCCTAAAAATGGAAAAAATGAAACGATAGGAGAAAATATTTAAAAATAATAATAATAACTCATAAAATATATAACTTAGTCTTAATTTATTGGTTAAGCACACAACTCAATCTATCTAGACTAAGGGTTATTTTGGGAAGATGGTTATAATCAACTTTTTGGTTAAAAGCTGATTATAAGCTAATTATAATCAGCTTTTTGTGACGGAGGGAAGTGGGTTATAATCTGGGAAGTGGATTATAACCCACTTCCCAAAAGGGGCCTAAGTCTATTGGATATGGCTTGGGCCTATAATTTTGATTCATGGGTCAACCTAACCTAATGCCGACTCATAAATCCACTTATATGTACAACCATAATGGTTCTTTTAAATTTAATAGGCTCCACTAATGGAAGAGATATAACGTTCCACTTTTAAAAGAGCATCATATGTTAGAGTTGTGCAGCGAATCCACCAACCCGCCAAATTTGCCCGACCCGACCCGACCCGACCCCACCACATATGGATGGATGCGTGACACGTGGCGGGCGGATGCAGGCCAGGATTCTGCCTTTTCACGGGTTCAGGTTAGGTTACGGTTGATCCGCCATTTCACCCTGACCTGTCCGCTACTCTCAATTTTTTTTTTAATATATTGTTTACACCCATCATAAGAGATAGAGACACACTCTCTCTCTTTCTCAGCCCTTTTCTTCGACAGACTCTCCCTCTCTCTCTCTCTCTCCCCCCAAAAAACCCTACCCATCTACCGACGACGGCGACGGCAATCTTCTTCATCATCCAACCAACAACGAGTGACACACTAAAAGGCGATCGATGATCGAGGTGAGATATTCTCTTCTCTTCTTCTTTCCTCTTCTTCTTTTCTCTTTTTCTCCTCTGCTTTCTTCTTTTTCTCTTCTTCTCCTTCCAAATATTCAAAAAGCATTTTGCTTCCTTTTCTTTTCTTTACTTTGCAAAGTAGGTTTACACCTTTTTTTTTTCCTTCAGATTTTTATTTGAGTGTAATTGTTAAATCTCATATTGCTTTAGACAAATAAAACTTTGTTCTATTTTTTAAAAGCTTATTTCTTGATTACCCAAAGAAATGAAGCAACAATTTTAGATTGCCGACAAATTATTTTTTTCTTAAGAATTTAAACTGTCACTTTTATTTTTACTTTTCTTTTTCTTTTTTTTTTACAAGGAATCTCACTAAACTATTATTTAAGTCCAAAAGACGTTTGAATTCACAGTTCATTCTGGAGTTCGTCCTTCTAATTGTTGATAACACAATTAATAGCTATACACAATTGCTAAGAATGTAGATGGAAAAAATAAGGAGTTTCTAAATGCACCCACTAATCAAATCTCTACACCTATTTGGGCAACAGTTGTATAAGTGTTACAAAGCATGTGTTATATGTAAATAAAAAATATAAAAATTAAAGAGTGTATTTAAAAGCACCCAAAATGAAGTGCTCATTTGGTTGTTAAGTTACCTTGTAAAAAAAAACGATATTCATGCACTAATTTTTTGTAAAATTTAAGAATAGAATAATATGACAATAACATTTTTGATTTTCAATAAATAGATATAAATGAGACACCTCATTGTGTTTAAAATTTTTGTATAAAAAATTTATTTGTATAACATTACAAATGTGTGGTTTGGTCAGGGTTCATTGCAAAGGGCCGGCTCACAATTATATAGAAGGCCATTGCTGTCTAAAAAACCTATTCTCCTTACCTTTCTCATTTTGTGTCTCCATCTACATTACAAGTCAATGAAATTAATAATAAAAATAATAATAATAATCCTTGAGAGCATGACCTCTCAAACAGGGGGTCAAACCTTTTTCAATAAAATTTTATAATCCATTTTCTTCAAAAAAAGTCTCACCCACACCTATTATATGTCTCTATTACTTAGTATTATATAGATTACATAGATTTGAATGGCTAAGAGTGATTTGTTTCATTAATTCATTAATTTCAAACAAAGACGATGTAACACAATTGGGATTACTATTTTTTCAAGTACAACCTATAATTACACCCAAATAGTTATGCAAAATAAATAACATATTGTATCAACACTATGGAATCTCACTCGTCGTTTGGTAAGAGTTAAAATACTCTGGCTTTTTAGTTTTTTAGCTATTTTAACCTGGCTGTTTTAGTCTCGTTTAGTTTTTATTTTTGGCTTTTTTGACTTTGTAAGAGAAAAACTGTAATGATTATGATTTGAATGTGACATTTTATCTTATTGACTTATGTAACTAATTTTATCTTTTGTGCTTTTTTAGCCAAAAAGCCAAAACCAAACATATACTTCAATTAACTACACCTACACCCATATCTATGGGCACACATCTACGTTATATAAAAGTAACCAATGATGGGTGCACGCATCTACGTTACATACGACTACTAGATATGAAGAACAATCTTAGAAAAGAAAAAATAATAATAAATACATAATTTGTATGAAAAAAACTCTCACAAATAAACACGGAATAAAACTCACATTTATGTGGAGCTATTCAAACAACTAACCTCCTAATAAGATACATACATTTTGATCAAACAAATTATTTCAGTTGGTTATGCACATTTGATTAACACATTTAGGTACTATTTAATGTAATATCATCATATATGATATTAAAAATGTCAGCAAATATCTCGACATAACACACGTAATTAATGACATGTAATTAATGACACGTAAGATATCATATTCTGTTATAATCAAATGTATTTTACCTTAGCATTATTGAATCATTTTGTTAGATCTGACTTGGGTCATTTTATGACAATTAACTTTTCCTTTTATATTTTATACCCAAAAATATCATATATTTTTAAATCAGTAAGATTGAGAAAATTAAATGCAATGAAGCAAACAAATCATGATGTACTTCAACAATAATAATGCAAAGTGCCGGAAAAGAAAATAAAAAAAAGATAAGGAGATTACAGTGAAAAATATTGTTTTTTTTATTTTATTTTTATTTTTTAATGCAAGTTAAAAAAAGAAAACATGGGATGAAGTAATTATCAAGAAAAGGAGTAGGGAAGAGGGGACAAACTCATGTCAATTTTTACACCTTCTATTTCATGTATTTGGTTTGGTGCTCCAAATTGTACCTTTTTTCCCAATAGCAAATAGCAAATGTGTCTAAAAACTGTGTCGGGGCGTTTGAGGATATGGGAGTGACATGCCGTCATATTGTCTTGTACACGTGCTCGGCCTCATATCAAGATGCTCTAGTGTGAGATCTCTGAATAATCTTCTAAAGTGAAAGCCTTCGTTTTTTAATGGTTGTGTTGGGACTGCAATGCAAACCTTCGTTTGAGATGTGGGTCAACTTTTTAATATTTTGGTTTTTTTACTTGGGATTAAAAAGTTTCATTTGAGATGAACTTTTTGACTTTTTTTAACCTTTGTGAGAAAAAAAATAAAATAATTATAATTTAGATGTAACATTTTGTCTTATTAATTTTGTAGCTTATTTTGTTTTTTTTTTTTTTTTGACTAAAATAGTCAAAAAAAATCCATGCCAAATATAGCACAACACTTTAATATTTGAATCTTGATTAAAATGATATAGTTTATTTTTTCAAATAAGATCGTATCAAAACAAGATGCATTGCTTTAATACAATTACTTATACCTAGTAATGAATGATACATGTGATTTTACTATATTTGATAATTGAATTTTCATAAATTTTATACATAATTACTTACCTAGTAATGCATTGCTTTAATACAATTACTCTATCATCGTCATGCCTGGTGTTTTACTTTCTTACCAATTGAGCCAAAGAAATAGAAAGGATTGTTATAGATTCATCATCATCAACGTGTGTGTAGGAATAATTAAATCGAGGATATTTTCTTCTCTATAAATAAGCGTCTCTTTGACGATTGAATTAGATCAAAATGGAAGAAGATCTCGCCAGAGCTCAGAATCAGTATCCGTCGTTCTCAGATATGTAGAATGTTTTCAATAGGAAGCAGCAGTTTAGAAGGAGGCGTTCATTTGAAGTTGGATTACGATGAATAAGGAAGCGAGATTTTGAAGTTATATCGATTGTCCGAACTTATTTGGATGAAGGTGAATTTGGCCTTTGGGCAAGAGTTCTGGCGATGTCAGATGTTGTTTTAAGTTATGAGGATTGTCAAAAACACGCCGACTGGTATACCCAGAAAAGGTTAATTGATCATCCTAAATATCATAATTTGTTGAAGACTCTTCTGGATTTGGAGAATGATTATGCTCAGGCTATTCAAGATCGTGATTTAGATACTAAAATTAAATACATCTTGAAGATGTTGAATGTTCTTGCATAATCATGTAATCTAATTATATAATTGAATCTTATTATGAATAAAATTACTTGGGCTGTATCGTTATCAAAGATCGCATTTATGCTTATTACACAAATAAAACTTTGTTCTATTTTTTAAAAGCTTATTTCTTGATTACCCAAAGAAATGAAGCAACAATTTTAGATTGCAGACAAAAAAATTTTTCTTAAGAGTTTAAACTGTCACTTTTATTTTTACTTTTCTTTTTCTTTTTTTTTACAAGGAATCTCACTAAACTATTATTTAAGTCCAAAAGATGTTTGAATTTACAGTTCATTCTGGAGTTCGTCCTTCTAATTGTTGATAACACAATTAATAGCTATACACAATTGCTAAGAATGTAGATGGAAAAAATAAGGAGTTTCTAAATGCACCCACTAATCAAATCTCTACTCTTATTTGTGCAACAGTTGTATAAGTGTTACAAAGCATGTGTTATATGTAAATAAAAAAATATAAAAATTAAAGAGTGTATTTAAAAGCACCCAAAATGAAGTGCTCATTTGGTTGTTAAGTTACCTTGTAAAAAAAAACGATATTCATACACTAATTTTTTGTAAAATTTAAGAATAGAATAATATGACAATAACATTTTTGATTTTCAATAAATAGATATAAATGAGACACATCATTGTGTTTAAAATTTTTGTATAAAAAATTTATTTGTATAACATTACAAATGTGTGGTTTGGTCAGGGTTCATTGGAAAGGGCCGGCTCACAATTATTTAGAAGGCCATCACTATCTAAAAAAGATATTCTCATCAGCTTTCTCATTTTAGGTCTCCATCTACATTACAAGTCATTGAAATTTTATAATCCATTATTTTAGGTGTCCATCTATCCTTGAGAGCATGACCTCTCAAACAGGGGGTCAAACCTTTTTCAATAAAATTTTATAATCCATTATCTTCAAAAAGGTCTCACCCACACCTATTATATGTCTTTATTACTTAGTATCATATAGATTACATAGATTTGAATGACTAAGAGTGATTTGTTTCATTTCATTAATTCACTAATTTCAAACAAAGACGATGTAACACAATTGGGATTACTATATTTTCAATTACAACCTATAATTACACCCAAATAGTTATGCAAAATAAATAACATATTGTATCAACACTATGGAATCTCACTCTTCGTTTGTTAAGAGTTAAAATACTTTGGCTTTTTAGTTTTTTAGTTATTTTAACCTGGCTGTTTTAGTCTCGTTTGGTTTTTATTTTTGGCTTTTTTGACTTTGTAAGAGAAAAAGTGTAATGATTATGATTTGAATGTGACATTTTATCTTATTGACTTATGTAACTAATTTTATCTTTTGTGCTTTTTTAGCCAAAAAGCCAAAACCAAACATATACTTCAGTTAACTACACCTACACCCATATCTATGGGCACACATCTACGTTATATACAAGTAACCATTGATGGGTGCACGCATCTACGTTACATACGACTACTAGATATGAAGAACAATCTTAGAAAAGAAAAAAACTAATAAATACATAATTTGTATGAAAAAAAACTCTCATAAATAAACAGGGAATAATACTCACATTTATGTGGAGCTATTCAAACAACTAACCTCCTAATAAGATACATACATTTTGATCAAACAAATTATTTCAGTTGGTTATGCACATTTGATTAACACATTTAGGTACTATTTAATGTAATATCATCATATATGATATTAAAAATATCAGCAAATATCTCGACATAACACACGTAATTAATGACATGTAAGATATCATATCTTCTTATAATCAAATGTATTTTACCTATAGTGACCGGGTCTTTTCCCTCTTTTTCTTTTTCCTTTTCCTCGACTCCATTCTTTTTGATTGAATAGGTTTCGAACGTTCGGAGGTCGCACTCAAATAAAGTTTCCTTTTTTGTTTTTGTTCGGTGATTGAATTTCGCCCATTCCGAGGAGGGTACGGTCGAGTCCGGGGTGCTCAGGAGCCGAATCGAAATTTTATGGGCTGCTGGGCCAGGGCGGCACGTACGGTGGCCTTGGGCGGCACGTGCGGGATGGGGGCTGCACGTGCGGTGAGGTTTGAACTTCTGTGGGTTGCCTTCTGCTTTAAAAGCACGTGCGGGAAGTGGTGCACGAGAGTCACCGCACGTGCGGGAGTGAGGGCCGCAAGTGCGGGAGAGGGGCTCCACACGTACGAGAAGGTGCGCCGCACGTGCGGCAGATGGGCAGTCCAGATCTCTGTTTTTAATTCTCTTTTTGGCCGAAGTGTATCTCATTTAGGGCTCTTTTCTCTCACTCTAAAACCTATTTCTTATAGCGACCCCGGTCTTTTCCCATTTGATTATTGTATCCGGACTTAGGTTCCGTAGCTCCTGCCATTGTATTATGATTGTTACCGTCCTTGAATTTCCTATTTCTGAGTTGGGGGATGCAATGGGCAGGTTCGTAGCAGGTTGGTTGAGCTTGGGAGCAAAGGGTTGCTGCCCAGAATTTTGACCCTTCGCTCGAGCTAGCAGCTCTTCGCTCGAGCGAGCTCTTTGTTTTGGTCCGTCGCTCGAGCCAGGGTTTCTTCGATCGAGCGAGGATTACGTTTTGTAGTAAGACCTGAGAGCAGAGGTTTTTGGCTCGAGCGAGCTTTTCTTCGCTCGAGCGAGTTAGTTCGTTCTTCGCTTGAGCGAGAGTTCCTTCGCTCGAGCGTGTGTCTGGTTACAGACCTGAGGGTTTGAGTTCTTTGCTCGAGCGAGATTTCTTTCGCTCGAGCGAGCTTTTGGGTTGTTGGCTCGAGCAAGGCTTCCTTGGCTCGAGCGTAGCTTTTCTGTGTCTGGTCGCTCGAGCGAGACTGTCAGGTTTAAATAGCCAGCAGCGTGTTTCAGATCAGTTTTTCATCCACTTTCAGATTCCAAAAACCCTAGGTACGAGTTCTCTCTCCCTCTACACACCTTCTCTCTTAGGATTGATCTACTTAGAGTGAGTTTCTACCTTAGATCCTTTATTAAAAAGATAGAGTGGGTCGAGGGCTTCCATTTAATCTGAATTGTTGGCAGTTTGGAGCACTTTGGAGTTTGGGTCTTCATCTCCATCTTTTCTTTTGGGGCTATTTCTTCGAGGTAGGGATTTCCTACTCCATTTTATAAGTTTTGTTCTAAGTTTTGGTATTTTGATATGTTGGGGATACTTTGGTAATTTTGGGAAAAACCCTAGTTGTATTAATAAGTTAATTTGTATAATTAATTAAAGGAAATTGGGGAAATATGGTTAAATTCATGGAATTGAGGAATTCATTGATTAAGTGGTGTAGTTGGATAATTTAAATCACTTACCCATTGAATCGTTGATATATTTAGTTTCAGTTTAGAAATAACTGTTTTGGGCTATCGGTGGAGGATAGCTGTGATTGTTGTAGACACTGCATGTGGATTAGGGATAACTGAAATTAATCATTGAATAAGTCATAAATTTTGACTGTTGAATTAATACAGACATTATGTGTATTGATTGTGTTTTGTATACGTTATGTGTTTACATACATTGTTTTGTGTGGGAGGAGATAGGGGATGTACTCCACGGTTTAGGGGAAGATAGGGGATGGACCTCTAAACCAGATTTTTTTTGGGAGGAGATAGGGGATGGACTCCATTAGCATCACTTTTATGTGTGCTTATTTATATAGAAGTGTTTTTATTGATACAGCACTAAAATGTGTATCAATCTGGAAGTATGAAGTGTTTTGATTTGAGCTTGAGTCTCATTTGTTTGTTGACATTGGAAGAGTGTGAATATGATATATATATAATTAACTGTTGTAAGTTTGGCCAGGTTCTGAGCCATATTGATAGTGTTGGAAAGTGAAACGTGTCGTTGACAATAGTGTCATGAGATTGGATAATGATGTAATTGATTATCTTGGTTAACCATCTATTGAATGCTATTGCTTTATTCAAAGCTTATATTTGGTTTAGTATATTTCTACTGGGCTGTGGCTCACCCTTTATGGGAACATCATTTTCAGGTTCAGGTGATAAGCTACCTCCAAGGACTTAGCTTGGAAGGACTTGGATTTTGAAGACTATTTTTAGTTATTTGTTTTTCATTGTTAGTACATGTAAACACTCAAGCCTAGGGCTTTATTTATATTTGAGTTAGAACTCATACTTTTGTGTCCAAGTGTTGGCTTGGAAAGATGTAAGCCGTTAGGGCATTTAATTTGATGTTACATGTAATGCTTTTGTTTGGTAAGACTCTGATGAATATTATAATGAATTATTAAAGTGTTTTCTTTAAATAATGCATGTCAATGATATATATAATGGGTTAATTTTGAGAGCGTTACATTTCTCCTCCTCCTTCTCTCTAGAAAACATCCCCAAACATCAAAACTCCTTGATTCTTGCATTCCATTGGGTTTAGATCATCATTCTCACTCTCTAATCTTGAAGATCAAGTTGGGGCTCTCCTTGGTGTGGTGGGAATCAAGGCTCCTTCTCACCCTTGAAGTTAGGGTTTCACTTCTCCTTCTTCATCAATCCTTGAGGTAGGGATTTCTTGAGTCATATATACAAGTTTTGCCATTTAATGTTGTTTTAAAAAGGTATTCTTGAGACGTTTGTGTTAATCTTAGGTTTTAATTTATATTGTGGAGAGAGTTTTGAAAGAGGGTTTGAATCTCAAATCTTTTACTATTTCTTGAGGGTTTACCTCTATTAAACTCATGAAAGGTATTTTGAGGGAGTTTTCATGGAAAATGAGAAGGGTTTGCTCTTTTCTGAAAACCCTAGAATTTTGGGATTTTGGAAAATAAGGAAATATCTATCAAACTTTTTATACCATTTTGTGTCAACAGGATGAATGAGAGTAAACCTCATAGCTTGTTTGGTAAAATGGAAACCTTTTTGATATATGAGACACAAAATGTTATTTTAACATGTTGATAAATGCTTGAAATTATGTTGTGGGAAAGTGGTGAATGATTAAGCACATGGAATGTGAATGTAGTAAAATTTTAAAGAAATTATTTTGAGAACATCACATATTGCCTAGAAGAGGCTAGCTTGTTGAGATTTGAGCACGATGGAAAGTTATTGTTGCTATGAATTGATGGTTCGGCTATTTGTGACATAATGTTGAGGTGAAGAAATGATAAAATTGGTAAATGGATATTGTTGTAGAAATGTTTGAAATGGAGAAACGTTATGAAATAATATGCATTGCATCATGTCCTACTTTGATTTATTGTCATTATTGCACATCATGAAATGAGTTGGAAAATGTTTATCTTGAGAAAGATTTATAGTGTAATGAGAATTGTAGAAATGTTTATGGGGCGAATATGGTGGTAAGTCCAGATAGGAGGTGTAGATGATTTGATAAGTTGGCCTAAGTGTCCATGGTGAAAGACCAGAAACCCGCGCGGATAGGTGTCGAGCCTTCCGGTTAATACTAGTAAAAATGACAGTTTGGTAGTACTTGTAGAGTCTACTTGCAGACACCAGCCTAGGGATTACCAGTGTCACATTTACCGTCCCTAATGAATTAATATTGGAAGTTTGAAATTGAAGAGATTACAAGATAACATTGAGAGCATAGTGATTTTGAAATAGTGCATTGAAATGAATATTTTCCTCATTTATTAACTTTGGCATGGCATTACATTTATGTTCTTCACTTTTATGTCGAGGAATATGCATAACTGTATATACTTTGTGAGAATTCTCTACTGGGCTTCATGCTTACCCCTATGGGTTTTGGTGCAGGTAAAGATGTGGTGATCCAGCCGAATTGAAGGCGTGGAATTGTTGTGAAGAGTAATACTCTTTTGTTGTTGTGATTAAATTGCCAGCCAAGGGCTATTTTTGTATGGGTCCGAGAGACCACTTTTGTGTAGCCGGGCTTAAGCCTTGGGGGTTGTAGCCGTAAGGGCATCCTATTTATTTTGAAATTTTATGCTTCACGTGATGTAGATTCATGTGTCTTCTTACCTATGAATGTATAATTTGCATGTGGAACCCTTGTATAAACGATGGAGATTTTTGATATAGAAAATGGAGAATAGTTGTAATTAATGAATGTATGTGGTTGATGTATCATTCATGTTGGGATTATTTCGAGGTGTGAAAACTTGGTATCAGAGCTACCGGGTTTGAATACTTGGGGCTCGCAGGGAGTGGTTGTTATACCACAATGGGTTCATCTCGCATGATTAGGAAATGTCTTGTTTATTTGTGACTATGTGACAGCATGTTTATGTGACTATGTGGGTATGGGATTAGACTTTTGGGATGTTATTTGCGCCTATTAGATCCCTTGAGGTCTTATTAGAAGGGTACTTGATCAATACTCATTCTACTAAGAATTCTTCGTTTCTCATGGGACGAATTCCATCACTAAAGGATAATTCGTATGTGTTTATGTGACTACGTGCTTATGTGGAGTGAATTGAATTGTTTGTGTGCAGAATGTATATAATTGTTATAGTTTAACGTGTGAGGCAAGTTGCGAGCACATTTGAAATCATGCGCTAAATTATTTATCTTGTCCCTTAATTAGGATGTCAGGAAGGGTTCAAAGTCATGGTGGTAGAGGAGGAAGGCGTGGTAGGGGACGCCGCGGTGTGCATGAAGTATCGGTCCCTGAGGCACCGGTGCAAGAAGAAGGTGTAGGCCAAGCTAATATGGGTGAACAAGTAGGGCAAGCGGAGGTGCCGGGGCAAGCCGGCCAAGCCGCAATGGGGGCTTTAGCCTAGGAAATGGCGGGGGCATTGAGGGAGTCTATTAATATCTTGAGGGCTGAGACTCAAGCTAGGGAGAATGTAGCGGAAACAAGGGCGAGCTTCCTCACGAGGGAGTTTTTACGGGCCAAACCGGATGAGTTCCATAGTGGCCCCGATTCGAAGAAGGCAAACGAATGGCTAGAACAAACGGTAAAGCTTTTTGAGATGCTCCATATAGAAGATAGTGAGTTGAGGGTGACTCTTGTGAGTTACTACCTCAAAGGGGATGCAAGGCAATGGTGGAAGTACGCCAAGGGTCGAATAGCACCAACATGGGAGGCATTTGTGATAGCCTTCCAAGACAAGTACCTACCTCCCACTGCTAGGGAGAGGTTGAGGCAGGAGTTCAAGGACCTTAAGCAACTAAACATGTCAGTGGCCGAGTTCGAAGCGGCCTTTTCTAGCTTGTCCCAGTTTGCACCATAATTGGTAGCGACGGAGGAGTGCCGTTGCTTTGAGTTCGAGCAAAGGTTGAGGACGAAGATTTTGTTCAAGTTTGCCGGGAACATGATCTGAGATTATGATCGCCTTGTGGAGGCGGCTGCATATGTAGAGATTATTGTGGAGGCCGAGGAGGAGAGACTTTAGAATTCGAGGTCTAGGGGCCAAGGGTCACAGGGGGACTTTAGGCCCAACAAAAAGAGTAAGAGCACCTTTTCATCTTAGTCTCAATTGCAACAGTCTAGATCTACTTACCCCTTGCCTAGTGTAGGCTAGGGAAAGAATGCACAGAGTGGGTTTTCTTGCTTCAAGTGTGGCCAGCCGGGTCACAAGACTTTTGCTTGTCCACAGAAGGGAGGAGGACAGCAGAGTTTGCCATCACCACCACCTAACAGATCTTAGAGTCAGTCTCAAAGTAGGGGTCAGGGGCCTACTTGCTTTCAGTGTGGGTAGTCAGGGCATATGAAGAGAGCTTGCCCTCAGTTGGGAGGCACGTCTGGCGTTTCAGGGTCTAGGTAGACACAGAGCCACCAGCAGGCTCACTCAGCTCAGGCTTCACGAGTTCATCAGGGAGCCGCTTCGGCTCAGTCAGTACAGCAGGCCTATGCTCCGATGGATGAGCAGGTTAAGCAGAGGCCACAGGGGCGCGTGTATGCAGTTACCACACTAGATTAGTTGCCAGGATCCTCAGTAGTAAGAGGTATTTTTGTTATGTGTAATTCTTTGGCCAGTGTGTTGATAGATACGGGAGTGTCTCATTCATTCATATCTACTGCATTCGCATCTGCATTGGGGCTAGATGTGGTACAATTAGCGTCTCCACTCAGAGTTGAGTCACCAGTCGGGGGTACAGTCGACTTAGATCAGGGCTGTCATGATTGTGAGATACGCCCCAATTGGGTCCATAAGATGCCATCGATACAGGCTTACTTAGAACAGATACAGGCTATTAACCAAGATGCCATCGATTGGCTCCACAAGATGAATCCTGTGGAGTGGGCCCTTGCATATGACGGTGGATATCGGTGGGGGGTATTGACCAGCAATGATGTAGAGTGCTTCAACAGCATCTTGAAAGGTGCAAGGAACTTACCTATCTCAGCTATGGTTAATTTACATTTTGACGGCTCGTTAAATATTTTGACGAGATGGAAGCCCAAGCTGAAACAGATGTACGGAATGAGTTCCAATACCCTAGAGAGATGCAAAAAACTATCGAGGAGGGCATTGCAAGGGGAAATACTTTCCAGTTGATATCGTATGACAAGTTAGTTTGTAATGTGAACTAAATTGTTATTATTATGTTGTTAAGTTAATTACACCTAAAAACATGAACTTGATTAGTTTGTATCAATATTGTCTGATAGGCCCCGCCGCGTATCTGAGGTGCAAACATCTTTTCGCCATGGACGAGGTCGCAATAGACAGATTGTGCGGATGAATCAACCCACGTGCAGTTGTGGGAAATATGACATAAGACACTATCCATGTTCCCATATGTTCGCTGTAATGTCTGAATGCGGTGACAATCCATTCGAGTACGTTGATCGAGTATATAGGCTTCCTGTATACATGAGGGTTTGGGAAACTAAATTCAATCCAATAACGCATCAAGATTATTGGGATGATCCGCAGTGGACCTTAATGCCTAATGTACTTCGTTTGCGAGAAGTAAAATGGGGTCGTACATCTATGTCTCGTATTCCGAATGAGATGGATATATCAGATAGGCATTTGACCGCTCGTTGCAGTGAGTGCCAGCAGACAGGTCATGACAGGCGAACACGTCCGGCGCGACTTGGTCGATGAAGACTATGTAATACTTATATATTGTAATAGATCATTTTTAAATTCTTTATTTGTAATAGATCATTTAATTCTTTATTTTTTAATTCTTTATTTGTAAACGGGGTCGTACATTTAAATAGATAATTTTTTATTTGTAATAGATCATTTCTAATTTTTAAGTCTTTATATATTGTAATTGTTTTATATTAAAAATAAATTTACAACTAACATACTAAGCAAATAAATTAAACTAAATATGTATGCAAAAACATTTAACTGTACCACATAGGCCTAAGTTTTTTATTGTGTACTTGATTGAAAATGTGTATTACAAAATTCTATACTTAATCACATAGTTCTTCTACCATTTGAAAATTTAATATTTATGAATAAATTTAATATTTTCGAATGCTGCAAGCATTTTTCACATTTACAATTTATGAATACATTTACGTAATTTAAAAATTTTATGAACTTTATTGAAACTTTTAGCATTACAAAATCAATAATTCAGTTTTGTCAAATATGCCATAAATGTAATCATCAACCTATTATTGAAAAAAAAAATTTGTCATTCAATTTTTTAGCAAATATTTATGTAGGAAAACTATCCACATGTTACTGTACTATGTTCATGGTCATTATTAAGCTTATGTAACTGAGACCCTAAAATTATTTTGGAAAAGATTTCTATATTAGTTATAGCATAGATAACGGTAGGTTTTGTTGAATTGTTTATCCTATTTAATGACACACAATTTTAAATCTTAAAGTACAAATGTGTATATATATATATATATGTATATATTTAAAAAAAATTATGGAATAATTAGAGTTTTTTTTATGATTATAATTAGATTTTAGTGAATTGCTTCCATGTTAGTGGCACAGAAATTGATAATTTTAAAATAACCGACCACTTTTTTTTTCAAGTCGTCGTGTATGGAATAATTAGAGTTTAATTGTCATAGTTAAATTACAGTTAACCAATAGAGTTTTTTGAAATAAAAATTAATTACATTTTAGCGAATTGCTTCCATAAATAGTATGACACAAATTTAAATTTTGAAATAGCTGAGTATACTTTTCTTTTACAAATCGTAATTTATGGAATAATTACAGTTTTTCTGTTATGATTATGATCTAGTATTTCACTTGTACAGGCTGCATGGCACATGTACCTGAGGAGGTCCCACTTTTCAGTCAGCCACATCGGGCTAACTGTATATGGGAGCGTTCGGCATGCAATAACCTTTGTTGGACTTTACACATACAATTAAAATACCCTGCATTTTGTTTTATATTATGTGATAATGCTATTATTTAAACTAGTCATTCTGTTATGCAGGACGAGGCATGCACCGTGTTGACCTGCCGCCGAGCATATTCTGGCTTGTGGGAGCATCCTTTGGACCATAGAGTCTTGCAGTATATACTATGCATGGGATTCTATGGTGTCTACCGTGTCGGGCATATTAGACTGGACCACCCACTCATCACTGCTCTCGTCGAGAGGTGGTGCACCGAAACTCATACATTTCATTTCCCGATCGGGGAGGCCACGGTCACATTACAGGACGTATTTGTCCTGTATGGTCTACTGATTGATGGGCGAGCAATTACTGGAGTTGACCTATCATTGACGAGGGAGCAGTGGATAGCCCTATATGCTGAGCTACTGGGAGTAGCACCTACACCTACAGACTTACATGCAGGTAGACTGAGGCTGAGGTGGCTGGCCGAACAATTTGCTCCTCTTCCAGATCATGCTCCAGATGAGTTGGTACAGCAGCATGCCCGAGCATATATTTGGTGACTTATTAGGGGGGTACTTCTCCCTGATAAGTCACAGAACCTGCTCAAGCTGATGTACTTGCCACTGCTGAGAGACATTGACGAGATTGTCCAGTACAGCCGGGGTAGCGCAGCTCTGGCATGCTTGTAGAGGATGCTATGTCAAGCAGCTCAGGTGGGTACGAGGGAGATTGGAGGACCACTTGTCTTGATACAAGTTAGAAAGAATTTTATTACATGTCAATTCATATTGTATGACATATATCAGTATTGTAATTGTGTTCAAACTATTGCAGATTTGGGCATGTGAGAAATTGATTCGCGTTGCCCCGTCTAGGCGACAAGTGGTTCGTCCTGATGAGCTTCCCATGGGCGAGGGAGACATGCAGTTGCCACCCGGACCTCGAGGTAGCCGGTGGAGGGTTGACTTGGGCCACGAGGTCGTCTCAACCAACGTAGTCGTAGTTTATAGAGACCAGCTCGACTGGATGATCGAGGGCGAGGTAAGAAATTTTGCTCTCAATTTTAGTTGTCTTGTTCATTGTATATGTTTTGAGGTCACCAGCGAATTTTAATATACTTGTCGTTATTGTAGTTTATCTGGCAACCTTACACTAGGGTCCTCAGTATGCTCCCCGACTACTACCGACTAGGTTAGGAGATATAGATGGCGAGAGTGCCACTTATTTGTTTTGACGTGGTTGAGTGGCATCTTCCTCATCGTGTCCTCCGACAGTTTGGTCGGGTCCAGTCCGTGCCGGATCGGTTCGACACCGAGTGGCGGTTGCACGTCACTGATAGGCTTGGCCAAGCTGGCACTGACTGGAGTCTGTTTTATATGCGATATATACAGTTGTGGGATGCCCATCGGGACAGTATTGTACAGGCTGTCCACAGCGATGAGGTGCTCCCCTCTTCCGAACCATACATGTTGTGGTATCGGCGACACACACATCTACTAGTCAGTAATCCGAGCCACCTGTCTGAGTTCGAATATCACGGAGTTGGGCCTTATCTTGAGGCATTGGCGAGTATCATAGTATGTGTCAGATAATTATTAATTTACTTTGACTCAACTGTAGCCTAATACGTTTGAATTTTTGTTCAGGTGGTTGGAGCTGGGAGGTCATATCACTTGGCTGAGGATGCCCTTTTCAGACGTGATGGATAGCATGCCTTGTAAGCCGTTACAGAGATCCGAGAGTTATTGTACGAGGCGATCCAGCTTGCCCATCAGGGAGATCGTCTGCATTTTGGCCACTACGGTGTACACAGTGCAGCAGCTGCTCCAGACACATCAGCGCCATCCACGTCAGCGCCTTCCATTTCAGCGCTAGCCACATCAGCTCCTTGGACATCAGTCACCCCACCACATGCTACCCCATGCATATCTCCAGATTCCCTCCACGTACTTCCTACCCAGCATACTGGCATACCTTATGTAGCTGACCCTGATTGGACACCACCCCAATACACGCATGACGTTGTTACCCCATCCACCCAGTTACCACCACCAGACAGTTCAGGTGTTTGTAGTGTTGGGGTTGATACATGTACATCACATAGTCCCACGCTACATACACCTACTTTTCTGGGGACTAGTTCGACCGCGACCATGAGTACACATGATGCAGTTCTCACTGACATTTCCCACGTTGAGGATCAGGCCCATATTGAGCCCCTCCCCCCAGAGCGCGAGGGAGAGGCCGAGGTTATGGTCGTGGCGGATGTCGTGGCCGAGGTCGCGGTACGAGCAGAGGTAGAGGTCGAGGTCCAGCTGCAGATCGTGATACAGTTGCACCAGATGAGGGAGTTTCACAACTCACAGCAGTATCCGATCTTCGGCCGGAGACAGGATCAAGGGCAGCACATGCAGGAGAGGGGGGTCACACTCACAGGCTCCACAGGCAGTCAGTGGAGGGACACATGCAGGGGAGGGAGTGCCACTGGATATGCATTTACGATTGGGGGAGCCAGATATTCGGAGAGTCTACCACAGGAGACCGAGGAGGGAGGTCCACAGTCGGGATTATGGGACTGGGGGCAGGTTAGGGCATTAACGGGTGTGATATGGAGTGTATAGTTTCTTTTATTTGTAGTTTTTGTTATAGTTTTTGTAAATCAAACTTGTACAGAGGATGTAAATGTGTCATACTTATTTATTTGAAAATATAATTTTACAATTTTTTATCCTTACTTATTTTGATGATTTCCTAAATACTTCAAATATTCAAATCATGATGTCACAATGGATTTAAACAGGGTGGCTATATACATAAGAGATTCAAGTTGTGCTGCATTTGGTACCAAGTGGATTTTCGTTTTACAATAATAAGCTATATAATTTTTCATGTAGTTTTTTTTAAAATAATTTTTTTTTAACTACATAATTACTTCTTTACAAAAAACACAAAATAAATAATTACATAAATTTTATTTATTATTTTGTACTTTTTTTCCCAAAGAATTTGATAACATACTGATAAATTTAAGAACAATTTTTTTTTTTAAAATACAAACACACAAATTTCAGATAACATAAGACTATCCAAAAAAAAAAAGGTACAGAACCTGATAATATAATAAAAATTTGAAGAACATTGATTTTTTTAAACAACGTGCGCAGACACACACATACAACATTAAGAAAACAAAAACACAAATTTTATATACTCTGCTTTTTTTCCCCCAAAAAAACAGAAAGAAACAAAGAAAGAAAAAAGTTTTTTAATACTTGAATAGTCTTTCTGGAAAAAAAAAAATTAGTTTTTCAATAGAGTGAAGATGATGAATTGTGGAACTTATACAGCAATTTGTTATAAATTTAAAATATAAAATACAAAAAATAAACAATTAAAAAAAAGAGAAGATGGTGAAACGTGGAACTGCACAGCAGTTTCTAAAATGTGGGAAGTGGAAACGTGGAAGCTATTTACTGAGTTGCTAATTTACGATTTTACCCATAATTACAATTTGATATAAGTTAAAATAATAGATTATTTAACAAGTTATGGTCATTTTAGGAAAAATAGAAAAAAAATTTGTAAGCCAGGCTTCAGATTCATGACACCAAAATTGGTGATCCCCTTTAATAATAGAATATATTAACCCTCCAACTGGGCCCAAATTCTGTAATAATAAATAGTTTCTCCAGCACCCAAATTCTTTGATTTGCCAACCCCACATTCCTCCTTCCTATTGTCACTGTGGCCCACATTTTATGATTTAATTTATAATTTTTTGCAAACACTAATTTGTACTGAAAATCGTCAATTCGAAGTGACTTCTTACTGTATTAAAAAACCAAGCACCAGAAAACAGTTTACTGTGGCGATGTGACAACTTACTGCATTGAAATGGCAGAAGCAAGCAACAGAAAATTTACAATGATTGAGCGAAATAATGTCTTAAACAATGTTCTATGTTGTGTCGTATCTTCGTTACTGGAGTGTAAGACAATGTTATTGTTCATCTAGCTTATGGATGTATTTCAACTATTTGTTATATGAACCTGAAGTTTATGAAATCACTACATTTATAAGTACACATGTCAAGATTCGTTACGAATTTCTCTTCCTATTAATAACTCATGTATAAGCATTGCAAAGCCATTATACTGAATGAAAACGTTTGGTCATACATGCAACCAAGTTCATTCAGTAGCATCATTATATTTCACATCAATAATGCATGAAATCATGAAAGTCTAGTTCAAGTAGCGTTCTTCAAAATAACAATAACAGAGAGAAAGCAAAGGTATTTGTTATTTATAAAATTACAAGAACTATTCAAAACTAATGAAATATCTCCCATCATTGATAAGTCGTGGATAAACATTACAAATCCATTACAAGATAAATGGTTTGGTCATTCATCCAAACAATTTCATTCATTATCATCATCATCTGACATCTCAATATCAGATTCATACATAAAATCCATGCTCCAGGCGAAGTACTGGTGTGCATCATCCATTAACCTATCTTCGGCACGCTCATTTGCAGTCTTCATTAGTTCGGACCTTTGCAAACATTGGGTCATGCGATTAACTTCGTCGCGGATACGATGCAATGCCCTTTGCAACAGCTGTGGAGTGTCAGTTGGCATACGCATGGCTAACCGGTGAGGAAATTTAATATTAACTTCATGACATAGCTCAACGAGAATGTTAGCTCGAGTTATGCGAAATTCCCACTCAGCTCTCATGGTATTGACTGTGGTATGTGAGTAACACAAATTTGGATTTAATAGGTATTGAAATTCATCTCCATCTGTAACCCAATAGCGACCCATTGCTGAATATAGATCGACCACCGTATATCTCTTGATGATATCGCTCGAAATAGCTATAAAACTTTTGTTGTGGTATGATGCGATATTTATACCACGTATACACATGGTAGCTATATGTATAAAATTATTGTAAACAACTATGCATTAGAATTATCACGTCAACTTTTATGAACTGAACAACTATGCATCAACTTTATAGGAGTTGTCACTTCGACTTTTATTTACTACTCAATGCATATTTGAAGGTTTTAAGCAAAGTTCAAATCCGCTTAGAAATTTAATTTAATTTTTCCGCTTACAAATATAATTCAATTTATTTTGCCTTGACAATATATTTAATTTCACTTTTCACCTTACATATTTCATTTAATTTAATTGGAGAAATTTGACCAATTTAATTTGAAGTTAATTATGTGTTGATTTAAGTTGGTGTTGTTCTTGTCTGCATACTAGGCTAGGTTTTATCTGTAACACTTTGAAGTTCTGTACATCGAAAAACCCATTCATTCTAACTCTACTACAAATTAATCTTCAATACATTCTAACTCTATAATATTTTATCTTCAACCTTTATGAATCTATTTGGAGCTGCATAGGGTGGCTTTTTAAACACAAACGGTCTAATTGTTTTTTTATTTTGTTCTTACACCCCCTCATCCCATTATGAATTGCAAAATTCACATGGGCACAGTAGCTATGGTACGATAATAAATTGTAGCTCGGTGCAGTGATACGTCCAACATTTCTCAGAGATGCAGTGCAGTGACTTGAACAGACGTAATAATTTGTATGCTTTGTTTTTTCCTCAAATGCTATGTGACTTTGTGCAGCGATGTAGTGATGCATGTGATGCATGTGGCTTTGTGCAGTGATGCATGTCACTTTATGCAGTGATGCAGTGATGCATGTCACTTTTTGACTTTGTAAATTATATACTTTGTGACTTTTTTTCCTCACATTACGTGATGCATGTGACTTTGTGCAGCGCAACTTAGATGCTTTGTTTTTTTCTCACATTTCAGAATTCATCTAAGTCACATTAATACGACCACATGGCAATAGTGTTGATAAACAATTATATAAAGGACTGAAGGAGTGAAGTGTAATTTACCGAATATAAAAAGAAGCAGAAAATGCAAAGAGGAGACAAGGGGATGACTGTGAAGTTCATTAAGTGAAAATAAGATAAAATATAAGCTGCAGTGCCAATCTTCTTTACATATCAGGTGACCATTTTATTATTTTGTTTTCTTTCGTTTTGAACATTGTTTTGGTGAAAAAATCAACGATAGTTTTGTAGGTCGAAGTGAGTTGGACGGTTGTGTATTTACTTGCACTCTGTTTCATAGTTGTTTATGAACAGTATTACTTTAAAACAAAGAAAATTAAAGCCGCTGTTTCATTTTATGATTTAATTATAATTTTTTAAAAACACCAATTTGTACTGAAATCGTCAGTTCGAAGTGACTACTTACTATATTAAAAAAGTAAGCATGAAAAAATAGTTTAATGTGGCGATGTGACAACTCACTGCATTACTGATTAATTTGACAACTCACTGCTCGATTATGAAGGGATTGCATTGTGAAAAGGACGGCCTACAATTATGATTTTATCTGACAACCACGTCCGTGACTTCATCACAGGTACACAAAGTCACAGGTACTCAGGATTGCATGAAATGAATAAGATAAAATAATATCACAGGTATCACTTCTTCCATAGTGCCCCAACTCAATTATCGTCACCAGATCATCTCTAGTTAACCCTCAGTATGATGTCTATAAATAGCGCTACCCCCAGTATGATGTTTGTTCAAGTCATAACAATAGTAATATATCTACAATTACTATTATTATTAATTTTTCTATTTTATGAACAATGTCTTCAAGAGGTGCAGGAAGTTCACGCCGGCCAAGAAATCCGAAAGTGTGGTTGCTTCCTCCTTTTACTTATGACTACAAGAGCCAAAAGTACTCGAGTCCGAAGGATTATTATGCGGGTATCCGAGCAGAATGGGCGTTCAGGGTAACGGAGCAAGAAGGATTGTTTAATGATCTATGTAACTTTGGGGCACCGGTACCTCATCATCGTTCATTGACCATGGCTAGACGAAATATGACTGACTATGAAAAAGCCGTTAGCAGAATTAAGAAGGAGAACAACAGAATGTTGATGCAGAGATGTCGACATTTCATGCTTCAGCTAGCCACCGAAATGGCAGAAGCAAACAACAAAGATTTGACAATGATTGAGCGAAATAATGTCTTAAACAATAAAAAATATCTCTCTGACTACTACATGTCAGATGAGGAATGAGAAATCAAACACCTTTATCTTTCATATATATTTGTATGTTGTGTCGTATCTTCGTTACTGGAGTGTAAGACAATGTTGTTGTTCATCTAACTTACGGATGTATTTCAACTATTTGTTATATGAACTTGAAGTTTATGAAATAACTACATTTATAAGTACACATTTATTAGTTCATGACTTTCTTTGTTGAATTGCAATGAGTTAATGAATGTTCCGGATTAATGAATGGATTAATGTATGTTGAATTATGTGAATATTGAATTGGGGGACTAATAAAGTTCAGACAAACGAACTACCGCCTTCAATAACACATAAAAAAGAACAGGTAGCTCAGTGAACAGCTTCCCTTAACTGGGGCTCGTCAAATAGTGATCCTCTACGTAAATAATTTCAATCTCTATCAGGAAAGAAGAAAGAGTCGCCTTCTAATTCCTGGAAATCCAGTTAAAATGATGACTCTGGTAAGGAATGGGGGGTTGACAAAAAACTAAACTTAGAGGCCGGACAAACAAGCTCAAAGCCAAGTGGTTGGTCCAGTTGGGGGACTAAGTTTCAAACCCAATTGGTTTTACTTGATTTGCTTGTCAAAATAACTATTTACAATTAATTATACCCAAACAGATTGTTTTCTGCAACTCTTCAAAGAAATTGACGATTCTCTTAGTATAGAATAGCAATCAACGCAAGGTCAAAAATGTAAGAAACTAGACTTGTAACCAATTCTAATGACGCTGATTTGATATTCTATACCCATTACACTATTTCACACCAACTATTGACCTTATTGATATTCAAGCCACCTAATCAGTTAAGCTTTCATTCCTTCTTCTTCCAATGAATGCACAGAAACATAAACACAAAATAAATATATTCACAGAATATTGGTTTCAACCTTGGAGATGGAGTTATTAAAGCACCAAACTAGTTGTTCAATTTTCACCAAAAGCTACTCCTATCTCCTCTTCATGGCTGCTAGTTGAATAATATGAGAGTTTAGGGTTACCCACACACTTTAAAAAATCTGACTCCCTTATCCTTTTGCTTTTATTTATTTATTTATTTTGTTATTATTAAAATCTTATCTCTAAATTAGAGATTTCCACCATAAATTTATTTTAGGTTTAAAAATTAATTAAAAGACCTTCCAAATATTTAATTTGCACGTTAGGATTGACCACCAAAATATTTGAGATTGTAATATTATTATTATTTAATTATGTACTTAATTTTTATATTCGGGTTCTCACAGAACAGGTAGCTTAGTCAAAATTTTCCCTCAACAAGGGCTCCTCAAATAGTGACCTCTACGTAAAGAATTTCAATATTCATCAGGAAAAAAGAAATAGTCACCTTCCAATTCCTGGAAGTCCAGTGAAAATGATGACTCCGGTAAGGAATGGGGGGTTGACAGAAAACCAAACTTGGGGGCTGGACAAACATTACCCAAAAACAAGTGGTTGGTCCAGTTGGGGGACTAATAAAGTTCAAACAAACGAACTACCGCTTTCAACAACACAGAAAACAGAACAGGTAGCTCAATCAAAAGCTTCCCTTAATTGGGGCTCCTCAAATAGTGATCCTCTACGTAAAGAATTTCAATCTCCATCAGGAAAGAAGCAAGAGTCACCTTTCAATTCTTGGTAGTCCAGTCAAAATGATGACTCTGGTAAAGAATGGGGGGTTGACAGAAAACTAAACTTGGGGGCAGGACAAACATGCTCAAAGCCATGTGGTTGGTCCAGTTGGGGGATTAATAAATTTTCAAAAAACTGTTCTTGGAAATTCGAAAACCAAGTAAGTTTTGGATTTAAAATTTATAAAAATTATTTTAATATATACATTTTCATTCTAACAACATTTTCATACACTAGTCTTTCAATACTATTGGGTTAAGTGGTTGTGCGTGAGATTTGCAAATTTATTACGAGTGATTTCCAGAAAAAATCAAAACAACAATTAATCTTCTATACCTATGGGGTTAAGTGGGCGTGCGTGGGATTTATAAATTTGTTACGATTGATCTACGGATGGGTACGTTACGACCAATGTTCAGTTGATGTTGTAAATGTTTCCCAAAATATTACAAATTGAATATTCAAAAGTTGATTTTAAAATAATTTCAAATGACAACAAAAATTCAAATAGTCATACTTTTCAATGAAATACAAATAGTTGCTCGTAACAACAAATGATGCATAGCTAAGTGAAGCACAACATTGCCTACATAAGCTTCCTTTTTTCACACATTGAGTAGTCAAATCGTGGAGCGACTTGTCGGTATATGCAGATGGATTGTCAAGTCATGTGACTTGGTGCACAGGCATTGCTTTTCCATGTTTTCTGATTACAGTGACAACTCATCTCTTATTGATATATGTGGGATTGTCAATTTAGAAAGTCACATGGCAACAGTGAATTCACTGATTTACCTTACAGTGAGCATGCCCTTATTTTGTCAGTATATGCAGATGGATTGTCAAGTCACGTGACTTGGTACACAGTATTTGCTTTTCTCTATTTTTTTATTCTACTGACAACTCATACCTTGTTCGTATATGTGGGATTGTAATGCAAAGGCATTTATTTTCTATGGTTTTTCCTTCAGTGTCTTTCTAAAGCCGTTCATAACTAACTATATAAACGACTAAAGGTGAAGACACAACCTTACAACTCATTTCGCCCTACGAAATTATCATTCATTTGTTTAAAAAAATCAGCATGGCTACACGATTCATGGAAGGGAGTGCGAATTGTAAAGGTGGTGGAAACTTGCAAACGGGTGACAGTTCTCGACGAAGAAGGGGAAGGGGACGTGGCGATGCTGAAGATGAAACAACAATACCTGTTTTAGATTATGCTTGTGGTTATCGTGATAGGTTTGGGAAGTGACATTTTTTTATGCCCAAGTATTATCGAGTTCAAGGAGGTTCATGTATGGAGCCATCTGACAATCAAGCAGGATATGGTTTATCTGACCCTGCTCGTCTCAAGTGACCCGTACTATTTATAGAGCAGGTACAGCTGGAAACCTTAAGTCGGGAAAATCAACTTAAGGTGCCAAGAGCACGTTCTGTTGAGATCCGAAAGGAAGGTCCTGATAATGTTGATCGACTATATGAAAGACTACAACGTAAGATTTCTCAAATGCGCCGTAGGTTAGCCCGCGATATGCAACTATACATAGTTACGAAGGATGTCCAGAAGAACAGAACAGAACAGAACCAAATGTTGCGGCTATCAAGGGTATCATGGAGGATCCTGAATTTGTCTCTGACCCTGAGCTTTCGGGTATTCAGACTCTGAGATTGCCGATTTAAGCGCGAATTAGGTGTTTATGTTTATACTTCGGTAATATTAGGTCATGCATTAATATGTACTGTGTGTGTTAGACTAAGTGTTTCCGTAATGAGTCTGTCAGATTGTCTGCCTAATATTGGTCTATCTAACTGTTATGTTTATGTATTGTGTGTTCAGTTCAGGGTGTCCAGGATGTATGTATTGTGTGTTCAGTTCATGGTGTCCAGATTGTATTTTTGTGGGAGACTTATGTCTGTACTACCTATGTAACTGAAAACTGTTACAGTTGCAACTTCAGTTATGTTGTTTTCATGCCCGTATGAGTATTTAGTAAATTAGTGACTTCGTATATTATGTATTAAGTTTTATTACAAAAATGTTGACAAAATTTATTTTAGGGGAGATACACATTCTCTTAACTTGTTCATCTTCTCAATCGTGACAACCCAAAAATGCAACCATTATTCATTGAATACAACAAATAACGTTCTCATTGTTACAAAAAATACACTACCAATTGAATAAAACAAATAACATTTCCATTCATTCATTCATTGCACAACATCAGTCTTATGAAATAAGCGAAACCAAGTGAATTACAATAACATCAACTCCAACCCAATATTTACATTACATAAGTTTCTATTCGTAATCAGACACCAAATTACATACAAGTTACATTACATAGCAAAAAACAGAAAAAGTACCATTCGTATGTAAAAAATACATCACCAAAAATTGAGGTCTTTCTCTTCTTCCTTCTTGCTGCAGCTCTCGTGGTGGCCTTCGTCTTCTTGGCCTCCTCCGCGATGCTTTTCGCATTTCACCCTTCGTCGCTGTTCATCAAACTGCAGAGTGTGTGGGTGTGCTTCGGACTATAGAGCATGTATATTACCTTCTAACCCAAAACAAAGACAAAAGAAAAAAAAAATAAATGAAAACAGCTTTAGTAAAGACAAAAAAAAAAATTCTGAATTACACCTTCTAACCCAACACAAAGACAAAAGAAAAAAAAAATTACATGAAATCGGCTTTAGTAATGCCAAAAAAAAATTCTGAATTACATTATCACCTTCTAACCCAAAACAAAGAGAAAAGAAAAAACAAAAAAAAATTACATGAAAACGGCTTTAGTAAAGCCCAAAAAAACTTCTGAATTATACCTTCTAACCCAAAACAAAGACAAAAGAAAAAAAAAATTAACATGAGAACGGGTTTAGCAAAGCCAAAAAAAATTTCTGAATTACATTATCCCCAAAACAAAGACAACAGAAAAAAAAAACAAAAATTTACATGAAAACGGCTTTAGGAAAGCCGTATTAGAAAACGGTTTTAGTGAACCCGTTTTTCGAATTACATTAAAAAAAAAAATTTACATTAAAACGGCTTTAGGAAAGCCGTATTAGAAAACGGTTTTAACAAACCCGTATTTTGAATTACACCAGAACAAAGACAACAGGAAAAAAAAAAACATGAAAACGACTTTAGGAAAGTCGTATTAGAAAACGGTTTTACCAAACCCATTTTCTGAATTACATTATTTTGTGGCAATTTATATTTATGTTGAAAAATATAAATTGGGAAAAAAATTACTAAAAAACGGTTTTACAAAAACCGTTTTTACGAAGGAAAATTTTATTATTTTTTTATTAATCAAAAATGGCATTGGAAAAGCCGTTTTAAAGAAAATGGGTTTGGCAAATGACGGGGCTGGGGGAGTTTTTATATAAGTTTTAAAAACGGATTTTGGTTAAAAGCATGGTTATCATCCACGCTTTCTGTGGTGAACAGCAAAAGCGTGGTTCACAACCACGTTTTTAGTAGAAAAATTTTTTTAGTTAAAAGCGTGCTTCACAACCACATTTTCAGAACAAAATTTTTTTATTAAAAGCGTGGTTCACAACCACGTTTTCAGAAAAAAAAAATTTAATTAAAAGAGTGGTTTGTAATCACGCTTTATTAATTAAAAGCGTGGTTTGGAAACATGCTTTTACGATTTCACAAAATTTCCGCGCGACAGCCACAAAAACGTTGAAAGCGTGGTTCACAACCACGTTTTAGCCTAGTTTGGGAATTCCGTCCAAACTAGGCCTAGTTTGGGAAATAGGTTGCTAATTTGACTTAATTTGGGAAAAGCCCCCATGATCCTACTAGTGAAGTTGTCTCTTTGAAATGAATAGGGAATATCAATGCCCATGCAATTAATTCCAAAAGTAAGAGGCGGCACTAAAAGTTAAAAGTGATTTAACTTGGGTGATTAGGACCAGTGATTCAATTAAATCCTACACAAGCCCAATAATACTCTAGACACATAATTTTGCACAGAATGTTATGTGAATACAGCATTGGAAGCTTTTTTCGTGGGGCCAAAACAATTTCAGCAACAACACAACAACCTTATTGAAACATGCCCTTGCAAATCTTACCCAATGACACAAATTAAGCCCAAGTATGGCCTTATAAATTCCATCCGAAGGGTGTGTCACAGCTCATCCACAAACCTGCCTTCCCCTTCAAACACCCTCTTCTTCCTCAACTCTTAGTCTCATAATCTTTTGAACAATAAAATGGCAAATGCTCGCATCGCAAGGTTTGTCCCTGAGGTAGCACCGCCACAGTTTGTGAGTGTCATGAGACATAGAGCATCAAAGATGTTAGATACAATCAACGAAGAAGAAAGAGATATCGGCTCAACTGATTCTCTTTCTTTGTCTCCAAAGAGTTCATCATCATCTTCATCTTCCAACCCTACTTCTGCTTCACCCTCCAATATAACCAATTCTATGTACTTTTTAAAAGAGGTACAAAGATCAGTTTCAATATTTTCGCACTAAGTCCTCGCATCCAAAGGGGTTTCCCACAAAGCAATTGAAGTTGCACTTTTTTCTCACTCAATTGCTAGGTTTTTACTCCTCGAGTTAGAATCTTGAATCAAAAGGACATGGCTTGATGAGCTTGGATGGAAATCTACTGTTTTTGTACAAACAATTATAATATCATTGCATGAGAGACTAGCTAGCTGTAATTTTCTATATTGTATTCCTAGAAGCTTTCTATAACTATTGAATTTGAGTTAAGGCCTTGACATGCATACTATTGTTGTCTCAATTTAGTTGATTTCTTATCAAGATGATATCAATAACTCAATTAGAGTGTCTAAGACCAAACAGCAGAACAAAATCCACAATCCTATATTTGTTATATATATGTTTGTATATACATCTATAGATGCAAAGAAATCAAAAAATTGGGTAAACCTGTTGCAAGTGCAGCTAAAGCCGCTACACGAGCAAGTCACAACTTCCATTTTATTGTTGCAACTATCAAAGCCTACTTTGACAGAAGCAACACCTTCAAAGAAGGCATACACATCCTGCATACAGATCCTGGAATGGAGGTCAACACCTTCAAAAAATGGGTAACCGCAATGAATATAGGTTTAAACTATCAGCCAACATACACATCCTGGATTGGATGTCAACATTCTAATGCAGGATGCTCAACTTAGAAGGCATGAATTCAATTATTTAAGATGAATTACATGAATATGCTTCTCTAATCACCTCTACGTGAAGCCAATCTGCTACTAAATATGAAAAGACAGAATTATAAAAGAGTATATTCAAAAATAGATAAGAGTAGTACCGATAGAAGATAAATTGAGAGAGAATAGATTAAGATGGTTTGGTCATATACAACTGAGACCAACAGAGGCAGTAGTAAAGAAATGCGATACAGTGACGACAAATGGTAGTGTTAGGGAAAAGGGTAGACCTAGATTGACGTGGATTAATGTATTAAATAGAGATATGAATCTCTTTAATTTGACTACAAAATGGCCTTGAATAGAGTCAAGCGGGGAAGAATGATTCATGCAGCTGACCCCATTTTATGAGACTTAAGGCTTGGCTTGGTTTAGTTTGGTTTTATTTCCTAATAGTCATAAATTCCATAATATATAGCAGTCATTATGGAATTTTTTTTACTCCAACGTAATTTGAATTTCATGATTGGGCAAAAAATTTAAGTACTACCCTTTTTATTTATCCTACTATTGGGCACGTTCTCTAACCTTTCCCTTTTTAAAAGATACATGATACAACAGTTGAACAAGACTTTAATCAGTCACTGGGTTCCAATTTATTATGCCACTTCTATATTCAATAGAATATGGATTTCAGTTATAATCGACCCATATCAACATTACCAATATAAACCCTTAGCTAATTCTATGGTATACACCCCTTAAAATGTGTATACTATGCTCCCTAGTTATGAAGCTTTTTGTCTTGGTTATGAATAATGTCTATACTTAGTTATGAAGCTACATGGTGGTCAAATTTGTGGTGGTTGATTATGAATTATGAACCAAAGTGGCTTTAGTTATGAGATTTTATGTTGGTTATGAGACTTTGTGGTGTTAGGTTATGAACCGAGGCGACCTTGGTTACGAGGCTTTTGTGGTGTTTTTGGTTATGAATCAATATGGTCTTGATAATGACACAAAGTGGTGGAAGTTTCAAATCATTTTCCCTGAAATTTTGGGTGTAGACTGAATGCACCCCTTTGGGGTGTGGACCAGTAGCATTTCCCTAAACCCTGAGAACAATCAATGCGTTAACCATGCAAATTCAATACATAAGGAAATATCAATTAATATGTTATAATCAATTACATCAAGAACTTAATGAAAAGTTTTCATAACTATCAAAAACATTGTCCTATCTTTTCAATTATTTTGAAACAAACAATTATACTCTCACAAAAATTAGGGAAGCTTTGGTGTCATATGTTCATTAAGGTAAACATAAGACATCTTCAGACATATTAGCTCTATAACTAATCTCCTTCTCTAAAAGGGGACTATTATAACGATGTTCAAGAATTATAAGTTTCATACTAAAGACTTGGGACAATTGGGGTCTTTTTTTGGCATTGAAGTGGCAAGATCATGTTTATCTCTTTCTCAAAGAAAATATGTTCTTAACTTATCAAGTGAGATAGGAATATTGGGATCTAAACCTATCAATACTCCTATGGATCCTAACACCAAATTCATGGTAGATTAAGTGAGTTATTACCTGACCCAGGACGATATCGTCGTCTGGTGAGAAAGTTGAATTATTTGACACTAGACTAGACATCTGTCTTGAAGTAACTGTGGCCAGTCAAATTTCTGGATACTCAAAACCACTCATTGGGATGCTGTTGTGCACATTTTGAGTTACCTCAGAAGTGCACCTAATTGTGGTCTACTATATCAAAATCATGGTGATACTCATATCAAGGGTTATATACTGGGTTGGGTGGGTTGGGTCTCCATCTAATTTAGTGTCTTGGAAGATTTAGAAACAAACAGTTGTTGCCTAGTCAAGTGTTGAGTCTAAATATAGAGCTATGGCCTATACTAGTAGTCGATTTGATTGAAGCATATGTTCGAAAAACTTGAGTTTGAATATCGTCATCCAATGAATCTATCGTGTGACAACCACGGAACTATTTTTTTTTTTTTTTTAGATAGGAACCACGCAACTGTTAACATTGCTTCTAATCCAATGTTTTCATGAGCAAACAAAACATATTGAAGTTTATTGTCATTTGATTTGAGAGAAATAACAGCAGAATTCAATATTTCATAGAACACGTGAAGTCCATTGACCAATTGGCAAATTTATTTACAAAGCCATTGTATGGTTTACGAATTAGATATATTTCTAATAAGCTTAGGTACATACGATTTACATGCACTAGCTTGAGGGGGAGTGTTAAGGCTATTTATGTCAATGTACCAAACTGGTCTAAATATAAGTAATTCAAGGAGCTAGCCCTAAGATTTAAGCTTTCGTATTCTTATAATTTATTTTCGCCCTCAACTTTGGCATGTATGTTGAGGCCTATGATTATAAGAAACTCATAACACAAAAGGTTTAATGGTCTAGAAGTGAATTTTTTATAGTAAGAAAATAATAATAATAATTTAAAAATGCAAAATTTTAGTAGCATTACAGACAAGAGAAGGGGGAAAAAAAATTCCTAGTGATAATCATTATAAAAAAAGAAAAATTAAATTAAAAAAATTATTTATGTTAACAAAGAAAGATTTAAGTGACTTAATGATGCTTGTTTTATAGACTCTCATTTTATACTTCCAATACAGATAATTGCTCCCATCAAAAGTTGGAACACAATGCACACTAGGGCCACGAGCAAACTCAACCGGCTTTGGAGGTGGTTGAGTGAAGCAGGAGGAGAATGCCATGTATGTACTATCTCGTCTTCAACGGATTCGATTCCTTCTTCTTCCTGCTTTGACCCGTTTTCATCATCCCAAGTCACGATGTAAACTTTCTTCCGGTTCTTTTTCGAAGGACATTCGAGTGCAATATGCCCAAACCTTTGGCATTCATAGCACTTGACTCCTTGTACTCTCAAATTCATCTTCTCAACTTTAGGAGCAACTTTGGGTGGAATAGTTTTAAATTTTTCATTACCCTTATCTTTAGAACTAGCGTCCTTGAATTTAGGCTTCTTTTTCTTTAAAATTTTTTTAAACTAATTAGTAAACATAGCCATCAATTTCTACCTCAGGGTTCTTAGCAGTCTCATGAGCACTAGTGAAGGCTACACTATCTTTTTGTTTTTTCTTAGAAATCTGATGGGCTTCATAAATCTGTCGGTTTCCAACCAACTGATTAAGCTTGAGGTTCTCAACATCTTCAGCCTCCTCTATAGCTGTCAGCTTTTATTAGATCTATCGGGTAAGGACTTCAAACTTTTACCGACAACTTTAGATTCAAGAATTTTTTCACTGAATGTGAAACATGAATTCACGATGTGACTAAGTTTGGCATAAAAATCATCAAACGTCTCATCATCTCGCATAAAAGGAGTTTCAAAAGAAGAGGTGAGACGTTGAAGTTTTGATCTTTTAACAGCAATAGTACTCTCGTGAATAGTTTCGAGAATGTCCCAAGCCTCTTTTGCTACCTCACACGTACAAATACGACGGAACTCTTCTGGACGGAGCAAAAGAGAGAATTGAGCGCTTTACTGTTCCCACTCGAATGTTGATAATCAATTATATCCCATTTATCAATTGGTTTAGGGATATCAATACCATCGATGGTAATAACTTGTTCACTCCACCCATAGATAACAGAATGCCAAACTTTCTCATCAATATATTTTAAAAATGCCCTCATATGAGCTTTCCAATAAGAATAGTTTGTCCCATCAAGTAAAGGTCTATGGGTCGAGTTACCTTCGCAAATTGAATCCATGACACGAATCACACAAAATCACACTCATATAGTTTTATTAGAAAATAAAGAATGACCTGCTTTGATACCAATTGAAAAACCTACGTGATTTGTGATTCATGATAGATTTAATTGCAACAAATCCCAAACAATTAAAACTGACAATCTAAATCATCTAGCACGTACAAAAGAAATTTAGATTGTTGTTTCACAATTAATAAATCAACACAAACGACTTTTATAGGAAAAAAATCACAGTTGGAGCACCTTTAATTGTGATAATAAAAAAAAATTACGAACGAAACGCCACAAATCAATCTACTATGAAGAATGAAAAAATACAAATTTACCAAACAATCTATCCAAACTCTATAAAATTGCCTTCAACAATTTGTTCCTCTTTCACTAAGCCTTTGTCTTGGAATTGATCTACTTGATGTCGAATCCACAACATCCACGTCGAATCCATGACCACAAGCATCCTTCAAAGACTTCATGCTCGAACCCTCGGACTCCACCGAAGAAGAACTCTTTTGTATTCAATGATCAAACACAAATACACAGAGTTATTATCTCTTGTCAACTTGCTGACTTAGGCATCGGAGGGGTTTCTAGCACATACCCGTCGACTAGTTCACGTGTGTTTTCAGGTAGCAAAGCGATGACATTTGGAGGAGTGCAAACTTGGTCAATAGGATTATACGAGAAAATTATTTCGTGCTCGTACATGATGGAACCTAGCTCAATAAAGTGATCAGAACCCTTGGATCTCATCTCCAACTGGTGGTTGTTGCTGAAGCGGTTTAGATAGTCACCTCCATCATCGATGATGATGGTGCCAAGACTGTCGAAGCTATCGAAGAAACGATCAAAGAGGTGACTTCAAACAGAGAGAGAGAGAGAGAGAGAGAGAGAGAGAGATGTGTTTGAAAGTAGGGATGTAACTTGGGTGGGTTCAACCCGAGTAATCCGAACCTAGCCAGAATTTTTTTAGGGATTAGACAAGATATTTTCAAATTCTGTACGGGCTTGGGCAAAAATTCAAAAGTTTGAATTAAATTTGGGCAGGCTTAGGTAAACACATCAAACAACCCGAGCAACCCGAAACTCGAATTTTACATATATAGATATATAAAAATATTAAATGTATATAAATTATTAATCATTACATGATATTAAAGTAATTTGAATTATTAAATTATATTGAATATATATTATATATACAAATAACACAAAATCTTACTCTTTTTTTTATTATTATTCTTACTCATAAATTGTAAATACTACTATAGCTGTAACGCTCCCAAAATAATACAATTAACCCATCCATAAGAGAAGATTGCTAAATAGAATGGGTATACTTTCATTCATCAAAGTTTCTATTACAAAAGGTATTACATGCATCATACATTCATAAATGTTCATCCTGAATCTATAGCATGTAATATTAGTTAATAACAACAAAATAAATGCCCTACGGTCTTACATCTTTCCAAGATATCACTTGGTTACAACAAAAGAGAGTCCTAAGCTCTACACATGTAAAGCCCTCGGCTTGAATAAACATTTCAACACAAAACAACAAAATAGAGCATCAAGCTCCTAAAACCTTCCAAGCTACATCCTTGGAGGAAGCATGTCACCAGTACTTAAAAGTGGTTTCCCAAGTATGGTGAGTCAAAGCCCAGTAGAAACAGTCTAATACAATGTACGAAGTTTAACTAACGTATAAGCGTCAGACAAATGTTCAATATTTATGACCAACTTACATCCTTCCAATGACCATTCAATACTGGTACTCACATCTCGATCCATTCTCATTTATTCAGTTTTGGTTAATTCATTTCGTTTCATGACATAAGATAGATATACATAATTCTCCAAATGATCCAACTGAGACTGCAACTCAAATGGTTCTCTATTAACATAACTATCATACAAACACTTCACCATTGCCATTTTACGAAAATTTCGTCCGCAGGATCGACACCCATGTATACACAAAATTTTGGGTCTTTTACCCTGGACACTCCGGCCAACTTAATTCTCAATGGAGTCCATCCCCTATCTCCGCCCAAACAACGGAGTACATCCCCTTTCTTCTTCCAAAACATTACACATATACAATGCATTTAAATTCATCGTCATATACAATGACTAATCATAACACATATTCAATGCCTTAATCATACCGTCATATTCAACAACAAACTTAAATGAGTAGTTTCAATTCACCTAATCCTCATGCAATTTCTACAACAATCATAGATATCCTCCACCAATAGCCCAATACAGATATTTCTAAATAGATATACAATCTTTATAACAGATAATTTATCGAATTTCCATGAATGAGTGATTAAACAAATCCAACTACACCATTCATTTACACCTTTTTCCGATTTCACATTTCTCACATCAATTTCATTATTTATACAAAATAATATTCAAGACACATTTAGGGTAAATCTCCCCATTATTCAAATATTAGCCCAAAGGCTAAAATTCACCATTTTAACACAAGATATCCTCATAGTCAAAACCCCATAATCATCTATGTAACACAACATAGAAATCCCTCTTTCAATTTGAGACCAAACCTTAAGTTCCCAAAATTTCCACCATTTATACATAACCACAAATAACTAGGTTAAAACTCATACTAAAGTATAGAATATCCCTACCTCAAAGAGAGAAGATGAGCCAAGCTAGAGAGAAACCCCAAAAGTGCCGAAATCCAACTCTAATCGATTCAAAGAGAAGATCTTGAGAAGCTCCACCTCTTTATCGAAGGGAGTAGGGTGGAGAGATCAAAGGATCTAAACCAAAATGTAGAAAGATGGAGTATTTTAGAGAGAGAGAGAGACTCTCAACTTTAGGGTTTTGGCTGAAAAGATATGAAAAAGTGATGTAAAAAGTGTTTTTCGCGATCTAATATACGCCCAGTCTGCTCGAGCGTTAAACACAAAGATTTGTTCCGCTCGAGAGCAAGAAGAAGCCCGCTCTAGCGTAGAATACACACCTCCAGTATTTAGCAGACGACAGACCAACCGCTCGAGCTCAAGAGAGGACGCTCGAGCTCCCACCCGCTCGAGCGTAGGAAACACCGCTTGAGCGTGAAAAACACTCCTCCAGCACTTTTGCAGACGTGCAGAGTACTAAGAGTTTGCAACTCCCGCTTGAGCGCAAGAAAGGATGTTCAAGCGAAGGACCAAAATTAACAAAGCCCGCTCGAGCACAAGAATGGCCGATCAAGCAGAGGACCAAAAATCTGGGCAACACAAAGTTTGAAAACTAAGTAACCAACTTGTTTCAAACACAACCACAACAACCCAAAGACCAATTTCAAAGGTATACAAGGGAAGAAAGAGATAGACAACAATATGAAAGCATTAAACCCAAGTCCGGAACATCACAAGAGCCGGGTCAAAACTGGGATCGCTATAATAATGGCATCTCTCTTATATTATATAAATTATTTATTTTGATGTTATTTATGATTTTCTAAAAAAAATGTAAATAGAGTCAAATTTTAATAATTTAATAATGTAGCTGCAAAAAAAAAAATGTTCATTTACAATTTGGACAACTCGGGCAATTCGGGTTTAACTTGAGTCGGGCTTGAGCAGGTAACCTCGGGTTACAATTCGAGCTTGAGCGGGCTTGGGCAGGTCTCAGCACAACTTGGGTTGAGCTTGGACAACCTCTCAACCCAACCAAACCCGTCCAAGTTGCACCCCCATTTGAAAGAGAGATGTTTGAAATAAGAGCTCTGTTACATAGCTCGAATTTGAGCTTGGCTCGAATGGCTCAAATTTCATCTTGTCGGTCGTCCGCCCGGTCAACCGGCTGGTTGTCCAGTGAAAAGAATGACAGCCGCAGTCGACAAGGTGACAACCACAGTAAACAAATGTTTCACCTAGTCATCCAGGTGGTCAACCAATGAACAGTGGTTCGAGCTATTCGAGGTAGCTAAATTCGGGCTACCAAAAATTTCCCTTGAAATAAAATTGGGATTTAGACTTTTGGCCCGAGTGTACTTCTTCAAAACCTCCTCTTCCATTTTATATTGAAACTTATATTTTTATATTGAAAATTTTATTTATTTATTTTTATCAGTTGTGCTACATATCTAGAAAACAAAAAAAAAAAACATTTAGAATTTTACCCATAATTTAAATATGGGGATAAGGTTTATTCTACCTATGACTCACAGCACTCTAACTTTAATGTTGTATTTTATTGGGAGATTTGAGAAGAAATTTGGAAAAGGAAAGGAAAAAAGTAGGTGAAATGTAAATAAAATATAACTGCATTTCACCTAATTTCACACACCTTATCCTTTTCTTTTTCCAAATTCCTTCCCAAATCACTCAACCAAATACGTCATAAATTTACACCTTACACCTCACTTTCATGGTAGAATTATGGGCAATTTTTCATAATTTCTCTAATTATCGTTTTTTTTTAATATATATTTTTAAGGAAAAATTACTAATAAGTGGTAATTTTAAAAATTTATTACAAAATAATAAAAAATTATCTTTTTAATTATTAATATTTATAAAATTTATCGTTTATTTGTAATTATTTTTCAATGCTTCCACTGCAGTGAAATTTCCCCTTTTTTAATGAGTGTTGCATCTCATGATCCTTATGTTTGGTGTTTAATCTAATTAGATGGGGATCTCATGAGTGTCTCATCTAACTTGAAAAGGATTGTGTCCTGGATTTATATATTTTTAATGTAAAATATTGATGGTATATTTTTCATAAAAAATTATTTAAAAAATCGTTGTTCACTTTGTTGTCAGTGTTGGCATTTCTTTTAATTAAAGTTCTAAATAGAACCCAATTATGTATATCTAACTTTAAATTGATCTATTGTACCAATACGGTTATTGTGGTTAATTATTATAATTTTATTGTTTGTATGACCCCGTTGTTTAGTTTTTGTTTTTTAAATATTTTGATCAAACCAAACATGTTTGTAATTTTTGTTTTTCTAAAAATAAACAAAATTAGTTTACAAATTTTTTTTGTAAATATAAATAAAAAAATATAAACGTTATCAAACGCTACCTTATAGTTTAAATTACAAAATTAAAAAGGAGACTCACATGTAAATTTTAATAGGAGGATTTATTGTCTAATAAGTCATATAATAATTAATGGTATTTTTCATCAAACACAATTAAAAACGTCACTAATTGTTATTTTTCTGCAACAGTTTGAAAATTTTATCATGAAAAATGTCACTAATTATAAGTTTTAAAACATTTTTAAAAAATCGTCACAAAAAATGTCACTAATTTTGATCTTTCAGTCACAGTTTGAAAATTTCATTTTAAAAAAAAAAAGTTATTAATTATAAGTTTTAGCAATAATTTATAAAAATCATAACAAAAAAGTCATTAATTGTCAATTTTTAGCAGCATATGCAAAAAAATTTATTTTTAACGATGATTTGTTAGGAATTATTTTCAATAGGACTTGATGGAAATTAAATCTAACTATTAGAATTTATTAATAATTTACTCAAATTAAAAACTCAATATTTATTTTGTTATAAAGATCACAACGCTAAGATTTTTTTTGTCTATAAAAAAAAAAAAAATCAAAATCAAAAACACTACTTGTATATACTATCCACTCCAACCCCAACCTATGTATATGTGGCAAAGTAATTATATTTTGAAGGTAGGATTCACTCTCCACATGTAGGTAGCAGGGTACCTCTCACGTCTTTCTTTTCTGCCTCCCTCATTTCATTAGACCCAAACACTCAGTAGGTGCATTACCATACACTTTCTACTAATGTATAAAAAAAGATAACTGACTAATAATTAGTGAAAATATGGGATCAGCATCCTCTATGGAGATACAATCCTCTCCATATGGTCCGAAGATGTGAGGATATGATGTCACCTCATTAATGAAGTATCTTGCGGCTGAGATTGCACATCCAAATTGCATAAGACGGACGTCCTGCTGGATGACCTACTAGACGATCGCCTAAACAACCATTGTCAACCACAGCTGTCACTCATTGTCTACCGATGTATCAACCGATGATCGGCCAAACACCCGGAGTTACCCTTGTCAACCGCGGCTGTCACGCTTGTCCACCGGTATGTCAACCGATATCCGCTCAGATGACTAGTCGAACGATCGCTTGGATGACTGGCCAGACAACCGGCATGCACATCTCCAGACCACACAACAAAAAATTAAGGTTTTAGATACCAAAATTTAATGACAAAATTATTTTTTAGAGACCAAATATTTTTGTTACTAAAAGTGTCGTTATTATATTTTTAGCAACCAAAATTGGACATTAATGAAGAATTATTATCTTTTTGGAACCAAATTTTTTGTCTCGAAAAATAAACCATTTTGCGACCAAATTATTGTCCCTAAAAGTGTATTTATTAGTGACATTTTTAAAATTGTAACTAAAAATCTTATTTTTGACTTTTTAAGACGACCTTTTAGCGACTATCCTCACAACGATAGAAATTGATTTTTAAATGTCTTTTGTAACAAAATTTTCACTTTTAAAGATCAAAAGATTTGATTTTTAAAACTCTTATATGTTGTAGTGCTATATCGAGAGGGAGGTATATCTATAGAGGATCCTGACCCAAAAATACGAAAGAAAATTGTCTTAGATATTCTAATTAATTGTCATATCATTAAGTTCAAAAATTATATCTAACTTTTTAATTTGAATAGCAAGTGCTCTTTAATTTAACACTCCAAATATTAGATAAAACTACCAAAAAGACCTATAGTTGAAATTAACTTTTAGTTACATCAGTAACCAACATTCACGGTGTTTATTCATTTACAACGATTATGAGTCATGGATTTAGTGGCAATATATATTTTTCTCCATCACTTTTGTTTATTTATTTATTTTTATAACACAGTATTCGGTCAATTGAACCGACTAATCTGGAACTAATTCTGCCGCCTAATTGTTCGAGTCTGAATTAAAATCAGGACAAACTTCTGGATGGTGTGATCCTAAAAAATTATTTATGCGCAGAAGGTTTCCAACTTGACATAGGACTTGGCCCATCACTTTTATCCCCTAACTCCATTACAGTTATACACAAATTTATATATTTTTTAAAGAAATTCTTTAGGTTGCAAGATGCTATTTTTCGTTAAAATTTGTCTTCTAGTGAGTTTTTCTAAAATGGTTAAGATTCGTTTGAGAAGTAGGCTGACTTTTTGGCTTTTTTTACTATTTTAGCCTGGGGCTAAAAAACCTCATTTGGAAAGAGCTTTTGGCTTTTTTGACTTTTTTGTGAGAGAAAGAATGTAATGATTATGGATTGAATATGATATTTTGCTTTTTGTGACTAAAAAGCCTATTTTGTTTTTTGTGACTATTTTAGCCAAAAAAAGCCCAAGGTTTGGCTTCCCAAACGAAGCCTAAGGTAGTGTTTGGTAACGTTTATATTTACAAAAAATTTATAAATTAGTTTTTGTCTTTTTTTTTTTTATAAAAAAAAAACATAAACTACAAACGCGTTTAGTTTGAACAAAATGTTTAAAAAATTTTAAAAACATAAATAAAAAAATATCTCTGTTCAGGCCTAAAATATTTATATTTATAACAATAGGATCATACATATTATAATTGAAAAATAATTAAAAAAATAATTAAAAAATTTTATTTGAAAAAAAATTAATTGAAAAAATTATTATTTGAGAAAAAAAATTATTTGAAAAACAATAACTAAAAAAGAAATTAATTGAAAAAAAAAAATTTGTTTGTCAAAGTTTTAAATTTTTATTTAAAAACCAACGTAAACTCAAATTGACTTTAAATTTTTTTTCTCAAATTTATAAACTGAGACAACCAGTTATAAATCAAAAAAAATTATCAAATAAATTTTTATGATAATTTTAAAAAAAATTATAAATATAAATTGAAAATTAAAAATAAAATAGTTACCAAACATGTCCTAAACAACTAAGGTGTTAATTATGATTTTTCAAACTGAACCAAGACTTCGAACTAGGGGTGCAACTCGGGCGGGTTCAGACGGGTTGGGAGGTTGTCCAAGCCCAGCCCAAGTTGTGCTGAAACTTGCCCAAGCCCGTCCAAGCCCGAATTGTAACCCGAGGTTGTCTGCCAAAGGCCGACCCGAGCTAAACCCGAGTTGCCCAAGTTACCCGAATTGCCCGAATTATAAATGAATTTCAGTTTTTTTTTTATAATTATTTTTTCATTATAGCAAATCAATAATACCATCAAAATAAATAATTTATATAATGTAAGAGAGATGCCACTATAGTAGTCCTTATAATTTATTAGTGAAAATAAAAAGAAAAAAAGTAAGATTTTATGTTATTTGTATATATAATATATATTCAATATGATTTAATAATGTAAATTACTTTAATATCATGTAATGACTAATAATTTATATTTATATTTAATATTTTTATATATCTATATATGTATAATTCGGGTTTCGGGTTACTCGGGTTGTTTGACATCTTTGCCCAAGCCTGTCCAAATTTAGTTCGGACTTCTGAATTTTTGCCCAAGCCCGTACCGAATTTGGAAATATTTTGTCCAAACCCTAAAAAAAATCGGACTGGGCTCGGGTTACGCGGGTTGAACCCGCCCAAGTTGCACCCCTACTTCGAACCGACCAACTTTAAGATTTGTCCCATCTTGATTGATTGTCCCATCTGGATTGATTTTTTGACACAGCTACTGGAGTGAATATAATAACGTGTACATTACAGAAGAAGCTACATTAAGTACAAAACAAAAGTAAAATAAAATGCACAATGGGCTTATACAGAAAGCTTATGCAAAGAAAAGCATACCAAAAAAAAAAAAATTTTTTCCTCTCTCTGTCTCTCGTTAAAATCTGATATGCCAAACATAGAGAAACAAGTATTTATCAATATCATACAACAACCAACAAAAATTTATCCAAGAGAATGAATCAAATATTGTGTCTGGTTCATAGATTTTGTGTGAGTGAATTTCTGAACACACTGTCAACTCAGTACTCAGTTAGAGAACACTGGCAGAATAGGATAAGCCCGAACGACCTGCAACAGAAAGAAGAGATTCCGGTGATGGGTCGTCCACCCGGGGGTACTCCAACGATCAAGTCAGCTATCTCCGAAAGATAAAATAAGTGTTTAACTCACTGTTCTGAATAAAAATTGCATACCTTAGACCCATGGGAGTGCCTCTAACTCAATCCTAGTCCCAATAGAAGCCTTGCTTTAATGGACTTTAGCTCAGTGCTTATCCTGAACCCTTCAATAGATAAAGATAAACTCCCTAAGAGCTTTATCCTTATCCAGGTTGAGTCTCCTTCTTATTCTAGGACTCTTGTCCTTTATCCGCTTATCCCGGATTCCGATATCTTCGGAGACAACCTCGGCATGGCCGAGATCACCTCGGCGTCATGACCAGGACACGTGGCACTTCGACTGACACGTCGCCGTCACCTTGGCCACATGTTGGTACTCAAAAAATATATCCCCACAACTGCCCCCTAGGTTCTATTACCTAGGCATCCTGAGGTGATGGAACCTATATCGTTCATGTCGGCTATCTTGCCGAGGTCATGACACACTGGCTTTTCACAACCAGGTCTTGCAGTCTGTCTCATCAAGGTTCCAGAATTTTTAACAGAGATTATCCATGTTTCTCAGCCGAGATCATCCTCAAGGCCGAGGTATTGCTCCATAAAATCAAGAATTCCAAGAGCTCCCTCATGCGTATGAGCTGTCACGCAAAATAAACCAACCGTTTCTGCCACGCGTTTGTCCCTTACTGGACCGTGTCTGAGACGCGCTTGTTAGCCATCTTGCGTCTAGGTGCGCCGTCTGATTAATGTGTTGTTCTAGGCTCATCAATTGCATTTTGCCGCCTCTTCGCGTTTTTGACAAAACCGGTTCCCTCTTTCTCTGTCTTTTCACTTATCATCGTTTTTGTTCAAACTCTCTCTCTCTTACTTTCTCAAATCCTCCATTGTTCCAAGCTCTCAAGCTCTACTGCCATCGCCATTCACCACCTCCAGCGAGGCTCTTGCTAATCTTTTCCGTTGCTGCAGTTCGTCTGACTTCGGCGAACTCAACACCGGCTTCTTTTCTTCGGTGAGTTACTGTTTCTTCCCGTTTTAACTTCTTTGTTTCAGTTTTTTGTCTTTGTTTTACTAAACTCCACTGCTCTGCCTCTGCAATCCTGCTCATATCTTTGATATTTCAACTTGTATCTTGTTTTCCACTATATGTTGGTTTCATGAATATGTTTTTGTCCCTATCTGTTTTCTGAATTCACATTGTTCACACATTCGTTGATTTTTGCTATTGTTCTTGGCGTAACACACCTGCGCAAAATTTTGTCTCGTGTTTCTTGATGATCCATCACTGTTCTTGACTCTGAATTGCTGCTTTTGTTTGTGTTTTCTGCATTTTCTCCAGATTCTTGCGTTCAATCTCCGTTTGCATATATCTAGGTTTGGGATTTGTTTGTAGAACCGATAAAACTTTAGGAGAAATTAAAACGATCCCCCCAGATTCTTACCTTAGCTTATATTTTGGTTCTTGCCGAGGTCTCTAAAACCCTTACAAAAACCTCTCCTTTCTGAAAATTCAACTTCTCCAGTTAAGCCGACATCATGGGTATGTGGAAGCATAGGGTAGACACCCCGACCAAATTAGAGCACTTCAGGCAAGAATTTGACATCCCAGTCGACGTTCATTTGAGGTTGGCTGGGAAGAATGACTCCATTATGCCTACAACTGATTCTATGCCCTTTCCTGTTGTAGATTTCATCGAGTGTGGACTTAGGCTCCCACTCAACATCCCTTTTCGTGAAGTCCTCCATTACTATAAGTTGAACCCGATGCAGCTCACCATCAATTCCTACCGAGTCATCAATGGCATAATAACCTTAGCCCGACAAGAGAACACTAGGGTTACCTTAACCGACATCCAATATTGTTATACTATGTGCGGCCTCTCGCTGAAAGAGAAAGGTTATATTTACTACCTCAAGCCGAGGTCCACAGAGTATAAAATCGTGGCCGACCTCCCAGACTCCAACAAGGGAGCTGGGGATGATTACTTCATTACCTCGGGGAACTGGGAGTTCACTCCAGATGAGGACCTCCACCTCTACTCTCTTCCTCGAACAGTTTTTGTAGAGGGTAATGGTGAGAGCCCAGTGTTTATACTTACTTGTTCTTTAAAGTCCTCAATACTTTGTTCTAATGTTGTGTTATGCTTTTTACAGTTCTCCTTCAGCCACCAAAGTGCTTTCGCCAGTCTTTCTTCCCTAGCAAAGACTTGAAGAAGTTTTTGGATTTGCCAGTGCACAAGCGCAGAGCCCCCTTGCTACTTAATTTCATTCCCACCTATAAGTCGGTTATTCCCGACGTTCCAAAGAAGAAGAAGAATAGTCAGTCTCCTTCATCTGCCACTACTCCTCCATCAGCCTCATCATCTCAGCCAAATCAAGGATCAACCTCAGATCCAGCAAAGTACCCGTCAACCTCGGCTCCAAATCTAATCCCCCCATCTCAACGCCAACGCCGGCGACAAACTATTTTTTCTGTCGAGATGGGCTACCAAAAGCAGTTGCCAAAGACCTCTTAGCTAGCATCCCTACTGACGTTGACGTTCAGCCAGCACAAACCCAGGCTCAACCAAAGCAAAAGCAAAAAAGAGTCAAGAAGGCGCAGCCAAAGACAAAGGTGACTCAGATTGATACTGAGGACACCTTGCCAATTTCAAAACTAGCTGAGGGTGATAAGTCCAAATTTGCTTCCGAGAAGAGGCCTGCCAAGGCCCAACCATCCGAGTCTGCCAGATCAAAAAGGCCGAGGTCATCCTCTGCAACCACCTCAGGGTCTCTGAAGCATGATTCCCCCTGGGCTCCCCAAATCACACTAGAAGACAGGCCAGTGAGGGCGGGCGATAGTGCCGACGATGTTAATGTCAACATCGCTCTTAGTACCACTCTGCTTCTTCCCAGCGATCTCGACCGGAACGTCGATATGAGTGAGTATGAAAACTTTGCTCTAATGCTTCAACACTCTATTCAAGCAAGTCTCTTTATTCGGTAATTTTTCTTTCGTTCTTTTTGGTACTTAGAAAATTTTCCAATAACTTCTGCTCTGTTCACTTTCAGGCCATCCAGCATGCTCATTCCTTCTCAATGCAAGCCTTTGAGAGTCGGAAGGGGCTGGCCGACAAGAAGAGGGAGGTCTCCAGTTTGCAGAAGACCAATAAAAGCTTATAATCAAAAATGAAGACTTTTGAAGACCAGGCCGAGGCTGCTGTTAAAGCCAAAGATGATGCCAAAGAGAAAGCAAATTCTGTAGAGGCCATCAAGAAGGTTCTTGAGACCCAAAAGAAAGAGGCCGAGAAAAAAATAGCCCAGGTCCAGAAAGAACTGCAAGACGCCTTGGCTACGACAGAGGCCGAAATAAGGCTGCTGACGAGAAGGGATACAATGAAGGGGTGGCCGACGTCACGGCGAATTACGAGAAACAAGTGAAGCAGGCATGCAACAAGGGTTTTACCCTTGGTTGGATTACTTTACTAAAAAAGCTCGAAATCCCCGATGACTCCCCCCTTAGGAACACCGACGTCCTTCCTCTGCCATTCCCCCCAACTCCAAGCCAATCCGACAACGACTCTGAGTCTGAGGAGGAAGCTTTGGTAAGGAAATCAAAAGAAGCTGTTGGGGCAAAGTCCCCTGCTCAAAATGAGCAAATCCTAGACTTGACTTAAGATGAGAAGGGTGAGGAGGTTCCCAAGGATGCCACTCCTAAGAAGGCATCATCGGATGTGCCTCTCGCTGACAAGAGCCTCGATCAAACCCTTCAGGAAATAGATGCCGAGCTCGCGACTGAGAAGGCTGCCGAGATGTCCTCTCAGCAGTCTTCTGAACTTTAAACCCAACCGTTTCCTGAAGAGACTTGATTTTGATGTCCTTTTCCTTTATATTTTGTACTTTTGTTTTTTCTTCTTTGGAACAATTGTAAGCTTTGGTTGGCATGACTTCTTTTTTAATGTTAACACAGCTTCTTTTCCTGAGTGTTTGTATCTTTGTCTTCTTTTTACTGCTTTTGTATGATTCCATACTTAGAATTTTTTGCATATCTTCAATGCACACTTTCGCAGTGTAATTTTCTCGGGATGAAATACCTCGGCTATACCCACCAATGGTTTACATCGGCAAGTACATGAGTACTTAGTTTAATACAACCTTGGCTTTAACTTATAAATTTTCTTGCAAATTTCAACAAGTGTCAGACATAATCTTAGTTTAACTTCAACTTGTAAATTTTTCACAAATTTCAACAAGTGTTAAACATGATCTTGACTAACTTCAACTTGTAAATTTTTCACAAATTTCAACAAGTGTTAGACATAACTTTAGTTTAACTTCAACTTGTAAATTTTTCACAAATTTCAACAAGTGTTAAACATGATCTCGACTAACTTCAACTTGTAAATTTTTCATAAATTTCAATAAGTGTTAGACATAACTTTAGTTTAACTTCAACTTGTAAATTTTTCACAAATTTCAACAAGTGTTAAACATGATCTCGGCCAACTTCAACTTGTAAATTTTTCACAAATTTCAACAAGTGTTAGACATAACTTTAGTTTAACTTCAACTTGTAAATTTTTCACAAATTTCAACAAGTGTTAAACATGATCTCAGCTAACTTCAGCTTGTAAATTTTTCACAAATTTCAACGAGTGTTAGACATAACTTTAGTTTAACTTCAACTTGTAAATTTTTCTTAAATTTCAACAAGTGTTCAATTTTAGCTTGTATATTCGGACCATTTTCCAACTCTCTGCCCCCTAATGTGAACTGTAGTTGCACTTGGGTTCTCATTATGCGTGTATTCCAGAAATCTCGTCAAGTATCTTTATCAATCATAAGTGTAGAAAAATCAAGCTAAAACTTTATTTATTACTTCGGCAAATAATAATAAGAAACAAGAAAATCTTATGATAGAAAATTTCATATTGTAAGTGTTCCAGGGCCTTGGCAACTCTTTGCCCTCGCTATCTTCAAGCCGATATGCCCCATTGCCCAACACCGAGATAATTCTGTAGGGTCCCTCCCAATTTGGGTCAAGCTTGCCCTCTCTGGGATCCTTCTTGTTGCCGACGACCTTTCTTAAGATGAGGTCACCGACTTGAAACTCCCTTGGGTTGACTTTTTTATTATAGGCCTTGACAAGCTGCTGCTGGTAAGCTACCAGTTGAATTGCAGCTTTCTCCCTTCTTTCTTCTAGTAGATCTAGATCTCGGGCTAGTAATACATCATTAGTCCCATTCTCTACTCCCTGAGTTCTGATTCTTGGGATGCCGACTTCCAGAGGAATGACTGCTTCTGTGCCATAAGCCATGGCAAATGGGGATTCCCCAGTTGATCTTCTTGGCATAGTCCGATATACCCAGAGTACATTTGGCAGTTCATCCACCCACTTTCCCTTTGCTGCTTGCAGCCTCTTTTTTATCCCATCCAAGATAACTTTGTTGGATGCTTCTGCTTGTCCATTGCTTTGGGGAAAGCTTGGGGTTGAAAAGTAATTTTTGATTTTGAACTTTGCACAGAAGCTCTTGATTAGTTTACTGTCAAATTGTGTTCCATTGTCTGCAACTATTGCTCTTGGGATCCCAAACCTTGTGATTATGTTCTTCCATATGAAGCTCTTCACATCCACATCTCGAATCTTCGCTAGGGGCTCAGCTTCTATCCACTTGGTGAAGTAATCTGTTGCTACCAGTAGGTACTTCCTTTGCCCAGTTGCTTGGGGCAGTTGTCCAACAAGATCCATGGCTCATTGGGCAAACAACCAGGGACTGGATACTGGGTTTAGGTCTGCTGCTGGTTAGTGTATCAATGGTGCAAACCTTTGGCACTTGTCACACTTCTTGACATAGGCTTCTGCATCTTTCTGTATGTAAGGCCACCAATACCCCTGGGTGATGGCCCTATGAGCAAGTGATCTGTCTCCAGCGTGGCTTCCACATATTCCTTCATGTATTTCATATAAAAAATCTTCAATTTGTGAGGGATGTACACACCTTAAAAAGGGTCCAGTGAAGGATCTTCTGTAGAGATGTCCCTTTGTTGTCAGACTAAATCTTGTCGACTTCAATCTGATCTTGTGTGCCTCTTTGTGATCATCTAGCAGTTTTCCTTCTTTCAGGAATGTTATTATTGCGTCCATCCAGCTTGGTCCCATGTCTACACACATTGCTTCACACTCCGTGGTCAATGATTCGATGCGCTGGCCCGACAAGTAATCGACCATTATCGTCTTTGCCTTTCTAGGTAGTATTGCGCTAGCCAGGTTGGCCAGGGCATCGACGTGACTGTTATCATCTCGGCTGACCTACTGTAGTCGGCAATTCTGAAACAAGGCCACCAATCTGCCTACTTCCTTTGCGTATGCCGACATACGTTCATCTCGGGTTACGAACTCGCCTGTTGTCTGGTTGACTATAAGCTAAGAGTCACAAAAACCTATCACTTCATCTGCTTCTACTGCCACTGCCAGCTTTGGTCCTGCAATCAGTGCTTCATATTCTACTTCATTGTTTGAGGCCTTGAACCCCAAACGAATGGATTGCTCTAGTGTCTGCCCATTTGGAGATACCAGTACTACTCCTACCCCCGCTCCTTGTCGGTTTGAACTTCCATCAACAAACAGTCGAAAGGAGTCGCCAATGTAAATACTGCAGGGTCTTAGTTTTTCTTCTTTCTTTTGTTCTGTTACCCTCGGTTGGGCTTCTCCTTGCTTGCTTGGATGTCATTCACCTCGGCTCTGCGAAGCCCGATGTGCGATGGCTCCTGGAGTGAACTCGGCCACGAAGTCGGCCAAGACTTGGCCTTTTATCGCTGTTCTGGGTTTGTATTCCAAGTCATACTGCCCCAAGGCCACTGCCCATCTGGCTATTCTGCCTGTCAGATCTCCTTGCTGCAACAGGGACTTCAAAGGGTGTTCTGTTAGCACCACAATTTTATAGGCTTGAAAGTAATGGTTCAGCTTTTTTTAAATCATTACTAAAGCCAAGGTCAATTTCTCTAGGGGTAGATACCTGGTTTCTACATCAATCAGGGTTTTGCTTACATAGTAAACCGCCTTTTGCTCCCCTTTTTCTTCCCGGATTACCACTACACTTACTGCGTGCTCTGAAACTACTAAGTACAAAAATAGCTCCTCTCCAGGTTCTGGATTTGAGAGGACCGGAGCCGTGGTCAAATATTTCTTTAAGTCGGCCAGGGCGACTTCGCACTCTTCTGTCCATAAGAAGTTTGTGGCCCTCTTCACTAAGCTGAAGAAGGGTTTGCATTTGTTAGAACTTCTGCTTATGAACCTGTTCAGGGCTGCAGCCCTTCCAGTCAGCATTTGCACCTATTTTGCCAACGTCGAGCTCTTCAACTCTAGGATGGCCTTAATCTGATCTAGGCTGGCCTCAATGCCCCTTCTGGTCACTAGGTATCCCAAGAACTTACCAGATCCAACTCCAAATGCACACTTCGATGCATTGAGTCGGAGCCGATATGTTTTAAGGATGTCAAAGACTGCTTTCAGGTCGGCCAAGTGACCTTCAAGTTCCTTGGTCTTCACGACCATGTCATCGATGTAAACTTCTACCGTTCCGCCAATTAGGTGTTTGAACATCTTGGTTACCAATCTTTGGTAAGTTGCTCCTACGTTTTTCAACCCAAAAGGCATCACTCTGTAGCAATACAGCCCTTTTGGGGTGATAAACGCAGTCTTCTCTTCATCTGGGGGGTACATGGCTATCTAATGGTACCCCCTGTAGGCATCTAGGAAGCTCATCCTTCTATGCCCTGAAGTGGCGTCTACCAGTTGGTCAATCTTGGGTAGAGGAAAACTGTCTTTAGGACAGGCCTTGTTTAGGCTGGAAAAGTCCACGCAGACCCTCTATTTACCATTCTTTTTCTTCACCACCACTGCATTTGATAGCCATGTCGGGTAATTTACCTATCGAATGGCCCTGGGCTCTAGAAGTCTGTCTACTTCCTCTTCCACTGATTCGACGTGCATCAACGTTAGTCTTCTTGCTTGTTGGATTACAGGTTTGGCCGACCTGTCAACGTTCAGTTTATGGCAAGTGACCTCAAGGTCAATGCCAGGCATTTCGTAAGGCGTCCAAGCAAACACCTCAATATTTGCTCTCAAGAAAGCTTCCAACTCTTTTTTCTCTTCTTCGGCTAAGCCTGAGCCGAGAAGAAAGAAGCGTTCTTCATCCCCCTCTTGGACGAGGATTTTCTTCAGTGCTTCTTCACTCTTCTCGGCTGGCTCCTTGCCGACATCCTCTAGGACTTCTACGTCCTCATTTTCGATCCCTGCCTTCTCTGGTTCTCGTATGCTGCAGGTGGATTTTATTGCTACCATGGAACAATTCTTTGCCTGCAACTGATCTCCTCTGACCTCCTCTATCCTATGCTCTGTTGGAAACCGCAATAGTTGATGCAATGTTATGGGAACAGCCCCCATTGCATGCAACCATGACCTTCCCAAGATAATATTGCAAGGGGAGGGTGTGTCGATTACGGTGAACTCTGTCTTTATCTTCTTCGTGCCAGCCTGCACATCTAAGCCTACTACTCCTAGTGGCCATGTCGGCGTTCCATTGAACCTGACCATTGGGCCATTAGATTGTTCCATATCATCTGGGTGAAGGCCAAGCTCCCTGTAACATCAGACATACATGATGTCACAAGAGTTGCCTTAGTCAATGAGGATGCACTTCACTTAGCACTCCCCAACTTGGAGAGATACTACCAAGGCATCATTGTGCGGATGTTGGACCATCTCCAGGTCAGCTTCAGTAAAGGACACTACTGGTCCTTGGTACTCCTCGGCTCGAGGTCTTTTCTCCCTTACTTGGTACACATGTTGCAAGTGCCTCACCTTCTGGGTCTCCCCTCGTATTTCGTTTTCGTTGACCTTCGAGTGAATTACATTAATTACCTGAGGTCCGCCTACCTGCGGCTGCTGTGCTAGGTGGAGCTGCCGATGCCTGAGGCAGTCTTGCCTGCTCTTCCCTTGTCCTGGCCTCATCTACAAGGTCCCTCAAATGGCCTTGCCTTACCAGGTCTTCCAGGTGTGCCTTCAGGGCTCTGCAACCCTGGGTCATATACCCATCTTCGTTATGGTAAGCACAATGCTTACCAAGGCTTCGTCCCATAAACTCTCCGGGTACCCTTGCTGGTGCTCTGAAATAGGGTTGGGTTTGGATTTTATCCAGGGCTTTGTGAATGGGGATTCGGAACACAGTTGTGACTGCTTGTGCAGCCCTTAGTCCTATCTCCTGCTTGTTGGATCTGTTGTTACCTCGGCCTCGCTTCGGCGAGCCGTTTCCTTTTTCTTACTTTATCGTCGTGGTTCCTGGCGTGTCTTCCTCGGCTCTGGCATATTTCTCGATTCTGGCCATGAGCTCCTCCATGATTTTTGGCAATGTCTTTGCCAATGATTTTTGGAGTAGGCAGCTATCTTTGAGGCCATTTTTAAATGACACGATGGCCACTTCTTGGCTGCATTCTGGTATTCGGTTGAACACCTCGTAATACCTCTTGGCGTAGGCCCTCAGGCTTTCATCCTCACCAATCTTCAGAGCCATTAGGGCGTCTACCCTTAAGGGCTGTAGTTTGTTTGTTATGAACCTGGCCACAAACATCTCGGCTAGGCTCCCAGGTTTTCACACTTCCTTTCGGCAATTTGTGAAACCAATCCAATGCAATCTCCCTGAATGATGAGGGGAACACTTTGCAGAGCAACGACTCATTTCCAGTGTACAATGCCATCGAGTTCAAGTATAATCCGACGTGAAAGTTGGGGTCCGAATTCCCGTCGTATATCTGGAACCTTGGCATACTGAATCTCTTCGGGGCCTCAACTTTGTCTAACTCTACCGAGAATGGTGTTCTTGGTTCAACAGTGTAGGTTACCTCGGCATGGTCTTGCTTCCTCTGGAGGTAATCTCTTTCTTTGGTCTAGCCAGGAGCTCGGCTATCTCCTGACTTCAGTCTTTTCGGCGCACTGCTCTCAGCTTCATTGTGAGCCCTTTTCGACCTTTCTCCATGAGTTGTGTCGAAGCACAGCTCCTGCCTTTGAACATGCCGGTGTTCTCTGGGGTCTGCTTCCTTGGTGCGATGTGTCCTTCGAGATTCTTCCCTTCTCGACTCTCTTCGCCCAACCTCCCTTGAAGACCAGTGAGAGTGTTTTTCGCTCCTGGTGTGCTTGGGGGCTACAGGGATTGTTTTCTGCCCTCCCTTCTGGGCATTGGCCGCTAGAATCGGCGTGTCCTGCAGCGGGAATGGTGGCTGCATGACGTTGTTTTGCATCATGAAATTGACGACCGATTGTTGGTCGGCCAATTTGTTCGCCATCTCTTTCACCTCTTCATCCCTCCGCAGGCATCTATCCTTCCATACCTGGAGGTCATCCTCGTGGTAGTAACCGCTTTGGTCCGTTTTCTTTGGTACATCGCCCTCCTGGCCGACGTCCTTTCCTCCGTGATTCTGGTTTCCATTGCAGTTGTCATCTTCGACGTCAAGGTTTACAGGTCTCCCACTCCCAGTAGGAGTGTTATCCCCAATCTTCTTTTTCTGTCCATCGTTGGCCATCTATTCTTCTTTCTTTCCCACAGACGGCGCCAAATTGTGTGAGTGAATTTCTGACCACACTGCCAACTCAGTACTCAGCTGAAGAATACTGGCAGAATAGGATAAGCCCGAACGACCTGCAACAGAAAGAAGAGATTCCAGTGGTGGTTCGTCCACCCGGAGGTACTCCGACAATCAAGTCAGCTATCTCTCAAAGATAAAATAAGTGCTTAACTCACTGTTCTGAATAAAAATTGCGTACCTTAGACCCATGGGGGTGCCTCTCTTTTATAGTTAACTCAATCCTAGTCCCAATAGAAGCCTTGCTTCAATGGACTTTAGCTCAGTGCTTATCCTGGACTCTTCAATAGATAAAGATAAACTCCCTAAGAGCTTTATCCTTATCCAGGTTGAGTCTCTTCCTTATTCTAGGACTCTTGTCCCTTATCCGCTTATCCCGGATTCCGATATCTTTGGAGACAACCTCGGCATGGCCGAGATCACCTCGGCGTCATGACCAGGACACGTGGCACTTCGGCTGACACGTCGACGTCACCTTGGCCACGTGTTGGTACTTAGAAAATATATCCCCACAGATTTGATTAGGGATTTGGGAAAAAAAAAAAAGTGTGTGAAATGTAAATATATTTCATTCACATTTCACTTATCTTTTTATTTTTTTTTTCAAACCTCTCACCAAATTCATAAATCAAACATAACGTATGTAAGAATTGAACTATAATATTCCCAACATTCACCTTGAGCCAAACACACTCCCAAGTTAAACTCCACTTAGGATATCAAAACCCAACTCCAAACTTGATAGTAGGTGTGACCAAACACCCCTTTCCAACTAAAAGCAAAATGCAAATTTTTTTTTTTAGTTCATTGTCTTCATTCTTTTCTCTATAACTTCTCTCTACATTCTCCCTCATTTTCCTTTATCTTCTTGGTGGCCAAACACCACACATTTGCTCCACCCTTACACCACCACCTTAACCCACCATCTCCACCACCGCCAGCCATCCTATCTCGCTGGAAAAAGGGTCCGGTCGGCCACTCCTTCACTCCATCCGAAAATTGCACGATAGAAGTACCAACACTAAATTTTTCTTAATCTTTTGAAGAATCAAAGCTTAGGGTTTATTTTCTTGATGGATTAGAGGCTTTTAATTGGTAAGAATCTTTCCCTAAAAAGTTTAGTTCAAGGTTTTACATATTTTGAGTTAGATATGATAATTTTTTTTTATTTTAGACCTATTTTGATTTGGGGTTTGATTGTTGAGTTTTATACTCTCAATTAGTTTCTATGAATGTTTTACATGTAGAAAAATGATCAATTTGATGGTTGTTTTGGAGATTGAGATTTAGGTTCATCTAGGGTTTGAATGTGATGTAAAAATTGGGAATTTTGGTGTTAGAAAATTTATATGTTGAAATTGATTTGATAAATGATAGATTGGGTATCTCTATGTTCTATGGAAGAATTTTATAAATGATTGAAGTGGTTTTACCTAAGTTGTTGGGCTTATGAAAATGTTGATTTTTGACTTTTGTTGTTAATTGATGGTGGTATTGTGCATAAAAATTGGTTGAATATTTAAAAAGTTAATAACTTCAAAATGTACAAAGGATGGGTGTTGTGGAGATTGGATAAGTTGTTTGTTTGGGTGACTTGAAGTTGGAGGAGTTCTTTAGCTTGTCATTCCATAGCATGTCTTATTTAGGATCAATTTTGTAGATATTGTAATTTTCATTGAAAGCTTTTCCCTAATTTTAGATTCTATTTACTAATTGTTAGGATTGGAAGAAGGCGTCTCTACACATCTTGGGAATTAATTCGTAGAGTTTCAAATCTACGCTTTTGCTATTTTAGAGGTGAGTATACTTACCATGGAAATTACCTTACCTCTATGTTTATCACAAAGTATGAAAATATTTTTGAATTAAAGGAAGTGAATGATACATTTCATCATGATATATGTATAAAAAGAAAATCTATAAATCTATTGAGTCCAAGGGTTGAGTTTAAATAAATATATGATTTCATTTGTAAAATGAAGCATTAAATTTTTATGAGAATTTATTTAAGTTGAGTCCTTCAAATTTTATGATGATGATGATTGAATGACAATGAAACGTTATGCGGGGGTATTTATTGTATTGATCATATAACCGAGTATAGCCTTTGGGGGCACAAGGGCTAAATTGCTTTGGGGTCCTGGGGACCGAAATGTTTTAAGGACCATAGGGTCGTTGTACATAAGGGGTCTTGGGGACCGAAACATTGAAATGAGAATTGAAATACTACGATGACATAAGTTATGTGCCTATGGTTATGTTTTGGGTAAGGGTACCGTCACCACTTAAGTCGCAAGGTAATGCAACCCTAAGGCTATGTAGTGGTTCGTATGATAGACATGAAATCTTAAAGTATTGAAAAGTTGTATTTTTGTTTACTTTCATTATTCAAATTTTTTTTTTTTTTTTTGCCTTATGAGATTCCTTGGAAAAATCTTGATAACAGTTTATGCAATTTTTATTTTCATTCTAGTTTTTTTATTTTGTATAAATTCCAATCCAATTAAGCTCTTATGTTTATTATCTTTATTTTGAACCCAATTGGAAGGAGCAAGTTTTATAAATCCATGGTATTGGTATACTCATTGGGCTTTAGCTCATTCTTTTTAAATAATTTTTTTTTCAGATTCCTAGACTTTTGTGTGGCTCGCCTCAACTTGGAAGATTAGAATTTTTGAAGGATCAAATGTGGGCATCTTGTAGTTGAGGTTTTGCTTAGGGTCATTCTAGAATGTAGTTTTATCCTTTATTTTTTTTTATGAAGGAGATTGATTGTAAATATTTGCTTTATGAAGTTGGATGTATTGATGGATTCGTGAGTAGTATGTTTTATTTTTGGGAAGTGATGCTTGGGAATTATCTTGTAGCATAATGAGATTTTTGTCTTTGAGTGGATCATCTCATATATGTTAGCCAATCGAAAGGTCTTATGCACTATTGATAAAGTGGTGATGTGATATAAGAATTATACAAGTGATTGTTGTGTACAGGTGCTCTAGTGTTTGAAGTGCACCCTCTTGGTAGGGTTTTGCCTTGCCAAGATTGGGTCGTTACATGAACTCCTAAAAACACTGACAATTATGACTGTAGGATGACCAAGGCTTTGACACTTCTAGGAAACAAGTTAGACGTTTCAACAAAAATGAGGCTGAATAAGCACTGGGTGTTGTTTCAATGAATTTGCCAACAATTTCTTCTCCTTCTTCCTTATAGATTGTTTCGAGGGTTATGCGTATTTGGAGCCTAGAGGCCGCAAGGAAAAGAGAAGGTGTAACCGCTAAGAATGGAGTCCTGCAAGAGGTCTTGGAGGCTGCAATGGAGGTGGTGGTGGTGGTCTTGGATGGAAGAAAAGGTGATTGAGCTGGGATTGGGAACACAACTGAGGTAATATCAACAACAGCCATCTTACAGAGAGTTGGGATGAAAAGAAACCTAATAACAATGGTGGTTTTGTTCAAAGTAGAGAGGCAAGCTAATATTTCATGCAGGATGTTTGCTATATATAGTTATAGATACAAGTAATATAGTCTTGGGTTTTTTGTATGATGATTAATGTCATTTATCATGGTGAATGGCTTCAAATTTTACAATACTAAAAGGTATATTACATTTTTCAACCTCTAATTTTGACTAAAATTTATTTTGATCTATCACTTTTTAACTACAATAATTAATCACCATATTTGGACTAATATTTAAATATAGTCCTCTCACCCACTATTTTCATCATATTTCGACTAATATTTAAATATAGTTCTCTCACCCACTGTTAAAAATTTGAGTGAAAGTTAAAATATGAGAGAGTTTGAGATCAAAAAGTGTGAGGCATGTTTGGTTCGTATTTTGAGATAAATTTTCAAAAAAAAATAGAAAGAGAATTTAAAATATTTTTTGGGTTTGTTTGGTTGTATATTTTGAAAATAGTTTTGAAGTTTCGGAGTTTGGGATGATTTGATATTTTGTTGTAAGTGAGTAGATGTGTATGAGAGAAAAAAATAATTGATTGATGTACAGGAGAGAGAAAAGGTGATTGATTGATGTGTAGAATATGCTTGTTTTGCTAATTATATTGACATAATAAAATTCTCATTATACTTGGTAAACTAGTATAGTATTTTATTGGGTTAATTACACTTAAGGCTCATTTGAGAATTGGCTATTTTTGTTAATTTTTTAACTTTTTATAAAAAGATAAAAATAGAAAAAATGATGCGACAAGTTATAATGATTTTTTCACTTTTTAACTATTTTAGCCAATTGACAAACAAGCCTTTTAGTACATATGTACTTTCACTGTAATTTCAATTTGATCCTTTCACTTTTAATTATGATCCTTTCAATTTGATCCTTTTAATCCCTTACACTTTAAGTCAAGTAATAATGTTATAATTTCATCTATTTGCCATTAATAAGGCTAACAGAACTTAACATACTAGTTAAACATGACATTCTTTCATCTCATTACACCTTTATCAAAATTTCAATGTAATCTTTATACTTTCACTAAAATTTCACTATAATCCCGTCACTTTTAATATCTATCAATCTCATTAACAGTGGATGGACGGAAAGGTCACATTGTAATTTGACTTAAAATGTAAAGAATTAACTATCAAAATGAAAGTGAACATGGACAAAATGTACTAAAATGGAAGTCTTGATAATTGTTAAGGCGTGTTAAATCAGTGACAAATGCAAGAACATGGAGAAGGAAAGCTCACTTAACTAACCCCTATACATTTCAATTTGAGAGGTCAGGAGATCGATGTAAAGATTAATAATTTCTCCCCAATTATATATATATATATATATATATATCAGTTTTTCCTGGTAGCTCGAAAGATTGAGCCACAATTTGGCTCAAATCTTAGTTGGACATCCACCTCATCAAAGCAAAGCCACCTTAGCAATCCTTATCATCAATAACTTTCATAAAATTATAAATTGACCACAAAAAAATTAAAAAAAAAATAAATTGGAACATAGAATTAGTAATTATATGCTTTTAACAACAACACTTAAAGCTAAAATAAAAGATAGTTTAGATTATATTTCTGAATTAGAGAGTGAGTTAAATAGATTAAATTCTCTTTTGACTATTGCCTCTGGACAATCTATAATAAATTATGGCCAAAGAATTGCTAGTACAAAAAGTAAAATATCTTTAGAAGGAAAGTGTAAATTATCCACGAAAATTATTACAGGAGTTAATATTAAACTAGATCCAACAGAAAAGCAAAAAAAAAAAAATTGTAAATTGGTATCAGAGCCTGGTTTCTTGGCCTTGCCAATAACTCTTGCATGAGTATTAAATATAGTGAAGAAGTAGAATCTGATAATTTAAATAACAATACTTATTTACAAATAATAATCAAACAAAATAATAAATTAATTAGGCTATTAAAAGAAATTAACGAAAAACTTAGAACTAATCAATTCGAAATAATAAACGAAATTAGACATTTTCTACAAGATCCGGAAAAACAAGTAGCCTTTTTTGAAGAAAAACAAAAAGAATTAGACTTATATCCCCATCCATATAAGAAGAGCCCCTTGAATTAATCTCACCTGTAAAACAAACAAAAAAAATTATGGAGCTAAGTAACAATAGCTTAAAACAGTTAGAAGAAATGGTTGAAAAAGAAAATGATAATGAGATAAAATATAAAATAATATTACAAATGGCTGAACTATTAGATATGGTAGATGAAGAAATAATAAAAGAAATAAATAATGAAAGAATAGAATTAGAAAAAGATATCTATAAACAATTATGATTAATCAGCTTGGGAGAAGTGGAATACATTCCCCTTGAAGAATTAGAACAAGTAATGGGAAACAATGATGCAGAAAAAGAAAAAGAAAATAATGTACTAGAAAATTTCGAAGACATAGAAAAAGATAATGCCTTAGAAGAAGAAACTAATAGCATTAATGATATTGATATGGCAATAGTAAAATAAGAAGGAAGCAGCTCGTCTGCCCCACCTAATCCAAATCATCTAGATTTTAGAAATTTTACCAAGCAATAGCTAGAAAATGATACTAGAAATTATGAATATAGAATAAGAACGAGACGTTATAGTTATCTAAATAGAGGGTCTTTTGCTAGAGGAATATCAAATTATTATGATTTTACCCCTAGGAAAGAAATATTCTTACGGGAGGTACCATTAAAGCCAATAAGTAATACAGGGTATTTATTAGATATTGATTATGCTACAAACACAAGTGAGGTAATAAAACAATGGAAGAGAGGTACGCACCATGTCTTAAATATCCATAACTGCAGTTGGAGCGTGCAAAGTTTTCTAAATTATATTGAACATAGCCTTATGGGTATAGTAGCAAGCTGGTATGACAATCTAAGAGAAAGTGACAAAGAAAAATTAACAACATAAACTATCCCGGAAGGTATGTTAAACATATTCGTAAAATATATTGAAGAAGAATTCGTAGGAAAATAGTGGGATGAAAATAAAAGAAAAAGAGAATGGGTCAAGAAATTAAGTAACATAGAAATATGTAATATGGAATATATAGAAAATTATATATGTGAATACTCCTATTATTATTATCAAATAGATAGAAATAAAATTCATTTAACCATGTTTTTTCATAAATTACCACATCCTATAAATGTTAATATAGAAGAAAAATATGAAAAATGGTTAAAAGAATTAGGAGATGCCACAAGTGACACCTTGGGTCATAGAATTAAATATCTAAGAGAATGGGTGGAGCAATAATGCATGAAAATGAAGCAAAGAAGAAAAATGAAAAAATAATATTTACATTGCTCGCAAACATCTAATTCATGGGGATGTGAGCCTTCAAGAAGAAAAACATATAATAAGAAAAAGAAAACATTTTATAAAAGAAAAGGTTTTAATAGGCAAAGAGGAGAAAAATATAAAAGAAAATATTAAAAAAAAACTCTTATAATTTCAACAAAAGAAGAAGGTTTTTTAGAAAAAATAATTATTGTCTAGAAAGAAAAAAGACCTGTAAATGTTGGGCAAGTGGAGAAATAGGCCACTTTGCTAATCAATGTAGAAATAAAAAGAATAATAAAATAATAGAAGCCTTAGGAAGTCTGGATTATTTGGAATCAGAAGAAGAAGAAACTTTAGAATTAGCTTTAGAGAATAATAAAGGAATAATAGAATTAATTGAAGAATAAATAGAAATAGAAGACGAAAGCTATAGCGACACCGAGGAAGAGTCAAATTTATGATGACAGAAGAAACAAGTATAGAAAATTTGAGATGAGAACAATTTGTCATAGAAAATTCTCAAGAAAAAGAAATAGAAAAAGATTGGATATTACCAATAAAACGAAAAGACGAAATATATCAAAAATTAATATTCAAATTAAAAAGTAAATAAACATGTGAAAGGATGAGAGGAAATATTGAAATTAAGGATTGTGGATATGAGGTAGGAGAAATACATTTAATAAATTATGAAAATATATTAAAGAATAATGAAGATAATAAATATAAATATATGCATATAGGGAGTGTACAAATACAAATAACACCGTTATTTGACAAAGGACAAGATATAGATATATATATATATATATACGCATTTTTCTGTGATATTAGACAATGAAATTTTGGAAGATCCACAATCAGTGGAATAAAAAGTAATCTATGTGGAGGACCATTAGGTTTTAATTGCAGACTAGGATATTATATTAGCTTAAAAGATGGATTTATAAAACTCTGAAAATAAAAACTATAAGAATCAATATGCATGAAACCACCTATCCATTAAGGATATTTTGGAAAATAATAACCAAGTTAGATAATACCACAGATCCTAAAATGCAGCATAAAATTATAGAGGCAGATAAATTTGAACCTACCAATGGAATACCAATAGATAGAATTACATCTAAAAAAATAAATCCTAATGAGATCAAATTAGATAATCGATGGATAGCAAGTTTTAATAATCCTAAAAATATTACAAAAAGAAAAAATATAATTAAAATCGATAATACTGGAAATATTAAAATAGAAACTCCTAGCACAATAAAAAATAATGATGAAATGGATAACGTAAGCATATTGTCAGGAAGACACTCTATAGATAATTCTAGTATACAATCTGGAAGGAGTTCAATTAACAAAAGAATAATAGGTTATAGAACTACCAGTGTGCCAGTATATGAAGATGAGGAGAATCTTATGGCATGGACAGAAGATGATGAAGAAGAGGCACAAAAAGAATTCGATACATTTGTAAAACAGCATAACAAAAAAAATTAAGAAAATAAATGTCATTATTATTCACTAATGTTAATAGTATATATATCCCAATAAAAATACAGATAGAAGGATTTAATACCTACGAACTATATGCTTACTTAGATAGTGGATGCTCAGTATATTTTGGGAAAAGGAAACTCTTTCCCGAATATATGTGGAAAAAGCAAAATCCACAATTAATATAGTACGATGATACATACTGATGCCATAGAAAATTTAGTTATCCAAATTAATTCAGTTACCTTTATCACTCCTAAACTTTGGGCGACCGATCAACCATCACATGATGTAATTATAGGCAATAATTTTCAAACATTATACAGCCCTTGCACACAAACGTTACACTCTGTTATATTTACATATAACAAGAAGCCAGTTGAAGTCTTGAAACTAAAAGTGGCTATTACACATCACAATATTAACTTCATACATAGCAAGCGTGGTGAGAAGGTAATCTTTCCAACTGGGCGCGAAAATGCACTAAATATTAAAGACATTGGTATTTAAGAAGAAATTCAAAAAGAACAACAAGAAAGATGCAAAAATTTATATAGTGAAGGTCCCCTAAAATTTTGGCATAAAGATAAAAGTATAGCTAAAATAGACTTAATCGATCCTAATAAAATAATTAGAGTAAAACAAATGGTATATACTTATAATGATATAGAAGAATTCAGAAAATAGATAGAAGATCTAAAACGAAAAGGATTAATTAGAGATAATGAAAGTCCACATAGTAGTCCAGCATTTTTGGTTAGAAATCATGTTGAGGTTAAAAGAGGAAAGGCTAGAATGGTAATAAATTACAAAAAAAATTAAATGATAATACTAAAAGGGATGGTTATTTTATTCCGAATAAGCAAGTCCTTCTCAATAGAATACAGGGCGCCTCCTAGTTCTCCAAAATGGACTGTAAAAGTGGATACTAGCAAATAAATATGGATAAAGACAGCATCCCACTAACCGCCTTTAGTGCACCACAAAGACATTATGAATGGCTTGTAATGCCATTCGAGTTAAAAAATGCACCTCAAATATTTCAAAGAAGACTGGATAATATCTTTAAAGAATTAAATAATATTTGTCTTGTATATATATAGATGATATTTTAATTTTTTTCCAGATCCATAGAACAACATATAATAGATATTAAAATAACAATAGAAAAATGTGAAAAAACATGGAATAATATTGGGTGAAAAGAAATGTGTGTATGCACAAAAAGAAATAGAATTTTTAGGATTTGAAATCAAAGGAGGAACAATAAAAATGCAAAGTCATGGTCTCGAAAAAATTAATAAATTTCTTGATAAAATCACGGATAAAAAACAATTAGAAAGATTTTTAGGATGTTTAACATATGCTTCAGATTTTATAAAAGACTTAGCCAAAGTAAGAAAACCTTTACAAAAGAAACTAAAAAAGGATGAGAGTTGGACTTGGAACTCAGTCGACTCCACCTTAGTAAAATTCTTAAAAGAAAAATGTAAAGATTTACCTACCCTAACTCTTCCTAATGAAAATGATGAGTTTAGTACTAGAAATTGATGCAAGTAACAATCACTGGAGTGCGGTTTTAAAAATAAGAGAAAATAATCAATTATGTAGATATTGTAGTGGAAGTTTTAATCAAGCTGAATGTAACTATTCTACCATGGAAAGAGAATTATTAATCATAGTAAAAGGTATAGAAAAAATTTTAATATTTTTGGCACCAAAATTGTTTTTAATAAGAACTTACTGCAAAGGCCTACAAGATTTCATAAATAAGAATTTATCTAACATACAGGCGCAAGGGAGGCTTTTACGATAGCAACTTTGGTTAAAACAATTTACTTTTGATATAAAACATATTAATGGTAATAAAAATAGTTTAGCAGATACTCTAAGTCGAGAACTTGCAGATGGCATCCACATCTGCATGACTTACACCGCCAGAGAAGGAAACACTCCAGGCAGAAACTCAAGAAGTGTTGGACTTGGTGACACAAGACAGTGTTGGAATTATTAGAAAAATGTAGGTTGCAGGAAAAAGTCGTTCTATGAACGAACTTATTAAAAAGACCCATTTAGTAGAAAAAAAACCTTTTTAAAATTAGAAGTATTATATTTGTTTCTTCAACTCCCCGCTGACCTCCAAGGAAAAATAAAAAATGTACGTTTCTTAAGTTATTTTGGAAATGGTATGAAGAATGTGTCACGTATCTAGGAACTCAATGGTGCTACTTCAAAAGACGATCTGCATTGTACAATTACAGAATGTTAAAAGTTTCATTCAATCCAGACAAGGTCATCAGCCCAAAAGATCCTTTGGTTCAAATGCGAAAATTGGGAATAATCAATACATTCGACCTTCTAACTCACCCACGAAGTACTGTGTTCACTCAACTCACTAAATTCCAACAATTCATGTTTAGAAGAATTTATAAAATCTTTGAAGAATATCCAAGCATGGCACCCATCACATTTACAACTACCCAAACAAAGGTAAAGTATGAACATCTAAATGCAGCTCATTATCTGATAAAAGTCAAAGACAAGAAAGACGTAACCCCTACAAATGTGATTGGTTCCAAGATTGGGACGAACCTTTTATAGTAGATCCAACAAAAGCAAGAGCAAGAGGATTTTTCCTAATATCTCACGAAACTACAGAATTAGCAAGGGTTGGATTCAAATTAGTTCATTATAGAATAACTACGTTTGCCATAACACCATCCTTGGCAGAAAAATTAATTGTTCCAAGATTGCCTTATGAATCAGTATATGATTATTTGGAACAAATAGAATCGGGGACATATCTATCTGAAAGAGGATGTAAAATTCTGGAGAAATATCTTATAAAACAAGATCTAGAAGGATAGGATGAGATGTTTGAAGAGTATGACGAGAATTATGATCTTGGTAATATCATGGGTGATAAAAGGGTGTGGAATTTAGACAGTGCAATGGGTTGACAAAACCATGGACACTTTGGCAAACTATGGGCTAAAGACTACATTTCCATGTGACTACCCCACCAGGTGTCTCTTGTTAATAAATAAATCAGCATGTAGCCATGCCACCTGCTTGTTTGTCTCTTGTTTGTCTTTTAGTAATAATAAAATATTGTATAGAATAGGTTGAAATCCAGATTTAGAAATCCACAAGGTGCCTATATAAAGGCCTTGAGGCAGAGAAAAAGGGGATAGATTACTCAAGAGTATACTTGACACTAAAAAAGAAGTCTGGTTCTCAAGCCTTCTTAGAGCAAACAATGCTCTAGCAATCCAACAGTCTACAGACACCCATTTCCTTATAAATCTTTGTTCAATAAATAAAAAAGTTTTTCATTTTAGAAGAGAGTGTGTTATTATTGTATATCAAGTTATTGATCTTAGGTCTCCTGTATAACCAAAGAAGCAGTTTTTAAAGTTACGGTCTAAGGTAGGAAACGAAATAGATCTGTGCTAAGCCTGATCCAAGGAAAGAAAAGTTGAGGGTAGCTACCTCTATAAACTAGAAGTTTGCCAACGCCAGAGCCCTATGCCGACTACGTTCAAGTAACGGTCAAAATCTTTAAATACTGTTCTTATTTTGGAAGCATAGTGGGCCTATAATCAAAACAATTAAAACTTTCTCCTTTTTATGAGTTTTTATCACTATTTTTATATCCAAGTCCTGTTGCTAGATCGTAATCAAGTAATAATATTAATAGCAAATTGTCACCAACATCATAAATTTTTACAAAATCAACTAAGTATTGGTACTGTTGAAGATATAGAAATTACTAGAAAAATAGTTGATAAAATATCTGAAGAAATCGTATATTATCAAGAACAACTAAGCTTAGTATAAAAAAAATTATAATAATAATAATTTTCCACATCATTTGAGCCAGGTTGAACCACAAAAATTAGGGCTACCTAGCATCACTCTATATATATATTTCTTCCACATTATGAGGTGTTATCTAGATTATTATTGGGCAGTTACTGTTAGACTGGTGATCTAATTGTTGGACTCATATATCTATTGGATTACAATTGTCTAATTGTAATTTTATTTAAAGTAAATTTGTGATAAATCCAATTTAAGGAGGTTGAAAGACATTAGGTCCAATAAATATTTTTTATTAATGAGAGGTCCACCCTTTGTGAAAAAGTTTGATGAGAAATCTTTTTTCTTGTTTTAAAGGGTATTTTGTTCCAATTTTATTTCTTAATTTATTTGTTGATTTTTTTATCTGTTGACTTTTATTGACTATTTGTTCAAATTTCTTTCCTATCTGTTCAAAATTTTGCCTATCTATTCAAATTTATTTATATCTATCTGTTTAAATTTCTTTCTTATCTGTTCAATTTTTTTCCCTTTATCTATTCAAATATCTGTCCAAATTTTATTATCTATTCATTTTTTCCTATTTGTTGAAATACCAAGCCCCTATCTGTTCAAATCTTTCTTTTCACTCTCCTTTTCCATATCTGTTGTAATATGTTTCATTATCATCATCGTCGTCGTCGTCGTCGTCGTCGTCGTCAACAGCATATCTGTTCTTTTTTTTCTATCTGTTGAAATACGAAGCCCTATCAGTTCAAATCGCTCTCTCTCTCTCTCTCTCTCTCTCTCTCTCTCTCTCTCTCTCTCTCTCCATATCTATTACATCTATCCATTACAAATTAGTTGCTTCATCAACAACATTCATCATCATCATCAACAACAACAATCAACCATCAACAATCAACTACCAAAACAAAAACAAAAACAAAAACAAAAAAAAGTGAACAAAAATGTTATCTGCTAAAAAAAAATACACATAGATATATATATATATATATATGTATATATATATCTAACAAGTTCTATTGATTTCACCATGCACTCATGCATATATATACATATGTATATTTATGTCTTGCTAGTTCTGTTGATTTCACCACTCATACATATATACATACATATATATGGAACCTCGTAGCGATGGAATCATTGATGGAGAATTAGTGTTTATTGAGAAATTTGAGGGACTCATTGGTCTAAGAGTCTAGGGTTTTGATCTTGAGCTACAGAGCGTCAGATTTTCTCTAGATGTTTTGTTCGGGTGATAAAAAGTGATTGGAGAGCTCTTTCCATAGCAGAGTACAACTCGTCATCAGAGAGGTTTGTCTGTAAAACTCATCGAAGCTCGCAGCGACGAAGGCTGAGTCAACTCGTCGAAGTCTAGTTGGGATCAATGATTGATTTCAGTTGTGAGAAAGAAGAAGTATCGAAGAAACCCTAGAAATTGAAAAGAGAAAGAGAGAGAGAGAGAGGTGTGGTCTGTGATAAAGAAAAGTTGAAGAAAGGCGATAATAGAGGGCAGTAAAGGACGGCAGCGATGGAGGCCGGCAGATCCGTCAATATGCGAAGAGAGAGGTGTGGTTTGTGATAAAGCAAAGTTGAAGGAAGACGATAATGGAGGGCAGCAGAGGACAGTGGCAATAGAGGGCGCAGATCCATCGATATGTGAAGTCAATCTAGGAGGGTAGATAAACTTCTTCAGCAATGACAGAATTGAAAGGAGTATGAGTTGAAGGGAGAGGCAGCGACTCTAATGCTGGCAGTAGCGACGAAGAGCTGGCAGCAGCGACGAAGAGCTGGCAGCAGTGGTAGAGGAGTCGATGTTGAAGTAAAGAGATCTGGGAAGAAGAGAGAGAGAGAGAGAGAGAGAGAGAGAGGTGGGTTGGGTTTGGTTTGGTTTGGTTTGGTTTAGGACATGCAGGTATAATATGTATATATATGAGGGTAGTTTGGTCATTTGGTAAAACCTTGTCCTTATGAACATAATGTTTTAGCGCCTGGATTTTTGGACAAATAAAATCTAATTTTGAACTTTTAAACTGAGTGCCCTTCTATTTATATTGTCAATGCTCCTACCCATTAAATAATAAAATAATAAACAAATAAAGCATTGTTGTGAAATATTTGGATAACCATCAAAAGAGATGTAATTGGAATTCTAATGAGTTTTGGGCCAAAGTGAAAATAGAGGAAAGTTTTACCATGTGGGAAGTGTGGTATGCCATGTGGTAAACCACATAGTGTGATAAATAGTGGTGTATAGTGAAGGTTTTATCAACTATAAATAGGTGAGTTTACATGGTAATGAAGATATAGAAAAATTATATATTATATCTGTGATCTTTTATTTCCTCTTCCATTGTGGCTCTTCCTTCTTTATTTTCTTTAGTTTTATAATATGTTATCAGCACGAGATTCTAGCCAACTGAGAAGACAAAGCTACTGCGTGGTTTGTAGTAAGTATAAATAAATTCTAAAGCTAATTATATATTTCCTTAATATATTTACGTGATACTAAATGTATTGTTTTTGTTAAATTTTGTAATCATGTCAAATCTTTCAAAGTTAGAATTCTCAGCACTTGACATTTCTAGAAAAAATTATTTATCTTGGATTCTTGATATTGAGATCCACCTTGAGGCAATGAATCTTGGAGATACCATAAAACATAAAAATGAAGCATCCCTGCAGGATTGCGCAAAGGCAATGATATTCATTCACTATCATCTCCAAGAAGAATTAAAAAATGAGTACCTCACGGTAAAAAATCCACTAATTCTGTGAAATAATTTGAAGGAGAGATACGAGCACTAGAAGGCCGTAATCCTCCCAAGAACTTGTTATGATTGTTTGCACCTAAGGTTTCAAGATCATAAATCAGTTAGTGAGTACAATTCTGTTTTATTTAAAATAATCTCTCTATTAAAATTATGTAGAGAAAAAATTATTGAAGAAGATATGCTTGAAAAACATTCTCCACATTTCACACTGATAATGTGCTCCTGCAGCAGCAATATAGAGAGCGTCATTTTTCAAAATACTCTGAACTAATTTCATGCCTTCTTGTGGCTAAACAAACTAATCAATTGTTATTAAAAAATCATATATCATGTCCAACCAGTTCTGCTTCGTTCCTTGAAGTGAATGAGGTTGCATTTCATGGTCGTGGACGAAGGAGAGATCATGGTTTTGGATGTGGCTAAGGTAGAAATAATTATCGAATCCGTGGGGGATATGTTCAGAAAAATAACATGCCATTCCACCAGAAGTGGAATAATTCTGGAACATCACAAGAAAAGGGAAAAGGTTTACAAAATAAACCTCCTAAGAATCATGAAAATGCTTGTTACAGGTGTGGCATGACGGGCATTGGTCGCGTACCTATCGTACGCCTAAATATTTGGTGGATCTTTATCAAGCCTCGATAAAAAAATTTATAAAAAAAAACGAAGAAAGAAAAGGAATTGAGATGCTTTTCACAAATCATTATGAAACTATTGATATTAATCATCTTGATGTTTCTGATTTCCTTGAAGATTCTAATGGAAAACTTGATCATTTAATTGGTGATGGAAATGTCCACACTGATCAACTAAATTTTCTAGATATCATGACATATTGTCCTATTTGATTATGATTTTGAAGTTTGTATTTTTGGATTTAATAGTTTGTATTTTCTTGCTTTAAGTTTTGAGAATAATGAATTTTAGTTTTTTATAGGCATGGCTTTCATTGATACATTGACTAACTCCAAAATGATTGGTGATGATACTTGTCTAGTGGCCAGTGCAACCACACACACAATCTTACGTAATGCAAAATATTTTATACAATTAGTCATGGGAAAGGCTAATGTCAATAAAATTTCAAGTTCTACAAACCAGACTAAAAGCTCTAGAAGAGCCAATATTATGTTGCCAAACGGAACAAAGATTTGTATTGATGAAGGTTTGTATTCTACTAGATCTAGAAGAAGACTGTTAAGTTTCAAAGATATACGTCATAATGGTTATCATATTGAAACTATAAATAAAGGTCAGGAAGAGTATTTATTGATCACTTCAACTAATTCTAGTAAGAAACTATTATTAGAAAAACTTCCTACATTTTTATCTGGATTATATTATACGACAATAAAAGATGATTGAGTCACATATTGGAGGTGTTTGGCAAAGGCTTTTTTAAGCTTCTTGGGCTAAAATCCACAAAATGACAAAATATGCTAAAATAGCCAATAAGACAAAATGTCACATCAAACCTATAATCATTTCACTTTTTCTCTCACAAACATCACATCCAACTATAAAAAAATCAACTATCTTCTCAAACACAAAAATTTTAGCCTACTAAAATATCAACTTCCTAAACACCCACATTGACATGCACCAGAAGTGCTTTGACCCAAAAACGTTTATGCTATGGCATAACCGACTCAGGCATCCGGGATCTATAATGATGCTTCGAATAATTAAAAATTCACATGGACATCCATTAAGAACCAGAAGATTCTTTTACCTAGTGATTATCTATGTTCTTCCTGTTCACAAGGGAAATTAATCATCAGACCATCACTCACAAAAGTAATTGTTGAATCTCCATCCTTTTTGCAAAGGATTCAAGGGGATATATATGTGGACTCATACACCCTTCTTGTGGACCATTTCGTTATTTTATGGTTTTGATAGATGCATCAATCAGATGGTCACATGTTTGTTTACTTTCTACACGTAATGTTGCATTTGTTAGGCTCCTTACTCAAATAATTAGATTGCGAGCACATTTTCCATACCATTCTATCAAGACAATTCGTCTTGATAATGCCAGTGAATTTACATCCCGAGCATTTGATAATCATTGCATGTCCATTGGCATTGATATTGAACACCCGGTTGCACACACTCATACCCAAAATAGTTTAGTTAAATCTTTCATTAAGAGACTTTAGTTGATTTCTCGACCTTTGCTTATGAAAAGCAAATTACCTGTTTCAACATAGGGCCATGTTATATTGTATGCAGCATCTTTGATTCATGTTAGACCAACTGCATATCATGAGTACTCGTCATTACAATTTGCATTTGGTCAACCACCAAATGTTAGTCACCGTAGAGTGTTTGGTTGCGCGGTTCATGTTCGTATTGCACCTCCATAGCATACTAAGATGGGTTCACAACGTAGGCTTGGAATTTATATTGGTTTTGATTCTACATCAATCATTAGATATCTAGAACCTTTGACTGGTGATGTGTTTAAGACACAATTTGAGGATTGTCATTTCAATGAAACAATTTTCCCATCATTAGCGGGAGACAAGTTACAGCCTAAAGCTCAACAGGAAATCACTTGGAATACTTCACTTGGAATACTTCGACGTTATCTCATCTTGATCCTCGTACTAATCAATGTGAACTAGAAATTCAAAAGATCATTCATTTGCAAAGTATTGCAAATCAGTTACCGAATGCGTTCACCGACACACAAAAAAAATGACAAAATCTTACATACCAGCAGCTAATACCCCAGCAAGAATTGATGTTCCTATCGAACAATCAATGGGTATAGTTGCAAATGAGTCTAAGGCACGCCAGAAGCGTGGGAAACCCATCACTGCAAAAGATAAAAATTTTCGAAAAATGAAAGGTCAAGAACAAACAGTTGGTACTCTAGAAGAAACCATAAATGGATCTCTTGGAGAGATCATACCCATAAATGAAAGCACCCCTGAAGAGGTTAGAACCACAAAACAGGCTATAGTAAGTCTATCCAAATCTCCTACTTATGAACCTTCAGGAAAAAAAACCTCCAAAAGATAAATCTCTTGAAGAGTTATTCCTTGAAGTGGAAAAGGTACCTGAAAATAATGAGATCTCAATACATTATATGAGTACAGGAGAAGTTTGGGATACAAATCAAATTGTTGCCAACAACATATTTTCATTTAAAGTTGCTCTTGAAATTACTCGAAATAATGCTGAAAATATTATCAAAAGTGATGATGACAATGAACCACAAACTATCGAGGAATGTCAACAGAGAAATGATTGGCCAATGTGGAAATAAGCAATACAAGCAGAGTTAATCTCGCTTACAAAACGTGAAGTATTTCAACCTATAGTCCAAACCCCTGAAGGGATATAGCCTGTGGGATACAAATGGATGTTTGTTCAAAAACGCAATGAGCAAAATAAAATTGTAAGATATAAAGCATGACTTGTTGCGCAAGGTTTCTCACAGAGACCTAATATTGATTATGAGGAAACATATTCACCCGCAATGGATGTAATTACATTCAGATTTTTTATTAGCTTGGTAATCACAGAAAAATTAGATATACATCTAATGGATGTAATTACAGCATATTTATATGAATCACTAGATAGTGATATATATATATATATATATATAACTCCCTAAAGAATTTAAAATGCCAGAAACATCTAGTTCAAAACCCAGAAGTGTTTATTCAATCAAGCTACAAAGATCTCTATACGGGTTCAAATAATCCAGACGCATGTAGTATAATCGGCTCAGCGTATATCTATTGAAAGAAGGATATGTAAATGATCCGATTTGTCCATGCATTTTTATTAAGAAATCTGAATCTGAATTTACAATTATTGCAGTATATGTTGATGATTTGAATCTTGCAAGAACTCCAGAAGAGCTTATAAAAACTGCAGAATATTTAAAGAAGGAATTTGAAATGAAAAATCTTAACAAAACAAAATTTTGTCTCAGCCTACAGACTAAACATTTGCCAAATGGGATTCTTGTGCATCAATCAACATACATAGAAAAAGTCTTGAAGAACTTTTATGTGGATAAAGCTCACTAGGCCTGATATTGCATTCACTGTCAATTTATTAACAAGATATAGTTCTGCACCAACCCGAAGGCATTGGAATGGAGTAAAGCAAATATTACGTTATCTTCGTGGAACAACTTATATGGGTTTATTTTATTTAAATAAATCCAAGCCGCAGTTAATCGGATATGTAAATGGTGGATATTTTTCTAATCTACATAAAGCCAAATCACAAACAGGATATGTTTTTACCTATGGGCATACTGCTATATCTTGGCGATTGGTAAAACAAACATTGATTACTACTTTTTCAAATCACTCAAAGACACTTGCAATTCATGAAACAAGTCGAGAATATATTTAACTTAGATCCATGATCTGTCATATTCAAGAAAGATGTAGATTGTCTTCAACAAAAAATAGTCCAACTATATTATATGAAGATAATGCTGCGTGTGCCACACAAATCAAATGAGACTATATCAAAGGTGAAAAGACTAAACACATTTTACCAAAATTCTTTTACACACATAAGCTCAAGAAGAATGGTGATATTGATGTTCAATAGATACGCTCAAGTGATAATCTGGCAGATCTATTTACTGAAGCATTACCAACTGCAACATTCAAGAAGCTGGTGCATAATATTTAGATGCGTCGACATAAAAACCTATTATGCAGCATTGAGGGGGAGTCATCAATTTTAGTAAATTTGTAGATTGTACTTTTTTTCCTTCGCCTAAGCTTTTTTTTCCACTGGGTTTTTCCTTAGCAAAGTTTTAATGAGGTAATCTAAACAAATCACATACAAGAATATTATACTCTTTTTTCTTTACCACGGGTTTTTTCCCACTAGATTTTCCTTGGTGAGATTTTAACGAGGCATATTCTTAGTATATGATTATCCAAGGTGGAGTGTTATGAAATATTCAGATAACTATCAAAAAAGATGCAATTGAAATTCTAATAATTTTTGGGCCAAAGTGGAAATAAAAGAAAGTAAATCATGTGGGACTATGGTATGCCATGTGGTAAACCACATGATTTGATAAATAGCAGGGTATAGTGAAGGTTTTATCACCTATAAATAAGTGAGTTTGCATGGTAATAAAAATATAAAAAAATTATGTATTTTATGTGTGATCTTTTATTTTTCTCTTCCATTGTGACTCTTTCTTCTTTATTTTGTTTAGTTTTATAATAAGCTTTATGAATTGCTTTATGAATTAAATGTGATATTTGGAGTTTTATTGGTTGGAGTCAATGGGCGCCTTGTGATGGCCTTTGATAGATCGCCTTTCATTTGGCACCTTTTTTTTTTTTGGGCGTGGGGTTGTTGAAATATGATACATCAACCCAAAGTTTTGCTTTATCTAATTGTTGAAAGTCATATTTTGGCTTGGTTTGCCAGAAAGTCCGTCGCTTTTTGTTTTTGTTTTGTTTTGCTTTTTTCAACATTCGGGCATACGTTTTATTTTGAATTTTTATAACAATAGTCTCAAAACTCTATTATTTTAGAGGTTAGATAATTTAAAAAATAAATATTATTCCAATTTATTTATCTCTCCGTTCACAATTCACTCTACCTATTTGTCAACCTAACCTATATATTCCCGTGTCATCTATTTTTCTAATTATTTGTTCACATATTATTTCTTATTTGTCCACGTATCGCATGTATATCCACTTAATCTACCTATTTATCCGTATCACCAATACCATCAACTACTACTACCAACCACCTCTGACAAGTTTTTCATTGTCAGCAATTTTCTGACACCAACGACTTTTCCATCAACGGCAAACAAAGATCTGCCAACGGTAGGATAAAAGTAGAAAAAAATTCATTCAAAACAATAATTTATCTTTCTCGCCAAACAATTTCATTAATCATGTCATTATCACCAAACAAAAAAGTCAAAGCAATATTTTATCTTTCTCACCAAACAGTTTCATTAATCATGTTATTATCACCAAAACAAAACAATCCTTGAACCTAATGTGTAATTTTGAATTTCTTATCATGCCATACATCACCAAAAAATGAATTTTTCACACATATGTGGGGCTCATCACGAGTCACACCTCAATAATCCGAACCATTTGTTTTTTAAACCACACGTATAGATAGTCCATAAAATAAATAAAAATAAATAAAAAAGGTTGATCCAATAACCGTAGTCACATAAATTTATTATGTCTCCCAAAAGATGGATGGTGTAATTTTCAAATAATATTTGTCGTTCATTTTTTTACAAGTAAATGTTATAACCTAACATGACTATAATTATTGGATTGACCTGAGCTTTTTCATGGATGATCTAAAAGTTTTTTTTTTCTTTGTTCTCATTTTGCTATAAAAAAATTTGAAATTTGAAATCTATTCCGTTTCCAAAAAATATTAATACTAAGCCTTCGTTTGGCAATGACTTTTTTAGTTGGCTTTTTGGTTTTTTTGACTTTTTTAGCCTGGGACTTTTTTGTTCGTTTGGTATTCTTGATTGACTTTTTTGGCTTTTTAGCTTTGGAATAGTAGATTTTTTTTTGTCTTTTTGTGATTTTTGACTTTTTGTGATTTTTTGACTTTTTTTTTCCTTTTGTGATTATTTAGCCTAACATGAAAACCAAACACCACCTTAGGTTTTAGCTTTAATTTTGTCCTTTTCAGTATTTCCTCCTTCCCTGCCTCTCCGCCAACCTAAGCTTTTAGCTTTAATTTCTCACCCTCGTCAGCACGGCAAACATGACCATTGTACACTATAATAATAATAATATTGTGAGAGCATATTATTGGTAGGACTGAACTCTCAAAGAGAGCTGACAATGTGGTGGGTATTATTGGTATGTCGGCAGTGTTGGTGGCAATGGCCGTGGCATCAGGGCAGGGGAGGAGAGGAGAGGAGAGGAGAGGAGAGGAGAGGGGAGGCTTGGGTTCATCAAATAATGGTTTGCTTGAAACGATACCAAGAAATGAACTTCGTATCCACTTGTGAAGCATATCTTCAAGAATTACAACAAAAATCTCTCTACTGTGTTAGTCATAATCAGAAACAAACCTTACTTTAAAATTAAAATTAAAATTAGTGTAAATTAAAATTTAATGTGACGTGAATCACCCCGTAATGAATATGATACGATCTACACAATCATTAAGTCACTTTGTTATCTACTTTTTTTAGCTCAATAGCATTATTGTTCTTTGTCAATTTAAGTCATGATTATCAACCATGAGCTAAATCTCTACATTTAAAGGCTAATTTTTTAAGCCTTCCAAATGTTAGGGTTCTTATTTATTACTATTGTTAAATGCATACATTTTGTGATATATTATGCTAAAATATACCAATCATGAGGGGGATTAGGTTCAAGTAAAGGCTCCAATTTCCAAACACCAACAAATCAAATAACAAACCTAGTTGATTTCTACACAATACCATGTAGAATATGCATTTGGGATGACAAATTACATACTATGTATGCCAGCATACACATACATATATGAAACAATTATTCTATAGTCCCCAAGTTTAAGTACTAAATTTGGCTATCATTTGATATGTCATCAGTGCATTGATTTAATAGGTCTTTCCTTTCATATCTTATATCACTACATTAATAACACATTAAATGATATCCAAAATTTAATATCCAAATTTGATCTACATAGCATAGCATAGCATTATAGTATACAAAAAAAAAATATATATATATATATATATGTTCATGGGCCTGCACACTACAGACAAACCCTAGATACAAACAAGTTTATACTTTTTCCCATCCCTTATCCATTACTAGTCTGTATGCATTTGTCACTGAAGGCAACATGTGAGGAAATAAAGCTGGAAAGAACCCACAAATGGACTCAAAAGATGGATCACTATGACCCCAAAAAAAGCATTTCTGTATTTGAGTGAATGCATACCTTACTTTGCGGTGAGATGTGACTGTGACTGTTCATACCATGGATGAGAGATCAATATGGAGAGAGAGAGAGAGAGAGAGAGTACCATGGATAAGAAGTCAATATGGAGAGAGCTTTTTTGGATAAACTCATGACAATGTGATGACAGTGATGTTGCATCAGCCTTATTTATGAAGAAAATTATAGGATAAATTACACTGATAGTCTCTATATTTTATCTCTTATATCATTTTGTTCTCTACATTTTCAATTAGCTCAATTTTGACTCTTACTTTTAAATTTTGTGTCAATTTGATCCAATTGATAATGTCGTATTTTTTATGAAAAATTATCACTAAATTAATTGAAGTTAACTTACTGAGTTAAATAAATTTATAATTTTGCCTTAAAAAGTATGACATATGTTACTTATATACATATTTTTCAGCAAAAAATGCTAACAATTATAAGCAATTGGATTAAATTGAGACAAAATCATAAATTCAGTGTCAAAATTGAGTCAATTGAAAATATAAGGACCAAAATGACACAAAAATCAAAATAAAGGGACTATCAACGTAATTTGTTCAAAATTATATTTATCTCCGTATGAATTTTACAAGTTTTTTCATCTCTTGCGTGAATTCACACAACAAATGTTTATGTATATATGTAAGATCACCTCATCTTCCGAAAATAGGGTGCTAATATTTTCAAGATATGGTGGATTCTACCTGTATACTAGTTGTGTATGACTTTATTGCTTCTACATTTGTGGATGTGTATTCATTAAATTCTCTAATCAAAATCAAACTCCATTTGAGTTGAGCACCTTCTCAAATCCAAGTCAGGAAAAGAAAATAATAATAAAATAAAATAAAATAAACAGGCATAGCAAAATCAAATAGTATATTCATGAAAGCATACTAAGCAAAATGTCCATCATCTAAAACTATAACACAAAAGTAATTGAAAATATTTAATCATGGCAGACTCTGCAGAATCAACGGGTAGTCAATATTGGATGTGCAATTAATACTAATCGAAATAATCAAGTAACTATTACAAATTGGATTTTCTTTTATATTAATCCTTATTGTCTCGACACTAATCTATTGAATTGTCATATAACAGGCACCAGAAACTTCAATCTTTAGAAATCGAGAGTAAACTTCTGACAATCTTAATGACACAGATTAGGGGGTGGCCTTGATTTTTTAAAAGAAACTAATTTGAATAGAATTCTATTAGAGCATCACAATAGATGTGTTAAAAATATGTGTTAAAGTGGGTATTATATGACAAAAAATGATAAAAGTGAGACCCAAAAATGCGTGCTAAGAGTTTGTTAATTTAGTGAGTAAATAGTGAGTGAATGATGATACAATGGATGTGTTAAGGTATGTGTTAAAAGAAAAATGACTTAGACCCCCAGTGTATGTGACCCCCACCACCCCCATTGATTTTTGATTGGCTGGATTTTTTTTTTTTTTTTTTTTTTTTTGGGTCTTCCTCTTACTGCCCCCCACATGGGAGTAGGGGTGCTGGGGTCTGAAGCACTGCTGGTGTTAAAAATATATATATATAATAAATAAAATATAAAACAATTGAAAAATGAAGTGGGCCCCACCCCACTGCATTGTCAGTGCCTCTCCCTTTTTGCCAGTTAACACATTTGCTTGGTAATAGCCGACCGGCCAAAAAAAACTCTGAAATTTTTTTTTTTCCTCTTTAAGGGCCGGATATTCGGAGGGACGATCAGCCGAACAACTCCACAGCACTTCCCTCTCTCTTCCTCGCTGGTTAAAACGCTAGCTACAATTAATACACTATTTAATATCTAACACTAACTTTGACCACTAATGAACAACTTAGCAGCTCCATTGTATGAACAAAATGAAACTTGACAGACCAAAAGTTTAACATCTGACACTAGTAGAGAGTTAATAGCTCCACTGTGGATGTGGATGCTCTTAGGACTGGAAATGGAGTGGTGGTTTAGTTCATATTTAGATCTGTTATGTTGAAAAGCACATGCCAAACCTTTTTGTGGTCATTTTTAAAATAAACAGAAAACATAATCATTCAACATCAAGTATTCACAACAATTATCAAAACTAAGATTTTAGTTAAAATTAAACAAAAATGGATTGATAATTGCCTTATTCAAGCAAATAATAATCAATATTTATTTACTTTTTAAATAAAATGTCTTTTTTGCTCTTCCATATTAGTTAATGTCTATTATTATTAACCACTTCTTTGTTAGGACATCATAAAATAGGCACAATGAACCTTCTCTATTCCTATGAAGGTTTTAAAGCCATGTTTGATTCACAAGACTAATAGTAAGGTATTAACAATCCTATCAAATTAGTGTGGTATTCACTATCCAATTTGATTAATAGGATAAACTATCAATGGGATTAATAATCCCACCCCTACCCCATTACTAATAATCCTACAATTTTGTTGGTTTAATTATCCATTGGATTAATAATCCTAAACCAAAATGTTAAAACAAACATAGGATAATTGGACCCACGGATTAATAATCTCAATCCCATGCTCTAATCCATCCAATCAAACGTGCCCTAAGAGTTTTAAACAAGGCATTAATGATCCTAATTGAGGAATGCTTTGATTTATTTTATTATTATGCTCTATTTGGTTCACTAAAATGAGATGGAATTGAATAAAATGACCATTCATTTGGTTCTTCTATGGAATGATCATTTCCTTATAATGGTGAATGATAATTCCATTTGCAATACATTTTTTATACTAATATTTTTAGTCAAACCAAACATGGGAATAAAATTTTTGATAGAATAATCATTCAATTCCACTTCATTCCAGTAAATCAAACACAACCTAAGAATTTTAAACAAGGCATTAATGATCCTAATTGAGGAATATCTTGAGATTTTTTTTTGTTGTGCTTGATTTTCTAACAATTAGGGTAGATTGATTATGAAGCAACCTTCCGTCATGTCATGGCCTCATATATTTTTTTCTCTTCACCCTCTTCAGGGCTGGTAATGGCGGGATTGCCGTTGGATTACACTTGTCATGTTGAGTTGCACAACATCCAAACTGTGTTGTAAACAAGCTTGTTCTTCATATTCAACACAGTGCAAAACCCAGAACCAATCCATTCAACCTCAAATAACAAATTGACTGAACTAAAAACCATAGAACAATCCAAACACAAGTTCTTTTTTTTTTTTTTTTTTTTTTTAAATTTCACATCCATACACACCTCTTGTTTCATGCTTTTTCCTACTAGTTCACTTTCAAGGTAACATAAAAAGTAACCTAATGTGCAGACAATTGTGCTTTTCCTTAACAGTAGCTTAACCTAATTAGGCAAAAGCAATCCCTGTACATTTTCTTAATGACTATTGTCACTTAAGTAAACATCAACTCATTCTCAGAATCTTGTAAAGCAAATTTCTTGGTAGAATCATTGTTTAACTCAACTATAATGTACCCATCTTCACTCAAGATTATTAACTGACAGGTGTCATTTAACAGGTCAAAAGCTGAAAAGTTCAAAATGGGAGTTTTCAATGCCAACAAAAAGCAGATCTTTGAATGATATCAAATTTTCAACCCATCCATGGACACATCACACCATTCGGTCCCAACCCATCAGTAGTACAGCATCATAGATGATCCTACTAGTGAAGTTGTCTCTTTGAAATGAATAGGGAACATCAATGCCCATGCAATTAATACCAAAAGTAAGAGGCGGCACAAAAGTTAAAAGTGATTTAACTTGGGTGATTAGGACCAGTGATTCAATTAAATCCTACACATGCCCAATAATACTCTAGACACATAATTTTGCACAGAATGTTATGTTAATACAGCATTGGAAGCTTTTTTTCGTGGGGCCAAAACAATTTCAGCAACACAACCTTATTGAAACATGCCCTTGCAAATCTTATCCAATGACACAAATTAAGCCCAAGTATAGCCTTATAAATACCATCCGAAGGGTGTGTCACAGCTCATCCACAACCCTGCCTTCCCCTTCAAACGCCCTCTTCTTCCTTAGCTCTTAGTCTCACAATCTTTTGAACAATAAAATGGCAAACGCTCGCATCGCAAGGTTTGTCACTGAGTTAGCACCGCCAGAGTTCGTGAGTGTCATGAAACACAGAGCATCAAAGATGTTAGATACAATCAACGAAGAAGAAAGAGATATCGGCTCAAATGATTCTCTTTCTTTGTCTCCAAAGAGTTCATCATCATCTTCATCTTCCACCCCTACTTCTGCTTCACCTTCCAATATAACCAATTCTATGTACTTTTTAAAAGAGGTACAAAGATCAGTTTCAATATTTTCCCACTAAGTCGTTGCATCCAAAGGGGTTTCCCCCAAAGCAATTGAAGTTGCACTTTTTTCTCACTCAATTGCTAGGTTTTTAATCCCCGAGTCAGAATCTTGAATCAAAAGGACATGGCTTGATGAGCCTAGATGGAAATCTACTGTTTTTGTACAAACAATAATAATATCATGGCATGAGAGACTAGCTAGCTGTAATTTTTCTATATTGTATTCCTAGAAGTTTTCTATAACTATTGAATTTGAGTTAAGGCCTTGACATGCACACTATTGTTGTCTCAATTTAGTTGATTTCTTATCAAGATGATATCAATAACTCAATTAGAGTGTCCAAGACCAAACAGCAGAACAAAATCCACAATCATATATTTGTTATATATATGTTTGTATATACATATATAGATGCCAAGAAATCAAAAAATTGGGTAAACCTGTTGCAAGTGCAGCTAAGGCCGCTACACAAGCAAGTCACAACTTCCATTTTATTGCTGCAACACTTTGACAGTAGCAACACCTTCAAAGAAATTACAACCTAAACTGGTGCCAGTTGTCTAATGGTGGAATACCACAATGAATGTAGGTTTAAACTATCAGCCAGCATACACATCCTGGAATGGAGGTCAACATTCTAATGCAGAATGCTCAACATAGAAGGCATGAATTCAATTATTTAAGATGAATTACATGAATATACTTCTCCAATCACCTCTACATGAAGCCAATCTGCTACTAAATATGAAAACAGAATTATGAATGAGTATATTCGAGAATGGGTAGGAATAGTAGCGATAGAAGATAAATTAAGAGAGAATAGATTGAGATGGTTTGGTCATATACAGCGGAGACCAACAGAGGCAGTAGTGAAGAGATGCGATACAGTGATGATAAATGATAGTGTTAGGGGAAGGAGTAGACCTAGATTGACGTGGATTAGTGTAGTAAATAGAGACATGAATCTCTTTAATTTGACTAACGAAATGGCCTTGAATAGAGTCAAATGGAGAAGAATGATTTGTTAACATATATTAATATGTATATATATATTATATTAACACACACAGCTATACTAATATATTATATTTATATATAATGCTAGATGCCAGAGGGATGCCAAAGCACGCCTTCACTTTCGGCTGCTTTCGGCCACTTTCTAATATTTTATGTAATGTAACATAATGATGTTGTAAACAATAGCTCCTATAAATGGAGTCTCCTCTTACACTGTCAGAGACAATATATACAAGAGATTTCTTACACTCTCTTATTTCTATCATGGTATCAAAGCTATAGGTTAAAGATCTTGGTGTTCTTCGCCTTTCGGCGGGCGGCAACCTTGCCTTGACCGTCCGCCGGATCTCAACCAATTCAATCCCCTAACAACCCATTATTCATTCTCTTCATCCAATTCATTCCCAATGGATACCAAAACAACCCAAGAAGTAATTATCTTCAGATCAAAATTACCAGACATTTACATCCCAAAACAACTTCCTCTCCATTCATACTGTTTCGAAAACATTTCGCAATTCAGTTCAAAACCATGCCTCATCAATGGCTCCACTGGTAAAGTCTACACATACTCTGATGTCAAACTCACATCCCGCAAAGTCGCCGCAGGTTTCCACAACCTCGGCATTCAACAACGCGACACCATCATGCTTTTACTACCCAATTGTCCTGAATTCGTCTTCGCTTTCCTCGGCGCATCCTATCTCGGCGCAATCATAACCATGGCAAACCCATTCTTCACACCCGCCGAGACAATCAAACAAGCAAAAGCTTCAAATTCTAAGCTCATCATTACCCAATCGAGTTACACAAGTAAAGTACTCGATTACTCAAGCGAAAACAACGTGAAGATCATCTGCATCGATTCTCCTCCAGATGGGTGTTTACATTTCTCCGAATTGACTCAATCCAACGAAACCCAATTGCCAGAAGTGGCAATCGATTCAAACGAAGTCGTTGCCTTGCCATATTCATCAGGAACAACGGGTCTACCAAAAGATGTGATGTTGAGCCACAAAGGGCTCGTGACGAGCGTGGCACAGCAAGTCGATGGAGAGAATCCAAACCTGTATATTCATAGTGAAGATGTGATGATGAGTGTGTATGCCGTGAATTGTGTGTGCTGGGTGTGTGTGTTATGTTTCTCAGTCTTTTCTTTTCTTTTTTCTTTTTCTTTTCTTCATGGCTTTGTTCCTTCTCTCTCCCAAAATCTGTGTGTGTGCTTTCAACCATAAAAAAAAAAAAAAAAAAAAAAAAAAAAAAAAAAATCAAAAGATCTCTCTCGGCATCTCTCGGAAACACCCACACAGCTCACTCTCTCTGCAACTCTCTAGCTGGGTCTCTCAATCTACAACGCACATGGGTCTCTCTCTCTCTTTGAGGGGCCACTCAGTCAACTGACTTTCTCCTTTATTTTATTTATCACCATATCCTCCACCACCTTTCTTCTTTTTTTTTTTCTAAACAATATTTTTGAACAAACGAACCCACACACCATGTGCTGGTTTTACCCAAATCAATGGGCCACCCTACACCCAAATCAATGACTCTTTCATCTTTTTTTTTAATCTAATGGCTGGCACCATCATGGGTTGCTTTGAACAAAACCGTGGGCCCCATTATCTTTTATTTTATTTTATTTTATCTTTCTTTTTCCAAAAAAAAAAAAAAAAAAAAAAAAAAAAAAAAACAACATCCCTTTTCTCTCTCGAGATTTTCTTATTTTAACATCTCAGTTGGTGAGCCTCATCCCTTTTTCCATTATTTTCTTATTATTATTATTTTTCCACCACAAAAAAAAAAAAAAAAAACAAAACAAAAAAAAAAAAAAAAACAAAACAAAAATCCATTCACAACCCACTCGTTTTTCATACTCTACCATTTTTTTTTTTTTTTTTTTTTTTTTTTTTTTTTTTTTTTTTTTTTTTCACATCTTCACTCTGTGTTGAGCTGCTTTACTCCACTTCTTCACTCCCTTTGTTTCAACCTCAAATAGGTTTCTATCTTCACCCCTATTTGAGTTTGAGGGGGGGTTATACATATATCATGGTGAGCATGGTTACACACCGTGCGAACCACCCAAGCTGGTGAGCATGGTTATACACCATGGGAACCAATCAAGCCACCTCATGGCGCACTCCCTAAGTCGCCCCCTTGGTGCATCACCACAATCTGCTACAACGGTCCGACATGACCCCATAAACTGTCCCGACATTGATTCCGGTCAGCTTCTACAACGGTCCGACATGACCCCGTAAACTGTCCTGCTACACCGGTCCGGCATGACCCCGTAAACTATCTCGACATTGATTCCGGAAAGTTCAGCGGAGCAAACCCAGCAGTGTTTGGTTGAGGTTCACTGGCCACCGCACCCGTTCTCTCTCCTGTAGACTCGTTGAGGTCGGGAAAGAGGGTAAGCAGCCCGCGGGAAGACGAAGCCATTTTTTCTGGGCAACAGAGTGTTATAGAGAGTGTTACAGAGTATCTTCTCAGCAAAACCTTCTCAGCAAAACGAAGAGTTTTTCAGAGGATTTTCGCCAATTGTTTGTCTTCGCCTCTGCCTCAGCTCTGTCTTGGTTAAATAGCCGAGGCAGCCACGCGCATCGCGCGCCTCTTCTCGCCGACAAACAGGCACGCTTTTTGATGCATTCGGGCACGCCTTTTGATGGCACGCCTTTTGAGGGTGCAGGCACACCTTTTGAGGGCACGACTTTTGAGGGCTCGATATCTACATCCATGTCTATTTTTTGGGCAGCCTATATACACACTCATACAGTGTCTTTTACACACTCATACAGTGTCTTTCATACCGTGAGCATGGTTACACACCGTGCGAACCACCCAAGCTGGTGAGCATGGTTATACACCATGGGAACCAATCAAGCCACCTCATGGCGCACTCCCTAAGTCGCCCCCTTGGTGCATCACCACAATCTGCTACAACGGTCCGACATGACCCCATAAACTGTCCCGACATTGATTCCGGTCAGCTTCTACAACGGTCCGACATGACCCCGTAAACTGTCCTGCTACACCGGTCCGGCATGACCCCGTAAACTATCTCGACATTGATTCCGGTTCTCGACATTGATTCCGGTCAACTTCTACAACGGTCCAGCATGACCCCGTAAACTGTCCCGACATTGATTCCGGTTAGCTTCTACAATGGTCTGACACGACCACACAGTGTCTTCTCCAACGGTATGACACGACCATGCGAACCACCCAAACTGTTTGTTACTCTCTCCAAACTCAAGTTGGTTTATGTTTGTCCTCCTTGAGTTTGAGGGGGGCTGTTAACATATATTAATATGTATATATATATTATATTAACACACACAGCTATACTAATATATTATATTTATATATAATGCTAGATGCCAGAGGGATGCCAAAGCACGCCTTCACTTTCGGCTGCTTTCGGCCACTTTCTAATATTTTATGTAATGTAACATAATGATGTTGTAAACAATAGCTCCTATAAATGGAGTCTCCTCTTACACTGTCAGAGACAATATATACAAGAGATTTCTTACACTCTCTTATTTCTATCATGATTCATGCAGCTGACCCCATTTGATGAGACTTAAGGCTTGGCTTGGTTTGGTTTGGTTTTATTTCCTAATAGTCATACATTCCATAATATACAGCAGTCGTTATGGAATTTTTTTAGTCCAACTTAATTTGAATTTTATGATTGGACAAAAAATTTAAGTACTACCCTTTTTATTTATCCTGCTATTAGGCATGTTCCCTAACCTTGCCCTTTTTAAAAGATACATGATACAACAGTTGAACAAGACTTTAATCAGTCACAGGGATCCAATTTATTATGCCACTTCTATATTCAATAGAATATGGATTTCAGTTATAATCAACCCATATCAGCATTACCAATATAAACCCTAGGCTAATTCTATGGTATACACCCCTTAAAATGTGTGTACTATGCTCCCTAGTTATGAATCTTTGTTGTCTTGGTTATGAATCATGTCAATACTTAGTTATGAAGCTACATGGTGGTCAAATTTGTGGTGGTTGATTATGAATTACGAACCAAAGTGGCTTTAGTTATGAGATTTATGTTGGTTATGAGACTTTGTGGTGTTAGGTTATGAACCGAGGTGACCTTGGTTACGAGGCTTTTGTGGTGTTTTTGGTTATGAATCAATATGGTCTTGATAATGACACAAAGTGGTGGAAGTTACAAATCATTGTCGCTGAAATTTTGGGTGCAGACTGAATGCACCCCTTTGGGGTGTGTACCAGTAGCTTTTCCCTAAACCCTGAGAACAATCAATGCTTTAACCATACACATTCAATACATAAGGAAATATCAATTAATATGTTATAATCAATTACATCACGAAATTAATGAAAAGCTTTCATAACTATCAAAAATATTGTCCTATCTTTTCAATTATTTTGAAACAAACAATTATATTATCGCAACAATTAGGCGAGCTTTGGTGCCAATTGTTCATTAAGGTAAACATAAGACATCTTCAGACATTAGCTCTATAACTAATCTCCTTCTCTGAAAGGGGACTATTATAACGATGTTCAAGAATTATAAGTTTCATACTAAAGACTTGGGACAATTGGGGCCTTTTTTGGGCATTGAAGTGGCTAGATCATGGTTATCTCTTTGTCATAGAATAACTTATCAAGTGAGACAGGAATATTGGGATCTAAACCTATCAATACTCCTATGGATCCTAACACCAAATTCATGGTAGATTAAGTGAGTTATTACCTGACCCAGGACAATATCGTCAACTGGTGAGAAACTTGAATTATTTGACACTAGACTAGACATCTGTCTAGAAGTAACAATGGCTAGTCAAATTTCTGGATACTCTGAGGCCTCGTTTGGCAAGTGGCTTTTTTAGCCAAAAAGCCAAAAAGTCACTAAAAAAATCAAAAAGCCAACAACCCATACCAAAAAGTCAAAAATTCTATTTTCTCTCTACTTTTTGCACATCTTTTCGTAAAAAACCAAAAAGTCACCCAAACATACTAGTTTTTTTTAGCTTATATTTTAGCCAAATAGCTAAAAAGTTACTAAATTAGCCTGTTCCCAAACGAGGCCTAGAACCTCTCACTGGGATGTTGTTGTGCACATTTTGAGTTACCTTAGGAGTGCACCTAATTGTGGTCTACTACATCAAAATCATAGTGATACTCATATTAAGGGTCTATGTTGCACGGACACGGACACGGACACGGGACACGACACGGACACGCAAAAACGCAATTTTTCAAAAAATAGGGGACACGACACGCTGGGGACACGTTTAATATATATAATTTTATTTATTTATTATATGTCTAAAATAAAAATAAAATCATTAATTCTTATACAATCAAAATAATAATAAAATTAATAAATATATTTTTAAAAAAAATTAATAAAAAACATTTTTTTTTTAAATAAGATCTATATTTTATATGTTAATATAATATAATTTATAATTTAATATAATAATATAATAACAAATATGTTAATATAATTTATTAGATATATATTTTATATAACAAATTAGAGATATATATTTTATATATAACAAATTATATTGTTATGGTTGAAAACGGGAGGGACATAGACGCACGACGAGAGAGAGAGAGAGAGAGAGAGGAAGTCAGATCGAAGGCGAGGACATGGCGACGCCGCCGGAGGAGCTGACGAGTCTCTACGACTCCATCTTTGACAAGTTCGACTGCGACAAGAGCTGAGTCGTGGACATCGATGAGTTCAGATCGAGATCGAAGGCAAGAGGTCGATCGTGAGCAGAGATCAAAGGCAGATCGAAGGCGAGAGACAGAGATCGAAGGCAGATCGCACCAGGTTTCTCTCTCTCTCTCTCTCTCTCCTCGTGTCCATGGCGTGTCCGACTGGAAGATTTCAAAAAAAAAAAAGAGACACGTTAGAGAGAGTGTCGAACACGTGTCTACCGCGTGTCCGACGCGTGTCCGTGTCCGACACTCGTACGCAGAGCCTTGGAACGTGTCGGTGCTTCATAGTTAAGGGTTATACACTGGGTTGGGTCTCCATCTAATTTAGTGTCATGGAAGAGTAGGAAACAAACATGTTTCCTAGTCAAGTGTTGAGTCTGGATAAAGAGCTATGGCCTATACTACTTCTTGTCGGTTTGATTGAAGCAAATGTTCGAAAAACTTGAGTTTGAACATTAATGAATATATGTGCGACAACCACGCATCTGTTTTTTCGTTTTTTTAGGTAGGAACCACGCAACTGTTAACATTGCTTCTAATCCAATGTTTCATGAGCAGACAAAACATATTGAAGTCAATTGTCATTTCATTCGAGAGAAATAACAGCAGCATTCAATTCATACAACACGTGAAGTCCATGGACCAATCGGCAAATTTATTTACAAAACCAATGTATGGTTTACGAATTAGATATATTGTAATAAGCTTAGGTACATATGATCTACATGCACTAGCTTGAGGGGGAGTGTTACGGCTATTTATGTCAATGTACCAAACTGGTCTTGATATAAGTAATTAGAGGAGCTAGCCCTAAGATTTAGGCTTTCTTATTCTTATAATCTCTTTTCACCCTCAACTTTGACAAATATGTTGAGGCCTATGAATATAAGGAACTCATAACACAAAAGGTTTAATGGCCTAGAAGTGAATTTTTTTATAGTAAGAAAATAATAATAATAATAATAATAATAATAATAATAATAAAATAATAATAATAATTAAAAAAATGCAAAATTTTAGTAGCATTACAGAAAAGAGAAGGGGAAAGAAAAACAAAAAAAATAAAATAAAATTTCTTTATGTTAACAAAGAAAGAATAAGTGACTTGATGATGCTTGTTTTATTTTCTCCTCTTTATCTCTCCTCTTCATCTCTCCTCTTCTCTTTTCTAGTTTCTCAAATTCTCTAACAACTTTCAGATATTTCTTTGTTTTCAAATCTGCGTTTTTGACAAAAATGCAAATTGAAATGGCCATTATTGACAATCCTAATAGGTGTCAGAACAACTCATCATTTTGATATGTTTTGTAGTGTTGCGATGTGTTCCGGTAGAAACAAGACAATTTATTCTAATTAATGTTTCGTTTCGATTTCTTAGGAAACAAAAACATTCGGCCTTCTCGATGGAGAATATACGAAGTTTTGTTCCTTGCTAAAACATATACATGTGCGTGAAAGGACGGTGTGAGGGTCGCCCCATGAGAACCTGACAAGTGCCACCTCCCCAACATACTTTTTTATACATATGTTGTGTTATATATGTAGTGTATTGTTGTTCTCAACCACAAACTATGGTGGCAATCTTATAAATAGATGAATAATGAGGCTTCTAAATATAAATCAACTCCTGATTCTTTCCACTGATTGAAGATTCCTAAAATAATTAATGTTCTAATATGACATTAACCACTTACCTTTCTATATATAACATTCCACTTGGCCAAAATTTCCATTACCAAAACAAAGTCCAGTTTTATATATTTGATTAGCATTAGGAAAACCCAAAACCAATAATATAAGTGGTGGAAGTTTCCTTGTTACCTATTTATTTTATTTTAAGATTTTCAATAGTTTCTTCTTCTTCACAAAATAAAAAGGAAGTAAACAAACAACCCAATCATGGCACCACATACAGAACATAGTATATCAGCTTTTATATGGTACATAATAATTTTTTTAAGGTATGTGAGTCATCATTTAGAAAAAAACAAATTTGGGGATGCCATAACCCAAACATACAAGCAAATTCAGTATTGTTCCATTTTTTTCCTTCTTGTATTTTTGGTGATTATTGATGATTATGGCAACTTCTTTCTTTGAAAAAATTTCACTTTACCCCATGCGGTTTGGTCTACGTGCAGATTGTCCGTTATCATTTGGAAATAATCACATAACCTCCTTTAGGGTTTGTGGACTAAAATGCACCATCAAGTATTCCATCCAAATTAACAGCTAGTGTGAAACACATGCTGGGGGGTTGGACACACTGAAGTGAATTTTCATGCAGTACTATACAAACAAATCCTTCTCAAGGAGTACTATACAAACAAATATCAAAAGGGTTTTATCTTCTTCCATATAACATTCTCTAGACTTAGTTCAAAGGCTAATAATTTCTAGGCAGCAAGTTGCATAGAGTCATTAACAACATTAATCAAAAGTGTACAACTTATACCAAAAAATTGGAACTCACCTCATATACACTACAAAATTCAACTTGTTATGGAATAGACCTCCTGCTAGAAAAACAAAATTCACACCTTCGAATTTTTTTCCTTTCCTTTAACCATGCCAGAAGATTTGAATTTAAACTTGTGCTTCCTGTATGTTTCTGATTTGACACTCTCTTTCAATTTCTCCAGAGCTGACACATTGACAAGAACAAGGGAAAGTGTTGGCAAAACATCTAATGCTAATCCACGGAAAACTAAAGCCACATTCAACATAAACATAACAACAGAAAATAAAAATATCTACAACAGGAATAAAACTAACAGATTAATTTCAAATAACTAGTTTTATAATTATTTCAAATCCATCATGATAAAGCTATTTAGCTCTATCTTGAAATTCATACATAATCGATCATATCTAAAATTGAGTTATTGTTTTGAATGATTAAGTCAAATCCCTTGATTTGAAATCCAAATCTATCCAAGCAGACCCTAAGGCTGTGTTTGGTTGGGGATTTGGGAACAGATGTGGAAAGAGAAAGGGAAAAGGTGTGTGAAACTAAATAAAATGTACGTATTTCACCTACATTTTTCCTTTTCCTTTTCAAATCCCTTCCCAAATTCTCCCAACCAAATACAGCCTAAAAGTAAGTCTAGTTAACTTTAAACTACCAATTCCAATCTTTGAAAGCAGTTACAGAACCTTTTAGCAGCTTTCAATGACTGTTTAGATCAAACAGTAACATTCTCCCGTTTCTTAGTAGGGAAAACAAAGGAACATTATACCCATTGGGTGACTGGCCTTTAAACATATCTAATTGGTATGGTACCAATTGAAGCCGTAAATAAATCCTGTTCTCATGGCCTATAACTAAAAATAAGACAAAAAATTTACCAGAAGTGTATGTGGAGCGAAATGATTCTATGGAATCGGAAGGAACAGAATAAACAGGACAAGAGTTGTTGTCAGCTTTCTGTAACAGCTTCTTGAATCGCTTAACCTGAAAGAGAAGAAAGAGTCAGTGACTTCTCCAACTTCAACCAAAGGATGAGTACAAAAAGAGTTATGTTGAGACCTATCTCAAAGCAATACCATTTCTCCTCTCATTCACATTTCTTTTTGTCAGCAAAACCTCATTTCTAAGTAGCAGCACCACACTAGGTGCCCTGTAACTCTTTTAGGTCACATGCACAAAAATATGACAGTAATTGATCTGGAGATCAGTGCCAATAAAATACTAAGAAGCAATAAAAATCAATTTTAAATTAAGCTTTTCATATTCAAATTACCCTAAGCATCTCTAACCTTAACAACAGTTACAGAGCCAGATATTTTTTCAAGTGGGAAATTATGGAAGTAATATCAGCTTTTAATTATACATAATTAACTACAAATACTTTCTTGTTAGATACTGACACTGTATATATATGTTATAGATACTAAGCTATTTATTTTAATTTTACAACTTATGGAAAGAAAAACCTTAAAAAATGAACCTATGCAATTTGTTTAAGAAGTAATTATATATAGAGATGATAATAGTTCAAATAATAAAACTCGATGTTAAATCAATTCCAATTCAGAAACTAATGAAAGTAAAAGCCAAATTGCAAATCAATCTGGCACTAACAAAAACTAAACAACAGATTCCACTACTGTGTGCATATATATGTACAAATTTAATGGTAATGTTTGTGGGCTTTACAGTGGGGGTTAGCCTTTCCTATTCATAAGTTCCAGAAATTTGAATGACAATGGGACAGAATCCTAAATCTTTAATACTATTGCAAAAATATTTTACCAGATAACTAATGATTTCAAATATATAATTTTTCATTGAGTAAAAATTTCAACAAATTTAATTCAGATCAATCATCTACAATCTAAAGTTAATTTTATTTTAATTTAGTTAAGAAAGATCAAACATTATGAAAAACTACTCCTACTTTCCTCCATTGTGATGTAATCATCAACTTGCATCTTAGGATGATTGAGGTATGGATAGTTATAGAGTAAGGTTCAACTTTTCAACACTTACAAAAGAATTAAAAAAAAATAAAGAAAGAAACTATAAAGCAAAAAGAGCAAAGCTTAATAGAGGTATTGTGAATATTGGTAACTCACTTTTTTAATTTTAAAATTGACACATCCTTGCTTCAAAATCTTAGTGTTCAAAGATGAAAACAAATGCAAAATCTCTACATTATTGGAATATTTTGAGAGTTTCTTTAAGGTCAAGTGACCTCAGTTTGCTCTACTCTCCCGGCTTAATAATACACGAGTCCAACCAAGAAATGGAATGATTTCCACTAAAAATAAAAAAAACCCGCAATACCCAACTGAAGTCTTCGATGGCTAAAATGGTTATTTATACTTTCTATACTTGTACAAATGAAAAATGACGTATATGATTTGAATAAACCTCACTTTTCAACATGTACAATGTCAAAAGGATAGAGGGAGTGAAAATGAAAAGTTTATTAGAGATTGAAGGGGATGTAACCCAAAACAACTACAGGAACAATAAGCCTCGTAGACACCTCTCTAGACAAAAGCCTTCGATACACTTCCTTCCTAGAAAAAAATGATCACAAAAATCTAAAAAATTGCTCAACAAATTGGTTTACCACTCCCAAAAGTCCAACTATACAAAATGGACAAAATTTTATCCTTTAACTGAAAAAAAGGTTCCTCCACGCACTTTAAACAGACGACATACCTCTTCTTTACGTAGAAGCGTAAAGCAACGTCCTGCCTGGCCCGCTCTTGCAGTCCTCCCAGCCCGATGAATGTATGTCTTTATATATGCAGGCACATCATAGTTGATGACATTTCTCACCCCTTCAACATCCATTCCACGAGTCATTGCATCAGAAGAAACAAGTACTTCTATTTCCCCTGCCCGGAATGCCTTCAATGTCTTGCTACAGAGCAAATTTTCACTCTCATTAGATTTCAATCTGGTTTAGACTAATTCATGATTAAGCTTGAGGTTTATAGCATAAAAGATTACAGATGACAATCAGAAATAAGAGAAGCCAAAGGTTGGACATGTGCTTCAAAAGTTAGAGAACTAGTGTTCCCAACTTCCCATAGAACAATTTTACCCTGCTGACCTACCATTTATACAGCATTACACTAAGGGTGTGTTTGGGAAGTGAAGTTTTTAGCCAAAAAGTAAAAAAGCCACTAAAAAAGCTAAAAGGCCAAAAAACCATATTAAAAAGTTAAAGATTCATTCTCATTCTCTCTACTTTTTGCACGTTTTTTCATAAAAAGTCAAAAAGCCATTCCCAAACACATCAATTTTTTTCACATCATATTTTAGCCCAAAAAAACACTAAAAAGGTAAAAAATGTGGGGCAGTCCATATAATTTAATGTTCTTTATCTCCCTATTTTCCGTCCAACATAAATTATGAAAGCTCTGACAATAATAATTTATCATTTACATTAATATATTAACCCTGACTGATATTTTCTACTTCAAGTGGAAAGCAATTCTAAGTTTAAGATAACAGCACCCATATAATTGAAGACCTTTCATCTTCCATTAGTTAGCAATTAAAATAAAGGAAATATACACACGACACCTTTTAAAAGAATTCTTCAATCACTGATAACCCAAAATGCCATATTTCTATACAAAACATCAGACTCCTTTTCTTGTACACTAGCTAATGTGTATGGAAAAACGCACAGGCATGCGTATACACACAAAAAGTGAGCAAATCAAATTCTTAATATGAATTTGAACAAAATTGCTCATGCCCTGTGTGCAGATAGTCAATGCTCACAAAAATCTAGTATTTTATAGCCAATGGCACCTAGTATTGGGTAGAGACTGGCCATATAAATTCTTGAATACAAAATTAAACAATTTATAAGAGTCAGACTTCAGGCTTTCATTAGCTAGAGATATGAAAATTAAACAATTATACGATCCCTTTTGGTCTTTGGATGTGGCAATGCTATTTTGTGGTGTATTAGTCCACCCCCATTCATGTGGACCACATGCTTCTATGTTCTATAACACAAAAGCATCCACAGTTCAGGACAAAAATTGTAATCATGTATAGAGAAATGAATGAATTAAACGTGAACTACATGTATAAATATTACCGATCAAGTAGACTAACTCAGATATTACCTTCTTACGAACTGACGCTGAAGACCCGAATATTCCTTGATCTTGATTTGTAAATCACCAAAGAAGTTCAGTAAGGTGCAGAGTCTGTGGGTTGACTCCACTGACGATGTGAAAACAATGCACTTCTCCCCTTGCAATGTTTGGAGAAGGGCTACTAAATACAAGGGTTTAAGCTTTGATTCACATATCTGCACAGAAGATTGGGAGGAAAATGCTCATAGAACATCCATGCAACAATTTATTGGGGAATACTAACAATCTTTTGGAAGGTGAAGTATAACTACGTTTCACATTTAAAAATAGACCAATCAGCTAAAATCCCACTTAAGTTCACAATTTAATGATAAAAAGTGTCTCAGTTTGGTCCCCCAACCAACCTTCATTTGTAGATGCCTTTAAAGCAAAGGGTAAATATGAAAATTCAATTAAAAAGTTACTCTTTTAATCCCCATAGCAAGAGCTGTCATTTGGTCCTCAATATTTAAATTTTTGATAACCAGGTGTTCGGACCAGCTTACGCGCACACACCTCGACTAATCCTGGGGCCCTGAAGTTAACGACTAGGCAAACCTCCAGTTAAATTTTGGTCATCAATGTTTAAATTGTGTCAATTTAGTCCCTAAAGTATAAAAAGTTTTCAATTTGATCCTTCAATCTAATTGTCTCTCTTCATTTGAACCAAGGGTAAAGCATGAAAGCCATAAAATACATATCAGCAAAAAGCGGGTAAAAAGAGAGAATATCTTTGGAGGGAAATATTCATGTCATTCAATAAGTATAAAATATATAAAAATATATTGGACGATGCACTACAATTGCAACAAAACAATGCCCCAAAAAACTTCTCGACAAAAAAAATTGGCACCGACGAGGATCTCATTCATCGTGGAAAGTAAGCTTTGGGCAACAAAAATTTTTTTCTTTTTTTTTTGGGATCGCAACAGTTACATTTTCTTACAGTAGCAAGAATATTTCCCTCCAAAGATGTTGGCTCTTTTTTCATTTTTTGATTATATGTATTTAATATTGGGGAAATTACAAATCAGCCCTATTTTTTCAAAATAATTACAGAATCATGGAAAAGTTTATAATTTTAATCATTGAAGTTTACAAAGTTTACCATTAATCAGAATTTTTTTTTTTTTTTCTTGAAAACCCACTGATTTGTTATTTCCCGTTCAATATTTATGGTTTTTCACATTTTACCCCTATTTCAGACAAGAAGGGAGAAGAAAATGGAATTACGTAGGGGACCAAATCGAAACACTTTCTCATATATTGCCGACAATTGACACAATTTAAATATTAGGGACCAAAATGTCACAGATTGCAAACTTTGGGGACTTAAAAGAGTAATCCTTTTAATTAAATTTGCACATTTACCCCTAACTTTAACAACATCTAAAACGAAGTTAGGTTAGAGGACCAAATCGAAACATTTTTATACATTGGAGATTAAATTAACACAATTTAATCATTGGGGACAACAATGACACAAACCCGATACTTTGGGACTAAAAAGGTATTTAACCCTTATATTGATGTAACAAGATACACTATTGTGATTGTAGGTATAAATTTGTTATATTATAAGATGGTCTAGTATATGAGTATTAGGTGTGTGTGTGTATCCAAACGTTAGACATTCATAAATTTAAATATTAGGATCTTAGGATACATATCCAAAATTGGATATGGGCACGGTGACGCGTCATATACACACTTATATATATTGCACATTATAAAATATTCTCAAATGAGATATTGTAAATTGTGTAGAAATATATTAGAAATTAAATAGGATTCAAGAACAATATAAAGTTCTATATCTAATTCATGTGAGGCTAAAAATATTGTTTTGTTAGCAAATGTGAGTTTTTTATTTTTTATATATTTCAACAAAATAAAGGATCCGAGTGTCTAAATTAGATATGAGTATTGGACACATATCCCACACCCTTACCCATGTAATATCTGGTGGACACGAGTACTCTGGGGGATATAGAAGAGTCCATGTAATACAGATTGTGATTATTATGCTATGGAATATGTTATTCAATTTTAATTAGTGTTATGTTACATTAAATAATCATATATATATAACATACACTTTTTTTTTCTTTTTTTTTGAGGGGGAGGGGGTTGTCTTCCATGTGTCGTGTCTCGCATTTTTTGAAAATTTACATGTGGACGTGTCTATGTCCATGATTCTTAACTTAGAAAGCACGGATACATATATAGACACAAACACAAACACAATAGGGATATGTCAAAAAAAAATTATATATTTTATTTGCTATTTATATTAATATTATTACATCCATAAATAATCAAAACTAATGAAACTACCATTAAAAAAAACAAACAAAAGTAGATTTAAATAAGCCAAATACTAGATTTGTGTTGCATAATTGCATTACACATTCCAGAAATTATTAAAAGCCTTTCTCTCAACTTCACAATTGTATTTAGATCTATGTTGCATTGTCAATGGTTTGATATGAGTTTTATTTTTTATTTTTTAAATTCAACCCTCATGTTTCCAAATATTATACTAAAACCCCCGAAATTAGATTTGAAAAATTAAAATGACCCTGTTGTGTCTCGAAGCATGACCTGACAAGTCCCCCAAAAAATATTATTAAAAAAATGCTTCTAACACAACTACAGCACTTACTTTGAAGTGTCAATACTTCATAGTTCTTATCTAACCAATCTCCATTAAGTCTCATAGAAAATGTTGTTTCCCATCCTTATTCCAGCCGTGTTTGTGTCTTAAACATGTCCGACATGGCTACGGCACCTATTTTGAAGTGGTGGTGCTTCATAGTTCTTAGCTAACCAATCTCCATTCCATCTTATACAAAATGCTGTATGTTACAACTAAATAAAAATTACTCTTAGCACAATAGTCTCCTCAATGAGTATCAAATCATAAAACTATGGTAATATAAGAAGTATGAAATTTAGGTTGTGAAGTTATTGAACTTAGGCCAAGTCCTAAAAAATATAAACAAAAAAAAAAGGCAAAAACATAAATGAAAACCAAAAGTAAAAAATAAAAACAATAAGAGACAAAACAACAAAATATCCGTCTGTTCAAATAAATTTGATGTGCCATTTGATTTTAGTAACCATAAAAATTCATGCCAAAAATGAGATTCAAGGTGGACAAGCCATACTAAATTTAATCAGAATAAAGAAAACAGATCACCCAATTAAGGATGTAGATTTGCAGAGACTCAAGAACTTGCACATCTTTGATATGATCTCAAGCCATACCAATGCTTCTTGATTTCAGTTTTTCAAAATCAAAACCACTTCAACAAATAATGTTCAGGAATTACAGATTTAGCTTCTATTTTAAACATGACCAAACCAACAACTGTAATAGACATTTTGATTCAAAACCTTGTGTCATGAATAGAGTTATGACTCCATTTTTAAAAGATCAGCATGCAAGCAAAATGACAAGCTTTAGCAGCATAACTTTCTAAATTGCAACCTTTTCTCATACATGGTGCCTGAATAATTTTCCCAATGCATTAAAATAAATAGTTTTTTGTACATGATGCCAAAATAAATTTGAGTCTTGACTCACAATGCATTAAAAGAAAACAAACTTTTTGGTCAAAAGCAAAAGTTCTCAAATTTTGACAGAAGTTGCTCTTTGGTTGGCATCTCTGCCATTGCAGGTCTTATTTACACACCCAATAAGGGTTGCAAGATAAATCAAGCTACTTAAGCTTGGCCCATGATTTGCTCAATCAGAGGTTAACTCATGATTGCTCATGAGATAAACAAGCCAAGCATCATCATTAATTTGTTAATTTATTGAGCTCAATAAGCCTATCAGGTATCCCAAGCTCGGGCCAAGGTTAGTTTAACTAGGTCTGTTGAGATTGCTCATAAAATAAATGAGCTGAGCTCAAACTTAAGTTTCAAGTTCATTAAGCCAAACTTAAGCTACCCACTACTTAGCTCAACTCACCTCATTAACAACTCTGCATTCGAATCATACAGCCAAAATGCGAATGCAGTAAAGAGCACATGTTACAACCCACGAGATTTAAAATGACCAAAAGCATTTATACAAAGTATGACATATTTACTAGTATAGTAATGAGATCATACCAATTTGAAAGATTCTAGTTGTTCAGGGAGCTGATAACGTCTTTGCCCAGTTGTCAACAACAAAGGGTGATGCAGATCAAGCTGGGCAAGCTTGCCTGGATCTTGGGTTAGCGTGGCAGATAGAACCATCTTCACAAGCCTAGGGTAAGATTTGCCCTTAAATCCCCTTTCAACACCACTACAACAAATTAAAATAAATTATAAGTACAAGCTAACTGTCACATGGGAAAGAAATACTTCACCGAACATTTGAACAAAAATTAAACTGAAAAATTGAAGAAACAGTAAGTCTCCACAAATGCCTACAAGGATCTGAAACTCCCCATCTTTAATCCAGTCGTAAAACAATGATATCAAAGTACACATGAGTCTCAAAGATCCCTAGTGGACAATTTTAAGTATCAGTATGGTATTAAACTCATCTGTGGGTTCCAATACAAATTGTTTAGTCCACAAAATTTCCAAGAGTATGAAACACACATTCGACCATTGCTTATCATGGTTTCTGAAGAGTGAAGACCGCCATAATTGGCAATTCACCAGTAAACCAACAGTTGCCATATATGATAGGATCATGGATACCTGACTGCAGTTTCATCTGCAGGTGTATCCAAAGCATGCAATACCAAGCAATACTATTGTCACTGACCAATTACAACCATGCCTGTGGTCATGCCCAATGCTGACAAAATTTTAATTACTACAAGAAAGGAAGTAAAAGGAATTAGAACTCACAATCTCCTTATGGTTTTCAAGGAACCAAATGGGGAAGAAAAGAAAGTGTTGGCATGAGGGAAGAGACTTCCAACACTAGATTGGATTAATTGAAGAACAGTAGGCAGCCAGGATTGGTATGCCTCCCTGAGTAATCGATCTGTTTCATCAACAACCTGAAAAATTGACCTCGTCAAAAGATTGTTTTCTAAAGAAAATTCAAATTAAAAGCAATGGATGTTAAACACAATGCTTTTGATTGCTGAAGTTCAATTTGTTCGTTATAATTTTTTATTCTTCCATTGATCAACCATCACAGCAATAAGATACCACCAGAAGGACAAGCGATGACGACTGCAATTTATGAAACACATTGACAGAAGCATTTGGTGGTATCACGAATTTTAAGTATGGACTCTGGAAAAATCATAAAATTGTAATCCAACTGCAGCAGCATAATATGTAAACAAATATAGGTTCATTAACTTAATTACAGTATTTAGCACAACTCCAAAATATGTAAATCCAAGTTGACTAAAGCTTGCTTGTAGGAAATAAACTCGCTTTATAAGTTGAGATACAGCTAATCAATAGAAATCCATTAAACACTTGAGTCGTTAACAAAATATTCCAATCTAATGAAATATATAACATATTTGAAACCATTATTTTCAGAAAATGGAATGCTGCGGGGAATAAAAGTTACATCAGAATTATATGTGAAAGGTGAAATCAACACAATCTCTTACCAGATAACAAAGATGCTCAAGTGTAAAACCTTTCGTGGAATTTATATGATCCATCAGCCTGCCAGGAGTAGCCACCAAAATGTCCACTGAACTTTCTAAATCCAGCAAAAAATCTTCTGGGTCATAACAGATACCTGCCTCAAGCTTAGGTCTCTTAATAAGTTCAGAAATTTCATCAGCAATTGAAGATTGACCAACTGCCAAACCAACAGATAAGCCCACTGCAGGTGCAATAGCAGCAAAGACTTCCTTAACCTGAAACCCCCAAAGAAAAAGAAAAAGGCAAAGGAAAAGGAAATAGATACCTTTCAATGGAGCATTAAAATAGACCTTGATACAATTCCCCTCTAGTATTCATAACATTCACATTAGTCCACTTGCTTTTCAAAGGATCAATGTGATTGTGGGTAAGGAAAGAACAAGGGGTAAATCTAGAATTTCACATGGAACACAATTAGGACATCATGGAGTGAAGATTTAGAAGGTTTTAAGTCTTTATTTGTGTTTATTATAATTTAGTACACTACTGAACAGATTTATGCCATTATATTAGGTTTTCATAGTTGGAGGTTGGTAATTGCAATAATTGTTGACCATGAGTAGTAGTTATAGTGCATGGATCATAAAGTGGGTCAAGTAACGTTACTTGAATTTTATTTGCAGTCCTAGTTGGTCTAGAATATTTGTACTTCATTTATTACCAGATCATCACAATATAGAATTTGCAGAAGTCAGACAAAAAAATAAAAAAAGGGGCAGATGTTGAACTGATCACAATAAATGAATTAAAGGAACTAACTAAATAATGAAAAAATAATCACAAATATGATAAGCCTAAAGATAGTATTGACTAAACATCAAATCAACATACTATTTCGTTGAACCATCATTGGAAACATGAGCTCCCCTTTCTTTTGGAGTACCCAACAACATGAATCCAATTTTCCTATTTAAGGACCCAAAGAAACATCTTCAACTTAGGTGATTTCTCAAGTTTAAATAACATTACATACCTTCCTCTCCCCTTTCCAAATCCACCAATTACCACCATCTTTCATCAGTGCCATGAAGGACCTTAAGGAACATGTTTTAATTGTTTTAAATATTCCTCCCTTGTTCAAACACTCTCTTATGTACTTCCAGATTTATCGTTAATGCTCCTTCCCTTGTTTATTAAATTGCTCATTTCTAAAATAAGCTTCATTAATTTTTCCCACTCCACCTCGCAACACCCTCACCTCATACATTTCTTAGGAATATCACTTAAATTACATCCCATCCCATTTTTTTCAAAATATGTGAATCTCATACCAATTCACAAACATGTTCCCTCTTTTGCATGTGCATATAATTTTGTAGGCAGGACCAAAAAAATTTAAAATTTGATAGACAATATATTCTTTCATCCCTCTTTCATTTTATTAGTTAAAATGGTCCCCTTTTTCATGGTGAATAGTAAAAACTCAAGCTGAAAATCACGGAGAGGAGGATCCAACACCAATCTCACCCAGTTTGTGCAAATTAAAAGTGGAGGTCAGGTGCATAGTATTCTAACCTTCCAGTGCCTCGAATTGCCAGGACAGCCATTAGGCAATGGCAGTTTAATTAAAACGATCCTTTGACAGTCTATCTAACCATCAACCTTATAATGTCCCACATCCAATGAACAAAGCTTTAGAAGTTCACTAGGAACACCATGTGATATAATGATCAGAACACCAATTCCAAAACATGCATACAGATTTGCATGTAGAAAACACCTATCTCAATCACATGAGATGTGTCTTTATAAATGTAACGAAAATCAGTGTATTTTCTCATGAATTTTAACAAACAACTAAAAACAAAACAAATACAACAGTACTCAAACATATTCTTAAGGTTATAAATTGTTCAATCAACTTTGATACTGCAAGACAATTGCGAGTTCATATATCTAACTCAAGCTCGGGGAAAAAACACAGATAGTTCCATGATTATGAGATGAGAATTAACACATAATGAAGAAAAGATACATGCCCAATATGTGCATGTGTTTGAGTGAGAGGTTGATGGCAGCAATATCCCTTTAAGTAGAATCACCAAAAGATGTGCAAAAATGGGAAATCGATAAGTAAAGGTGAATGTATAACCTGCACAGCTAAATCACGTGTGGGTAACACCACTAAAGCACGAAGACATCTAACTGCACGAGTTGACAGCATTTGCACTATTGGCAAAGCATAGGCTAGCGTCTTCCCACTTCCAGTTGGTGAATTTATACAAAGGTCTCGCTCACAGGAACCAGGTCCAATTGTCTCTTGCCAGACTGCGACTTGCACTGGAAAAAGGGAACTAAAACCCATATTCTCCAAAGCCACCTCTAGCCTAATATAAGAACAATTCACAACTAACCATAACCCACAAAAATACAAGCAATATAATTCAAGGGAGTAACAGAGTGAAAGCCATTTTACAGTAATCAAATAGGTACTCAAAATTGAAGCTCAATGTCAAGCTCCAGGGGAAAAAAAAAAGTTCCTTCAAGCTAAAGAAAAATGATGCACAAAAACCTGTGTGTAAGAGTCACAACAATAATTGAATTATAAAGTGGGTGAAAAGCATCGTACATTTTTGCCTATATATCAAAGGTCTTTAAATGGTTAAGGCCTTGTTTGGCATATACTTAAAAAGTCAAAAAGTCACTATTCTATTTAAGTCACTATTCTATTTAAGTCACATCACCTCTCTACCACATCACTTCAAACTCAACCCATACTCAACCCATATTTCATAAAAAGTCAAAAAGTACACTTATTTAGAACATCCCAAACCACAAGAAAAGTTTATCATTAAAAAAATTGGAAGTCCACAAAACTTCATAAACACCAAATTATGTGCTCCTTTTAATATATTAAAATATAGATGTTAAAAATGTAATAAATTTAAATTACAACGTAAGGTTTATTTAAATAAATAGCAGAGTGAATTTTTATTGTGAAATGTCATTTTATTTTTTATTGACTAGAAATTCAAAAATGGGCATGATAATATTTAAGAAAGATGAGTTATATTTAAATGAATTTTTCATTAAAATAATTTCTCACTAAAGTAAAAAGGTGACAAAGAGCCCCTCTAGTCAATTTTTTAAAATCAAGGGTAAATTACACTAACACCCACTTGAGGTTTGTTTTTACTACAAATTCCCCTCATGTATGGAAAATTTCATTGCATTCCTTGAGATTCCAAATCGCATTACATTTAGCGCCATTTTGTTAATGGGGGATTAGGTCAACTAACGACTTTGGATGACATCAACATAAAAAATTATAAAAATACCAATTTTAACCTTACTTATCCAAACCTAATCCCTAACCGAAACCCAACCCGAATTACCTACCCCATAACTAGTAAACCCTAAATATACACTGACGAAAAGTTTGAGGGGAGAAAAAGAGAGAGAAGTATGAGAAAGGAGAACGAAAGGGAAGGGATCTCATGTCCACACACAGCCATGACATTTTCAAAGGGAGAACGAGGATCACGACAACCACGATCCACCTCTATGGTGCTCTAATGTTGTGATGTTTCTCCTCAAACACGAGCCTTGTCGATCAGAGCTACTTGTTGGTTCTCCTCCACAACCATGCTTATTTCAAAGTGTGAACAACAATAGGTGATTTACCCCCTCCTCTCTCTCTTTTCAGGTTAGTGATGTGGGTGGCGAAATAGGGAGGGAGATGGTGTTACAGGACTAGTGATGGTGTGGATTAGGTTTTCGGTGGAGTGGGTGGCCAATGGAGAGTGGATTGGGGTCTAGATGGGATGGATTTAGGGTGATTAAGGAACAATTGTAAAGGGGCGCCAGGTGTTCAAATAATACTCGAGATAGGTGATACCATGATGGCGATGCTGGGTAATGGTGTAGGTGATGGTAGGTATATGGTAAGAAATTTTTCCAATTTATAACTCAATGGAACCCTCTTGGGCACCATTAGTTGCTTCATGCTTTTTGTTTTGTTGTAAAATTTTTGAATCAATTGAAGAATTGAACTCTCAAAGCTAATAAATAAAGAGATGGGCCAAGAAGCATGGACACGTGACACGACATGGATACAACACGGACACACCCACAAGCTAATTTTCAAAGAATGCAGGACACGACACGTGGGGAACATGCACAAAATATATAATTTTATATATTTATTATGTCATAGATATGAATATATCATTCAAAGATAATAAAAAAATGTAATATAACAATTATTTTAAAATTTTACATTGTTTTTTTCTTTTATTATTGTATCTTAAGTTATTTAGATCAAACTTATAATTAGTTTCATGCATGTCTAGTTGGTGGACACATGTGTTTAAGAAATGGACACAAGTGTCCGAAGAGTGTCCAGACCTAAAAACTTTTAAAAAAATAGGACACATTTTGACAAGTGTCAAGCTCTTGTCGAAAAGTGTCCAACGAGTGTCTGTATCCTACACAAACATGACACGGATATGCCACCTTCTTAGAAGTGTGTGCTTCTTAGGAGATGGAGTATTTTATAGGTTGTGGCTATGGTTGGGTGGAGGCACAACAACAAACAGACATAACAATTTGTTTGCATGGAAACATATGTGCTTGTTTAGCTATTTATTGCAAAGCAAATGCATTACATTGATGTTGCTAGACATAATCAAATAGCCAACCATGTGTTGTCAAATAGCCAACTTTCTAAATATTTTTAATTGATATGATGTATGAACAAGGTGTCTGTATAGATGGGAGTACCATTGGTGGGTGGCAGCAATGGTGTTTTTGGGGATGATGGTTAGGGCTAAGATGGAGACTAGAGAGAGAGAATAAAATTGGGTCTTGTTGAACGGGAGGAAGAGAGAAGGGAAGAAAGGTAAAAGGTCATTTTATTTTTTATATTAGTGGTGTTAATAGACAAATTCTCATAAGGGGGCCAATGTAATGTCTAGAATTTGAGGGGGAGAATTTGTATTATTCATAAACCTCATAAAGTGTCAGTATAATTTACCCTAAAATCAACCTATTTTGCCTTAAATAAGTGAAAATAAGCTTAAACTATTTTACTACAAATTATATCAAATTGTTATCTCAACTTAATTAAAACTAAAAGTTGAAAGTAGCAATATTTAAGTTAATAACAAACAGCCACATTCTTCAGTCACACCAAGTCAATAATAGCCATGTGCATTTTATTAAGGCTCTTTATAGTCTTTTTTTAATTTGAAATTTTATACCAATATATTTGGTGTAGCTTCTGCTTAATAGCTTTAGAAATAAATAAATAAATTGAAAAATAATTGATTAGCAAAAAACTAGAGGTGAATGATTTTATCTTCTGTTTTCTAATTTTCAACTTTCAACTTTCCAAAAGTTACACCAAATAGGCTCAATATTTCAAATAGAATCGAGTTGCACAACCAAAACCATAGTAAATAGCTGACAAATATAAATCCTAGTTGCACAAACTCTTCCGAGGAAGTGGGGAGAAAAAAGACAAATTTAAACCTAATCCGTGAAGAATGTACTGCTAGAACCCTGGGAACCAACCATACCTGATGACAGGCGGAGAGATCCCATTTGCTATGCTAATACATGCTAATAATTTCCAAATTATATAGGCTCGCTCCCCCTAAGTTTGTGAAATAAATTAAATGCTTATCTTGTCTATTGCTTTATCACAAAAATATTATTTTGTTGTTGTCTCAAAAAATAGAATTGCAAAATCTCTTATTTGTGACAAAATTGCAAGTATAAAAAATGAAATGTAATTTTCTTGAGAGGTCAAAGGGATGGGTTCAATCCAAACCAAAGAGGAAGAAGTTCTCCTTCTGGTTGTGCCCTTCTGTCCAAAAGTACAACAAAATCAATCAACAATTTTTTTAGTTTGTAAATAAATGTGAACTTAAGAAAAAAAAAAATGCTTTCTATGTACATGTTTCAATGTTGTTTGTAGATATTGATGTTCATGATCCTTTCTTTTTAATATTTATTAGTATATAAGGCTAAGGTAAATTCCTGGGTCCTTCCCTCCCTGCTGACGACGAGAGGAACAAATCGAAGAAAAACTCTAATGTTCTATTTGGTTCATTGAAATGAGACGAAATGGAATGAAATGGTGATTCCTTAGGCTGCCGATTACCTTAAAATGGTAAAAGATGATTTCATTTGTAATATATTTGTCTTTTATTTTTTTAGTCTAACCAAATATGGGAATGAACATTTTGATGTAATGATCAATTCATTCCAATGAACCAAACACTTGCCTAAGCAAAAGCAACAGAGATGGATATGTAGAGAGATGTCAGAGGAATAGAAAATGTGATAGCAATAGAAAATTTTATCAATTCCTCAAATTATTCAGCTCTTCACAAATTTAATTAGTTTGTGTTAAGAATTATGAAAGATAAACAACAAAACACATACATAACTATATACACGGAGAGAGAGAGAGAGAGAGAGAGAGAGAGAGAGAATGTGTACCTGGGGTCAAGAAAAGGTAGGAGATTAAGAGGGCATTCATGGAAGAGAGTAACATCAATGGGAGTTCTCATCCATGGGAGTACAGGCACGCTCTGCTTTTTGTTATGCTCCGATGCTTCCTCCATTATCTCTTCTTCTGCTTTCAGGGTCTTCTCAACAAATACTACCAAAACCTCCCTAAACCCTAATACTCAAACCTCTGTAATTAAACCCTTATACGCACCTATAGAGAGGCAAATAAATATATATATATCGGCAGAGTAGAGAGAAGAAGAAGTGAGAGCTGGAAAAGGATTTTGCAGCAAATAAAGAGGGGCGCCGTTGGCGGGACTGCGACAAAGTTCTTAGGGTTGGTTTGGCACGTGCGTTGGCATTTTTTTTTTTTTTTTGGATAAAAAAAATCTCGTTGAATTAATTTTTTTGACTTTTTAATTTTTATAAAATAAATAAATAATTATAATTTAAATATGAAATTTTATCATATTAATTTTTTTAATTTATTTTATTATTTTATAATTATTTTTGTTTAAGATTAAGTAGGACTGTTCAAAAATTCATTTAAACCGGTAATCTGGACCGAATCAGACCAAATGGTACGATTTGGTTCGATTCTATTAAGAATTAGTTCAATTTCGATATAAGAAATATGAGAACCATAAAAACAGTTCGATTAATAGATTTTATAAAAAAATTACGATTCAAACTTAACCGAATCGAATTTTAAAAAATATATATATAATATCAAGTTTTATTTTTATTAATTGATTTTTTTGTAATTTTAATGATATTAGGATAATATAAATACTTAATGTTGAGTAATGTCTTAATACTATTAGTTTTTATCATTAGTTAAATATAATTAGTTTGAGTAATTATTTTATTAATATTAATCATTTATTCTTGTAAATAGAAAAACCAAACCGTTATTTAGTGTGGTTCTAATCTGATTTTACAAAGATAATGATCTGATCTGATTCTATCATTAAAATTGAATCGATTTAATTTTTAACAACAATGATTCATCCCACTAAAAACATCACCACTAATAGCACTAATGTATTAAAAAAGTAATAAATAAATAAAAAAAACATAACTTCAAGACCAAAACATCACATCATTTATGGCGGGACCCACTACCACCTAATTAGTGGGAGCACTAATTAATGGGAGCAAACATTTTTCAATTTTTAAATTTTCTTAAAATTAAATCAATTCAAACCGTGTAGACCCTCAAATTAAGATGTCGAAAACGGATCACGGTCAAGATCGAACCTAGCCGATTTGGTGAAGTGATTATAGTGGTGTCCCACTACCAAAACGACGTCGTTTTAACGGGGAAAACCAAAAAGGACTGAGACAGAGAGGGAGAGAGAGTACACCCCCAAAACCTCCATTGTTGATTGTTTAAAACTCAAACAAACAAAATTGAATCAGTTTTGGATCAGAATTCTTAACCCTGGAGATTTTGACTCAGAAAAATCGTTGCAATGAGAATTGCATTGCATCAGGCTCAGGCTAACGCCACCCTCTTTGTCGCTAAGTTCTTTGGTTCGGTTGTGTCAGCCTCATGTCGTCCTTCGTCCCCAACGTCCTCGTAATTTCCTCGGATTTCTTCAGATCCCTAGATCTGCATTCGGCTAGTAAAGTGAAGGAATTCAATGAATTAACTGCGAGATCACAACCGATCGCCGATCTCCATCTCTCTGCGGAGCAGACGGCCGCCGGTGGGAGACTCAATCGCCGTCATCGAAGGAATCAGAAACGACGACGTTGATGGCGTCGTCGACACTTCATCTGCGGCGACGACGAACTTCTTGCTCAGCCCCTCCTCCCTGTCTCTTCCTCTTTAACATTTAAAAAGAATCCTTTCTTGTTTGTCCAATTCAATTTTAAATATCAATCATTTTACTACAACCAGTTCATTTATTTGGCATGCAACATACCACGAGTATACACACTACCACCATTTATAGCTAAAATAAAGAGCATGGTTGGAGTAAAAATATAAAACAGTTGATAGGCAAAATAAAATATATACTTTATAGTAATATTCAGATAGGTAAAATGCCTACTACCGTTGGAGATGCTCTAACATCCCTCAAGGTATATAGCCAAATATAGTCCAACCATAATAAGATACTAAGTAAATTATGCCCCATTCTCATCTATCTTAACATTATTAATCCATTCAATGTGACTAATATGCTAATAGTGTCACATTCTCCGACATCTATCAGCCTCAGCATGAAAGGGCAATTGAGCAACTACAATTTCCAACAAAAACCAACTACGAGTCATCAAGTTCCACAACATGATTTACGAGGCTCTAACTAAGAGGAATCGAAACCTATCTCAATACACTACGCTTTACCGATGGCTAGCTAGAAGGAAAACAGAACCTCCATATGGCCCCAACAACTCACACGCTTTACTAAGCACAAACCGGAAGGTAAGCGAACTCTATCTCTATACACCATGCTTTACCAGTCGTTATTTAGAAGAAATGTAGAACCTCCACATAATTTACCGAGCGCAAACTAGAAGGAATCGAAACCTATCTCAAAGCGTCACGCTTTGTCTGTCACAAACCAGAACGAAACGGACCCTTCATATCGTTTGATAATTTCCATAACATTCTAAATTTCAAAATAAATCAACAACGCGGGATACATAAAATATATTCAACAACAATCAATACCATCATCCACTGATAGCCAAGAACAAAACTCTAAACAATATCTAGCACAATTCTCACGAATTGAAACAAATGAAAATCTCATAAAGTTTCCACAACTTTAATATTATCACAATGTCTAAGTTTGTCATCAACACATCATCACAAAGCATGAATTCTACACTTGATCACATTTATCCCCATCATCTACAATTACAACATAATCAATCTCAGGACAACTATCTATTTACTCAACTTACATAAACACGAACCGCCATCATGTTAATTTCATAATTTAATACATTTCTGTAACAACCTCGACCTGTGATTAGCTGATTAACCATGATTAATTATGCCTAATAAGTAATTAAGGTGAAATTCTGAAGAAATTGCATGTGCGTCACATTATTTATGCTCATATTTGTCTAATGTAGAAATATCTATTTGTATTTCTGTTTCGTTTTGCGAATTTAAATCCTTATCGGCATCTGATTACGAAATTGACTTGATTTATGTGTTAGTTGGAATTTTTAGAACATTATGATAGGTTTAATTAAAATTCGATTCAGAACGATTAAATTAGAATAATTAATGTCAACTAATTAACCAACTCCTAATTAAGCCTATATAAGGCACCTATTGTACCTCCATTTATTCTTTTTCTTCATTTCAACACATCTTTAAGCTTACACACACAAACCAAACGTGGAAGAGAGAGAGAGAGGCAAGAGGAGTTTGAGCTCAAATTAAGAGGATTGCTAGAGAACTTAGAGATTTTGGCTTGGAACTTCCAACAGTTGATCATCTAGAGCATCATTGACAAGCCTAAGTAAGAATTCAACCTTTAGATTGTACATTTATGATGCGTAGGACATGAACTCTTGAGAATTATGTTGGATAATACAAGAATTGAGTTAGAAATGAAGAGAATTGAACCATATCATGCATGCATACATATATCATGAGTAGATTTCTAAAGAATTTTCACATGCATGTGTTTCTCTAGACTTGGTTTTGAGAAGTCATCACATTTATTATCATTTGACCTTAATTAATCGAACGACCACTCTAAGGTCTTGCACTTCCGCTTGAGTGACCAGAAGTCCGCTCAAACGTGAAATGCAAGCTCCCAGAAGTTTTCACATTTTGCAGATCGCTCGAGCGACAGAAGTTGCACTCGAGCGGGGACCTCAATCTCACGCTCGAGCAAGCATTGAGAGGCCATCGGGCGGAGAATTCACATAACTAGTATTTTTTCAGAGTTTGCAGACTGCTTGAGTAAAGGAAGTTATGCTCGAGTGGCCCCTCACATGTTTGCATGTCCGCTTGAGCGAGAGAAGTTACACTCGAGCATAACCCCTGTTTTCAGCAAGTTTTGTTAAAAGTTCCAAAGTGTATTTTTGGCATTCAGATTGCATCCTAGGCATTCCTAGGCCATGATTAATACACAATAAAAAGGTAAGACCTAAAAACACACTACAATGAAATGAAAGAAATTAAGTACCAACCGAGTGTGTGTTTCATTATGTGTTTCTGTTATGTGTGTGTAGGTCACGCGCCATAAGTTGTCTGACTTGTCTGTTTTGCAAGTAGAGCCATCTATGAGTAATAACTCTATAAAGTTATGTTTAACTTTAATTAATTTATGATGCTATGAAATGATTAGTTTCCTGAAATGCGAAGTTTTGCATGAATGAATGATTGTCCAAATTTCTGAAATGTATTTGTCGCATCCTTAGCACAAGGCCTTTGCCCAGGGGTAATAATATCGTGGTCTACAAGTACAAGGCCCTTGCCTGGGACTAACAATACCGTGGTCTCATGGTCCTTGCCCGGGGTAACAATACCGTGGTCTCAAGGCCCTTTCCTGGGGGTAATAATACCGTGGCTCAAGTATGTTACAAGTTTCCCGGTACCGGAGGTTCCCTAATGGAACTGACAAGCATGATAACGCTAATGGATGTACCACGTATGATTAAGCATGAACTCTGATTTCTGTATATGATTTAAATAAGAATATGAATATGAACATGTTTACAATTAAAATTTGAATATGCATAAGACTCTGCTTCTAATAAGAATCTGTTTTTGATATAAACTCATGTATATGAATCTGTTATGGACATCATTCATTTAAACCCTTTACTCTCTTATTATTCACTGGGTTTCCGCTCATTATTTATATTATGCATGTAGATGAGCAGTAGTGTGACCAGGCCTAAGCTACTGCCTAGAATGTTTTGAATCAGCCAACCATGGTGCCTTCCGGGAAGGTTCCTTTTTGAGAAGTCAAGTTTTGTGAACCTATTGAAGATGTTTTGTTGTTTTGTTTATCTATATACTGGGCTAAGTCCCTTTTGTTGATGCTTGCACGGTGTTGCGAGACTAATGTGGACGTGTCGTCTTATGTGTATATGTTACAAAGCATCAAATTTTCTGTCCTATGTATATCTGCACAGCTCTATGGACTATATATATTTTGTGTATTTATTTCCGCAGCTCCTAATTATATGTTATTCTATTAAGAGACCTTTGGTAATCCAAGGATTACTGGCCGATTATGACGTTAAATCTATACGTGCGGGTTTGGGTCGTGACAGAGTGGTATCAGAGCACACGTGTTATACCACACACACGAGTCCATAAGAGCTATAGGATGACCTAACAAAAATTAGGGACATTTCATTTGCATGTGTGAGTATGTTAATTTCTGTGAACGCAAAAACTGAAACTGCATATGAACGTATGAAGTTGAAAAGCATGAACTGAAACTGTATACTCCAAGCATAGTGACAAGAATTATTGGCCTATGTTTTTTATTGCTTTGGTTACCTATAGCAACATGGAGAATGCAAGGGAAATTATACAAGTGAATCTTCTGAGGCCTGAATGAGCCGTATGGAATAGATGGTTGCAGCCCTGACTGAGGCAATAATGCAATAACAGAGACAACAACCTATACCTCTTCCACCTTCGCCGGTGCAAATTGAACTAGACAACAATGACATAATCAACCTCACTCAGAAATTCATGAAAATGAAACCACCAACCTTCTTTGGGGGTATTGAACCTCTAAAGGCAGAAATATGGCTACTGGAAATGGAGAAGCTATTTGAAGTATTCTCGTGCTCCGAGACACAAAAAGTCATTTTGGCCACCTACACTTTAAAAAATGAAGCTCGAAGATGGTGGTTGTTAATTCAAACTAATAATGGGAACATGACACGGGCACAATTCAATGACATCTTTTATGATAAGTACTTTCCTCTACGGATCGAAAAGTTTCTGAATTCCAAGAATTGAAGCAAGGCAGGGTGTCCGTAGTCGAGTATGAGGCCAAGTTTATTGAGTTGGCCAGATTTGCTGCTCATATGGTCGACACAGATTATAAGAAGGCCCAAAAATTTGAAGGGGGCTTAGACCTGAATGTGTATGATCGAATAGGCGTATTGAAATTGCCTACTTATATGGAAGTATTTGATAGGACATTGATGGCAGAGGCCATACTAGCAGCAAAGAGACAGACTAATGCTCCAATAACTGAATGGCTAGGCAAAAGATCTGAATCTATTTTTCGGAAGGGCCGCTCATCCTTTGCAGGCAAAAGGAAAAATACTGGATCGTTAAGTAGTTCAAGCCAAAGCAGTGGGTCTATGCCAATTTGTCCAGAATGTGGAAGAAAGCATAAGGGCACATGTCACCGTACATCTGGCGTTTGTTTTTGATGCGATAAGACAGGCCATATGATTAAAGATTGTCCGATGAGACTCGACACGACTAACCATCATGAGGCAAGTTCAACTAGATCTGCTCCTGCACCAAGAATGAATGTGAAGGCCAATAATGGGGGAGAAATTTTAAGAAAAGGCTGGGTTTTTGCATTATTACCTAGGGATCACTACTACAAAAATGCTTAAAGATCACACTTAAGGAAATTAAAACATGACACTTTTAATGAAAGTGTGATTAAAAAGATCAAATCAATATTTTAATCACACTTAATTTAATTAAGTGTGATAGTATATATTTTCTATGTCACTTTTTAATCAAATGTGATTATATCTCTTTTTTTTAATCACATCTTCTAATTAAGTGTGATCATATATATATATTTTTTAAATTTAATTTTATATCTAATATTTGCACATCCTTATTCTAAAGAAACAAGAAAGGCATCCTTATTTTGAATTTGAAGGAACCGACACACTCACTCACTCTCTCTCTCTCTCTAAACCCTAATCTCTCTCAATCGATCGAATCAACAATGATTCATCTCAGTGATTTCGATTCATGTCAGAGAGGGGGCGAGAGATTCATTTCAGAGCAATTTCGATTTTGATTTTGAAGTTCTCTCTCAATTTTGAAGTTCTGGCTCTCTCGGTTTCGAAGCTTCATCGCCACTACCGTCTGCACCGGCAAAAGTGAGCACCATCGTCTACTAAGGTGAGCACAGCCGTTTACAATCTCAGTTTCATATTCTCTTCCTTCCCATCAATTTTTCTCCTAGGGTTTGCAATCTTGAATCTTCTCCTAGGGTTTTCAATTAGCCATGTCTAATAATCTGCTTAACATAGGTACAATGTTGATTTGGTTGTGTAGATAAGGATCAAAAATTGGAATTAGAACGCCTTAGAGAGAAGGCAGTTGAAGAGATTCTATTCTATATATCTTCTCTCTTCTATGGAATTGCCATTATATATATATATATATATATTTTTTAATATAAATAAATGCTAGTCTCAATTCAGATTTGTGTGATGGAGGCCTATGTGATGGAGGCTTAATAGATTAGAAGGTGAGAGTGCCCACACTTCTAATCTCAACTCTAATTTCATTTTCTATATCTCTCTATATATATATATATATTTCAACTTTGTTTGCCCTACTGCTTTTGTTTAATTTTGGAGGAATGATTGAAATTGATTTTGGTGAGAATAAGCTGGTTATTTTGTGTGTTAATGCTATGAGTGGGTTAACAAATTGTTGTTGCTATCTTGCCATATTTTTAATGCATTTTGCTTAGACAAAATAAAGGATTTGAAGCTGAAATTGAATTACCAAAAAAATCTCTTTTTTTTTTTTGTAGTTGAATAATTGTACTACTAAAAAAAATTGAATTCCCCAAAATGGACCATTATTTTGGAACGGAGAGAGTAAAAGTCCAAAACCTCTCCATCTGCATACTTGTCATATGCTTGTGTGCAAAAGGCTTACGAGGTGTACTAAGGTGCATGGCTATGTGATACCCAAGCCTTTGGGAATTGTCTCCCAAAAAATGAAAGTCTCGATGTGTTTTGTTTTAGCCTTGCCTCGAGGAGAGCCTCAATGATGCTATTTAACACTTTGTATTTTTTTAACTACCTCCACCTCACTTGCAAATTGCAATCACTACCCTTGCCCATATAGTGTAACTACCATCGCAACATCTGCCATAACTATGCCATTACGCCGACCACTGACTCATTGTACAACTAGGTCATGTTCTCATTGAATTGAATTAGAAATTAGGAATCTACCATTGCTCCTCTAGCAGTTACTCTACAGAATTTCCACCTCTACCACACTGTTCTAATTACTCTGCAATTGTCCTTCCACTTTCTCCACAAGTCAACACCATAGCCTTTTGTTGAATTTTGCTTCACAACCACTGCCTAAACACTGCTGGAGTTGACTTCTTGAGGTAGTAGATCCAGTGGTTATGATTAGTTAATGTTTATATTTTAAACGTTTTTCCCCTTATTAATATCATACATACTTGATTTTGTTCCAAGCCTATAAGTTCAATCTATTTACCAATTTCAGACTATCATCGGAGAAATACTGTTCTAGAAAGTTAATCCTCCACATTGTTGATAAGAAACATTTTCTAACAGCACTGTTGGGTGCTATTAGTTTTATTGGGCTGAGAATATAGACAGTTACTTGGCAATCCCCATGTAAGTTATGTGAAGAAAAAGAGTTCTTTGGATATCTCAGACTTCCCTGTTTCAAAATGCCACATGCTATTTTCTTTGCCCATATACCTGAGCAGCTATGCCATAGTGCAAATGGTATACCTTTTTTTGGCTTTTTTGATGGTGTACAATATGCTATAGAATATTCAATTTAATTGCACTATACCCATAGGAGTGATTAAAATTGATAATTTTATTTTGGCAGTATATAATTTTTATCATTAATGCCTGAAATTTTTATTGCATGGGTGCAATGTGGTGACGTGGAACTTGAAAAGAAAATTGATGAGAAGATTGGCCAGTTCATCGATAGAGTAGAGAAACACCCAAGCAAGAGAAATCAGGTTTTTTGTTTACTACTGGATTGAAATTAGCAAATCATTTTGGTTATGCATGATGCACATGTAAAAAGTTTATATGGCTTATGGATGACTGTGAAGCTGATTCCCATGACTTGAATCCTTGTCACAACATTGGGGGCGGACACCCTCTATATTAATCCATTAGGGGAAATAATTGTTAATTCTAAAGTTACATTTTTGTGTGCAAAGCTTCGATTCATTGCCTTCTGTGGTGTCAGATACCTTTTATCAATCTTAAATCCAGACAACCTTGTTAGTATCATAGTAATGCATGCTGGCCATGGGATGGTGAAATTTGTTGTCTTGTCACTCATGGAACTTGAGAACCAAGCAAAGGAAAATCCCTTGTTCTACTGAAACATAAATGTCTTATAACTTCGTAATTTGATGTCAATTTACTCATACTTGTTGCCATAATATCAACTCTTAATTCAAATCAGCTGGTCGGTATTTGTATTTTTTTTCTGTGCAATTCTCTCTGTTTAGGACTAGAGCTTGTATTCTGAAGATGTTATTGTCATTTTTAATAATGATTCATTTAAATTAAGTGATAGATTGCCACTTGAAGCATTTATTAAGTGCACAATAGACTTAAACCATTTTGTCCAGACTGGGAAAGGATGTTTTGCCTTTAATACTCTGACTAGTTTTCTACAAAAATGATCTTTTTTCAAGTTTGAGATGCTTATCTGGAATGTGAAGCTTGTTGTTGATGTTGACCATTTATTATTTTGTTAGTGACAAGTGCTTGATTATGACCATAGTATCTCTTGTGTTATAGGGAAGCCACAAGATTACTTATACATTTATTCACAACAGACTGATAAAGCCAGTGATCCTCTGAAAATCAAATTGGAAGCAGAGAAAAGAAAAGACATAGTATGCATCTCTGTCATAAATGGTGATGGATTAGATGAATTCTGCAGTGTAGTTCAGGAAAAACTTAAATTAGTTGATGTCAATTTTTTCAGTGTCCTTCAGAATAGTTGTTTCTGTTGGTTTGTCTTTGACATGTGTTGTTGTATGGAAACTCTGTAAATTAGGAATTTGATGCAGGATTCATTCCAATGATTGGTAAAACTGTATTTGCAACGCACATGTATTGCTTTTGGTATATGCTTTACTATATCTCTATTTTTGGGAGTGCAGTTATCTATATACTTTGTGGTCCTTTGCTATTAGGTTGTTATTATAGCCAGAACAATTATAGCTTTTGCTCAAGCAAAGTATAATTGCTAATTGCTTTAAACAACTATACTCTGCTTTGGCAAAAGCCACTATTGTTCATGCAATAGGGTTGCCTTATTGCAAACGTAGTGACACTTGTTTTCATTTTTTTTTAGTTAGAATTCTCATGCCTATTAGTTAATGCGAACATACAACTACAAAAGATTATATAGAAATCAAGAACAGTCTCTACAAATAATTAGTTTATTTATGTGCTTCTAGCAGTTTCTGAATTAATTTGTGTTTTCATTTTTAAGGTTAGAAATTTTTTGGAGAGATGCAAAATATGGTCAAAGAATTCAAGAACTTACTTTTTTAAGTTTTTTCATTTTTTAATATATGTAAGCATAGTTAAAAACTTTTTATTTAATTCCTTTGTATATACTTTTGAACATTTAACTTTCATTTATGAAATATATGACGTTATTCCATTCAATATGTAGTTGTGATTCAAAGTATAATATATAGTGTGTATTAACTGTGATGAGAAATGCATATAATGTGTAATCTTATCTCATTATTAATCATAGGTTCTATTAGATATTAATCACACTTAAAAGATGTGATCTAAAAGTTATTAATCACTCTTAGAAGATGTGATCTAAATGTTTATTATTACATGTTTTATTAGTTATTAATCACACTTAAAAGATGTGATCTAAATGTTATTAATCACACTTAAAAGATGTGATGAAATCATCTTTTAATGACACTCAAAAGTGTGATTAAATGTGACCCTTTTTCATCACACTCTCAAATATTACACTTTGATAAAATTTAAAAAGTATGATTAAATAACATACATCACACAAAAAAAGTGTGATCTTTAACTGTTTTTGTAGTAGTGGATGTAAAGAATACTGAGTCAGTGGTGTCAACTATAATCTCTATATGTGCTCAAAATGCCTATGTGCTGATTGATTCTGGTTCCACGCATTCATTTGCATCACATGCTTTTTCTCGAAAATTAATTAGACCGTTAGAACCCATGAATTGTTTACCAGCTGTATCTACACCGTCTGGCGGATCTATGATATGTGCTTATGTTTATCCGGCTTGTGATATTATAATTGGTGAAATAACATTGTACGTTGATTTGTTGCCCTTGAGCATTGATTATTTTGATTGTATTTTGGGTGTGGATTGGTTGACTAAATACCGTGCCACCATTGACTGTGCGAGTAAATCTGTTGTGTTTAGACCACCTGGCATACCTGAGTTTGTTTTTACTGGAAATGGGATAGTTCCTCCGCCATACTTGATTTCATTTATGAAAGTTAGGAAATTGTTAAGGAAAGGTTGTCGAGGCTATTTGTGTTGTGTGTTGACTGTATCTTCAGATAATATTAGTGTGGAAAATGTCCTCGTGGCCTGTGAATTTCCTGATGTATTTCCTACTGACCTACCTGGGGAGTTAATTGATAGGAAAATTGAGTTCACCATTGATATAGTACCCGGGACACAACCAATTTCTAAAACCCTATACAGAATGTCTACTTCTGAATTGAAAGAATTGAAAACACAACTTCAGGAACTGTTAGACAAGAAGTTTATCCGTCCAAGAACTTCAACTTGGGGTGCTCCAGTGTTATTTGTCAAAAAGAAAGACGGGTCTTTAAGGCTGTGTATTGACTACCGTGAGTTAAACAAAGTAACGATCAAGAACAAATATCCATTGCCTTGAATAGACGACTTATTTGACCAACTGCAGGGAGCACAAGTATTCTCTAAGATAGATCTTAGGTCTGGGTATCACCAATTAAAGGTTAAGGTAGAAGATGTAGAGAAGACTGCATTCAGAACTAGATATGGACATCATGAATTTTTGGTAATGCCATTTGGAGTAACTAACACACCTACAGCGTTTATGGACTTAATGAATAGAGTGTTCAAACAAATCCTTGATGAGTTTATTGTTGTGTTCATTAATGATATATTGATTTATTCTAAAAGTAGGGAAGAACATGAAAATCAACTGAGAGTTACTTTACAGACCCTAAGGGAAAAGAAATTATATGCAAAATTTTCCAAATGTGAATTTTGGCTTGACAGCGTGGCATTTCTGGGGCATGTGTAGACACCCTATTTTTTATCGCTCTTAGGACATGGGCACTACTAATTATTTACTTAGTGGTAAAAGTTATGCAATGTAAAGGTTCAATTTCTCCGGTAAGAGGAGAGTCAAATCCCAACTTCATACCCCTTTTGGATTAAAACAATCTTGATCAAAATATTTTAGACCTTGAAACCCTCTCTTTCAAAATAGTTTTTGAAAAAGTTCCTACGATGTTCCAATACTCGCATTTTGTTAAATGTCGCGCTTTTCGGTAAACCGAGCAAGGACAAAGTGGAAATGAATGAAAGAAAGGTGAAATCTCTAAAAAAATCTTTCAAAACACCTTATTTAGGGGTTTGAAGTTGAAGCAAAGAGGAGAGGAGGGAAGAAAACTAGTTTGGGAGAAGTTCGGCATGAATTCGGGAAGGATAGAAACTGAGCGGCTTCACTAAAAGGAGCATAACTTTTTTCATAGTTGGAATTTTGATGTGAGGCTGCCACCATTGGAAAGTTTACTTCCGGGGCTTCAATTTGGACAGAAGAATGATCTGAAAAGGAGTCCAGATGAAGGAGATATGCTTATTTGAAATTTGAACTGCAGAGTAGATTTTTGTTGTCGGCCACAGGGGTGGCCGGCCGGCCAATTGAGGTAGCCTACCGGCCACTTGTGTCCCAAACTTAGATTTTTTGCAGATATTTCTCCTCCAGCTGTTTTCACAATGTGCCAACTATCCTAGCTCAAATATTTCGACCAAGGCTCCTCTTTTTGCTATATATTGAAGCCATATCTCATATATTGGGGGTTGAGCAATTTTGGGAGCCTCTCTCTCTAAAATCTCTCTCTCTCTCCCTCTCTCTCTCTCTCTCTCTTTCTATAATTTTGTGAGCAAAATTTCAGCCTCTCCCTCTAGAATTCTCTCTCTCCTCTTGTTTTGAGCCTTAAGCTTAGAATCCTCTACACTTTTGCAAAGAGACCCTTGACCAAACATCTCTATCTTGGAGCTGAGGTTCCTTAAAGCTTGCTTGGAGCTCCTAAAGCTGGTTTTGGCTCAGAAAGAAAGACCTGTTTTGCAGTTGTGCTTCAAGGGTAAGAACTTGTCCCTTTTAAGCTTTGTTTTAGCTAAGTACTTGGCCATCTCTTTAAGCCATTTTGACCTGGTTTTTCAACTGCAAAAAATTCTGATTTTAAGGTTCTAAAATGGTGGTTTGAGCCTTGTTTGCTTAAGGGGTGGTTTCCTCCCTTTGCTCTTTGGCTTGCAAAGCCTTTTGAGCCTTCTTTTTAAACCTTTTGAAACAACCTTTTCTTGGTCTTTTAACCATTGAATTCTAAAGGAATTTCAGTGGTGGAAATGTGGTTTTGAGGTCCAAAATGGGAGGGGGTGGTCCCCTCTCCTCTTGTCTTGTTTACATGTGTTGATGGCCTACCAAATGAGCATGTATTTCTCCATTTTTGAAGCTTAGTTCAAGCATGTTTTAGGCTATATTTTGACCTGATTTAACTCTATTTTTAGCTAGTTGGGTCACTTGTGGCTTGATTTTGGTACTTGTAGTGCAATCACGCTTACTAGCCTAGCATACTTGATGTTTTAGCCTATTGATCTAGCTTGTTTTGGCTTAGCTCCAGCACATTTTTGCTATTATTTTAGCATGCTTAACCTCTGTTTGAAGTGGTCTTAGTCCCTGGAGGCTTGCCTTGTATGGCCATAGTGTGAATGCCTTGACTAGCTTTGTGTTTTGAGGTCCTCAACATGCTTTGCTTGGGTTGTTTGCACGATATAACATCATTCAACATATAATTTTAGAGCATATATCATTGTCATACTCTCACATATTTCACTCTTTAATGGCTTTTGAGAGTTGCGCCTTATGCCTTGCTTGCGAGCCAACATGTGCGCATGATTTTCTTGCCTTTTGGGCCTAAGTTTTAGCATGATTAGGCCACTGATTTGGCATGTTTTAGGTCTGTCCATAGCTGATTTGGTCATTTGAGCTTTGTATTGCATACCTCTAGTGTTGTGTCCTTCACTAGTTTTAATGCTTTTGACTCTTAACATGTTGTGCATGGTTTGTTTGCATGATTTTAAGTTATTTAGCATGTCATTTCAGTGCTGAAATATATGCCATTGCACTCCATTGTTTCACTCTTTCATTCACTTTGAAAGAGGTCTTTAGCCCCTTGTTGGCTTAAGCATGGAATCGAGGCTCCCATGCCTAATGGTTTTAGCCTTCTCTTGAGGGTTTCTACTAACCAAAAGCACGAGGCTTCTTTCATGCTTAAGGTGCTTGTGGCTTAGGCCATCTTTCCCATTAGAGGACAATCACATTGAACTTAACCGGTTAAAGGACTAATTGGTAAGCTAAAATGTGTAAACAAGAATTGAGCAGAGTAAAACATGCCAAGATAACATATGTGTGTGGCATTGCATGTGTTTGGGTCGGACGTTAAATCCAAACACAAGAAATGTGGCACGTTTCACACTCAAAGTGATGAAATGCGTCATGTTTCTTGGTCGTTGTCACCCTTGATCATGCATGATAAGGTAACGACACTTTAAGTCTTATGTGTGTATTCACTAAAGCTTGTACAAGCTTGGTTCTTGGGCCATCATGCGTTGAGATGCTTGATTGGTGGCATGAGAGTCAAGTACCACACTCCTTTGAGCTTGAGACATGATGAGGAGGGTGGTAATACACACATTTATTGCCAAATACACTGCCTTGGCTCTGTTGCTCTCTGTTGCAGTAAAGGCAGAATTCTGGAAAGAGAAGTGACCGGTCGGCCACTTGCACTAGCCTACCGACCACTTGCACTAGCCACCCGGCCAATTGAGGTAACCTACCGACTAGTTAAGGTGGCCGGCCGGTCACCTGCAGGGAAAATTGTCTAAAGTGTTCCTGTGTTGGGGTAGATGCAATCTGGAAGTTCGTATGATGTTCTGAGATCACCGCGAGTGCAAACAGAGGCAACTCATGGCAAGGCAATGCATTTTCGGGCGAAGCACACCGAGCATGCATGTCTCCCTCCCCTCGAGGCCATTTTACTGCTTTACTTAGCTAGTTAATTTGCCGATTTTGTAATTAATTAGTTAATGTGCTTAGCTAATTTAATTCGTTTCTGTAATATTCTAATTAGCTTAGCATAGCTAGTTTCAATTCGGTTTGTAATAATTAATTAGCTAAGTTAGTTAATTAGTTGGTTTGTAATAGTTAGCTTAGCTTAGCTTAGCGTAGCTAGTTAGCTTAATTATTCGAACCCTCCTTCGAGAGGGCATGATGTTGTAATAAGGGTGTATGCGTGTGTGCATATCTTCCAACCCTGCTTCTTTCTCCTTTTTACTTATCCGCTTTCGATGGTTAGTTTAGGGTCATTTTCAATTAGCATACCTTATGCTTGTATGTGTGCATCATTCATTTGTCTTGCATGCACCGGGTTCGGCGCATCATTCAAACTGCATCGTATTTCAATACCTATTTGAATACGTGTATCAATTGTCGCATTCATATGCCATGCTTAGATAACCGAGCCTATTTTAGTTGCATTATTGCATGTGTTGCATTAGGCATTCTTGTATAGTTAGGATCATGCATGTTTTCTAAATTAATAATATATAATAAATTATATTAGTGTGGTAGTAAATAATAATTATCTACATTAATTAATACGATAAGGGTGTAATTTAATTAGAAATTAAATTATTTATATAATTATATTAAAATATTAGGTCAAAAGGTAATTATCTTAAATATCTATTAAAGATGAAAACGAATCTGTGAAATCATTATCGAATCTGCCACGTAGCGCCTTATTCCCCTATAAATAGGGAGGCGTGTCACACCTGGAGAGAAACGAAGAGAAGAAAAGAAAGAAGAGAGAAAGACAAGAAAGGAAAGAAAAAGGTAGAGAGAAAGGAAGAAAAAATAGTGGAAGCTAAAAGGGTCTTTGATAGTAGAAAGAAAGAGTAAGATATTAAAGTTAAGGTGAGTTATATTATATTTTGAGTCACCATAATGTATTTTACGTATGTTTTGACTTACCAAAATCTGTTTTATATAAGTTATGTTTTGTTAATATATTAATAAAAGTTAAGTTTTATAAAGGTTTCAGTTACGTGGTTTTATTTCTGAACCCTATTTGCTTAAAAGGAAACCCATGGATGTGTTTGTTTTACTTTTAAAGAATATTTGATTATGACATTATATACAATTATGTTTTTTAAGTACTACCACAGGAGTCCCACGCCTTGGGGGACTTAAATAACCATTGGCTTCTATTTGGCCATTTTGTGGTCCTCTGTTTGTCATGGATCCATTGACCTCTATTTTGTGCGGACAAAAGTGCTGTACGGGGCTAAGTGCTACACTATTGTGGGAGCCACCTCTAGAATCCGTACGAGCCACCTCTTGAATCCGTACCTCTGTTCTGTGCGGATCAAAGTGCTGTGCGGAGTTAAGTGCTACACTATTGTGGGAGCCACCTCTAGAATCCATACGAGCCGCCTCTTGAATCCGTACCTCTGTTCTGTGCGGATCAAAGTGCTATGCGGAGCTAAGTGCTACACTATTGTGGGAGCCACCTCTAGAATCCGTACGAGCCACCTCTTGAATCCGTACCTCTGTTCTGACTGTCACTTTAGTGACCTATGTTCTGTTCTGTTCTGTACTGTGGTTATGATTATATATTTATATAATATCTGTATTCCAGTTTCTGCTACTTAAATGATTTATGTACCAAACTGAGTTATACAAATGTTTTGGCTACATAACTATCCATGGTTATTTCGTGTCCCTTATACTCTTGGTATAATATTTCTCACTCTGCCATGTGCTTATAGTTGTTTACCAATTTTCAGGAATCAATGCACTTCAGAAATAGCTTTTTGGAAAGTCGGGTTACGGAATAGACACACACAGTATTTTTATGATATTATTTATATGTAAATATCGGCCTTTTTGGTCAATATATTTTGTAATAAAAATAGAAGCTCCAATGATTATTTTGGTACCCTTATTTAAATATTATTTTCGCTCGCGTTATTTGATTGTTTAAGAATTGGCCGGAGGTAACCTTAGTTACTGACCATCACGATGCTTAACCCTTGGGTACGGGGAGCGGGTCGTGACACCTTGAGCTGGAAATCCAGGGGTAATTTGTCATGTTTACTCATTGGTCAGAAGGAGCTAATATGTGATCTAGAAAGGAATGAGAATGAAATTGTACTACATGAACAAGGCGGGATCTTAGCCTCCATTTTTGCTCAACCTACAATCATTGAAAAGATTAAAGAGAAACAACATGAAGATGAATTCTTGAAGAAAATTTTCGCTGAAATTGACTCAAAACTAAGGCCCGGGTTCGTGATTGAAAATGATGCGTTAAAATTTCATAATACACTTTATGTACTGGATTGTTCTGATTTAAGGAAACGTGTTATGACCAAGGCTCACAATTCAAAATTTTCTATGCATCCGGGGAATACAAAGATGTACCATGACATGAAACAAAATTTCTGGTGGCCTCGAAAGAAGAAGAGTATTGCAGACTTTGTAGCTAGATGTTTGCACTGCCAACAAGTTAAAGCTGAACATCAACGACCTGCTGGATTGCTTCAGCTGCTCCCAATACCAGAATGGAAATGAGAGCATATTACCATGGATTTCATTATCGGGCTGCCTCGCTCTTCTCAAGGTATAGACTTTATTTGGGTTATTGTTGACTGTTTAACTAAGTCTGCCCATTTTCTGCCTGTTAAAACTATTTATAACGCAGACAAGTTGGCTAACATTTATATGAATGAGATTGTGAGACTATATGGTGTACCAGTGTCCATTGTATTTGACAAAGACTCGAAGTTTACGTCAAGATTTTGGTAGAGTTTGCAATAGGCTTTGGGAACTGAACTGCGATTGAGTAGTTGTAACAACCCCGATCCGTAATTAAGTATTAATCCGTAATTAAGTGTCACGACCCAAACCCGCCCCTATAGGTTTAGTGTCATAACCGACCAGTAGTCCTTGGATTACCGAAGGCCTTTTTCCAAAATAACATATAATTAAGGCTGCGGAAACAAATACATAGATTATGCATAGTCTATGGAGCTGTGAAGACATACATGAGACAGATAATCTTAAACTTTATAACCAAAATACAGTATTTATATGCCACCTCATGTATATACAATAGAGAACTTGTTCGTAAATTAAAAGAAGTTAAATCTTATACATCTATAAAAATATAGCCTCTAAACATGACTTGACCGGGAACCTCCTCGGGAGGCACAAAGGCTGGCTAACCAAAAACTGATATGCTAGGTCCTCAACTCTGAGCTTGGTCACGTATCTGATCACTTACATACATAATATAAAAAGTGAGCGGGAGCCCAGTGAATAATAACAAAGTAAAGGGTTAGATGAATGATGTCCCATAACTAAATCTGTGCACAGAAATAGATTCATATACGTAATCTTGTTTAAGTCATTGACAAAAATCAGAAATTCATGCTTGCTTTTACATGGTTTATCCGTTAGCACTAACAGATCATATACAGACATCATATATCATACTGATCCGTTAGCACTAACAGATCATATACAGACATCATATATCATACTTGTCAGTTCCATAGAGGAACCTCTGGCCGAGTACAGATAACTTGTTAGTTCCATGAAGAACCTTTGGTCCGGGTACAGATAGCATACTTGAATCATAGCATTAATGTCATACATATTTGTCAGAGATGGACAATCATTCATAGTGCATAAACATAGCATTCATGTAACAGATCTTATTCCATACACAGAAAATAATTTAACTTGAATGTAGTTTTACTAAGTTATTACTCACAGATCACAGATGGCTCCAAGTAAATGGACAAAGTAGACAAATTAGATATCTTGTCACACGTGACCTACATAGATACAGAACGAATACGTACTGAATTACACACCCGAAAATTATTAACTTAGTTCTTCCTTGTCATGGTGTGTTTCTACTTCTTTATCCTCATTATGGTGTCTTAAACATGGCCTAAGAATGCCTAGGATACAGTGAGGATGCCAAATGTATTGGAAAACACTTGGTCAAATTTCTGAAAATAGGGTCCCCGCTCAGCGTAGCTTCCTTCGCTCGAATGGACATGCAAAATGTGAGGGGACGCTCGAGCGTAACTTTCCCCCGCTCGAGCATTCTGCAAACTTTGAAAAAGTACTGGTTATGCGATTTTCACGCTCGACGGACGCTCGATGGTCACTCTAGCGTAAGACTCATGTCCCTGCTCGAGCGGACTACAAAGCATAAGAACTTCTGGGAGCATGCATTTATCGCTCGAGCAAACTTCTAGTCGCTCGAGCGGAAGTGCACGCACTCAGAGTGGTCGCTCGAGCGTGGATTCCTCCGCTCGAGTGTAGTAGCAAGATTCTAGAATTTCCAGATTTGCTTCCAAGCTTGAAATTCAACCCCAAAGCTGCAAATTTATAATTTCTTAGGCCAAAAACTCAAGAAAACATTTAGAAACTTGGAAACCTTAGTGAATTTGAGATCATTGCACAAAATCAAGGTTCAAGAGCATGTGAATTATGCAAAATTCAAACTTAAGGCTTTGAAACGTAACATGCATAAGTTATTATAAACTTCAACTCCCAAAACAAGATCAAACAAGGCAAAATGGTATGAAACCTGATGAATTTCCCAAACTATGCCATAATCAATGCATGCATGTAAGAATTCTTCAAAATTAAACCCTAAATGAAATAGGATGCGTATGCATGGAAGATCATCATCCTAACTTATGATAGTGCAATATGATACATAGAATAATCGAGCTTCATTCATAGTGCAATCTGATACATAGAATTATGCATGGAAGATCATCATCCTAACTCTTCATGTACTTAGCCTTTTTGATCATAAGTTCACTGAGTTCACATAATTCTTGCATCTCATAAGTTCACTGAGTTCACATACTCGTTCAAGCTCGATTATTCTATGTATCAGATTGATTATGCCTTGGGGTGGACCGTCAGCTGGCGTCCCATCTGGCCTGTTTCGGTCTTGGGGGACTGGTTGTGCTCCTCTCTCAATATATTGGTCCAAGTGGCTTGCGGCCACTAACTTCTCTAGATGTTGCCTTAATGGGGTACAGTTTTCAGTTTGGTGTTCCTTTTAATCATGGAAGGTGCAATGGTACCTATCGTCATAGCCCCTCTGTGCTTCTCTCAACTTGATTGGCCGCCGAACGAAGGGTTCGTCGCGTATCTTGCTAAGAATCCGGTAGATAAGTTTATTGAACACCGTGGTGATGGCAGTTCAGACTCTCAACTCCCTTGCTTGGGGGTCCTCTCGCCTGCTTCTACTATTTTTGTTCGATCGTTCTTCCCTGGTGACCGTGTTAATTTTTGTCACAGGTTTTCTATCTGACATTGTTGTTGTGTTAGATTTTTCTTTGGCGCGAGCTCCATCTTCTTTTACTCGGATGTGCTAATGCACTCTTTCCATTAGGGCCTCCATTGTGAGAGGTGGCGTCATCGTCATTGAATCCCTTAACTTATTGCCTGCCGGCAAACCCTGTTTGTATTGTGGGATAGCGAGGTTTGTGGGACAATCTTCAATTTGATTAAAAGTCTCCCAATATCAGTTGTTGTAAGATTTTAATGTTTCTTTCTTGCCCATGTCTATAGAGAGCAGTTGGTCAATCTCCACCGGCGTCTTAGTGTTTGTTCTAAATCTGGTCACAATGCCTCTACAAGTTGTGCCCATGAAGTTATGCTGCCTTCTGGCAACCTCTCAAACCATGCCAAACCCAGGTCACCTAGGCTAGAAGGAAACAAGATACACATTAGTGCCTCGTTTCGTCGATATACGGCCATAACCTAGCAAAAGTGGCTCAAATGCATATAGGGGTCCGACTTCCCCTTATAAGTTGTGAATTTAGGCTGATGGAAGCCTGAGGGTCATGGTGCGTTCTCAATCGCCGAAACGAATGATGAGCTCTGTAACCTTGCCTAACACTTTGTCTACTGGTTCGTAAGTAACGCGTGGTACTAGCATCCCGACCTCGACACTCCCATGTGTCCTAGGAGCCAACCGTTGTAGAGCTGAGACCCTACGGGGGTCGTGAGTAGGGGTGCAACTCGGGCAGGTTCGGTCGGGTTGGGAGGTTGTCCAAGCCCAGCCCAAGTTGTGCTAAGACCTGCCCAAGCCCGCCCAAGCCCGAATTGTAACCCAAGGTTGTCTGCCCAAGCCCGACCCGAGTTAAACCCGAATTGTCCGAGTTGCCCGAATTGTAAATGAATTTCAGTTTTTTTTTTTTTTTTTTTTTTTTTTTTTTTTTTTTCCAGCTACATTATTAAATTATTAAAATTTGACTATATTTACAATTTTTTTTTAAAAAAATAGAAAATCATTAATACCATCAAAACAAATAATTTATTTAATGTAAGAGAGATGCCAATATAGTAGTCTTTACAATTTATGAGTGAAAATAAAAAGAAAAAAAAGTAAGATTTTATGTTATTTATATATATAATATATATTCAATATGATTTAATAATATAAATTATTTTAATATCATGTAATGGCTAATAATTTATATATATATTTAATATTTTTATATATCTATATATGTATAATTCGGGTTTCGGGTTGCTCGGGTTGCTTGACGTCTTTGCCCAAATCTGCCCAAATTTAATTCGGGCTTCTGAATTTTTGCCCAAACCCATACCGAATTTGAAAATATTTTGTCCAAGCCCTAAAAAAATTCGGGCGGGGCTCGGGTTGCTCGGGTTAAGCCCGCCCAAGTTCCACCCCTAGTCGCGAGCCTGGGTGTCCTTCCTCCTTCGGGCCCTTTCCTCTAATACTGTTTGCAAGTCTACCGACCTAGGCAACTCTGTGTGTCTAGATGTCGTTTGGTGCGAATGCAAGAGCCGATAACTGCTTCCCTCAGTACAAGACCTTTCAGTAACGATGTAAGAAAAATAAAAAAAACTGATCAAACCGATTGAACCGGACCAAACCGGTTATATTTGGTCCGTTTTTTAACAAGAACCGGTCTGTGCGGTTTTTAAATTTGAATTTTTTGATTTTCGGTTCGGTATCGATTTAAGCATCTTGTGCACCGATCTAAACCAAAACTGACCGTTTCAACATATTATATTTATAATATATATATAATCTAATAATATAATGATATTAATAAGTATAATAAATTATTAACCTTAATTAATTAATCTTATCATCTTTATAACCTAAGTTTGTAAACTCTTATTATATATAATCGTAACTCTAACTCATTATTCTTAAAACCTTAGTATTTTTAAACTTTTTTTTGTTTTTATTTTTGTTAATTTAGGAATTGAAAAGTATGTATTAAATGAATGGATTGGATATGTTTGAAATGGTAGACAAATAACTAATTAATGTTTTTTTATATAGATTAATGATTGTATTCAAAAGTGGCTCAAGTTCGAAAAATCCTAAACTGATTAAACCGCACCAAAGCAAACCGTTTCAATCGAATCGGTTCGGTTCGGTACGGTTTTATGGGGAGAAACGGTTTATATCGGTGTTCAAAATAATAAAACCAACATCATCGGTTCGGTGTAATTTTTTACTTAAATACCGACCGTACCGAACCGATTACATCCCTACCTTTCAGCCCTCATTTCCTCAGACCTGGAGAAACGAGTCTTGGAAGTCCTTGATTATGTGTCGCCTGTCTTGAGGCTTCTACTTTCAGCTTGTGATAGTGTGACTTGCCTGTCACGATCTTCTGAGTGGCAAGAGTGTGTGTTGTCTTTGCGCCTTTCTTCTTCTGCCACTCATTTGCCTTTTATCTGGCGCTTCATCATCTCCATGTCTGCCGTCATCCTTCTTATCAATTCGTCTTGCTCCTTTATGCGATCCTCCAGAACCTGAGGATCCATCCTTTGCCTCTGCATGTCAGGGCTCTGAAAGCGACGAGGACTCGAGCCTCGTTTTTCTCATGTGTCTTTTCGTGGGTTCTGTCGCTGGGGATCTAATTCTGCCATGTGCGGGATAAAAGGTAAACCTTCGCGCCTCTCGCCCCCTACCGGGGTTTGTCCATCAATAGCAAAATGTGGCAAGTCTTCATTGTGCGCCATAAAATTTAACTAAAAAGAAAACTCAATCAAAAGGTTTGTTCTTTGTGTGTATTCCCATAGACGGCGCCAATTGTACGAGCATGAAATAATCTTCTCGTATAATCTTGTTGATCAAGTTTGCACTCCTCCAAACGTCGTCGCTTTACTACCTGAAAATGCAAACGTGAGCTAGCTGGCGGGTGTGTGCCGGAAACCTCTCTGATACCTAAGTCAGCAAAATAGATAATAGACAATAAACACAAAAGCTCTGTGTATTTGAGAGTAAGAATTATGATACCTGTACATAGGTCCTGTCATGAGCTTTTATAGTTTTCACCTAGTACAATCCTAGTAGGGCTCCAACTCTCTTTAGTAGAGTCCTCTTAGGAATCACACTCCCAAGGATAATGCCTATCCTAACAACACTCTACTCACTGCCTACCAAGTGAGATGGTGGCAACTCCCACTTGGAATGGTAGCACATTCAATCAAGCTTATATAGCTCGGTGCTGCTTTAGGTGACGCTGTCATAGTCCTAACAGTAAGATGGCATATGCAGTCGTAGTCCTTAGCTTGGTTCTTCATCACTGGCACCTCGGTCCTCTATGTGGCTTGGTCTTGGGATTGCAAGGTCAGAACCTCAGCAACCCTTCTCTAACTGATCTGACACCCTGATGACCCAGACCAAGCTATCCGAAACTTACTTCAACCCTTAGTTTGGCTCAACGTCTAAGATAGATTAATCTTAGCTCAGCTCAAACTATAACATAAATTACCCTCTTAGTAATTTAATTTACATCTCTATTTTTTTGATTTTATTTAACTTGTATATATACAAGTCTCATACTCACCCACCTATTCATGCACATATGAATAGTCAGTAAAATGCAGGGCCGGCTTTGAAATTTAGGGGTCTAAGGCGAACTTTGAAAATGGGGGCCTCTCTTATATTGAAAAAAAAAAATTCATGAATAAACGATAAGTTATAACTTTTTTATTTATTTGTAGCCACAAAAAAATTTACTTGCACATATAATCATTAAAATTATAAACAAAACAATTTAATGAAACAAGATTAGGGTAAAAAAATTAGGAAAAAATTATTCAATTAAAACTGATAAAGACCTAGGTAAAAAAATTTGTGCAAAATTATTTATTCTACTAAAATCTAATAGATAAAGAAGGTTAAAAAAATAAAAAATAGGGCTCATATATTGTATGTATTGTTTTTCTTGGGCCCAAACATTTTTTTTTATATATATATATATTTTCATTTTAATAAATATAAGAAAAAAACTACACTTATAAATAAGTATGGGCTAAGCCATACATGGACCCAATAAAATATTTTGAGACCCTTTAAATTGATCCTAAAACCAAAAAATATATATATATATATATATTGAGCTTATAATATTTTACCAAATTTGGAAGTCCTATTTTTAGGCCAAAAATTTGGGGCCTAAGACCCAAGCCTTACTGGCCTTAGGCCAGGACCGGCCATGGTAAAATGATTGATAATTTAATTTCGGTCTCTTTTTTACTTTCTTTAAGCTTTGTGATTGAAGGAAGGCGTAACAAATTTTTAAAAGTGATTATTTTTGTATTTATTTAAATACAAAATTTGAGAATATTTTATATTAAAGAAAATAGTTGAAGAGCATGCCAAAGCTTAAACCCAAAACCACAAAACATAACACAAATTTCCAATTATGTATTCCCATACTATTATTTAAAATTATTGAAATTCAAAATTAATTAGCAATGAGTGAAGTGTTGCTTGGGTGACTTAAAATTGAAATGTTTAAAAGTTCGATTTAAACTTTTCAATTTTAATAACTTGATTTATGTTGAAGATTCTTGAAATTTTTAGTTAAACTTCATTGGATTAGAAGAAACAATATAAAAAGAAGTCTAAACCCTCTCCCAAAGTCAAAGCCACACAAAAAAGAGCTTAGAACATCTTAAACATAAATAAACAAAACCAAGAACAATATTATAAACTTCTACACTATTATTATTCTTATTTTTACTCAGGCCACCTTACACGCATCTCAAGATCGCAGAAATCAATCAAAGACGACTAACCGTCGCCTCTTCCTTATTCTTCTCACTCAACATGTCCATGGCCCTTTTCACTGCATCAACTACCGACTCCTTCAACTCTGAAATCTTCCCAACAACACTGTATTTCCCCTCAGCTTTCCCCAGTGCCGAGTCTTTCGCCTTCTTGGTTGCTGCATAATCTTTGTACTCTCCAACTTTCTCCAATGCTGAGTCCTTCGCTTCTCTCACTTTCTCTGTTGCATAATATTTATATTCAATCGCCTTTCCTAGTGTCGAATCCTTACACTCTCTAGCTTTCTTGGCTACAGTATCAGCAACACTGCTAATTTTCTCTTTCGCTGCCTCCTTGCCATCTCTTGTATATGTTGCCGACTCTTCCTCCATCTTAGCTCGTTATTGGTAATATGTTCTTTTTCTCTCTCTGTTTGCATCACTACTACTAGGCTAAGAAACAGCTACCCTCACAGCTGCCTCCTTAGCTCTCTCTTCATTGTCTTGGATTGATGCCATAACTATATATCTTTGACACTGATTCAGAAACACCTTTTTATATCCTTTTCATCCTCTTATTTTTTTTTTTTATCTGAGTTTTGTGATTAGAAGACTAATTTCACACGTTGTGGGCTTGTAATGGTTGACCGACACGTAATTGGGTGCGGTGGCACAACTACTGGACATTGGATGGTAGGTTACTGTGGTGTTTTTGGAAAGATAGTAAAAAATTAACTTTTTTGACTTTTTGGGTTTTTTTCGCTGTTTAATGTGAAAAATGATGTGACTCAAAATTGGTAAAAAGCTAATTTTTAGCCTTTTTGGTCCTTTCCCAAAACACCCCTAAAGAGAAGTTATTTGGTGGTCCTGGGCATAGTCTACTAAAATGTAAAAGAGGTTAAAGTAGTTAATAAGACAAAATATCACATCTAATTTATAATTATTTTATTTTTTCTTTCACAATTATTAAATCAATTACAAAAAAAGAAAAAGAAAAAAGTTAACTAACTTCTCAAATACAATTTTTTTAATTATGCTAAAATAATCAAAAAAAAATTAAAAAATCAATTAAAATAGTCAATTTTTTAAGTAAGGCATTAATTAGTGAAAAAGATGTTAAATGATTAAAAAATAACAAAGATATAATATATTATAATTAATAAAGAGTACAAACACGAACCACTAAATAGTTTTTCGTTGGTAAGACGGTGGTGGTTCAGCATGATGAGAACAGACCTCCAGCTTTTCGACCATAGAGTTTATCTTTTTTTCTGATTGGGTTGTTGCTCTTGGGCTTAGGCCAAGAACAAGGATCCACAATATTCAATGTTTGAAATGTCGTTCAGGCCCAACTACAACTTACATTTGACACTTATTTCAGAAAATTGTTTAAAAAATTAAAATTTGATTTAGTAAAAAAAAAATAATAATTATCATTTTTATGTAATTTTATTTTTTTAAGAGGTTAGAAATAATTTTAAAAAATTTAAAAATATCCTTTTGAAATTTATTTTTATCAAATTAGTTCTAATTTTTCAAAAAAAAAAAAAAAAAAAAGAAGCCAAACATGGCCAGTTAACTCCACCTATCACATTTGGTCCAAACAGTGCTACAAAACTCAGAAAAATGTTTGGAAATTTTTATTTATTGATTACAATCATTTTAAATGTGACTCACATTTCATCTCATTAATTTTAAATTTACACTATACAATTTGTTTTGAAATAGACTTTAGGATAATTTTTAGGGCGAATTACACTAACAGTCCCTATAGTTTGGGACTCGTGTCACTTTAGTCTTTGACTTTTCAATTGTGACACATTTGACCCTGAATTTTAAATCTTGTTTCAAAAAAGGACAATTGAAGAAATCTTTACTCAATTTCAAGGATAAAGTCGTCAATTTGGTAAAATATAAATTAATTTGACAAAAATAAATGTCAAAAAATATTTTTAAAATTTTAAAAATTATTTCTACTGACCCTAACTAAAATTATATAAAATTGATAAATCTTTTACGCATTTATTTATTTATTTATTTTACCAAATTAATTTTTATTATGTGTTTGGATGATGATCATGTAATGGGTGGTTGTTAGGCTTTTAATGTGTAATCGATATATTTAATATATGAAATGTTTTTAGTTTTGGATTTTTTGATTTAATGGATTGGTTTAAAATTGATATCAAAGTCTTGCCATGTTTGACTATTAGAAAAATAGAAACTAATTTAATGAAAATAAAAACAATCACCCATTGCATGATTATCATTCAAACAAATAATAAAAATTAATTTGGCAAAATAAATAAATCATCCAAACACATAATAAAAATTAATTTGGTAAAATAATAAATAAATAAATAAATGTGCAAAAGATTTATCAATTTTGCATTTTATCTTTGGTGGCTAGAAATAATTTTTAAAAATTTAAAAATATTTTTTTGACATTTATTTTTATCAAATTAATATACATTTTATCAAATTGACTATTTTACCCTTGAAATTGAATAATGATATTTTCAATTGTCCTTATTTGAAACAAAATTCAAAATTCAGGATCAAATATGTCACAATTAAAAAGTTAAAAACTAAAATAACACAAATATCAAACTATAAAAATTGTTAATATAATTTACCCTAATTTTTATGATTTATAACATTTATGTACATGCCACAATTACACTCATTTAAGCTTCGATGACACAAAGTGGGAGTATGCACCCAATACACACGTATGTATCCAGAAAACAAACAATCACACCTTTAGTACATCCAAACAGATATGTTTTTGCGTGATTGTGACATTACTAGTATGCCAGCCCTAAACATGGGACTTTTCTCCTATTAAGTTAATTTATTATTTTAATTTTTAAATTAGGTTTAGTTTGAACAGAATTTTCAAATTAGATTAAAGCGTTATTACAAATCACGCTTTTACTGTTTGGAGTAGAAAATTTGATGAATAGTGAAAGCGTTATTACAAACTACGCTTTTAACATAATTTTTTTGTGTGAAGAAAACGTGATTCCAAACCACGCTTTCACTGTGCATATTGTTTGAATTTTGTTTTCGGAAGAAAACATGGTTCCAAACCACGCTTTCACTTGTTGGAAAAAATGATTTTTGGCGACTTTAATTTAATATTAAAGTGTGGTGACTTTAAATAAATATTAAAGTGGGTCCCAATCATTTATAGTGTTAGGTCCAAGTGGGCCAAAAAATCATTGGATTTTGAATAAGAAATTGCCAAGAAATTGCCTCATGATGTTAGATTCATGAATAGGATTTTAAAGAGTATTTAAATCTTTTTTCTTGGCTAAAGGGTGTGAACTTGTTGGGCATCCAAACTTTTCATCTTTTTGGAAAGGGGTTATGGATCCTGATTAATAGGGCTTTAATGACCAACCATAATGGCTGGAGGCTCTTCCTTTCTCTCCTATACATGTATAAATTGAGACTCTCCTGTCAAGTCTCAATACAGAAATTTTTACTTCCATTTTACAAGTCAGTTTGCCAGTTCCTACTGTGAGAGAGTGCTGCCACTGTTTTTGTTCGCTAAGCTAGACAGAAAGTGTTTCTGCCATAGTTGGTTTTTGACCGTCGTATCCTGGGAGACAGACGTCGGGATTCCTCAAGCACTCGACCCGTGAGGCGACGAAATCTGTTTTAAGGAAACTACTACCGTGCAGGCTTCGGTTTGGTTTCTTTACCATTTTATTGTTTTGTGTATTTCTGTTGAAATTTAGTTGTAATTATCAGCATATGTTCTTAGTATATAATTTTGATTTCTTCATAAATCTATTTATTTAATTTCACAATTTGAACAACAAGCTTAAAACATATTTATTTATATATTTTCTATGAAATTGATCGAATAGATTTATATAGACAATTAGGTTAGCTTTATATAATGTTACTAGGAACTGTTGCGGAATTGCTCATTGTTTCAATGATTGTAAATTATGCAATGTTATTCTCTAATTGCTTAGTTTAATTAGAATGCTCTATCATAATTTGCATACTTAATTGTATTAGTATGATCTTATTTTATGCGTATGGTTCATCATTTCCCTACCATGATTTGCATGAATTTTAAGGTTATAAAATATAATTTATGGATGTTGCAATTTTTACATGCTAATTCTATTCTAGTTTTTAATTTGTTACATGCTTATTATTTTCTAGACGAGATTATATAATTTAATGTTTTTAGAATTATTTGCATATGTTTATTGCTAAATGGTTATTGGTTTGTAACTCTTGCCTATTAATTTTAGTTTAATGTATTTGAAGTTATAGAGTTTTTATGAATTGTGTACATGATTAATTTGAATTTAATTGGGTGCATTAATCTAAATTATCTAATTGGGTGCATTAATGTGAATTATTTAATTGGGTGCATTAATCTAAATTATTTAATTGGGTGCATTAATCTAAATTATCTAATTGGGTGCATTAATTTGAATTATTTAATTGGGTGCATTAACTTTGAATTTAACTTATTTATTTGGAGTTGCTAGTTTAAATGTTTATTATGAATTAATTTCATTCATAACTCATAAGTATTGAACTTTATTTTAAAGTTTTAATTAAATTGGCATTTTAATTCATTAGTTAATTTTATAAATAGTTGGTTAGATGGTTTCAATTATTTATTATATTTATTTTTTTGCTTAGATTATTTGTTTGTATTTTGTTATGATTTTTTCTGCTAACTTTCTTTATAGGAATACTTATGCGAAAGGGAATGAAAAAACAAATATAAAACCAAAATGAATAGTATTTGGGATGTAAAAAAAAAAAAAATGTTTGGACTACTAACTTTTGTGTTGAATAGGAATACCTAAGCGTGGAAAGGCTTTTGGACTAAATAGAATCCTTATGGATTGGCTATTTTATTTAAATGTTTGAAGCATGTTTTGCTTGAGATTTAGTTGGTTTGTTTATCAATTTGTGGTAGCAAGCTTTATTTGCTTGTTTTGTTAGAAGCATTTTACATGCGTGTAATTGTTATAGCAATTTTTAAATTGCTTATAAGTTTGGAACTTGGTTTGGTTTTCTGTGATAGAAACCAAAGTTTTAGCTTTGGCTAAAGAGTAGTTCTTATTTGTTCAGAAATGACAACTAAGACGGATTTGGTTTCAAACCTTTGGAGTTTGAGGAAGTCTTTGGGTTTAATCATTTTATTCCCAAAGTGTTAGAAAACCGTGTTTGGAGAAAGTCTTTGGTTATAATCTGATTATGTCGAAAGTGTTTTGGTTTTGAGAAAGGAAACCAAATTTTAGCATTAGCTAAAATATTTTTGATTTTATTCAGAAATAATGGGCTTAGTTTCCGGGAGTACCGGTTAACTTTTATGAGTGGTGTAATTCTGGTAGCAAATTTTATTTGCTTGGGAATCGGTTTGTTATAACCTAGTTTATCCCCTGGAAATCTTAATTTTTAAATTGTTTCCTATGGACTAGGAGTCAACATGCTCTTAAATGTTTTGTCAAAAGGTTAACTGGGTTTTAAGTGGGACCGATGTGACCCCTCCAGTCTTCCTGGGAACATTTCTGACCATGTTCGATTTTAGGTTAAATGGTGAGACTAGTTTTGAATTAAATTTCCATCTGAGGGATTTTCTAAGAGTTAAGTTTAATTTCTGGAATCACAGAAGTAAAATTTTGTTGTGATGTTTTAGAAATGGCTTCAAAAGGTGACAAACAGAAATGTTGTTCCACCTGACAACCTTAGCCTCGCGAGATTCTTAAAGAAAGATCTTGAGAGATCAAGTATGATTAAGGAAATCATAAGATTGCATTAAAATATCTCTAAATTGATCAGAGGCAATTAGTATGGTATCCTTGTGTTATTTATAGCATTTATGATTGCTATGTGACTTTGCTTGAAAGCAAAGTTGAGACAACCTGTTATAGTAGGTGAATATTTTTTGGATTTTTAAATTCCAAATATATTCTTAAATTGGTGGCTCCTAGTGAGTACAAGATCACTGATCACAGAGATAGAAAACTGGTGGTTCCTAGGAGGTGTTAGACCACTGGCTACACAGTTATGAGATTGTGGTTCCTCGTAGTGAACAGATTATTGATCACATGTCAAGACATCATGGTTCCTAGTGGTGGAGAGGCTACTGGTCATATGTCAAGACATGATGATTCCTAGTAATGAAAAAGTCTATTGATCCTATGTCAGGACGTTGTGATTCCTAGTAGTAAAGTGACTACTGATCACAGGTTAAGACATTGTGATTCCTAGTAGTAGAAAGTCTACTGACCACATGTTGAGAAATTAGTGATTCCTAGTGATAAGACTACTGGCCATGTTATGAAGTTCCGAATAGTAGACTATTGAACACTGGATTTGTATTTCCTAATAGTAAGACTATTGGCTTCAGAGTGATAGATCGGACCTAATATATTTGGGTGCCTAATTCAGTTGATGACATTCTGGGAATGTATTTACTGTGATTTGATTTTAAGAGTTTCATAATCATTGTGACACAAGGATTTGTTTAAAACTTTGTATAAATTCTACAAAGAAGATCTGATTATCCGACTCCGTAATGAGGAGGATAATAGAAAGAAATGAGGGAGTACCTCCTCAGTGAAGGCCAATGTCATTGAGCATGGAAAATCTTCTGGGATGAGGAAGAAGCCTCCCGTGAACAAGGGCTCTTAGTTGGGGCCAAGGGGTGGTGTTGCAAAGAAGCTGGCATATAAGTCGCGGGAACTCGGTTATTGGTTTTTTGGAAAGTGCTACAATTGTGGTAGCGAGGCTTTTAGTTTTACTAGGGCTACACGCCACATCTGCTCCGAGAAGGAGTTGTTTACAACTTTCGAACCGGTTACAAATGGTAAGAAGTTGTTTATGGGAAACTCTACTACCTCATTTGTTGAGGGAAAGGTGGTCCTGAAGTTAACCTCAGGAAAAGAGCTAACCTTGAACGAAATCCTGTATGTTCCGGACATTCGTAAGAATCTTGTCTCTAGGTCTCTTCTCAGTAAACATGTTTTCACATGGTTTTTGAGTCCGACAAGGTCGTTCTGATGAAACACAAGTGTGAAACTTGTGTTGAAGTGAAGTGGACAAGATCCCGTATGAGTTATGGAAAGACATTAAGCTTTCTTATAAATTCTTGCGAATGTGGGGGTGTCTTGTAATAGTGGCGATTCCTACACCCTAACGGGTTAGGATAGGCCTGAAATCCGTGAATTGTATATTCATTGGTTATGCACATAATAGTAGTGCTTATCGGTTTCCTGTACATAAGTCTGAAACTTCAGACATTCACAAGAATACCATCATGGAGTCAAGGAATGCATATTTCTTTGAAGACATTTTTCATTGCCGAGCCTAAGAAGGGGTTCTAAGGTTTTGGAGCAATTTGGTGAGCTTGCTAGTGATGATGATCATTTTGATGATCAAGTTGAGAATCAAGGTGATGATCAGCCTAGAAGGAGTAAAAGGGCTAGGATGTCCAAGTCTTTTGATCCAGACTTCTTGACTTTCATGGTTGAGAACGAACCATGAACTTTTCACGAAGCTGTGACTTCTCCTGAGAGTCCTTTATGGAAAGAAGCGATCAAAAATGAGATTGACTCCATCTTACAGAACCACACCTGGGAGTTGGTAAATTTACCTCCAGGTTGTAAGCCTTCAGGCTGCAAATGGATTTTTAAAAAGAAAGATGAAGGCCGATGGGTCTATTGACAAGTATAAGGCGAGGCTCGTTATCATAGGGTACAGGCAACGAGAAGGCCTGGATAACTTTGATACGTACTCGCCTGTAACTAGGATAACATCCATTCGCATGGTGATTGCGATAACAGCTTTGCGTAATCTGGAGATACACCAGATGAAGGTAAAGACAGCTTTCTTAAATGAAGATTTGAATGAAGAAATCTACATGGAGCAACCTGAAGGATTTTCAGCTCCAGGGCAAAGCAAGAAAGTCTATAAACTTGTCAAATCATTGTATGGTTTGAAACAAGCGCCTAAATAATGGCATGAGAAGTTTGACAACATAATGTTGTCAAGTGGGTTTTCAACAAATGTGACATGTGTGTTTATGTCAAAGATACTGACAGAGGTTATGTCATTTTGTGTCTATATGTTGATGATATGCTCATTATAGGTAGTTATGATGAAATGATTAAAACTACCAAGAAGTTGTTAAATTCTAAGTTTGACATGAAGGATATGGGCATTGCAGATGTTATTCTGGGAATTAAGATTACCAGAACATCTGGCGGAATTGTACTTTCTCAGTCTCATTATGTTGATAAGATACTTGAGAAGTTTAGTGGATTAGATACGAGTGTGTCATCGACACCTGTAGACTTAAGTCTACATTTTACCAAGAATAATAAAGAATGTGTCTCTCATTTACAATATTCTTGGGTAATTGGAAGTTTAATATATCTGATGAGTTGTACTAGGTTGGATATAGCTTACTCGGTTAGCAGGCTTAATAGATACACTAGTAATCTCGATACTTCTCATTGGAAGGGCATTGTGTGGGTGTTAAGGTATTTATGCTACACTCGGGATTATGAGCTGCATTATACTCGATATCCAACGGTGCTTGAAGGCTATAGTGACTCATATTGGATATCAGATATAAAGGACTCAAAGTCCACTAGTGGATATGTGTTCACTCTTGGTGGGGCAGCCGTGTCTTGGAAATCTTCCAAGCAAACGTGTATATCTAGATCAACGATGGAATCAGAGTTTATTGCTTTTGATAAAGCAGCGGGAGAAGCTGAATGGCTTCGCCATTTCATTGAAGATATTCCATGTTGGTATAAACCTGTGGTGCTATTTGTATTCATTGTGATAGTCAATCTGCAATTGGTAGGGCACAGAGTAATATGTATAATGGAAAGTCTAGACATATCCGTCGTAGACATAATTCCATACGACAACTACTCTCAAATGGAGTTGTCTCTATAGACTTTGTAAAGTCTAAGGACAACATTACAGATCCGTTAACCAAAGGGTTAAATCGAGTGTTAGTCGAAACGTCATCAAAAGGAATGGGATTGAGGGCTTTGGAAGTTACCGGAATGGAAACCCAACCTAGTTAACTGGAGATCCCAAGATCTAGGTTCAATGGGACAACCTAATTACGTGTAACGGTGGTATGTCACTGAGGAGGTTAAACCTCCAGCCATTTCTTCTATCAGTGATACCTGCAAGTGTAGAGGTTAAGCTGAGCTTTTAATGACTCTAGTGTGTTAAGCTGTTGATGTAAGTATAGCAGGATACTAAAGTAGAGTCACCTATGTGAGTTTGAAGTGGGGTCGCTTCTAGAAAAATTGGGCAGGCCAAGATTCTTTGAAACCACTCGCTGAACCAGGCTAGTGCCCAGGGCCATATAGGGCACACCAGTGAGAACAGAATGGTGGTTGGAGTAATTCCTGTGTGAGACCTATTGTCTCAGTTTACATAAACGGCAGAGCAGTTCAAGATGTCATATTCACTGATCAGCCAGTAAACTCGATAGGTTTTTACTGGCAGAGGTTCAAAGCCGAAAGCTACTTTCTCTGATGTCGGGGTTAGTCCGTTGTACTCTCTCTCCGAGTCTTTATTGTTGAACGGTGTCCGTTTGTTAAGTCATTCGGTCAATTTTTATTCATGTGGGGGATTGTTGGAAAAAATGATTTTTGGTGACTTTAATTTAATATTAAAGTGTGGTGACTTTAATTAAATATTAAAGTGGGTCCCAACCATTTATTGTGTTGGGTCCAAGTGGGCCAAAAAATCATTGGGTTTTGAATAAGAAATTGCCAAGAAATTGCCTCATGATGTTAGATTCATGAATAGGATTTTAAAGGGTATTTAAATCCTTTTTCTTGGCTAAAGGGTGTGAACTTGTTGGGCATCCAAACTTTTCATCTTTCTAGAAAGGGGTTATGAATCCTGGTTAATAGGGCTTTAATGGCCAGCCATAATGGCTGGAGGCTCTTTCTCTCTCCCCTATACATGTATAAATTGAGACCCTCCTATCAAGTCTCAATACAGAAATTTTTGCTTCTATTTTACAAGTTAGTTTGCCAGAAAGTTCCTACTGTAAGAGAGTGTTGCCACTGTTTTTGTTCGCTAAGCTAGACAGAAAGTGTTTTTGCCGTAGCTGGTTTTTGACCGTTGTATCCTAGGAGACAGATGCCGAGATTCCTCAAGCACTCAACCCGTGAGGCGGCGAAATCTGTTTTAAGAAAACTGCTACCGTGCAGGCTTCGGTTTGGTTTCTTTACCATTTTATTGTTTTGTGTATTTCTGTTGAAATTTAGTTGTAATTATTAGCATATGTTCTTGGTATATAATTTTGTTTCTTCATAAATCTATTTATTTAATTTCACAATTTGAACAACATCATTGTGCATATTGTTTTCTAAATAAAACGTGATTCACATTCACGCTTTCACTGTTAACTACAATAAGCGTGGATTGAAACCACGCTTTTACTATTCATGTAAATTTGATTATATTGATTTTTTTTTTAATTTTTTTTTTCTTATTGTCATTGTTTTGGTGATAATGTAATTTATAATTTTTTTTTGGCTTTACTAAAGCCGTTCTCATGTTAATTTTTTTTTTCTTTTGTCTTTGTTTTGGGTTAGAAGGTGTAATTCAGGAATTTTTTTTGGCTTTACTAAAGCCGTTTTCATGTAATTTTTTTTTTCTTTTGTCTTTGTTTTGCGTTAGAAGGTGATAGTGTAATTCAGAAATTTTTTTTGGCTTTACTAAAGCCGTTTTCATTTAAATATATATATTTTTTCTTTTGTCTTTGTTTTGGGTTAGAAGGTGATAATGTAATTCAGAAAACCAGTTTAGTAAAACCGTTTTCTAGCCGTTTTCATTAAAAAATATTTTTTTTCTTTCATCTTTGTTTTGGGTTAGAAGGTGATATACATGGTCTACAGTCCGAAGCACACCCAGACACTGTGCAGTTTGACGAATAACGACGAAGGGTGAGACGCGAAGAGCACTGCGGAGTAGGTCAAGAAGACGAAGGCCACCGCGAGAGCTGCAGCAAGAAGGAAGAAGAGGAAAGACCTAAATTTTGGTGATGTATTTTTTACATACGAATAGTACTTTTTCCGTTTTTTGCTATGTAATGTAACTTGTATGTAATTTGAAATCCGATTACGAACATGAACTTATGTAATGTAAATATTGGGTTGGAGTTTATGTTATTGTGATTCAATTCGCTTATTTCATAAGACTGATTTGTGCAATGAATGGAAAGATTATTTGTTTTATTCAATTGGTAGTGTATTTTTTGTAAGAATGAGAACGTTATTTGTTATATTCAATGAATAATGGTTACATTTTTGGGTTGTCACGATTGAGAAGATGAACAAGTTAAGAGAATGTGTATTGCTCCTAAAATAAATTTTGTCAACATTTTTGTAATAAAACTTAATACATAATATACGAAGTCACTAATTTATTAAATACTCATACAGGCATGAAAACAACATAACCGAAGTTGCAAATGTAACAGTTTTCAGTTACATAGGTAGTACAGACATAAGTCTCCCACAAAAATACATTCTACACACCATGAACTGAACACACAATACATACATCCTGGACACCCTGAACTGAACACACAATACATAAACATAACAGTTAGACAGACAATATTAGGTAGACAATCTGAAAAACTCATTACGGAAACACTTAGTCTAACACAAGCATTACATATTAATGCATGACCTAATATTGCCGAAGTGTAGACATTAACACCTAATTTGCGCTTAAATCGGCAATCTCAGAGTCTGAATAATCTGAAACTCAGCGTCAGAGACAAGTTCAGGATCCTCCATGATACCCTTGATAGCCACAACATTTGGTTATGTTTTGTTCTTCTGGGCATCCTTTTTACTATGTATAGTTGCATATCGCGGGCTAACCTACGGCGCATTTGAGAAATCTCACGTTGTAGTGTTTCACATAGTCGATCAACATTATCAGGATCTTCCTTTTGGATCTCAACAGAACGTGCTTTTGGCACCTTAAGTTTATTTTCCTGAATTAAGGTTTCCAGTTGTCGCTCTATAAATAGTGTGGGCCACTTGAGACGAGCAGCGTCAGATAAACCATATCCTGTTTGATTGTCAGATGGGTCCATACATGAACCCCCTTGAACTGGATAATACTTGGGCATAAAAAAATGTCGCTTCCCAAACCTATCACGATAACCACAAGCATAATCTAAAACAGGTATTATTGTTTCGTCTTCAGCATCGCCACGTCCCTTTCTCCCTCCTCGTCGTGAACTGTCACCCCTTTGCAAGTTCCTACCACCTCTGTGATTCTCACTCCCTCCCATGAATCGTGTAGCCATGCTAATTTTTTTAAACAAATGAATGATAATTTCGTAGGGCGAAATAAGTTGTAAGGTTGTATCTTTAACTTTAGTCGTTTAAATAGTTGGTTATGAACAGCTTTAGAAAGATGCCTCTGCATGACAATCCCACATATACGAACAAGGTATGAGTTGTCACTAGAATGACAGAACAGAGAAAAGCAAATACTGTGTACCAAGTTACGTGACTTGACAATCCATTTGCATATACTGAGAAAATAAGGGCATGCTCACTGTAAGGTAAATCAGTGAATTCACTGTTGCCATGTGCCTTTCTGAATTGACAATCCGACATATATCAATAACAGATGAGTTGTCACTATAATCAGAAAACAGAGAAAAGCAATGCCTGTGCACCAAGTCACATGACTTGACAATCCATCTGCATATACCGACAACATAAGGGCATGCTCACTGTAAGCTAAATCAGTGAATTCACTGTTGCCATGTGACTTTCTGAATTGACAATCCGACATATATCAATAATAGATGAGTTGTCACTGTAATCAGAAAACAGAGAAAAACAATGCATGTGCATCAAGTCACATGACTTGACAATCCATCTGCGTATACTGACAACATAAGGACATGTTCACTGTAAGGTAAATCAGTGAATTCATTGTTGCCGTGTGACTTTCTGAATTGAAAATCCGACATATATCAATAACAGATGAGTTGTCACTGTAATCAGAAAACAGAGAAAAGCAATGCCTATGCACCAAGTCACATGACTTGACAATCTATCTGCATATACCGACAACATAAGGGCATGCTCACTGTAAGCTAAATCAGTGAATTCACTGTTGCCATGTGACTTTCTGAATTGACAATCCCACATATATCAATAAGAGATGAGTTGTCACTGTAATAAAAAAATCAAGAAAATCAAAGCCTGTGCACCAAGTCAAATAGTGATCCTCTAGGTAAAGAATTTTTACAGTTGATTAATTACATATTCAATTGCATATCAAAATTTTCTCATAATTTTTGGGAGTCAAAATCTATATTAACTGGTGCATTCAAATATGTCCAGAAAATTGGTGTTAAATAGTAATTTCTGAAGTGTTGTTCTTTTTGGGTATAAATCTGGAAAATCTCAAATCAGTGTCATTAGAACTGCTTAGAAGTCTAGTTTCTTACATTTTTGGCCTTGCATTGATTGCTATTCTATACTAAGAGAATCGTCAATTTCTTTAAAGAGGTGCATAACACAATTTGTTTCGGTATAATTAATTGTAAATAGAATTTTGACAAGCAAATCAAGTAAAACCAATTGGGTTTTAAACTTAGTCCCCCAACTAGACCAATCACTTGGCTTTGAGTTTGTTTGTCTAGCCCCCAAGTTTAGTTTTCTGTCAACCCCCCATTCCTTACCAGGGTCATCATGTTGACTGGACTTCCAGGAATTGGAAGGCGACTCTTTCTTCTTTTCTAATGGAGATTGAAATTCTTTACCTAGGGGATCACTATTTAACGAACCCCAGTTAAGGGAAGCTTTTCACTGAGCTACTCCCAATCTGTTTTATGTGTTGTTGAAGGCGGTAGTTCGTTTGTCTGAACTTTATTAGTCCCCCAACTGGACCAACCATTTGACTTTCAGCTTGTTTGTCCAGTCCCCAAGTTTAGTTTTCTGTCAACCCTCCATTCCTTACCAGAGTCATCATTTTGACTGGACTTCCAAGAATTGGAAGGCGATTCTTTCTTTTTTCCTGATGGAGATTGAAATTCTTTACCTAGAGGATCACTATTTGACGGGCCTCAGTTAAGGGAAGCTTTTGACTGAGCTACCTGTTCTGTTTTATGTGTTGTTGAAGGCGGTAGTTCGTTTGTCTGAACTTTATTAGTCCCCCAACTGGACCAACCACTTGACTTTCAGCTTGTTTGTCCAGTTTCCAAGTTTAGTTTTCTGTCAACCCCCCATTCCTTACCAGAGTCATCATTTTGACTGGACTTCCAAGAATTGGAAGGCGACTCTTTCTTCTTTCCTGATGGAGATTGAAATTCTTTAACTAGAAGATCACTATTTGACGGGCCCCAGCTAAGGGAAGCTTTTGACTGAGCTACCTGTTCTGTTTTATGTGTTGTTGAAGGCGGTAGTTCGTTTGTTTGAACTTTATTAGTCCCCCAACTGGACCAACCACTTGGCTTTCAGCTTGTTTGTCCAGCCCCCAAGTTTAGTTTTCTGTCAACCCCCCATTCCTTACCAGAGTCATCATTTTGACTGGACTTCCAAGAATTGGAAGGCGACTCTTTCTTCTTTCCTGATGGAGATTGAAATTCTTTACCAAGAGGATCACTATTTGACGGGCCCCAGTTAAGGGAAGCTTTTGACTGAGCTACCTGTTCTGTTTTATGTGTTGTTGAATGCGGTAGTTCGTTTGTCTGAACTTTATTAGTCCCCCAACTGGACCAACCACTTGGCTTTCAGCTTGTTTGTCCAGTCCCCAAGTTTAGTTTTCTGTCAACCCCCCATTCCTTACCAGAGTCATCATTTTGACTGGACTTCCAATCATTGGAAGGCGACTCTTTCTTCTTTCCTGATGGAGATTGAAATTCTTTACCGAGAGGATCACTATTTGATGGGCCCCAATTAAGGGAAGCTTTTGACTGAGCTACCTGTTCTGTTTTATGTGTTGTTGAAGGCGGTAGTTCGTTTGTTTGAACTTTATTAGTCCCCCAACTGGACCAATCATTTGGCTTTGAGCTTGTTTGTCCAGCCTCGAAGTTTAGTTTTCTGTCAACCCCCCATTCCTTACCAGAGTCATCATTTTGACTGGACTTCTAAGAATTGGAAGGCGACTCTTTCTTCTTTCCTGATGGAGATTGAAATTCTTTACCTAGAGGATCACTATTTGACGGGCCTCAGTTAAGGGAAGCTTTTGACTGAGCTACCTGTTCTGTTTTCTGTGCTGTTGAATGCGGCAGTTCGTTTGTTGTAACTTCATTAGTCCCCTAATTAGACCAACCACTTGGCTTTGAGATTGTTTCTCCAGCTAAGAAATTCTGTTTTATCTGTCAAAATGCATTTGGTTTCCTCTCCTTATCATTTTCCATGTTCTATTAGAATAGATGGTGCATTAAGTTTTGTATGTTTGTAATGTGAACTTGTACAATATATTGTTGTTATGCAATGCAGCATTGTTGTGATTTTTTATTTACTTGTATTCATGATATTATATTTCTACTTTAATTTCATTTTGTGGGATAATTGGTGGGGGTAAATTTTCATGGCACTCCTAGTGTCTACAAATTTGAAAGCACAAACCTTAATTTTGTTTTCTCTATCTGTCTCTCTCTCTCTCCCGGGTTGGGTTTCATAAAATACTCTCATAAAAATCATAAAAAAAATTATTACCACAAATTTTTAAAATAAGTTTAAGTTTTTTTAAATGTCTTCATAAACATCTAACATGTAAATATTTGTTTGAAACACTTCAAAATTTTATAGATATGTCAAGAAGATGATTGGTTGATAATTAAATATTATCTGATTATCAACCAATCATCTTCTTCACACATCACTGAATCTATAAAGTGGGTACAAAAAATGGAGTTGTATATCATGTTTGAAAAAAAATAAAAATAACCTTAATTATTCACATAATTCAACATACATTAATCCATTCATTAATCCAGAACATTCATTAACTCATTGCAATTCAATAAAGAAAGCCATGAACTAATAAATAAAATACTTATAAATCTAGTTATTTCATAAACTTCAGGTTCATATAACAAATACTTGAAATACATCCGTAAGTTAGATGAACAACAACATTGTCTTACACTCCAATAACGAAAATACGACACAATATACAAACATATATGAAAGATAAAGGTGTTTGATTTCTCATTCCTCATCTGACATGTAGTAGCTAGAGAGATATTTTTCATTGTTTAAGACATTATTTCGCTCAATCACTATCAAATCTCTGTTGCTTGCTTTTGCCATTTCGGTGGCTAGCTGAAACAATAAATGTCAACATCTCCGCATCAACATTCTGTTATTCTCCTTCTTAATTTTGCTAACTGCTTTTTCATAGTCACTCACATTTCGTCTAGCCATGGTTAATGAACGACGATGAGGTACCAGTGCCCCAAAGTTACGTAGATCATTAAATAATCCTTCTTGCTCCGTTACCCTGAACACCCATTCTGCTCGGATACCAGCATAATAATCCTTCGAACTCGAGTACTTTTCGCTCTTTTAGTCATAAGTAAATGGAGGTAGCAGCCACACTTTCGGATTTCTTTGTCGGCGCGAACTTCTTGCACCCCTTGAAGACATTGTTCATAAAATAAAGAAATTAATAATAATAGTAATTGTAGGTATATTACTATTGTTATGACTTGAACAAATATCATACAGGGGGTAGCGCTATTTATAGACATCATACTGGGGGTTAACTACAGATGATCTGGTAGTTAACAAACTAAGTGGAAACCTTTAGCAAAACTCAAATGAAAATAAATCATAAGAATTTTTTATAATATTTTGGGTGCCTGATCCCAAATACAGTGAAATAAACCAAACGAAACTAAACCAAACAAAGCTTTATGTCCCAATCAAGTGGGCTACGATACGTGAATCCTTTTTTCATCATTTTGTACTATTAAAAGCTATATGCTTGGTTAAATTAAATAAATTCGTTTAATTTTTTTACTATCACATTCCAAGTCAATTTACGTCTTCCCCTAACATTTCCTTTTACGGTGATCCTATCACATTCTTCTCTACCATTTCATCTGCTAGTCTACATTGTACATACCAAACCATCTTAGTTTGTTCTCTCTCAACATACTTTCAATTGGTGCTACTCGTACCATTTAATGTATAATCATTTCTATTTCTCTTTGTCCAAAACTTACCAAACACCCACCTAAGCATCCTCATCTTAACTACACTCATTTCGCGAGCTTGTTGTTTCTTAATTGTCTAATATTATGTGAACTGCAAAGTATCACTAGTCTTACAATTGTTTTATAAATTAACAACGTCAATTTTGTTAGTATCATTTATCACATAATATGCCAAATGTATTCCACTTGAACCTACTTTGATTCTATTACAGGTGGGAATTTCTAACACAACATGAATCGTACACGAAATTAGGGGTTAGGGTTGAACATTTTCAACACAAACACAAATATGACACTATATAATAACATGATAAATAAATAGGGTTATGTCAAACCTGCATAATATGAAATTGACACAGATAACCCATTTAATAGATAATTAGTTACAAATTGTAATATTATTTTCATTAAAGGATGCCAGAAATGTTTAAATCTTTTATGTAACCTACACAATTAAATAAAAAAAATACGTAAAATAGTATTTTCAGGTTAATATAGTCATTTTGTCTTTTATTTGAGAGAATATGATCTTTTTATTTATTATTTTGAAGTCAATAAAAATATATTTTTTTTGAATAAAATAGAGTCAAAATTAATTTTTTTTTTTGAATAATTTCATTTAGTAGAGATTAGTTTCATGAAATTTAACTTAGGAAAAAACGTTAATCTTTCCATACACTTGGTATTTTTAATTGAAATTCATATTATGAAATTCATATTTGTCATTTTTTTGAAAGATAAAATTGACTTTAACCCCTTTTATTTTACTCCATGTGTGATTTACCTCTGATATTTGAAAATAAGAACATAAACCCCTTATGACCTGGTACATGTTTCACACTTGATGTTAACTTGGATTGAACGTCTGACGGTATACTTTATTTAGTCCACAAACCACAAGAACATTATAGTTATTTCCAAATTATATGGGTAGTTTGCACATGCACATTGAAGTGAAATTTGCCCTTTATGAAATATGCACAATATCTACACCTAGAGGGTAAAATAGTATAGTGAAATAAATCAGGTGACAAATACCATTTCTCATATAGTATAATAGACGGCAAATTCAAGTATACAAACCCCACCTTCATATTACCAAGTGAAATACTGAATAAAGATGTATATATATCTAGTACTATTATAAAGAGAAGTCTTCTCTGGGTGTTTATGTCTCATACTTTGGGTTTTTGAAAAATACCCCTAAATCAGTTATATGGACAGTTATGCACTAAATTCTTTTTTTTTTTCTTTCAAATCTCTCAACTTTTGAATTTTTTAGATTCATTTCAATTTTCAGATTTCGAATTCAATCACACAGTTTACAATCTTATTTTCTGAAACAAAATGATCATATATATGTAAGCATGTGGGCCTCGAATTGAAATTGCCGGTCTACCTTAATTCTCAATTCATGAATTTTATAATATGAATTTCAATTCTCAATTCTCAATTAACAAGCAAAAAATAAGAAGCAAAATATGAATTTCATAATATGAATTTGAATTCTCAATTCTCAATTCTCAATTCTCAATTCTCATAATATGAATTAGGGTTTTGAATTAGAGTTTTGAATTCACAATATGAATTTCATAATATGAATTTCAATTCTCAATTCTCAAATAGGGTTTTGAATTTCATAATGTGAATTTTAATTCTCAATTCTCAATTCTCAATTTTCAATTCTTAATTCCTTTTATTAACAAGAAAAAATATAATTTCCAATTCAAAATTCAAAATTCACAATTCAAAATTCCAAACCCTAATTTCAAAAAATAGACAGGATTCACAATTCAAAATGCAAAAAATATAGACACGATTCAAAAATTAAAACCCTAATTTCTGAAACCACAAGCATAATTTCTGATTTCACAATTCAAAACCCTAACATTTTATGATTTCATAATTTCATAACCACATATTTAAAACCCTAACACATTTCATAATTCAAAACCCTAACACATACAATTTATGATTTCATAATTTCAAAACCCTAACACATACAATTCAAAACCCTAACACAAGCATAATTTATGATTTCATAATTTCATAACCACACATTTTATAATTGAAAACCCTAACACATTTATGATTTCATAACCCTAATTTCTAATTTCATAATTTCTGATTTCACATTCAATTGAAAACCCTACAAAAATTTCACAATTCAAAACCGCAACATTTTTTACCAATTCAAAACCACACATTCACATTTTAACAATTAAAATAAACACATAAAATTCAAATGACAGAGAGATAGATGCCATACCACGGACAAAGAGAGAACAGAGACAGAGAGTGAGAGCAGAGAGAGAGTCTGAGAGCAGAGGGAGAGCGAGAGTGAAAGTTTGAGCGCAGAGGGAGAGCGAGAGCAAGAGTGAGAGTTGAGCAGAGGGGAGAGTGAGAGCGAGAGTCTGAGAAAGACGTAAGTGTAAAAAACGTGATTGCAAATGAGGGGGCTTGGGGGTTTTTATATAAGTTGTAAAAGCGTGGTTTCAATCCACGCTTTCATTTATCAACAAGGAAAGCGTGATTGTGAATCACGTTTTCTTAACAAAATAAATATGCATAGTGAAAGCGTGATTGTGAATCACGTTTTCTTCAGAAAAAAAAATGCACAGTGAAAGCGTGGTTTAGAACCACGTTTTCTTTAGAAAAAAAAATTTAAACAATATGCGCAGTGAAAGCGTGGTTTGGAACCACGTTTTCTTCAGAAAAGAAATTTATGTTAAAAGCGTAGTTTGTAACCACGCTTTCTTAATTAAAAGCATGGTTTGTAATAGCGTTTTCACTATTCACCAAATTTTCTGCTCCAAATAGTGAAAGCGTGATTTGTAATAGCGCTTTAGCCTAGTTTGGGAATTTTGTCCAAACTGGGCCTAGTTTGGGAATTAAGGTAGTAAATTGGCTTAATATGGGAAAAGCCTCCTAAACATGCACTCTCACTATGGTTATATATTTATAAGTATAAATAAATGAATATAGCCAAAGATACCAAACACACAAATTTACTAGGTACTCCCTAAAAAATATTTAATAAATAAATAATATTGACAACCTGGCTTACCACCACATTGATTTTCCAAGCCACTGTGTTTAATAATTCTATGTTTTAATATCATTTTCTAAATTAAACTATAGATATTGATAATATAATTTACTCAAACAAATAAACAAAAGCAAACTCCAGGTCAATAATCCTGAAACAAAAGAAAGTCAATCATATAATTTCATTTCATTTTCCAAAATCCTTCAGCTATAACTAATAAAAGAAAAAGAAAAAAGAGAAAAAAAAATTACTAATTTTCGTAATATACCAAAATACCCCTACACAACCACCTCCATTCCACCCTACAACAAATCCACAGCGCTCACCAAGATTAAGAAATTAATCACAGAAAAATATTTTTTAAAAAATAATATATAGCCCAAATTCATTTTAGACATGAAGAAGAGGAGGGGGCGGTGGGATGGGGAGGGGCCGCTGAGCATGCCGGTGGTGGTGCCGGATGGGAGGCAGATTTCGGGGATGGAGACGTCGTGGGAAGGGTTGAATTTTTCGGAGGTGTTGGCATTACAAAGGGCTCTAATGGAGTTGTTGTACAGGTTTGGGACTACAAAGGAGATTTCTGGACCCTGCAAATGCAACACACTGAAATAAATGCTCAAGAATTAACAAGGTTATCCAAAGTGTGAACAAAAATCAACTAAATTTACTCTTTTTGTGGTGCATGGTGCTGTTTTTTGGGTTGTTTGTTTGATGAAAACAAATGTTTCACAAAACTACTATGCCAAGGTTTCTTAAGAGAAATTATTTTGTTACACATTTTTCTTCTTTTTTTTTTTTCTCAACAAAAGTCAGTTATTAATTGTTAGATTAACACTTATGGGAATTAACGTCTCTATCCTTGCAAAGTACCAAGTATTTACTTCGTAATTCAATTATTTTGTTACGCTTGATAATGTGTACGCACACTCTTTGATTGGTTAAGATAGTATAAGAAAAAAAAAATTCTATTAACTTGGTGTGGGGATATATTTTATGAGTCCCAACACGTGGCCAAGGTGACGCCGACGTGTCAGCCGAGGTGCCACGTGTCCAGGTTATGACGCCGAGGTTATCTCGGTTAGGCTGAGGTTATCTCCAAAGATATCAGAATCCGAGATAAGCGGATAAGGCACAAGAGTCCTAAAATGAGAAAGGACTTTAGCATGGATAAGGATAACACTCTTAGGGAGTTCATCTTTATCTCTTGGAAAGTCCAGGATAAGCACTGAGCAGAAGTCCATTGAAGCTAGGTTTCTATGGGGACTAGGATTGAGTTAACTATAAAAGAAAGGCACCCCCGATGGGTCTAAGGTACGCAATTTATACTAAGAACAGTGAGTTTAGCAATTGATTATCTTTGAGAGATATACTGACTTGATCGTCGGAGTGCCCTCGGGTGGACGAACCACCGCCGGAATCTTCTCTTTCTGTTGCAGGTCAGCCAGGTGTCATCTATTCTGTCGCTGCTCTCCAGCTAAGTTCCCCTTTTTGGTTGTGTGGTCGGAAATCAACACCCACAATTTGACGCCGTCTATGGGAACGAATGGCCAACGACGGACAGAAAGAGAAGGTTGGGGATGACACCCCCACTGAGAGTGGGAAACATATTGACCTTGACGTCGAAGAAGACAACTGCAACGAAGAGACTCGTGATAAGAATCGCGGAGGAAAGGACGTCGGCTAGGAGGGCAGCGTACTAAAGAAATCGGACCAGAGCAGGTATTATAACGAGGACGACCTCCAGGTATGGAAAGATAGATGCCTGCGGAGGGACGACGAAATGAAGGGAATAACGGACAAATTGGCGGACCTGTAAAAGGTCGTCAATTTCATGATGCAGAACAACGTCATGCAGCCACCGTTCCCGTTACAAGATACACCGATTCCAGCGGCTAAGAAGGGTGCCCAGAAAGGGGGGTAGAAAACGGTTCCTACAGTCCCTCAGCATGCCAAGGACGAAGGTGACAAAAAAAGAGAAGGGAAACGGCTCGCCGAAGCGAGGTCGAGGTAACAATGGATCCAACAAACAAGAGACCGAGGTCATGTTTAACACTTGTTGAAATTTTAAAAATTTACAAGTTGAAGTTAAACCGAGGACATGTTTAACACTTGTTGAAATTTTAAAAATTTACAAGTTGAAGTTAAACCGATATCATGTTTAACACTTGTTGAAATTTATGAAAAATTTACAAGTTGAAGTTAAACCGAGGTCATGATTAAAGGAATGAATGATATAGGTTCCATCAGCTCAGGATGCCAAGGTAATAGAACTTAGGGGGCAGTTGTGGGGACATAAATTTTGAATGACAACACGTGACCGAGGTGTCACTGAAGTGCCAACCGGGTTGCCACGTGTCCTGGTGTTGACGCTGAGATGATCTTGGCTAGTCCGAGGTTATCTGCGAAGATACCGGAATCCGAGATAAGCAGATAAGGGACGAGTCCTAGAATGAGAGAAGACTTCAATTTGGGCAAAGATAAGACTTTTAGAGAATTTATCATAATCTTACTGGGAGTCCAAGATTAGCAGTAATCCTAAGTCCATTAAAGCTAGGCTTCTATTGGGATTAGGATTGTGTTGGCTATAAAAGGAAGGCACCACCATGGGCCTAAGGTATGCTTTTTATGATCTGAATAGTAAGTTAAGCACTTTTGCTATCTTTGAGAGATAACTGACTTGATCGTCGGAGTGCCCCCAGGTGGACGAACCACCGCCAGAATCTCTTCTTTTTGTGACAGGTCATTCGGGCTTAATCTATTCTGCCAGTGTTCTCCAGTTGAGTGCTTGATTGGCAGTGTGGTCGGAAAGGATGTTGGTCTACGCAAAGGAAGTCAACAGGTTGGTAGCCCTATTTCAGAATTGTCGACTACATCAGGTAAGCTGAGATGATAACAGTCACGCCGATGCACTGGCCAACCTAGCTAGTGCAATACAACCTGGGAAAACAAGAACAATTATAGTTGACTACTTGTTGGGCCCCAGCATCGAGCCACTGACCACAAAGCGTGAAGCAATGTGTGTGGATATGGGACCAAGCTGGATGGATGCAATTGTAGCATTCTTAAAGGAAGGGAAGCTGCCAGATAACCACAAAGAGGCACACAAGATCAGATTGAATCCGACAAGATTCAGTCTGACAGCGGAGGGATATCTCTACAGAAGATCCTTCACTGGACCCCTTTTGAGGTGTGTACACCCTTCACAAGTTGAAGATTTTTTATATGAAATACATGAAGGAATTTGTAGAAGCCACTTTGGGGGCAGATCACTAGCACATAGGGCCATCACCCAGGGATATTGGCGGCCCTACATGCAGAAGGATGCAGAGGCCTACGTCAAGAAGTGTGAAAAGTGCCAAAGGTTTGCGCCACTGATACACCAACCAGCAGCAGACTTGAACCCAGTATCCAATCCTTGGCCGTTTGCCCAATGGGGCATGGATCTCATTGGGCAACTCCCCCAAGCAACTGGACAAAGGAAGTACCTGCTGGTAGCAACAGATTACTTCACCAAGTGGATAGAAGCTGAGCCCCTAGCCAAGATCCGAGATGTGGACATGAAGAACTTCATATGGAGGAACATCATTACCAGATTTGGGATTCTAAGAGCAATAGTTGCCGACAATGGAACACAATTTGACAGTAAGCTAATTAAGAACTTCTATGCAAAATTCAAGATCAAAAATTATTTTTCAACCCCAAGCTTTCATCAAAGCAATGGACAAGTAGAAGCATCCAACAAAGTTATCCTGGATGGGATAAAAAAGAGACTACAGACAGTGAAAGGAAAATGGGTGGATGAACTGCCAAGTGTACTTTAGGCATATCAGACTACGCTGAGAAGATCAACTGGGGAATCCCCATTTGCCATGGCTTATGGCACATAAGTTGTCATTTCGCTGGAGGTCGGCATCCCAGGGATCAGAACCCAGGGAGTAAAAAACGGAACTAACGATGTACTTTTAGCCCGAGATCTGGATCTTCTACGAAAGAAGGGGAAAAGCTGCAATTCAGCTCACAGCGTACCAACAGCAGCTTGCCAGGGCTTATAATAAGAAGGTCAATCCAAGGGAATTTCAAGTCGGCGACCTGGTCTTGAGAAAAGTCGTCGGCAACAAAAAGGATCCCAGAGAGGGTAAGCTTGGCCCAAATTGGAAGGGACTCTACAGAATCACTTCGGTATTGGGCAACAGGGCATATTGGCTTGAAGATAATGAGGGCAAAGAGTTGCCAAGACCCTGGAACACTTGTAATCTGAATTTTTTCTATCATTAGACTTTCCTTGTTTTTTGCCGAAGTAAGAAATAAAATTATAGCAGAATTCTTCTACATTTATGACTGATAAGATACTTGCCGATGTTTCTAGAATATATGCGTAATGAGAACCCAAGTGGAACTTAAGTTCACATTAGGAGGCAGAGAGTTGGAAAATGGTTCTAACACTTGTTGAAATTTGTGAAAAAATTACAAGTTAAAGTTAGCTGAGATAATGTTTAACACTTGTTGAAATTTGTGAAAAATTTACAAGTTGAAATTAAACTATGGATACGACTAACACTTGTTGAAATTTGAGAAAAATTTACAAGTTGAAGTTAGCCGAGATAATGTTTAACACTTGTTGAAATTTGTGAAAAGTTTACAAGTTGAAGTTAAACTATGGATACGTCTAACACTTGTTGAAATTTGAGAAAAATTTACAAGTTGAAGTTAGCCGAGATAATGTTTAACACTTGTTAAAATTTGTAAAAAATTTACAAGTTGAAGTTAAACTATGGATACGTCTAACACTTGTTGAAATTTGAGAAAAATTTACAAGTTGAAGTTAGCCGAGATAATGTTTAACACTTGTTGAAATTTGTGAAAAATTTACAAGTTGAAGTTAAACTATGGATACGTCTAACAGTTATTGAAATTTGTAAAAAATTTACAAGTTGAAGTTAAACCGAGATCATGTTTAACACTTGTTGAAACTTGAGAAGAGTTTACAAGTTAAAGTTAAACCGAGATCATGTTTAACACTTGTTGAAACTTGAGAAGAGTTTACAAGTTAAAGTTAAACTGAGATCATGTTTAACACTTGTTGAAACTTGAGAAAAGTTTACAAGTTGAAGTTAAACCGAGATTATGTTTAACACTTGTTGAAACTTAAAATGTTTACAAATTGAAGTTAAACCAAGGTTAAAACACTTGTTGAAATTTTATGAAAAAATTTACAAGTTGAAACCAAGGCTGTGCCAAGAAAGGTACTTGAGGTACTTACCGAGGTAAATCATCAGTTTGTATAACCGAGGTATGTCACCCCGAGAAGGTTGCACAAGATTGAAGTGTATATTAAAGATATGCAAAAAATTCTAAGTATGGAATCATACAAGAGTAGTAAAGAGAAGGCAAACATACGAACGTTCAAAACAAAGAAGTTGTATTTATAAGAAGACACTTTGGCCATATGAAGAGCTTACACTGTTTCAAAAGAAAAACAAAAGTACAGAGCACAGAAGAAAGAGAAAAACATAAAATTAAGATTCTTCAGTATCATTAGCAGGCTGAGTTTGGACTTCAGAGGACTGCTGAGAAGACATCTCGGCGACCTTCTCAGCAGCAAGCTCGACATTAATCTCTTCAAGGGTTAGATCGAGGCTCTTGTTGGCAAGAGGCACGTCCGATGACACCTTCTCAGGAGTGGTATCCTTGGGGACTTCTTCACCCTCCTCATCTTGAGTCAAGTCTAGGACTTGCTCATTCAGAGAAGGGGACTTGGTCCCAGCAGCCTCCTTTGATTTCCTCACCAAGGTCTCCTCCTTAGACTCAGATTCATCGTCGAATTGACTTGGAGTTGGAGGGAATGGAAGAGGAATGACGTCGGCGTTCTTGAGGGGCGAGTCCTCGGGGGCTTCAAGCTTTTTTAGAAGAGACATCCAACCAAGGGTGAAACCCTTGTTGCACGCCTGCTTCATTTGTTTTTCATAGTCTGCCGTGATATCGGCAACCCCCTCATTATATCCCTTCTCGTCGGTGGCCTTGACTTCAGCCTCTTTTGTGGCCAGGGCATCCTGAAATTTTTTCTAGGCCTGGGACATCTTTTCCTCGGCCTCTCTTTTCTGTACCTCGAGAACCTTCCTGATGGCCTCGGTGGATTCCGTCTTTTCTTCGGCGTCATTTTGAGCCTTGATAGCAGCCTCGGCTTGATCCTCCAAGGTCTTCATCTTTGATTCCAAGTTTTTATTAGTCTTTTGCAGACTGGAGACCTCCCTCTTCTTGTCGGCCATCTCTTTTCAATTCTCAAAAGATTGTACTGAGAAGGAATGGGCATGCTAGATTGCCTAAGAACGAATAAAATAGAGCAGAAGTTATTACAAAATTTTCTAAAGCATAAAAGAGAGAAAGAAAGAAAAATTGCCAAATAAAGACGCTTACTTGAACAGAGCGCTGGAGTATCAGAGCATAGTTTTCATATTCACTCAACTCGGCGTTTCGATCGAGATCGCCGGGAAGAAACACAGCGGTACTAAGGGCAACGCCGACATTAATGTCATCAGCGCTATCGCTAGCCCTAACTGGCTTATTCTCCAGTGTGATTTGGAGGGCCCAGGGGGAATCGTGCTTTCGAGACCCTGAGGTAGTTGTAGTGGATGACCTCGGCCTCTTTGATCGGGTAGACTCAGATGGTTGGGCTTCGGCAGGCCTCTTCTCAACGACAGAATGGGACTTATCGCTCTCAGCCAATTTGGAGATTGGCAAGGTGTCCTCAGTATCAATCTGAGTCACCATTGCCTTTGGCTGAGCTTTCTTGATCCTTTTTGTCTTCGGCTTTGGCTGGGTTGGCGCTGATTGGGCATCAACTGAATCAGGAATATTGGCCAAAAGATCCTTAGCGACTGCTTTTTGGCGGCCCATTTCAGCAGCAAAAACTGTTCGGCGTCGTCGACGGCGTTAGGATATCGAGATCAGATATGGAGCCGAGGTAGACGGCTGCTCAGCTGGATCAGAGGTCGATCCTTAATCTGGCCGAGATGAAAAGGCAGCTTGAGGAGTTGTGGCGGAAGGAGGAGACAAACTATTCTTCTTCTTCTTTGGAACGTCGAGAAGAATCGACTTATAGGTTAGGATAAAATTGAGTACCAGAGGAGCTCTACGCTTGTGGACTAGTAGGTCCAGTAGCTTCTTTAGACCCTTGCTGGGGTAAAAAGACTTGCGGAAGCCTTTTCATGGTTTTGGAAGGGCTGCAAGAAAGAACAGACATTAGAACAAACAAAGTATTGAAGACATTAAAAACAAGTAAGTATGAACATAGGGTTCTTACCATTACCCTCTACAAAAACTGTTCGAGGAAGAGGATAGAGGTGGAGGTCCTCATCTGGAGCGAACTCCCAGTTCCTCGAGGTAATGAAATAGGAATCCCTAGCTCCCTTGTTGGAGTCAGGGAGGTCGGCGACAATTTTGTACTCTGTGGACCTCAGCTTGAGGTAATAAACGTAGCCCGTATCTTTTTTGAGGCCACACACGGTGTAGCAGTATTGGATATCGGATAAGGTAACCCTAAGGCTATTATGCTATTGATGACTCCGTAGGAGTTGATGGCAAGCTGCATCGGGTTCAGCTTATAATAATGAAGTATCTCACGGAAAAGGATATTTAGTGGCAGCCGAAGTCCGCACTCGATAAAACCTACCACAGGGAAGGGCATAGAATCAGTTATAGGCATAATGGAGTCATCTTTCCCAGCCAACCTCAGATGGACGTCCGCCGGGATGTCAAACTCACGCCTAAAGTGATCTAATTTGGTCGGGGCGTCTACCCTATGTTTTCACATACCCATGATATCGGCTTAACTAGGAGGAACTGTGTTTTAGAAAGAAGGTATTTCAAAAGGGTTATTGGGACCTCGGCAAAAACCTAAAAATTTGTAGGGTAAGAAATTGTGGGGATTGTTTCGATTTTTCCTAAGAATTTGTGGGTTCTACAAACAAATCCCAAACCTAGATCTATGGAAATGAAGATTGAAGGCATGAATCTGGAAAACAGAAAAGCAAGAATGCGCTTCAGAGTCAAGAACAATGATGAACTATCAAGAACATTGTGCCAAAGTAAGTGCAAAGGGTATAAGGCCAAGAACAGTGGCAAGAGTGCAGGAAAATTGTGAGCAGTATGTGTATTCAAGACATGGGCAAGAGCAAAGTCGTGAAATAAACACGTTCAGATATATGATTCGCAAATCGAATGTTTGAACAAAACAGTAATGGCAACGAGTAATGGAGAGCATCAAAAACTAGGGCTGATCGCGGGTCGGTTTTGGCCGGGTGCGGGTCAAAACCGACCCGACCCGCACACATGCGGTTTGGAGAAAATAGACCCGCAACCGCCCGCAGTGCGGTTCGCGGGTTGTGCGGGTGGGTCAGTTGGTTGTGCGGGCGGGTGCGGTTCGGTTTGCGGTTTGGGCTTTTTTTAAATTGGACTTAATTATGATATTAATTTGAACAAATTTGACATTTTGGGCTACTTTTTAAGCATTTTTTTATTATTTATGGAAAAGTTATAAATTAAATTTCATGATAACATAAATGCCCATATAATGATAATAAATTTTACATTCTTCCAAAATACAAAAATAATTGATAAAACTAATTACAAACTAAAACATTAAAATTCACACTAAAATCAATCTCCATCCATCCATAATCCAAAGCTTACCTAAATTTTACATTCATCCAAAATACAAAAATAATAATAATTAGTCATCTCCATCCATCCATAATCTAAAGTTTACCTAAATTTTACATTCATCCAAAATGTAAAAATAATAATAATAACTAGTTATCTCCATCCATCCTAAATTTTACATTCATCCAAAGCTTACCTATTAATCCAAAATGCAAAAATAATAATAATAACTAGTTAGAAACTAAAATAAATTAGTTTTCATCCATCCATCCATCCAAAATCTAAAGCAAGCTTACCTAAAATTTAGTGCTCCAATTAATTTTACATTCATCCAAAATAAAAAAAAATAATAATAAACATTAGTTACAAACTAAAATAACATTGTCTACAAACTCCATCCAAAATAATTTGAAAAGGTGGTATCCATCCAAGGCTTCACTAAAATCTTTAGGTCCATCTTCCAATGTCCAATCTCATCCAACAATCTGCCAAAAAAAATTCCAATGAGCCAAATTAATAAATATAAATAAATAGATATGAATAAATAAACATTAAGCTGATCTCAACTAATTAGAAAAATCTCACACATGAGCCAAATGAACATTAAAGTTCAATTATAGCATCTACATTAGACTTTGGGGTTGAAGAGGAACATGGCTCCAAAGTACCTAAAAGCATGAGTCAACAAGAGAAGATAAATAAACTTGCATAGTAAAAATAATAATAGAATTAAAAATGAAGAGATATTCACATATTACTCGAGTCGTATTGCTCAAATTCCTCAACATCATCCATTGCTTGTCGAAGAGAAATTGGAAGGTTGCTTTTAAGCCAATTTTGTGTGCATACAAGAGCTTCAACCATGGAAGGGCAAGTGAACTACGGAATGGATCAAGGATACGTCCCCCGGTACTGAAAGCCGACTCCGAAGCAACGGTAGAAATGGGCATGGCCAACACATCCTTTGCTATTTGAGATAACACTCTATACTTTGTTGCATTATTCTTCCAATATTCCAATATCTCAAATGTCTGATTTTTTGCAAAATGTTCAACCTCGCCCAAGTACTTGTCTAATTCCGACTTGCTTCCACTAGTGAAGCGCCCTTCCAAATATGAATTAAATTGGGACTCCATTTGAGAATCCAAATCATCCTCATCAATCACCATTGTCTCCACTTCAATCACCCTCGAGACACTCTCATTTGATGAATAAATTGTGGCATAATGGTTGTACAAACGAGTCAAACAAGAAACAATTTTGTTCACCATCTCATCCACCTTCCTCTTTTCTCCATGAAATATATTTGTAAAACAAAACTCCAAGTATGCTATCTTTTTTGTAGGATCAAGAGCAACAGCAACATACAACAACAAATTAATCTTATTTCCATCCCCCCAATATTTGTTGAACTTTTGCTTCATACTCATAGCCATTGTGCACAAAACATCAGCATTGTCCAAAATTAATTGATTAATTGTGCTTTCAATTTTAAACATCTCTTTATAAAATGTATTGGAAGTAACAAAAAGGGACCCGGAAAATTTCTTTGTTGCAAGGTAGAATAGTTTCAAAAATCTCACAAACAACCTACATTTTTTCCAATCCTCCTCATTTGGAATCCTCCTAATCCCACCATCAACATCCTTGAAGTAAGTTTCAAAATTGGAGTCTTCATACTTCAAACGGTTAAAAGCCTTCTCAAACTTTTCAGCAGCCTCCAACATTAAATATGTGGAATTCCACCTTGTTGGTACATCTAGGCATACAAGAGCAGTAGTCACAAGTTTTAGATAGGCCGCACACTTCTTAAAAGCATCTTGCCGATTAGGAGAAGACCTCACATACCTAACCGCAAGTCTAATATTTGCAATAGAATCATCCATTTCTTTCAATCCATCACTCACAACAAGGTTTAGAATATGTGCACAACACCGCATATGCAAAAACTCATGCTCCAAAATGGTCCCCTTCCAATCTTTGGTATTCCTTCTCAAGTATTGAATGGTAAGATTGTTGGAACTAGCATTATCAACAGTTACAGTGAAGATACTATCGATGTTCCACTCAAGCAAGCACAACTCAATTTTTCTACCCAAATTTTCCCCCTTGTGATCTTCAACTTGTTGGAAGTTTATGATTCTTTTTTGTAGTTTCCAATTATCATCAATGAAATGAGCCGTTAGACACATGTAACACAAATTTTGAATAGAAGTCCAAGTGTCCGTAGTGAAGCAAATTCTATGACCCTTCATCAACCTCCTCAATTTATCCCTCTCGTTGTTGAATATGTTTGTCACCTCTCTTGCTATGGTATGACGAGATGGGATTGGTGTGAATTTAGGAACGGCAACATTACAAAATCTTTTAAACCCAACTCCCTCCACAAATCGAAAAGGTAACTCATCAATAATCACCATCTCGGCAAGAGCCCTTTTACAAGCCTCAAAACTAAAACTTGTTGCCACAACCTCAACACCCTCTTCGACATTTTGTTTTGATTTAAAACTCAATGTTTGTTGCCCATCTTTATCATTGTTTGGAAATTGTTTGCAATTAGGGGTATGACTTCTCAAATTACTAGTCCCATGAGTCCTAGAATCGGCCATATACTCTTTAAAACAATACTTACACACTGCTCTACGTTTCCCATCTTCTCCTATAACCTTATCAAAATGGTCCCAAACCGAGGATGGTGCTCTCCCACCACTACTCTCACTCTTTCTTTTGTTCGGGGTTTAGGAGGCTTAGATTCAGATGGGAAAACATTAGTTTGAGAATTAGATGATTCTGGTGGAACAATAGGGCTTCCGGTAGATTCAAAACTAGCATTGTTATCTTTATCCATTCAAACTGGTAATAAAAAATTAAAAAAGTATGAGATAACAATTAAGTCATGGATGGTATTAATAATTGAATCTAAACCATAACAATTCTAGCAAAAGCATCAGCTATTTTCAACATGAAAATAAAATAAATACAATCTTATAAACTTGAGTCTTATAAAATAAACCATCCACATCTCATTCACCATTTTTGTTTTCAAATTTCTACTCAAGTTTATAAATCAAATAAATACAGTCTTATAAACCTTATTAATATTATGAATGTGACCTACATGCTAAGCAAGTGTAGTGGTCAAAAATTCATTTTTACTCGCTAGCCACCTTCAGAGTAAAGTGGAAGAGACCCAGATATAGAATCAAAAACCCTAAATAACAAAGAACAAGCTAACCCATATACAACCCAAAATCCATGAATTTGACAATCAGAACACACAACGTACATTTATACTGAAATAGACCCAGAAAGTTAACCAAAAAATTCCCTGAATTTCACAATCACAAAATAAAGCATACACATAGAATCACCAGAGCTCAAAAGACTCAAATTTGGAACCATTTTCGGATATAATCACGAGAAAATTAATAAAGTAAAGAACCAAACCAGATTATTCTTCAGCACACAGAAATTTTTACACAATTACATAGATTAGAGAAGAGATCAGTAAGAACATGCCTCAATCTCCTCTCCGTATACCAAATCCGCTCCATGGACTAACATTTAAAAAAGGATTCTTTAAAGAAGAAATTGGTCAACTGTAAAATTTTAAATAAATTTTGTATAACAAAATTAGATAATGGTATTATTAATAATTTTTTGTATAACAAAATTAGATAATGGTATTTTTAAAAAAATTATTAATGGAATTTTTTTTAAGGGTAAGTTACAGTAAATTATTTATTTGCCATTTTATCACTCTCAACTAAAAAATCAAACTTCCAAACCAAACCAGATCCACATCTAAGTTTCAAAAATCTAATCAAACTTCCAAACCAAACCAGATCCACACCCAAGTTTCTGCAGATCCACATCTAATTTCAAAAATCAAATGAAAAAGAGACAGAGAGAGAGAGAGAGAGAGCGAACCGGGCTGTGTTGCTTGCTGTCGATCGCCGGTTGCTGTGTTGCTGCCGATCGCCGGCGTCTCACCTCGCCGCCGCTGCTGCTGCTGTGCTGCAGATCGCCGGCTGCTGCTAAGGGAAGGGAAAATACGAACGAAAGGGGTAGAGAGGAGAGAAATAGGCTGCTCAGTGCTCTCTGCTTTTCACGGGTGGGTAGGGTAACAAAAGTTTATTTTCTAATATATTATATATATATAATATTATTATATTAATATATAAATATAAAAAAAAAAATTATAATAATACGCGGGTCGCGGTTTGCGGTTCGGGTAGGGTCAGAACCGCAACCCGACCCGAACCCGATTTTTGGCAGAGTTCTTGACCCGCACCCGCCCACCTACCTATATCGAAACCGCCCAAAAGGTTGCGGGTAGGGTAGGGTCGGGCGGTTTGTGCGGGTGGGTGGGTTCTGTGCCCAGCCCTATCAAAAACTGAAATTAGGAGAAACAGTAAACTCACCAAAGAAAAGAAGCCAGTGTTGAGATTGCCGAGGTTAGACGAACGACAGCTGCGGAAAAGATTAGCAAGAACTTCGCCGGAGGAGGTGGACGGAGAAAGTTGCAGAGTTTTGGAAGCTTGGAACAATGGAGGATTTGAAAAAGCTAGAGAGAGAGAAAGCCTTAAAAGCGATGGAGAAAAGTGAAAAGATGGAAAAGGGGGAAAAGTTTTGTTAAAACTTGAAACGGCGGCAAAATAAAATTAATGAACCTAAAACGACGGATTCGTCAAACGGAGCACGCAGACGCGAGGTGGCTTACAGGCGTGTCACAAGCACGATCCAATAAGGGAAAGGTACGTGGCTAACACGGTTGAATTATTGTGTATGACAGCTCATACGCTTAAGAAGAGCTCTTGGGATCCTTGTTCTTGAAAGAGACATGTCGGCCTTAACGGTGGTCTCAGCTGAGATACTTTAAGCCGACGTACTGGAAGGAAGTACTGATATAGGTTCTATCACCTTAGAATGCCGAGGTAATGGAACCTAGGGAGCAGTTGTGGGGATATATTTTATGAGTCCCAACACGTGGCCAAGGTGACGCCGACGTGTCAGCCGAGGTGCCACGTGTCCAAGTTATGACACCAAGGTTATCTTGATTAGGCCGAGGTTATCTCCGAAGATATCAGAATTCGAGATAAGCGGATAAGGCACAAGAGTCCTAGAATGAGGAAGGACATTAACATGGATAAGGATAACACTCTTAGGGAGTTTATCTTTATCTCTTGGAGAGTCCAGGATAAGCACTGAGCAGAAGTCCGTTGAAGCTAGGCTTCTATGAGGACTAGGATTGAGTTAACTATAAAAGAAAGGCACCCCCGATGGGTCTAAGGTATGCAATTTATACTAAGAACAATGAGTTTAGCAATTGATTATCTTTGAGAGATATACTAACTTGATCGTCGGAGTGCCCCCGGGTGGACGAACCACCTCTGGAATCTTCTCTTTCTGTTGCAGGTCAACGAGGTGTCATCTATTCTGCCAGTACTCTCCAGCTGAATACTAAGTTGGCAGTGTGATTGGAAATTCACTCACACACTTGGAATTTATATCTACATTTTTGTCGAGAATTATTTTTTGTGGCGGAGATCAAATTGGTGAACTATGCGATTTGTGAAATGAATTTGAGAGAAATTATTCAATGTTTCCGAAATACCATCTATCTGTATTCCTTAACCAATCATTATTCAATATGCCTCTCATATTTTCCAGTCACCTAACATAATACCCCATATACCCACCTTCTCTACCAATTATAATGTTATAGAATATCACATGTCTATATTCCGGGATTACTGAATAATTACCCTAAATTTGAACTATTGATTTTTATTTTTAAATAAATTTTAAGTAACAAATTCTGAATTTATAACCCCTTTGTAAGAGAAAAGCTATAAAATGAGAACACAAGAAATTTACTCAAAATGTTAAAATGTACGGTAAAACTTATTTTTTTGTTGATATTTTTTTAGTAAATTTTTTAGATACATTACATTGCTAATAGGATAATAAATCTCATTAAAGTGTAACGGATCTCTTTTTTTTTGGTTATTGGCTAAAAAGAGAGATTTTATTGATGAAAAAATAATTATAAAGTAATGAAATACATCAATAAAGGAGGAAGAAAGTGCAAAAACATCACAGTAAAGCAACCCCATCTCAACTAAGTTGACATCGAGAAGAATACCCTATTATTTGCAAGCACTAATTCTCACAAGTTGATGAGCTACCAACAAGACAACAACAACAGAAACAAAACTGATAGCAACACCAGCCCAAAAGGACCAATGCACCACCAAACTACATTACACACCTGATCTGTTTCAAACTGGTTACTAAATCATGCATTGAGTAATCAATCCCTTCCATGTGTAGCTTTGCCCATATGCACTGAGTAATCGGATCTCATTTAAAGTGAAGGAATGTATTTTATTCACATATTTTATTAGTTGAGTCAAGTGTGAATAAAATCATACTCTCCTTAGCGTAGCAAACAAATTCAATAAATCAAATTAAAAATTTGACTTTCTCCATCTATTTATGAGATGTTTAATTTGACATATTCTCATGATATCTACAATTAATCTCATATTAAATCGGCTAAACCAACCGTACTAATTAAAGACAAGTCTACAAAACTATTTTATACTCTCTGCACCTATAATGTTATGTGTGTAAGAAAATCAATACATAACCCAAATTCGTTTTGGCTTCATATTTTTATAATTTTTTGTGCGAAATTAGCATAACTAGTTGATTTTGGTTGCAAGAGAAGATTAAATAGAAGCAAATTAAGTGATGACTTACCCAATCATGGCAAGCAAGCATGAAATGATCAGCACCAAGGCTTCGATTCCAGTAAGGATATTTGTTGGCAATGACATCAACATAGTCCTTGGCTGTGTTTTTCATAGGACCCCAATCATGAGAATCAACAACATAAACAACTTGAGTTATCATTGTCACACTGAATGGAAGGAAAAAAAAATGGGCTCTCTCTGGATCTCTGGTCCTAAACTTGCTAATCTCCATGCTTTGAATGAACAGTCCCTCTATGGCATATGTGTGCTTGCAGGGACCACAGTGGAACACTGGTGGGTCTTCTTCTTCATATACAAATACCTTTAATTGCTTTTCTATCTCCAAGTAGCTCTTGCAGTTTGGATTAAAAATTATTTTAGAGATTTTATTATCAATATTCAAAAATAAAGGGTAAATTACATTTACCTCCCCTGAGGTTTCTGACAAATATTGGGACCTCCCCTGTGGTTTTAATAATTACAGTAACCTCCCTTGTTTTACCTGACAATGTCAAGATTCTCCCAAAATTTGATAGCCGTTTATACACCTAACAGATCTTGCTGATGTCATCAAATGTAAACACTAAAATGTCCATCTTGCCTTCACCCTGCTCCATTCCTTTAAGCTGTTTCACTACAACAATAGTTTTATTAGCAAGAACGCATCTGTAAACAACCCAAAATCCTCTAGCTCCAAGCTTCTCCATGAAACCCTTTGTGGCACGTTGTAGTTCTTTATACGAGAACTGGACTGGAGCGCTAGAGGTGTACTCAAGAAAAGCAAATTGAGCAGACAAACCCCCAAATTTGGGGCTGTTTCTATAGCACCACCACTACAAACATCCCTCTAATGTGACCAAACAAAACAATGGTGACTATAACTACAACAACAACAATCTAAGCGTGCAGCTTCCAACCATTGCCCTTTCAGCTGCAACATAGTTGCACTACTAGGATATCAGTCCCTTCAGCATAATCACTGTCATAAGCCGATCATAGGGCACAAGATGATAGATCTGTGAGTGATAACAAACCAATTGATTGAAGTCATAAAATGGGTGATGTAATTTCCGACGAGCGAGAAGATTCAGAGAAAATCTAGTACCCAAAAATGTGAACCAGTTCTGTCATCATTCTATGAAGAGAACAACAACCCCAAGAAGAAGAAATCTGAGGACGAAGTTATGGACAGAGAAACTGAGACCACCAAAGCAGTTGCGGTTATTCTTCCGCCTCCGTCGCTCCCCCTCATTAGCCACATCCGATCTCAATCCGTCGCCCATTGAGTCACACCCATAACCACCACATCCGCCGCAGAGAAACTTCTGGCGAACAGAGATCTCGCCGTAAACGCGCCTCACGAATCGGGAAAGTATTTGTGGACCGACGGGTGTATGTATGAAGGAGAGTGGAAGCGAGGGAAAACTTCGGGAAAAGGAAAGTTTTCTTGGCCTTCTAGAGCTATCTTCGAAGGTGAATTCAAGTCGGATCGTATAGAAGGTTTCGAAACCTTCATCGGATTCGACGGAGACACCTACATGGGGTCTTGGTCCACCGATCGGAAACATGGGTACGGCCAAAAACAGAGTACCCAAAGGCCATGGTGTTTTTACTTGGTCTGATGGTAGTTGCTATGTTGGTAATTAGAGCAAAGATACCAACAACAGTGAGTTCAAGAACTCGAAACAGGACAACCCATTACAGATTCTCAATGGGACTTTCCATCCTGGAAACAAAGAGAAAGGAGGCAAGAGGAAAGAGAGAGGGGGGTCTTGGTGAGGTAGGTATGAGAGATATAGGAATTGAAAGGTATTTTGGTCTTTTTGTGTTCAAATAAAAGGGCAATATGGTCATTTTGTATAGTCAAGTAACGTTGTTTGTGCGAAATTAACGGATTGGGGGAATCTTGACATTGTCAGGTAAAGCAGGGGACGTTACTGTAATTATTAAAACCACAGAGGAGGTAAATGTAATTTACCCAAAAATAAACACAACATGAACATTTGTTTGATAACGTTGTCGGTTTCATGTTTTATGTTACATAATATAGGAACAAATGTTTTGAAAACAAAGAAACGTGTTTTGTGAAATTTGAGTGATAATTGAAACATGAGCTACTAGTACTAATAAAGTGATATTTAAGTGAAAGTTGGAGAGTAAAAAACGTAATTTTTCATACAAAATTTTTCTTCTAATAAACTTAAAATGTGGTCACGTGAGCATTTTTTGTCTAAATTTTTAACAGGAAGTGAAAGGAGAACGACATTAAAACATTAGTTAAAGTGGTCGCAATTAAAGATATTGGACAATAGTTAAATTTGGATAAAATTTGATGGTGATAAATGTAATTTATCTTAATTTTTAATATATTTATGATAGAATTATAATGTCACAATTCAATTATTGTTGAAACTATAGTGACCTTGATCCAATTTATATTTTTTTTCTGCAATTTACTCTAATGTTGTGTTTGGTTGGGGGATTTTGGGAGGGATTTGGAAAGGGAAAGGGAAAAGGTATGTGAAACTAGGTAAAATGTAGGTATACTTTATTCACATTTTACCTACATTTTCCATTTCTTTTTCCAAATCCCTCATCAAATCTCCAAACCAAACACAGCATAAAAGTACAAGTTTAAGATTCATCGTATCCCTTTTATGAATGAAAAAAGCAAGGAAGGGAAAATTATAATGTTGATTCTCTTATTTGAGAGAAATTTCACTAATTTTAATTTAAATAATTTCAACCATACATTTGTAATTTTGTTATAATCTGGTTCATTCAACACTTATCGTTAAAATTTTGAACGAAAAAAAGATCATGTGCAAAAATTAGAGGGACCAAAGTATAATTCAAAAGAAATTTGAAGGACTATTGAAATTACTCCTATAGTTTTACTTTGATTTTTTTAATTTCACACGTGACTTTTTTTTATATAAAATATATTTTTTTGATCGGCAAATAAATCTTTATTGATGAAAACATACCAGATATGATAAGATACATCTATAAAGAGGAGCTTGGAAATAACACGAAGCTCCAAGCGCCAGTTGGTGAGGAACCAACAAAAAAGAAAGCAAAAAGCGCTGCCACAACAACAGACAGAGAAAAGAAAAGAAAAGAAAAAAAAAAGATAGGAGCAGCTGAGGCAACTCCAACAACAAACAGCACACAGACATTCATCCCTTACAACCATCTAACGCATTGACATTTATCCCAATCAGTCATCAAACAAGCATAATAGCACACAGCCCATTCAAGCATCCAGCATGAACTCCTAACACGGCAACAACCAATCCAAACACAGCAGCACCAGACCAGCACGGCAGACCAGATCAGTTGTAGACCAGTAGAAGAGCTACCTAGCAGCAGACCACCAAAAACCAGTTGCAGTCTCACTATAGCAGTTGCAACCAACTATAACTGTCTCACTATAGCAACAGACCAACAAAAAACACTCATCAGTTGCATCCCACCAAAAAACACCCCACAGAAACCATAATCTCCCTTAAAATGCATATAAATATCTACAATTTTAATCAGAATATCAATTGATTTCTATTTACTTCACAGCAAACAATCAGCAAACAGAGCTCTGAAGCAGAGGACCACTGATGATGAATACACCCAGACAGATTAGCAGACAGATCAGCTTTAACCAAAATCACCCAGACAAATCAGTAGAGCAGACTAGCAGATCAGAACAGAATTAAAAAGGCTAACAGATCAGCAGAGAAGAGTAGGAGGATCAAAAAGCAAAAACCAACTGTGGAATCAGGAACAAAGCCTGATTTGATTCCATTTGAAAGCTAAATCATCAATTGAGAATGGAAAGTTTTTAATAGATGCTTTCAACCAAAAACCTGCTCTGATTTTGATTAATTCACACAGGCCAAAGAAATTGGGTTGAGTCTCAGAGAAGACACATTCGTTCCTGTGCTACCAAAGAGACCAAAGAACAATAAGGGGGATAGCTTTCCAAATTAGCCTATCAAAGCTCTTCAATCTACCACCCAACCACCAATTGAGAAGGCCTTCCACAGAGTTATTGATGCACCAGTAAAATCCCCAATCATGAATAAAAGAAGACCAGATCAACCAAGAAAAAGGGCAAAGAAGCAAAACATGAACAGCAGATTCAGGTTCAACTCTGTATAAAGGCCAAAGAATGGAATCACTGCTATGTAGAATGCCAAGTCTGTGCAAAAATTCTGCAGATTTGATTTTGTTTTTCCATGCCAGCTAACAGAAAAATGAAACCTTGGGGGGAATAGTTCTATTCCAAATGGATTTACAGATTCTGAGATTGGGGCTGAAATTAGAGCTACTAAGAGAGTAGAGAGAGGACAAAGAGAACTCACTATGATTTGTAGATGCGCAAGCCCAGGACAAACAGTCTGCTCTATCAAGACTCAAAGAAGGAGCGGAGGAAAGGACACCAAGCAATCTAGCTTCTTCAGCCAATTCCCATACATATAAAACTCTTCTATGGGGTAAATTCCAATCATTTGAACTGGTTTTCCTTGCAAAGAATTGGTGGAGAGAACCTTCCTTATCAGTTGAAAGATTAAAGAGATGTGGAAAATCAATCTTAAGACAAGAGCTACCACACCACCTATCATGCCAAAATTTGATTCTATTTCTATTTCCCACTTTAATAAGGCAGTTGCCCAAGTAGAAATTGTAAATAATACTGCTATGAGTCCCAATGGACATGATGTCCTTCCACAGTCTGGAATGTTTATAAGAGGGCTTCATTGGTGGAAACCAACACAGCTCATCAACCTTATATTTACTACAAATAGCCCTCTTCCAAAGAGCATTGATTTGAGTTCCAAATGTCCACCACTATTTGAGTAGCAAGCAAGCATTGACATCTCTGATCCTTCTGATACCCAGCCCCCTTGATCTATGCTCCTTGTAACCTCCACCCATTTCACAAGGTGAACTTTCCTTTTAATGGCATTACCACCCCATAAAAAATTAGCCTCAATCTTTTCAATTTCTCTAGCCACACCTTCAGGCATCTTAAATAAAGAAAGGAAATACACTGGTAGACTAGATAAAGTAGACTTGATCAAAATTAGTTTTCCTGCAAATGACAACAGTTTTCTCTTCCACCCGGAAAGTCTAGATCTAAATTTGTCAAGCATAAGCTTCCAAGTAGATTTCCTACTAGGGTTAGCACCAAGGGGCAGCCCCAAAAATTTGATAGGAAGGTTATGCACTTTAGAGTTTAGAAGCCTTGCAAAAGAGAGCAGTAAAGCATCAGCCACACCAATACCACACACCACACTTTGTGGTATTTAATTCTGAGACCAAAGAGAGCTTCAAAGCATCTGAGAATTCTTTTGACAAGGACCATCTGATCCCAATCTGTTTCGAAAAAAAGAATTGAGTCATCGGCAAATTGCAGATGAGATAAGAAAACATCATTAGCCCTAACTAACACACCTTTGAGAATGCCAAGATTAATTGCTCTGCCCAAAAGTATATTGAGTGCTTCAGATACTATATTGGATAGGAAAGGTGATAGCGGATCACCCTGCCTAAGACCTCGTTGGGGTGAGAATTCCTTTGTTGGTGATCCATTCACAAGAATCGAAATTCTAGCTGTAGAGACACACGTTTTCATCCAAGAAGTCCATTGGGATCCAAAACCAAAACTAGACAACAAAGAGAATAGGAATTCCCAGTTTACAGAATCGAAGGCTTTCTCAAAATCCAACTTTAAAATCAGACCTTGTTTCTTGGCTTTCTTCCATCCATCCACCACTTCATTGGCAATGAATACCCCATCAATGATATTTCTCCCACCTATAAAAGCCGTCTGAGTTTCACCAATAATTGTGGGTAACACTGGCTTCAATCTATGTGTTAGAACTTTTGCCAAAATTTTGTATAGAGAACTCACAAGACTAATGGGTCAATAATCAGACAGATTAATGGGATTTTCCAACTTAGGGATGAGAGTAATAAATGTACTATTAATGCCATAAGTGAGCTCGCTGTTCTGATGGAATTCTTTAAAAAATTGCATAATCTCATGCTTCATGACCTTCCAAAATTTCTGATAGCACAACAGGTTGAACCTATCAGAGCCTGGGGCTTTGTTGCTATTGCAATCTTTAATTGCTGCTAAGACCTCAGCTTCAGTGAACTCTGGAACAAGGTAATGAGAAACATAATCTACCTCTATAGTCTTGAACACCCCTCCCAAGACAGGTCTTTTAAGCTAATCTTCAGCAAAATGAGTCTTTTAAAGTGTTGAAAAACCTCATGCTTGACCCTGCTAGGCTCCTCGTGAGACACTCCATTGACAGTAATAGAGTTGAGCATGTTTCTACTCTGTCTGAGATTAGCAAAAACATGAAAGAACCTAGTATTTCTATCCCCATTCAGAGTACAGTTTAGTCTGGACTTTTGATGCCATAACCACTCCACCATTCTGTAAAGCTTCCACACTTTTTGTCTGATAATTCTTTTTCTTATCTTTTCTGAATCTAGCAGTGCTCTATCCTCTGCCATAATGTCAAATGTATGCAACTCCTCCTATGAAGCCTTAAGTTTGGATGTGATATTACCAAACACCTGAATATTCCATTTTTTTAATTCCATCTTTGGTGCTTAAATTTTTGAATAAGCCTGAATCCGGCCCATCCAGAGAAAGAACTGTTGTTCCAAAAATTGACAAAAAGTTTTGAGAAGCTTGGGTGTAAGGTCCAAGCATTTAAAAATCTGAAAGGTCGAGGCCCCCAATCTCTTTCATCTTCCATCATCAATAAGGGGCAGTGATCTGAGATTAATCTAGGCAGGCCCCAAAGTTTCATTCTAAAGCTGACCAACCACTCAGGACTGAGCAAGACTCTATCAATTCGGCTCCACTTCTATCACCAAGTGAATTTCCTTCCATACAGAGGTAGATCATTGAGCTCACATTTCCCAATAAAATCATTCAATTGTTTCATCTCCCTATCCCTTCTGGAACAGCCTACCCTCTCTCTAATATGCCTGATCTCCTTGAAGTCACCTCCCAAGCACCAAGGATCAGGGAAAAAGACCTTGAGCTTTAGTATATCATCCCAAAAATTTCCGTTCACACTGACATCATTGGTTGCATATATATATTCAACAAAACACAATCAAAAGAGTTGTATAGAGAACTAGAGAGTAATATGTACCTCATATTACAACAACAGCCAGATAGTTGAAAAACAGCAGGATCCTAAATGCATAGAAGCCCACCAGCAGATCCATCAGGATCCACAGACATATATTCCATGTTTCTGCTTCCCCAAAGCCCCCTAACAACATTTTCTGAAACCACTACTTTCTTGGTCTCTTGAAAGAAAACAATATCAACAAGTTTATCCTTTAGAAGGCTTTCGATTCTACTCTTCTTCTCAGGTTTCCCCAAACCCCTAATATTCCAGGAAAGTAGCTTCATCAAGAAACAAAAGAAATACACTTAAGACACCCATCTACAACATATTACTGCTGAGCCTTCCCTTCCTTGATAATTCTCTCCTTGTCCTTAAGCTCTAGATCAATGATCTTGCTTAGAGCAACATCTTTCATCCCATTAAAGTTGATACCTAGGGATTTCCCCAAAATGCATTGTGTCTTCAGCTTCTTGAAGGAGACAGTTGTTGAAAGATGACGAATTTTCAGATAGATCCGAATGGGCAAGAGCAGAAGCAGCTGGTCTGAAAATGACAGACTTGGAGGAATGCTTATGAACTGCAGCAACCCTGTAGCCATGAATTCTAGCAAAGCTAGAGAACCCTCAAGCTGAGACTTCTTTTTCCCCATTTTCTTCATAAGTTGCTAGAGTTTTGGGTTGGGGGCCAGAGGCTGGAATTGGCCAGAACGGTAAGGGGTCAAAATACTCTTCCCAGCAGAGAGATTAGGGCCAACAGATTGCATATGAGGAATTGATGAGGCCAAAGTAACAAGATTGCCATGATTGTTACTAACCAACTCCTTGGGCCTATTAGAAGGGCCATAATCTAAGAACTTATTTGAAGAATGGGCCAGATTCACTTCCAAGTTAATGCCAGGCCCAATGTCTTTTCTGAACTCCTTGGCCAAATTCACTTCTAAGTTAATGCCAGGTCCAAGCCCATCACTAGCTTTATTGAAATTTTTGATAAACCCAGAGGTATAGACTTGAGGGATACACCTAAGGTTGTCATCATTACTTTTTGAATTTCGATCTGACCTTTCCAACAGAGGCTCCTCAACGCATGTTTCCTTTTTTCTGCTGAAGCCTCCTACGACTGGTGTCTCCTCAACAACAGTATCCACTGCCTCACCTATGTGACTGACAGAAAGCCCCTGCCATTGTGCTACCGCCTCATCACCGTCGTTCTTGATTCTGACATCTGCCCCTGAAATGTTTCTACTCTCCTCACTGTAGCAGGTTTCGATGGAGCTGAACTCCTCCAAGCCATTGTGTTTCAAGCTATCGGAGTATATTAGATGATCTTCACAGACTAGAATGGGATGTGAACTGCCATTACACCTCAAAATGATAGTTCTGTTAATAAGTTCCATACACGCAGTGGCCACTCTAATTCTAGCATGAGAGAATGACTTTGGTTGACAGAGATCACCCTCTGAACTGAGAACAGAACCCCATGTGCGCCCAATGTTATTTAGAGTATTTTTATTCCAGAGATTCAGTGGTATGCCATAACAACTCAACCATACACATCTCTCATGTTGTAAATGAAAGCCAGGCTTCCATTCCGCTATGAAAAGACTCCAGTCCTTGAACCAATCTTGGAGCTGGCCGATGTTTGAATGCAGTTCCGCTTGAGATTTAAAAGATAATATTATGTCGCGACCTCCTCTTTTTCTGACCTCTATCTGTTCCAACCCTTTCTCCTTCAGAACTTTTGAAATAATGTGAGTGGGATATTCTGTATTGAATCTGATGATTGCATTTTCATATAGCCAACCATTGCCCTTTTCAAAGGCTTGTATCTCTATACTTTCTTCCCCAGCCGCTGAGGGAGTGTCCCATTTTAGTACTTTTGCGAAAGATCTATGACCAACACATGCAGCCTTTCCACTAATGTTGTTTGTATGAGGGGCCCTTCTGGAAGGCTGGGGCTTCCCCCTGCTGTGTTCATCTCTGCTATTTATATCATAAGCAGTAACTTTGACCTCCAGCACCTTATCATCCACCAAAAGGCCATTCCCTGTTTGAATGGCAATAGTTGTTGCTACTTGACAGTCATATCTTACAAACTCGAAACGAGAGTTTGTCGCTTTCCTTCTTTTGTAGGGGATAAATGCTTCCTTCACAATCCCAAAATTTGTAAAGAGTTTGAACAGAGCTTTTGCATCCATTACTGAGGGTATGTTGTCCACGAAAACGATAAAAACTCTGTGCCTTGCTTCATTGCCTTATGCTCCACCTCCTCTCCGTTGTCTCAGCACCGGGATCCAACCTCCACTCATATCTCTCTTTTTAGAGTTCAGAAACATGTTGAAGTTGCGAAATCTCCAAATCAGGAATTATATTTATTTATGGCGTAGTTGTCGACATGATATTGCAAAACCGTAATGTTTTTTCAAAAAAATATTTTTCTATAAAAAATAAATAACTTCGCACAAAGTTTAAGAGGACATTCTTAAAATTCTCTATCACATTCATTATCAGATATAACAAAAACAAAATAAAACAATACTTGTGAGATATTTTATATAAAATATTAACAACATATAATAAAGAGACCACATTATAACGAAACTTTAAATACATGATTCAAATTGAAATTACAAAAACTCAAGTAACACTTCGATTCAATTAAACTATAAGGAGTAACAGCATAAGTTACCCAAAAAAAAAAAAAAAAAAAAAAACAAAAGAAAAAAGAATTGAAAAATCCCACTATGATTTACAAGCAATGTTAAAAATGGGTTACCTGTGAAAGGCAGTGGCATTCCAATAAATAGGACCAGTAGGGGTATACTTAGGGTTTTGAGTAGTGTGATGATCTTCACTAGTTGTTATGGCTTCTTTTATTGTAGCTCGAGCATATCCTAGACTTGCTTCAAGCCTCTCTAAGTTACTGTACTTCTGCTCTATTCTTGCACTCATTGGTGTAGGAACAACAATTTGGTTATGAAACGAAATTTCTAAATACAAATTTCTAAAAATTTCATCCATTCATGCTATTAATCCATATCCCTTCCTTCTTCCCTACCTGTTTTTGATTATGAAACGAATAATTCCACAATAACACACAGAATTTTTCATGGAAATATACAAAATCAAGAGGGAAAATTATACTCATTTCTCCTAAATTTTAAAAAATATATAATCAATATCACACTTTTGATATAATTATATTGACATTTTTTTTAATAAGGCTAAAATAATCTAAATACAAATAAATATATATTTTAATAGAAAATATATGATAATATCAATTTTTTTCATTAAAACGACTAAGCAATTATTGATAAAAAATATTTATCTGTTATGTGAATTAAAAATTTAAAAGAGACTAACATAGTTATGTCAAAAATATGATATAAATTGTATATTTTTTTTTAAACTTAGACGAGGTGAGTGTAATTCACCCAAATAGAATTTAGTGTGCATGTCATGTGCATAGCACATTTCGTGTCATCTGCGTAATGATATAACACTAATCATGGTGATGTCATGTTAAATAATATACAAAAATTTTAATGTCATAGCATTGCTTTAATTGAATCAAAAAAAAAATAGCATTGCTTTAAAAGTTATTCTTAGAAAATTAAGCGTATGGACGTCAAGCTAAAAAGACTAATTTGCCACTCATGGTCAATAATTATTAAAGACAAAAATTTGTGTGAATTCTTTATTGTATTGATTTGATTATTTCTTTCCATTATAGATTATTTATTTATTTTTTTTGTAGCTTTTCTAATTATGTATTATTGGATTATAATTGTGAAATTTGATGTAATTCTTTTTGCATTCATAATTAATCTTCTTCCAAGAATAAAATAAAATAAAAAAGAAGCACACCAAGGAGCCCCAGACCAAATAAAGACCATGGGTAAAATTGTCTTTTTAAATTTGAACTGGCTTTTTTCTTCTTTTTGTCATTTTTCTCAATCTTCAAATTAAATGGAGAATTTCTATTATATCATTCAATGATCATGAAAATGATATTTACTTTCATTTAAAATAATAATAAAGGAATCTTCCAAGGAGTACTGTATTAACTAGGAGTAATGAATTTCATCCCTGGCTCAAAAAAATTAAATTCCTTGATAACCCAATACCTATCTGTCCAACAAAAAATCATTCAAATCATTGTAGTAAATAAATGCCATGTCCAATTGTAAAAACCAAAATCAGAAACGTATCCTTATTTTCCCTCATGAATTTACTGCTCTCACACTCTATGTATTCTTTCTCCTTCCTAGCAAATTTGCATATCATTTATTTAAAAAAAAAAAAAAACCGGTTAATAGAGTGACACACACAATTTCAATTTTTTATTTTTTATTTTTTATTATACACATCAAATTGTGGAATTCACCATTAAGGAGATTGTTCACCACCTATATGTTATGTAATTAATCTATTATCCTTTCTTTTCTTTTGGAATTTGAAGAATTACTAGCTTTTTAAATTTATTTCTATGATTGCACAATTGAAACTGCCAAAATAAAAAAATATATATATATGTATAAAAAATAAAAAGTCATCACATATATATATAAGAATAAAATTATAAATCCGCACACATATTTGTATATATATAATGATAGAATCTTTAAATAGGCAAATATATAAACGGATAATTATTCAGTAGTTTCAGAATATCATGTGAAAAGTTTATGGGGGTGGTCTAGATTTTACAAGTGCGACATGCTCATTCATATTTATTAGATAATTTAGAAATAAATAATATATATATATATATATATAGGCATATCAATGCCACATAGTACTCCAAATTTTAAATACACAGACGTGTGTGTGAAATGCGAACAAAAAAATGCAAAACCTGGTTTTCTTTGGATCCAATAGTTGCAAAAGGTGAAGGAGAAGGCGGCAATGTAGCCAAGGATAGTAAGAATTGAAGATCAAATTGGAGTTCTTTGAACCCAAAAAAGCCACAGACGCAGTCACCACAATCAATGATACCATAAACAGCAACATAAACCTTGAAGACCAACACAGCCTTCTGTTGCTGTCCCCTATCTCTCTCTCTCTAGAAAACACCAAGTTTCCCATGATATAGAATATGTGTATCTTGTTGTGTGTTTGGTGTGATTCTGTGCTTTTTTTCTCGGGAAAGTGAGGGAAAGTTTGAGTGCAGGAAGAGCAATGGCAGCATTGTGTAAAAGTGGGGAATTATACTAAAGAAAGGCAAACGTCTTACCGCATCGATTGCTCTTCTGTCAACTGTTTTCGAGCACCACATGCAAAATTAAGGAAATGACAACAAAAAAATTTAAATAAATAAACTTTCTTTTTTCAAATATGCCCTTTTCTATTTATTTTCTACCTGTACTTCTTTTATTTCTTATATACAATCAAGAAGCAAGGGACAAATTGTTTCAAGAATGATTGTTATAACCCATCTTAAAATGGAATTGATTGTTATATACTAATCACTTTTATAAGAAAAAAACATATGGCTGAAATCTTCTTCTTCTTTAAGAATGAAATTTTTTTGCACCCACCTCGAATTTAAAAATGAAGTTTATGCTATGGATTCAAATTTAATAGATTCTACTTAGAATAAATTTGATTTACATATTTTATTTTTGAAATACTTTTCTAAGTGAAAAAAGTATTGATGTTTAAAAAATATCTACATATCCAGAGAGGATGATTTTTTCAGTGGTGTGTTGGTCTGTTTTATTTGTTGCTTTCTCACCAACTCTGGGGTGCTAGCAAATGATAAGATGGGTTTTTTGGTGCCAACTTAGTTTGGATGATTTAGCTCATTGTGATGCTGTTACACTTCCCTTTTCTTTATTGGTGTAATTTGTTTCGTACCTTGTACTTGATTCTTATATCAATGAAATTTCTTTTGCCGATCAAAAAAAAAAAAAAAAGAAAAGAGAGGAAACCAATAATAAATTTGATGTTAAGATATGGCAAGGGTATTTGAATTACTTCAATAAATTTAAATATTTAGTGAATGTTTGATTGTAATATTTGTTGCCTTGTTGAAAAGATCCTTCAATTTTTTTATCTTTTATTTTTTTGACACACGGTTGGACAACCACTAGAAAACGCCAAACAAATAAAATAAAAAATTGATTCACTTGATTTTATGTCCTTTATTTTGTGATGTTTCAAGAAGTTTTTCACTTTAAAAGGTCAAAGTGTGAAATTCCTTAACTTTCCTAAATAATCGTTGAGTAGGTTAATTCGAAAATTCTCTCAATATAACCTTGGGAAAATTATACAATAACCTTGTCCTTTATGTGTAAATTTGGATGTTAATTGTTTAAGTGCTCATATCCTTAAATAAAATAAAATTTCAAATATATATATATATATATTGAGAGAGAGAGAGAGAGAGAGAGAGAGGCCAAGAGCAATTTCTTTCATTTTCCTTTTTTGCTAAATTGTTAACTTATTCAATCATAATTTTTAGAAGATTCACTTTAATCACTTAAATTTCCAAATCCTTGGAAAATATCTTTCAAGAACAACTTTGATTCCAATCTATAAAATAAAAGAAAAAAACTTTAATTACATTTGTTGCACACACAAGTATAGACCATTGTTAGTCACTTGAGGTCTTATACATATTCAAAATTAGATATGGGTACGGGGATACGTTATATGCATATTCAGGATTATGTCTTGTTGGGAGCTACTCTATAATTTAAAAAATTGGGGGAGCTACTATATATAATTTTGAAATTATTTACAAAAAAATTGGAGGTGAGAACTCCTATAATTTTAAGTTATTTTAACTCAAAAGTTATTCTTAGAAAATCAAGTGTATGGACGTCAACAAAAACCAACCAGCTAAAAAGACTAAATTGCCACTCATGGTCAATAATTATTAAAGACAAAAATTTGTGTGAATTCTTTATTGTATTGATTTGATTATTTCTTCCCATTATAGATTATTTATTTATTTTTATTTTTTTTGTAGTTGTAGCTTTTCTAATTATGTATTATTGGATTATAATTGTCAAATTTGATGTAATTCTTTTTGTATTCATAATTAATCTTCTTCCAAGAATAAAATAAAATAAAAAAGAAGCACACCAAGGAGCCCCGGACCAAATAAAGACCATGGGTAAAATTATCTTTTTAAATTTGAACTGGGTTTTTTCTTCTTTTTGTCATTTTTTCTCAATCTTAAAATTAAATGGAGAATTTCTATTATATCATTCAACAGTCATGAAAATGATATTTACTTTAATTTAAAATAATAATAAAGGAATCTTCCAAGGGGTACTGTATTAACTAAGAGTAATGAATTTCATCCCTGGCTCAAAAAAATTAAATTCCTTGATAACCCAATACCTATCTGTCCAACAAAAAATATTCAAATCACTGTAGTAAATAAATGGACGGTGAATAAATTAACGGTTGACAAAAATCTGTTTTGATCACATAGCTATCGATATTCGATCAACGTGATTTTTTACAGGCATATAGTACTCGACGAGTTCTACACATTGAACGGTTCAGATTATCAAAATGGGACCCGTGGTGGGCCTTCACGGGCCCAACAGCACGGTCCAGTCCGATTAAGGACTGGACAGAAGCCATTCTCTTTTTTTTAATTTTCGAGGCCTCTAGGTTATAGACAGAGCTCGAAATTCAATTACGATTCTATTTTCTTTCGAATCATAAAAGTCAATTCTATTCATGATTTATATTGAAATCTGACCCGATCCATTAACACCGTTACAAGAGAGGAAGAGGACAAATGATCACAACTCACTTGGCATTGTTGGCACTTTGTGTTAATGAAAAACAGTATGAAGATCTTGTATTTGAAGGCCATTGATGGCACCTGCTCACACACACGTGTAACCTTCAATAGCAGGGCTTTCCAACAAAGTTCAGGGGCAATTATGTCATTTCAAAAAAACATGTATTTATAAAACCATATCACAAAGATAAATAATCAGGGCATTGGGCCTACTATGTATAGCACTGTTTGTGATGTGAAGTCTCGGATTTAACTTATACAGAGATGAATTTGATATTCTTCATGATAGTTGGTTTCTTTTTCCTCCATTATAGATTGTTGGGCTTAACTTTGTGGGCTTGGTGAATTGGTTATTAAATTTTGTTAACTTTCTAACTATTATGAATTAGTGGTCGATGATATAAATATTTTTCATAATATAATTATTTTCTTATCTATTGACAAAAATAAAAAAATCACTCAGATAAATTGAATAATAAATATAGAGACCTCGCCAAAATTTAGAGAAAATACAAATAGTCTTATAAGATTAACATAATTACATTAACTTTATTTTAGTAAAATTAAATGAATCAAAACTAGTATAAATAATGTGAAAATAGAAGAATAAATAGAGAAGGATATATATTTTATTATAAAAAATATGATAATATTATTTTTTTATTAATACCATTAATAAATTATTAATAAAAAAGACATCAAATATAAATTTAAACAAAATTTAATATAGCTATACTAAAATTGTCTGGTTAATTTTATATATTTTTCAAACAGTAAGTTAATAAATATAAATAAATCTAATAACCATATTAAACACCAGGCGTGGACTTCATTACCGTATTGAACATTTTTCAAAACCCACTCGCAAATAAAACAAAACGATCATACTTGCGCTCTCAAACACTTACTCGCTACGTGGACGATGAAATGAGCGAGTAAGCTGTTAATTGCACTTGAGGAGTTCACGGGAAATAAGTGGGGAAAGTAAACATATTTATGACATCATCCGTGGTAGGAGATTTTTGGAAAGGACAGAATTGGAAATAAACAAATTAACAAAATCCGTGGTAGAGATTTTTGGAAAGGACAGAATTGAAAATAAACAAATTAACAAAAGAAGAAAAAAATTGAATTCACATTTTGCATGTAATAAAAGAGAGCTCAAAAACAGAGGGACATGACGCTTGGCTTGCTGGGGCAACCATCTTTCACCAATTGTTGCTCTTTCTCTTCACTTTACCAAGAAAAACAGAGAGAAAGTGAGAGAGAAAATCCACAACCCTCCCTTAAAAAAACCAAACCAAAACAAAAACAGTTTGTATCTATCTATCTATCTATCTACATGTCTATATAGAGAGAGAAAGGGGTGAGTTGTAGAGAGAGAGAAAGAGAGAGAGAGAGAGACGTGGGGGATGGGGGAGAAAAGGCTGTGTTCATGGTGGTGTTTATCATCATCTTCTTTAAAGCTTTTTGGGCTGATTGTTCCATTGATTTTGGTTTCTGGGTTTGTGGGTTTAGTGGGTCCGAAGAACTCCAATTGAGTATTTGATTCGAACAAGTTGTATCCATGGGCACGGAGTACTGTGATTCCATCATCATCATCATCTTCTTCTGCAATGTTTGTAGGACTAAAATCAAACTCAACTAGAGATTCAGTTTCAGCAAAGAAGGAGCATTTAGATGCAGTATCATCATCAGATGAGTCCATTCTTTACCGCTCTTCTCCTCCACCACTTCCTATTGATCCCATTCACAAAACCCAACCGCCTGTAAGACCCTATTCCCTCCCTCTCTCTCTCTCTATATCTATCTATCTATCTATCTATCTATCTATTGTATGTGTAATTTGTTTATCAGTGCTTTTTTTATTATAAAAAATCAAGAATTCATTTTTGTGTTCATGTGCATATAATTAAGAGAAGAGTATGAGGGGCGAAGCGAAGGCCTCCACTGTGAAATATAACTGTTTGTCACAATATTTTAAAAAATATATATTTCATTCCTTTACATTCTTTTCTTATTTTGTAGCAGAAAAAACTTTTTAATCTTATTAGTGATTGTTCTATGGTGTTTGAATTTTTTTAATGTATTATATTATATTTATATATATGTATTTATGTATATGACGAAAAATACTGATAATAAAATTCTGACTCTATCCCTGTATATATATGTATTTTTCTTTGTGCTCTCTCTCTCTCTATCTATCTATATGTATGTATATATGGGCTGGGGGTTTACTTTGTGATGCTTGTGCAATTCTTGAAAGAAAAAAAATTGAGGTAAAAACCATGGAGATTCAGTCAATTTATATAAAATTGTTTTCTAAATACTTAATTTTTAGTTCAAGAGTTAAAATAAAATAAAAGGCAAAGAATTTGGGTGAGGCAAAATATGTAAGGAACAAGGAAAGAAGCGAAAACGAGGGCGTTTGGGTTGGAAGACTGTCATCACTAATTGGCATCACCAATTCACCCCTAATTACATAAAATGGATCATATGAAGAGGTAAGCCCACACTCCTCTCTCTCTATCTCTCTATTCTCACTTCCATGTCATTAGGCTAGATTAGAGATGCTATATTGGTGGGATGTAACATGGTTGAAAAAAAAAAATTTATAATTCAGCCTAATCTTTTAAAAAAATTTAAATAAGTGATAGAAGTACTTTTAAAAATTATAAATTATTCCACCAATATGTACTTTTAGGCCATGTTTGATTCCACAAGACTAATAGTGAGGTATTAATAATCCTATCAAATTAGTGTGGTATTCACAATCCCACCCCTACCCCATTACTAATAATCCTACAAATTTGTTGGATTAATTATCTATTGGATTAATAATCCTAAAACAAATGTCAAAACAAACATGGGATAATTGGACCCACGGATTAATAATCCCAATCTCATGTTCTAATCCTTCCAATCAAACATGCCATTATAGAATAGCCACTGACATGTAATTTTTCCTTAAAAAATTCTTCTAGAAACAAATTTAGTAAATATTATTGTTTACTGTGAAGTGCTTTTTGGGTTCTTTTATTATTTATTATTTTATTTTTGGATTTTATGACAAAAAATGGCAGGTTGGATGAAGGTTGGGACGCTCTATTTGAATCCTCATTGTCTCACAATGACCTCTCTATACTAATCTCTCTATTTGATTGATTGTGTGCTGAATAGGAGCTTTTGAAACCAGAAGATATGAGATATTTAGACAGATGATTCCTTTGATTAGATTGTACATGGGCTTCGCTCTGCTTTTGAAAACATCAGAGAAAAATATATCATTATTATTACTTTTTTTTATTATTATTTAGAATATCATCTCCGCTGTTGCACAGTGATAAAAAGTGTTAGCATGGCATGACTAAGACTGGTGTTCAAATCTTGTTGTGTGTCAAAAGAAAAGAAAAAAGAAAATGAAAATGATTTTTTTTGTATATCAACTCAACAGGTTCAGAAGAATGAAGCGAGCTTGAATGCTACCACCATGAGTGCACCTCAAATTGTTCCTTCCACAAATGAGTCTCACACTATTCCCCTAAAGGTGGAATCGAAACGAAAGCCTAGCAATTTAAATAAACTAGAAGCCAGTCTCGGACGAGTTCGTGCTGCAATAAGAGAAGTGAGAAATAATGGAAATCAAACACATGATCCTGAGTATGTTCCCGGAGGTCCAATGTATTGGAATGCCAACGCCTTTCACAGGTACCCTTTTTAAAATTTTTATTTTTATTGTCATGCTATTCTCCATGTTTTTTTTCTAGGAAACATGTAATCCTCTACTTTTGTTATGGCTTTGGACACTGAAAGAGAAAAGTTTTCTGTTATAATCTGAGTAATTTCATGGAATGGGACCCATTGGAGTGAGTCATTCCAATAAAATGATTCAATTAATTATAGACACCTTATGTGGATCATTTTTCAAGTTAATATGAAGCAATAATTTAAAGTTTGAAAGGATCCATCGTTTTCATTTTGTGAAAACAGTTTTTCAAAATTAATTTGTGTTTCCTATTAAAGGGATGTTTTCGTAAAATTTTCTCAAAAAGAGAATTTGGAAAAAAAATTTCCAAGTGTTTTCAAGCACCAAATAAAAGAAAACAAAAATGATACTTTTACACCTTTAGTAGTACACAATGGAAAGTTAATGCAACAACTACAAATTCCCAAGTTTTGAATATATACTTGGAACTCTTACCATTGCTTCTTCTTTGCCACTCAAGGAGCTACTTGGAAATGGAAAAACAATTGAAAGTATTTGTCTACGAAGAAGGAGAGCCCCCAATTTTTCACAACGGTCCATGAAAGAGCATATATGCAATGGAGGGAAATTTTATTAACCGTATGGAGGTTAGCGAGTTCCGCACAAGAGATCCTGACAAAGCCCATGTCTTCTTCCTACCATTCAGCGTGACATCGATAGCTCACTTCATTTATGTGCGTGAGTCCCATGATTGGGCTCCGATGAAACAAACAGTCAATGATTATGTCAATCTCATTGCGCGGAAATACCACTATTGGAATCGAAGCCTTGGGGCTGATCATTTCATGCTTGCTTGCCATGATTGGGTAAGGAATCGTTCTTTTGCTTGTATTACTCTTGCATTACGAAATAATATGCTGTGTACAATTTCTCTATCAACAGTGCTACTTGCATATGATTAAAACACACAAAAGTGCATAGAAAGTGCACTGTGTGATTTAGATTTATTTTAAATATAACCCATGTAATACTCTATATGAATCTTAGTTACACATTATACTTTGTGTGTTTTATGTGTCTGGATTTTGTGCAACTATCAATTCTTTCTATATATTGGTAAATTATATACGGTACACAAGTAGGACAACCATCTGGTTTTATCCCAATGGCCAGGATTAGTGTTCCTCATTACGGGGTCACGTGTTCAACTTTCTATTTGCTCTAATGTACCCAAAAAAAGAATCCACTTTCTATTTGCTCTAATGTACCCAAAAAAAGTATCCAAATGACTCAAAACAATGTTTTAATTTTTGGCAATGTTGTGCTGCAGGGGCCAGAGCTTTCCTCTTCCGTTCGTTACCTATACAAAAATTCCATTCGGGCTCTGTGTAATGCAAACACCTCGGAAGGATTCAGCCCCTCGAAAGACGTTTCATTTCCAGAAATCCTTCTCCCAGATGGCACGACAAATCGCTTACTTGGAGGTCCATCCCCTTCGCAACGCCCAATCTTGGTTTTCTTTGCTGGAGGGGTCCACGGACCAATTAGGCCAATTCTTCTCGATCATTGGGAAAACAAGGACAAAGATGTCCAAGTTCACAAGTACCTTCCCAAGGGTGTTTCATATCATGGGATGATGCGAAAAAGCAAGTACTGCATTTGCGCAAGCGGTTATGAAGTAGCAAGCCCGCGAATGGTCGAGGCACTCTACATGGGTTGTGTTCCAGTACTCAGGAAGGACCACTACGTGGCACCATTTAGTGATGTTCTAAACTGGAAGTCGTTCTCGGTTGAGGTTTCGGTGAAGGACATTCCGAACTTTAAGACTATTTTAATGGGAATTTCTCAGAGGCAGTATATAAGGTTGCAGAGGAGAGGGATGCAAGTAAGGAGGCACTTTGAGGTTAACTTGCCTCTAAAGCGGTTTGACGTGTTCCACATGATACTTCATTCGATCTGGCTTCGAAGACTGAATGTTCGCGTTCGTGACTTCGAAGAATCATGAATATCGTTCGATGAATTGAATTGAACTACCTGTCACTTCGGATTCGTTGAGGAAGGGGCCAAGTAAGTTGTGTAGTAGAGTAACTTGTGTTGATTTATGAAATTTGTGCAATTTTATTTATTTTTCAAAAATTAGTTTAGCATTTTAGGCAATAATGTATGATCTTCACTTATTTATTTATTTTTTTTTTTGGTGGAAAGAGGACTAATTATTAGATAATGCTCAGTTAAGCAACAATATTATTTCCTTTAATCTGTGTGTGTGTGTGGGGAGGGGGGGGGGGTCAGATGGAGTCATTGTGTGTGCTCTAGTCAATCCCATTAAAACTGATTTAGTTGGTAATGGTGTCATGTTTTGACCTAAAATTATTATCATCAACACAATTGTTTAGTGGTTGGAACAATGTGATGTTTGTGATAGTTTTTCTTACAAAAATGTTTAATAGCTCTAAATTAAGAGCTCTAGCGGAGCTATAATTTGTCTTTTTCCTCATGATGATTTGTCTTTTTTCTTTTTTTTTAATCCTTGCCAGCTATGTAGAGCTCAATTTAGCGCTCTACACCTAGTGCTCTGTATCACAGTCGTTTTTCTTGTTTCCATTGAGTGATTATTGACTACTGGATATATACTGTGTCTCAAATCAGAAGCTCTCTCTTGGTGTTCAATTTATTTTGTTTGTTGCACTTGGAACTGGTAGCTTATGGCTTCATTCTATTTTTGTATTTTGTATCCTACTTCCAGTTTATGCGGTAAAAATAACAAAATATATTATTGTGAAAGTTTTGCTGATTCCGTTAAGTGAGCATTGATTAAATATTGGTAACAAAGAATAAGTTTCTCTAGATGTTAGAGATTGGAATAATATTCTCATTACCATATCAAGATTTATGAAAATTTTCTCTATTTTTTTTGACTTGTTATAGTGCAAAAATTCATTTTGTTTTTACCATACTATCCCATGGCACATGTTGATTTGACACGATTCTTATATCAGTTTTTGGTCATATCATAGGATTTACACGTAAAAAGCAAAATTGACTTTACCAAACTTGAAGCTGAATCTGCCAAACCTTGTGAGTTTGGGGTTTCTCTATAACATGCTCAATTATAGTTTTGACATTGTAGTGACCACTAGAGTTGCCATGATTTTATAAGATGGAAATGTTATACAAATTAATAATTTAATAATTGTTATTTTTATTTATGAATGTGACATACAATAATAAAATTTGGTATTTAAAACATGATCTATAATAATAATTTGAAAGTATATTACATTAATCAATAAAAAAATATATAAAATTTATTAATATATGTAATTTTACTTGTATAAAAAGTAATTTGGCTTCAGCCACCCTATGACACAAAATAAAAAAATAAGTAATCAATGGCAAAAAAATTATACTAATTTGGCTTCGGCCACCCTTTGAGACAAAATAAAAAAATAAGTAATCAAGGGCGAAAAAGTGAAGATATGTAGAGGAGGGTGCGAGCATGTCCTGCAGGAATCCCCATGCGAACATTTATATGCAGTTAATTAGTGGGATTTGGGATGGCTATTGTGCAGGTGCACAACAGCTACTGTTGTGTAGTCAAATAGGTTCATTTTGATAATTTGAACCGTTCACATTTTAGAATACATCAAGTAGAGCATACACAAGTTAATCGAATATCGTCTACCCATTCATCCACTCACATTTGTATTTATTTTAATACTTTAGATTACAATTGTTATTTATTTTTATAAATATAAATGTGAGTGGATGAATGGGTAACGATATTCGATTAACTTAATTTTTTACAGGTATGTTCTACTTGATGCATTCTAAAATGTGAACGGTTCGGATTATCAAAATGGGTCCCAAAATGGGCTCATTTGGGTACACAACCTGCACAACAACCATCCCAAATCGTAATTTAGTGACCTATTGTTTGCATGCCCTAATAATTAAATTAAGTTATGCTCTCATTGTGATTATACAAACGTTAAAACGCCATAATCAATGATTACAGTCTATGCAACGGACTGAAACTTAAATTTGGACAGATTCCTTAATATTTGAAGCTGAGCTTAAATAGACTCTCAATTTGATTGAATCTACCTAAATTACTGTGGTTGATCCAACACATGGTTAATGTTGATTATGAATGAACCATTGCTTTATATATATATATATATATATGATCAAAGCTTACAATTTCATTTTTAATCGTCACGCTTATATTTACTTTTTATCATATATATATATGCATGCCATCAAACAATTGAGTGCAATCTTATAATTTTTTTTTATCAAATATTATATTTCATAGCAAATGAGACCGTTGGCTCTTGGATATATTGATTCACATTCGTAAAGAAAAATATGTATACATGATGTTTGTTGTGTAAATGAGAATAAAAAATAAATATAAAAAAAAACTAAAATTAATACAATAACAAATATAATTTTGCAAAAGGGAAAGAGATTGTGAAAAAAATAATTGCAAAACTAGTAAGATGGTTTGTAATTTTATCGAGAGTGGTACTATTTAATGAAAAATTATTAAGTACTTCCGGACCTACTTAGGGCTAGTTTGGCAAGTTTTAAAAAAGTCAAAAAGTTAAAAAGTTACTATCCTATTTAAGCCATATTATCTTATTTAAGTCACATCACTTCTCTAATACATCACTTTTAACTCAACCAAAATCCAACCCATATTTCATAAAAAGTCAAAAAGTATACTTATTTAAATCATCCCAAACAACCCCTTAATAGACCAAATAAAAGGAGCATAAACATCATTTTCCAAATCCATGATTGCCATTTAACACTACCATGAGTTGAGTACTCTCATCCCCTAACAAAGGGATCCAGTGTCATTGTTGGACGTGAAGCATAGCGGTGATTGTTGTGCGGCTTGTGGAAGTCATTTTGGGTCATATTTTGATGATTCAAATCGTTCAAATTTTAAGAAATATCGTGAACAATATACTTGTAAAAAATCAAGTTACACTACAAGAAATTACACATTGCTTGACCACTTTTGCCGACTAAAAAAATTTTGGTTGCAAAAAATGACATTTGGCGACCCAAAAAAATTTCGTAGCTAAAAGTTGATACTATTACCAACAAAAGTAATTTTGTTGCAAAAAGTGTTTTTTAGCGACTCAAACAATTCAGTCGCAGATATAAAAACGACGTCGTTTTGAGATCAAAATACACTGAGGGACCATGGCCGACCAACACTGTTGTAGGGGATAATTGAACTAATTCAAACCTATATTGAAAAAAAAGGCTCCTCTCAGTCGAATTCGATCACACCTCAGTCGCGCCAATCACCTCACCTCACTATTAACGTCGCCGTCCGCCGTCCTCGCTTATCCACCGTCAGCGCCGCCTTTATCTTCACCATTTCTGATTCGTCTTCGCCTGGCACCGTCATCTAGGTATTTTTTTTCAACCTTCTGTCTCTCTCTAATTCGTCTTCTGTTTATATCTATCTGATTCTTCTTCGCCATTTTTGATTCCTCTTTCTCATACTCTTCTTGTTCTACAATGTCTCACCCACCAGGGCCCTCACCATCGCGATTTTTCGGAGCATCTTCATCTCTCCCTAAAAACAATTTTGAGGTATAAATCCTCTCTCTCACTCTTACTCACGCAGTCTCTGTCTCTCCCTCTCACTCTTAATGTTTCTGTTGATGTTTGCTGCTGGGATATGTCGACAATAGGATTTTAATCTGTTGTTTGTGAAGTCCCCCAATCTGTGATGTTCCTTGGAGTGTTTTATTTCTTCTCTTTCTTTAAGTATCCCCTTTTATTTCTGAATTTCAAGTAGATTTGGGAAAAATTACAAAAAAAATTCTGGAAGGATTCACATAATAAAGAACAAGAACCTATAAGTTCATTTATTTATTTTTATTTGTAAATTATTTGTCCTGTGATTATTTGGTTCACATTCATTTTATTTGGAGATATGATAAATTATTGCTGTGGTAGTTTACCAAAAGATCATTATTGTTATTATCACAATAGTAGTAGGGATTTCAATTGATTTATCATTCCACCAAACTTATTTAGTGGTGGAACTCATTGTTGGGCATCTTGAAATGGAATGTGTTGAAACCCTGATTGCAAGTTGATGTATCATTCTATGACTCGACAGATTAAGATAAGAGATCTTTTGGTTTGTAATTGTTTGCCTTTCCAAAATTTGTGACTAGTTGAAATTGCATATTTTTGACCATTGAGTTAGTCTGTTGGGCATCTTGGTTCTGATCTGTGCCGAGGCATCTTGGAGTTTGCTGAGGAACGCCCTCTTGGCAAGTCTGGCTTACAGTGGCTCAAGATACATATGGCGAATTTCTATGCTGGTGGTGTGGACAAGTTTTCCTACGAGGGTCGAATTGCATTTACTGAGAATCATTTGGATGATATCTTCGATTCAGCAGACAGGCCTCTCGAAGGAAGGCACTGGTGGTTGGGCGCAGAGGATCCGTTTCAATCCTTGGCAACATGTATTAATCTTGCTGAAGCATTGAGAAGCTCCTCTCCAGAGACTACTATTTCGTACATGCCTGTCCACCAGGTACTGTAGTCTAACCATAAACAAAAATTGATCTGGGAATTCATTAGCAATATGTATTTGTGTTTTTGTGCATTTGTCTGCTCAAAAATTGAACAAGGCCTTCAGTACCAACTATTTATTCTGATTTATAAAATAGAAGAATGGAAAAAAGATATGGACAGAGAAAAAAAAAAGAATAACTTTATGCCAGCTGGATCTAGGAAATGAACATAAATTTTATTGAGCTTCGCTTCCAAGTTATCAATTGAAGTTGCTCGTAATTTAATTTATTACATTTTTAAAAGATCCTGTTTTTTATTCCGTAAGCAATGTGCTTGCAGAGAGGAAATCAATAGTATTTAAAAAAGAAAAAAGAAGCATCTATTCTGGCTTTTGTCACGGTTCCTACTATAATTTCAAGTCTTCAATATATTAAAGCTTCTGATTAGTGATGCTCAATGACATGTTGTATAGTTATATCGTGGCCAAATACGTATTGATTGATCATCGAAGGCAAGTTGTTTTACTAATTTACTCTCTCATGTATATGTGCTTATGACACCCACACATACATCCAATCGGACAAATTTGTACATATGTGCTGTAAAATACATTTACAATTACAATTTCAATGTAATACGCTTTATGCCTATGTTGAGACAGAGTGTCCCATCCTGTCTGTTGACAGATCATAGACTAAAGACATCAACAAGTAATGGAGATAATAGATTTTCGCTGGTTTTCTTGTTACATAATGTCGCTACTTGTGAAATTGAGAAAACATCAAGCAGATGCTACAATTTTATTGTTACTTTTATTTTTAAACATTTTGATATGTAAATACAAGTTACATTTTCTTTTTGTTGTTATACTGAATTCTGGAATATACACCATTATCCAAACTTTAATCTAAGATTTTTTCCCTCTATTTTTTCCTCTTCAAGGATGGTTCATGTAATGGCCTACAACACTACGCTGCCCTTGAGAGGGATAAGGTAATAAAATCTCTATCGCTTAGCTCATATGAAGTTGTTCACTTCTGGCCATGGTAGTCGTGTTCTTGTATTGTAGTGAAAAAAATTACTTTCGTTCAGTTAGGAGCAGCTGCGGTCAATCTTGTTGCAGGAGAGAAGCCTGCAGATGTTTACTCGGGAATTGCTGCTAGGTACACAATTATCTTCAGATGATACATATGTTTTCTTTTCTAGTTTCTTTTTCTTCCCTCTTTTTGTTGGTGTGTGTGTGTATACATATATTATCTATTAATAAAGGAAGAAGGAAATTCATAAGTGACATGTACATCACTACTAGCTTCCCTTAACCAATATTTGGGAGGCTGCTAATTTTCAGTTCTGTAAACTTTAGAGGTGAACCATCTTGATTAAATTCTCTAGGAACATATAAGTTGGGTGTGAAGTGTGAAAAATTAGTGTTGGGATTAGAAGAGAGAGAGATAGATATAAAGAAGAGAAGAGAATACGATGAATAGGTTTGGGTGTATGTCAAACCCTCCACCTTAGAGCATATTTTATAGTTAGAACAATAGAATGTGATAATAGTATCCTGAATGCAAAATAACATAAAACATACAACAAAAAAAATACTCTGGAAAATCAATATCCCCAATAACAATGAAATGTCTGGATCCAGTCTGAACATACCCTGATCAATGTCATTTATGGTCTCTTCTCTGATTCTGAAAAACAAATTACTAACTGGAAACAGAAAAGAATAGAGGTCATGTCTTTGTTCAGGTGCTAAGTGCACTGGATGACTAGCTTGGAGATGGATCAAGGGAGTTACCTCATGGTCCTTGTGTGGAGCTCATGAATGAAAATTTGTATTGTGGTATTACGTGGAGGTGCTTAGACAGATCTGATAAGGATGCCTTGGCTAGTGACATCCTCTTGAATCACAATTGTGAAAATCTCCTTTGTAAATACTATTGATATTCTTGCTGTGATGCAGAGTTCTTGATATTACGTGGAGAGATGCAAAAAAAGATCCCGCAACTGATCCTAATGCATCGCGTGCTAGGCTTTTAATTAATCAGGTTCGATTGCTTCTCATGTTCATTTAATTCTTATGGTGTTTAATTCATGTATAAGATATCGTACTGAAAATAGATGCATTGAACTTGTTAAAGCCACAATAATTCTCTACCATTCTTAAGAATTTGGCTAATTCAGATAGGTGCTTCCCAAATTTCATTACTTTTCCTGAACCTAATTCAGTTCTATCACTGATTTCCTACCTTCGCAACTAGAAATCTTCAGGTATATAAGAAATTGGTTAAACAAATGGTGATGACATCAGTGTATGGTGTGACTTATAATGGTGCCCGTAACCAAATCAAGAAGAGGCTAAAAGACCGTTGTGCCATTGAAGACGATGATGAGTTGTTTGCAGCATCTTGTTATGCAGCAAAAGTAAGTACATACCGCTATAGTAAATCTTTAACTTTGTTGGTTTTTGGCTTTTTTTTCCAATAAAATAACTATAATTGCGACACAGTGGTCGACAAAGTCACACTAGCAATTTGTAATAAATGTTGGGATACCTGCTTTTTCACATTCTCAGCCTGACAATTTTTTTCCCTCTATATATTAAGGAAGGTTTAAGTTAACTGTGATTCATTGTATGGCAGACCACCTTGACCGCATTGGGTGAGATGTTTGAAGCTGCACGAAGTATCATGAGTTGGCTCGGTGACTGTGCAAAGGTCTGTTCAATTTAATTTCTGATGTTTTGCTTAGTAAAAGAGATATTTACAGATTGTGACCATCAATAGCTGTAAAGCTAATCTGTGTGTGCAAAAATCGGTTTAAATATGTTACATGACGATTGCGTTGTGGTGGTTGTCCAATAGGTAAAAACAAAATAACAATGCATGTGATAGGAAAATGCTGTTAAGTGTTGAGTACTGTTATGTTTTTGCTGCAGTCACAAGTCACCCCATGCAATCAGTTTGCTGCCCATTCTGTTTTTGTTGTACTCGTACTCTAATAAATTATGAATTTAAGTTCATATATGGTCATGTTTTTCGGTTATGTAATTTTATTAAGTTCAGGTGTCACATATACTCTAGAAATCTGAACTACATGTTTGCCTATCCAATTTAACGGATGATGAAGTTCTGGTGATGACTGCAAACCGGTGTCGGCATGGACTTGTGTGGTGTGCGAGCATGTGTAAGTGGGAGCTTGTGTGGTATGTTACGTGTGTATCATAAACATCCTCTATACCATTCTCTCTTGTACTATTTTTATATAGACTCGCATACTGGTGTTTGGTTTGAGTTTGTGTCTAAGTGTCTGATTAGTCTAATTCAATGTTCAAGGACTTGGTCATTTTGTGTATAGAAATTAGAGATTGGTACTCTCTTCTCAAGGTAATCACCTATTCATTCTTTTCATTTCCCTGATATCATATGCACAATGGACCGTCCATTATCATATATATTTGCCCATTCATGATTTACAAAGAAATCATGGAAAAAAATTGGTTTTGGTTTTGGTTTTGAGAGAGCAATCTTTTTAAGAGGCTGCCTGTGAATCATCTCCTTCCTCCTCCTCAATCCTTTAAGGACTTCTATATCTGTGTGAGAAAAGGCCATGGAAAAATCTTTTTCTTTTACTTGATTATTCTACTCCCTTCCCTTGCAATTCTCTCTCTTTGAGGGAACTGCATAGCAATGCTTGAGCAATATTGTATAATGGCATGGTATAAGAATAGGGTTGTTAAAAAATACTGTATTATTGATTGATATTGTTGTATATATTACAATTACAAGGATTCCTATTATATAGGAGTGTGTTTGGGAGTAGGTGGAGAGTAGGTGAAGTGGAGGTGGTAGTGGTGTAGTGGGTTAGGTTTAGTGGAGTAGGTGAGGTGGTAGTGGTGGTAGGTTTAGTGGAGTAGGTGAGGTGGTAGTGGTGGTAGGTTTATGGTAAATTCTAACAGCCCCCCGCAAACTCAAGGATGATAGAAACTAACCAACTTGAGTTTGAAGAGAGTAACAAAACAAGAAAATACATAAAAATAAAAAAGGATAGGAGACACTGTATGGTCATGTCAGACCATTGGTGAAGATACTGGATGGTGGTGTCATAACGTTGTAGAGGACACTGTATGGTGGTGTCATAACGTTGTAGAGGACACTGTATGGGGGTGTCAGACCGATGTAGAAGACAGTTTATGGGGTCATGTCGGACCGTTGTAGAAGACAGTTTATGGGGTCATGTCGGACCGTTGTAGTAGACAATGTTGTGACAGTTGTTGTGACAGTTTACGGAGTCTTGCTGGACCCTTGTAGAAACTAACCGGAATCAATGTCGGGACAGTTTACAAAGTCTTGTCGGACCCATGAAGGAGCTAACCGGAATCAATGTCGGGACAGTTTACAGAGTCTTGTCGGACCCTTGTAGAAACTAACCGGAATCTATGTCGGGACAGTTTACAGAGTCTTGTCGGACCCATAAAGGAGCTAACCGGAATCAATGTCGGGACAGTTTATGGGGTCGTGTCGGACCGTTGAAAAAGTTGCACCCTCAAAAGGTGTGTCCAATTTTGTCAAAAGGCGTGCCATCAAAAGGCGTGCCCAATTCATCAAAAGACGAGCCATCAAAAGGCGCGCCAGACACGCGGCGATGCACGTGATCGACAGTGCGCGTGTCGGCCTCTTCGTCATGTTCTATATAAAGCAATGCGGAGGCTGAGAGAACATGTGGAAATCAAACCAGTCTGAAACTCTCTGAACATTGTCATTCTGAAACACTCGGTAAAGACTTTGTATCCAACCCTTCTCTGAAACATCTGAACAATGGCCTCTTCTTCCCGTTCAGCTACCCAGAATACGGCATCTTCATCCCGTGGTCTACTCACTCTCTTTCTCGACCTCAATGAGTCAACAAGAGAGATAACTGGTGCGGTGGCACTGGAACCTCAACCAAGCGCCCCGGAGTTTGCTCCGTTGAACTTTCCGATGCGGTCTGTGGAGCAAAGAATGGCAGTACAGTCGGATGTGGAGGCCAATCAGTATACTTTGAAGTCATGTGTAGAAACCATGACGGCAGTCACAAACTTGTCGAACCGGCTGCAGAGTAGGACAAATGAGGTGCAGCAGTTAAACGCCCAACTGGCTCTGCTCCAACGCATGTATAAGGATGCGCGAGCAGAGATTAGTGTGCTAAAGGCAGAAAACAAGGAGCTGAAGCGGAAGGCCACCGTGATGTTCCGATTTGGAAGTCCGCCATATGCTGCAGTGGAGGAGCAGGGAGTAGTGATCGTGCCCAGTGGAGTGGGAAACACGGAGGCAACACCGTCAAGGACCGCCCAGGACGGAGGCAAGAAGAAGAGACCGGCGGCAGAGTAGGTCGGTGGGTGGCCGTCTGCAGAAAAGAAAACAAAGCTGTTGTTTTTTTTTTTTTTTTTTTTTTTTTTTGTTTTTTGTAAAATATGGATCGGGGTTGATCCCGATAGGAATAAAATGAGTGTATTGTGCAAATCCGAATGGCGTGAAGGGACAAGACGGAACAGAAAAATTAAACTGGAATGAATTTTTTTTTTTTTAAAAAAAATAAAATAATAATAATAATAATAATAATAATAAAAAATAAAATGAAGTGGGGGATGATGAATATATAATGATGAATAAAATAAAATAAAATAAAGAAATGAGAGCAACGTGGGTGAGAGAAAAAGTAAAGTGAGAGAGAGAAAATTTGTTCTCCGAATTGAGAGAGAGAATGGCTGTAAAGTGTTTGGTGACAGCTATCTTCTTTAGGTTCTGCTCATGGTATACTTGTCATAATCTGTCGATTTCTTTCTTTAATGCCTCGTGATAAGCATCTTTAAAAATTTTGTCCTGAACAAGTGCTGCAATCCTCTGCTTGAGTGCACTATTGTCAACATTAAGAATCAACCGTTGATGATCCATGAATGCAACCCTCAGTGACATTGCCGATACTTCAATCTGTAAAGTAGTTACACTACGTTCCAGCTCTTGAAATGGATTGCAGCTTTCTCACTCGTGACCTCTGTGCTGTATATTCTGCACAGTTCTCCGAGAGAGAGAGAGAGAGTTGGTATTTTGATGGGTCCATCATGGACTTTGCAGGGCTGGGATGAACTGCATCTGTGCCACTGCTCATGTTTTTAGAGAGAGAGGTTGATGCCGAGTGACAGAAACCCCTAAGAAGAGCTGCTTGGTTCTGGAGGACATACAGATATGGGTTTGGGAGAAAAGGAGGAGAGAGAAGAGATAGATCTTGTTGTAGGTGGTTTCGCCGACGAGGTAGATGCCGAAGGCGACGAGGTTGATGCCGAGGCCAGAGTGTGATGAGATGGCAGAACCCGAAATTGTTCCTGTTTCATCAGCTGTGTTGTTATTGGACTTTTTAGCGAAACGACCTCCGGTTCCCCTTGCCCTTCTCATAGCATGCTGGTGGTGGGATTCATGAAGATATGGCTTTCGAGCTTTTATAAGCTTCTTTTCGAGCTCTTGCTTTAGCACGTGACTGCCTTCTCCTCAGAATTGATTGGTGACACCGGCTTCGACGCTGATGCCGATGGTGCAGTGTCCAACGACGGGGAGGAGGCGCCCGAGGGTTCGTCGGCATCCGATAAGGAGACTGACGAGTTGTGTGATCTTCTAAAAACTAGATTTGAATGCTCTGATTTCCTTGAAAAGCTAGAGAGTGCCCAGGCATCAGTTTCGCAAAATTTGGCTGAAGAAGGAAATTCTTGGGACATGATCAGTGAAAATGATCTATGGGAAGGTGGAAGCATGGAGCTGGACCAAGATGATTATGTTACACCAAGCCTGAGAGCAGGAGCAGAAAAATGATAAAGAGAGTTGGAAGATGCAGGAAAGTGAAGGCATGTGTAGATGTCCGGCGGGCAGCCAAGGCGAGGCTGCCGCCCGCCGGTGAAGCAGAATTACTAACTTCTTAACTTTGCTCTGATGCCATGTTAAAAAATACTGTATTATTGATTGATATTGTTGTATATATTACAATTACAAGGATTCCTATTATATAGGAGTGTGTTTGGGAGTAGGTGGAGAGTAGGTGAAGTGGAGGTGGTAGTGGTGTAGTGGGGTTAGGTTTAGTGGAGTAGGTGAGGTGGTAGTGGTGGTAGGTTTAGTGGAGTAGGTGAGGTGGTAGTGGTGGTAGGTTTATGGTAAATTCTAACAAGGGTAATAATAAAATCTGTGTAAAATAGTTTGAAAAACTGGTGCTCATTCATTTCAAACCAGTACATCTTTATTTGTTATTTCAAAATGTTACTACCATTTGCCAATCATTTTTTTTCCTAGTATATGGAAACAGGAAAAGGAAAAAGAAGAAAAAAAAAATAAAAAAAGAAAATGAAAAAGAAAAAAAAATTGTAATTCAAATCTCCTCCTTCAAAACATCATCTTTTGCTATTCACATGCAGTGGATACACTGTGAGGAAGGAAGGATATATTGTTACTTGGTTTGTTTGTTCTCATGTGAGTCGTATATCCTTACAGGTTTTGTTTTCTTATATTTTGGCTACATGTACTCAGTGCTGTGCCCTTGCAGGCTCTTCTTTCATGAAATTGTTAGTATTATGGGACCAGTTTATTCTCTCTCTCTCTCACACACATTGTTATGCAGTTAATTCTTGTGTTTTGCATTGAATGACAGCCCTACAAATGGGCTTCTCAGTTGCAGATCTTTCATCAAAACTGAATGTAGCTAAAGTAAACTGGAGGTATATGTCTTGCTGTCTTTGAACAATTTGTCATCAAAAGTGAACTTTATTAATTATTAATTAATTTATTCCATGAGTTTTTTTATTTTCAGGAGCGATTAAGAGGCAGTGGTGATGATATTGCAGCCGCTGATTATGCTGATGCACTGAAGCCTTCTATCATTGCACTACCTCTACATGGATGTTAGTCTGGAACTATTTTACATGTGAGACACTTCTATCAGTTCTTTAAGCTTTTAAACAGATACCTTTTTCAATTCTAGCCAGTGACCAAGTTGAATGTATTAGTTGAGCAGAAACATCAAAATTCAAATGAAGAATTTTGAATTTATTACGCTTTCACATTACTTGGATTGGGACTTTTAAAGTTTCTGCTCAACTTAGCAGCCACCTAGAAGTAGACAGGATTTTTTAATTGGATTCTTAACTCTATCTGCTTTTTGGATTTTTGATTATACTCCATTTGGTTTCCAAGAAAATCTAGTAAAGAGAAGGAAAATTTTGACTTTATTAGGTTTCTCATTACTTGAATTGGGAATGTAAAAAGTTGTACTCAACTTAGCGCAGTAGAAGTAGATAGCATTAGTTAATTGAATTCTTAATTTTGTTGTCTATTTGGATTATGGAAAAATTGAAGCATTAGTTACTATCCTCTCTCTATGTACTTCTTGGGTTTTTGATTATACTCCGTTTGGTTGTTGAGTAAATGTAGTAAAGAGAAATGAAGGAAGAATTTGAACTTTTTAAGTTTCTCATTACTTGGATTGGGAATTTAAAATTTTCTAGCTCAACTTAGCCTTCTAGAAGTAAATAGCATTAGTTAACTGAATTCTTAATTTTGTTGTTTGTTTGGATGATGAGTAAATGGAAGAAGGAATTGCAATTTTAAGATATATTTTGATTTTAAAAATTGAACTTGAGCTTTAAAAAAAAAAAGTAGTACCTATGCTCATTCAAGCAGGGGTTATACTTTTCTTAGGTTTTTAGGTAATGACAAAGATAATGTATTGAAGTGCATTTGTTTGTGGTTAGATTGAAGTTGGTCAATTTCTTTAATTTTAGTTTTAGTTTTTGTTGGTTTCACATCTATCTCAATTCGCTAACATTATTAGTACATTAGATTGATTTCTATGTTTTCTTTTAGTTCTAGGGTTTTTTTTGGTTTCGTTCACAATAGGACCTTGCTATCTGAGGATAAGTTAGAAAATCAGACATAAGAAAAAGAAAAATAAAAGAGAGAGAGAGAGAGAGAACAAAAAGAAAGAATTTTGTATCTTCGTATCTTCTTCACGTTTTGAATTATGTAGTACAAGTACTTGAGTTACAAGTATTCCTGCAACTGTGCTTACTACAACTTTGTGCAGTAGAATTTTAGTTTTCTGAAAACCAATTACATGATAAAACTCAAGATTTTCCTTTTTACCCTTTTCTTTTTTCTTTTATTTTCTTAGGAAGTTGTTGAGCATATGCTATATAGTTGTTCAAATAGTTTTTAATTCCCTATCTAAATCTGAGAAATGAAGAACTCTATTGGCTATTTAGCTGATGGTTGGTGGTTATTGTGGCTGAATGGGCCACTTTGCAGTCTTCACGAAGGGTGCTAGCCATGGTTTTGAACATTGGCCATTTCGTCGTGAACTAGCTAATGTGTATCTAGTTTTTAACTTGTAACTCCTGTCTAGATTATTCAGAGTGACGTGTAACAAGGCATTGTGGTTTCACTAATAGATAGCTTTTGGCTGGAAAATTGAGTATCTTATCTTATCTGTTCACTAATTGATGTATGTGTCTCTCTTTGAAGCTAGCAAAAGCAGCAAAAGCACAATTTTCACATGATTACAATGATCACCTTGCTCTTGTCCGGGCATATGAGGGCTGAAAAGAAGCTGAAAGAGATGTAGCTAGATATGAATACTACTGGAAGAATTTTCTTTCTGCTCAATCAATGAAAGCTATTGACGCTTTGTGAAGGGAGTTCCACTCTTCACTTAAGGAATATGTTTTAAATTTTAATGCTAGATGGATGTAAATTGGATGATTATATAGATTACAAGCGGATTTTTAAGTGAAGGAATATGTAGTTTGGAATTATTTGTTGATAAAAACTAATAATAGTTGCTGACTTTAATTAAACAGGTTCATAATTTAATGATGTATATATTTTGTTGAATGTTCATGGTTTAGGTGAATTGTTGGTCTGATTGATTATTGTAAATTACAGATTTTATTGAATGGATTAGATAGATTATTATGAAGTAGAGGTTTATTTTGTTGCATGTTGGCGCAAACATTCCTTTTGGCAATCAAACTTTTTAATCGAAGAATGTGACAATTGGCTACCAAACTAGAGGTCATAGAATGTCACAATTGGCGACCAAATTTTTTGGTCGTGGAATGTTACAACTGGCGACTAACATGTTTGGTCAGGAATGTCACTTTTTGTGACTAAAGTGTTTTAGCGACTAAATGGATTAGTCGCGGTAATGATATATTTAGCGATCAAAAATTTAGTTGGCAAATCCAACTTTTTCTCGATTAACCAAAGTTTTGGTTGCTAATTACTTTTGCCGACCCTCAATTGACGATCAAAGTGGCGACCAAAAAAATTGGTCGCGAATAGCTTTTGCCGATTAAAAATGGACTTTTGCCGACCAAATTTTTAGTCAGTAAAAATGAGATTTCTTGTAGTGATCCCAAGGTCGTAAAATTTAAATTTATGAAAATTTGACACTTGGATATATACCCATGTCCAATACTCATATCCGAATCGATGTAACATATAGGGTGACATAAGTTTGGTTAGTCGAGCATTGCATCATACATTATTGATGCGGGTCTGCAGACTGGGGGGAGGGTTTGATTGTATTCAGTTGGGTGCGATGCATGAGTGGTGAAGTCTTTAAAAGGGAGTTAATAATGGGGGCTATTGATGCTGGGGAAGGAAGAACATGGTTTTTCTATTGAATTTGAACATTAAATTACAAGAAGATTGGTAGTGAGCTCGCTCCCTGCATTTTCTCATTTTCAGATCCCAGTCCAATCCATTTACAACAACAACAGTCTTAGCAACCTAGAGACTCAGACAGATGTACCCAAAAACCACCTAATGGGTGTAATAGTGTGGGGATTTGGATATATCAAAACAACACTCAAGCTGGCCTGGCACTCATCGAATTGATATGGAGGGATCTACTTTGTCATATTAATATTAGGGATTCTAAATCAATTACTAATATTTTATGTAATAATCAAATATAAAAAAAAGTTAAATTTGAGCTGATGATACACAGACGAGAACAAAGACAATGTTATTAATATTGCTCGATTATTTTTGTAGTGTGTTTAATATACACGAAAGGTTCAATAAAATTAATGATTCAGATTATCGAAACAAAACTCGTGATGGGCGCCACGAGCCCTAGCATGACGATAAAAAATAATGACAAAAGGCTACACCACAATCCTATCATTTAATTTGTAAGACCATTCATGTATATATTACCTTTAAAAAAATTAAGTTGATCAAATAATCATAACATATTTAATTTATTAATTTGTTTAAAAAAAAAAAATGAATGGCAAGTATGTTTGAAAACAAATCATTCGTTTTTTTGGTGACCAACATTATAAATTGAATAAGTTATGATTATCGGATCAACCTAATTTTTATGTGCATAATATACATAAAAAGTCTTACGAAATGAATAATTTGAATCATCGAATGAACAACACCCTTTAGTCCACATCCGGGCCCAATTTTTAATTAACTTGTTAACATTACATATTATATATATATTTTTTTAAAATAAAATTTCAGGGAAAATTAAATGTAAAAACTATCAATGGAACATTAATTTTGTCGTGAATAATATATTATACTTTCTTTGACTCAGTTTGACCTGTTTCTTTCCCATGAGAGAAAAATAAGTAATAAAATTAAGCAAAGCATAATGACTGTTGACCATGCACAACAGTAACTTCGTTGTTGATATTAAATTTGACCTGTTTCTTTCCCATAAGAGGAGCATTAATAACTAGAGAAATCATTCAATATTTTTGGAGAATCAGGTCTATATATTTTTTAATCAATTTTCATTTAATATGTCCTTTCATATACCCCATCTATACACCTTCGCCACCAATCATAATATTATAAAATACTACATGTCCATATTTTAAAATTATTGAATAATTACCCTCAATAACTATTCCCTTTGACAATAATAAATAATAAAAATATAAAAAAAATCATATTTTTTAAGTTTTTTTTTAAATTTATGTCAAAAAAATTACTTGAGTTTGATCTAATTTAGAAGAATCAAAAAATATATTTAAAAAAAAAACCCAAAAAATATCACTGAAGAAAAAAAATGTCAAATATTATTTTTTTGTCGTCAATGAATTTCTTTGATTTTTTTTTTTCAAGTTTATCTAATCTAGTAAAACTTAAAAATGTAAAACTTCTTAATTTTTTTAAAAAAAAGAAAAATAAAACATTAAAGATGATAAAATAAAATAAAATTAAAAAAAAACTACTTAAAAATGCAATTGCTAAATCCCCATGCATCATGATGGAAAGTTGACCAAACGTTTTCTAGAGTAACAGAGGAGAAAAAGGAAATTAATTAATAAACATACTAATAAATTTTATTAATTTTTTTAATTGATCTGTCACTCAATAATGACATTTTAAAACCTAAGCCAAGATCTACTTCAACAATATAATTAACAAATTTAAAAAAATGTCATCACTCTTTTTAAGAGTGAATATTAGATGTAATAATGATATTATCAATCCAATAATCAATTTTGATTTGTGCAATATTGTTGAGTTAGTGGAAAAAAAAAGTTTGTCCAACTAATTCATTTGTAACTTTTTATTGATTGGTAACACGCCGTTACACTCAATATTTTCTTTTTTCATTTTACAAATCTCGGATGAGTGTTAAAATAATATTGACATGTTTTGCGCAAGTCCTAATTCATTAATTCAAATTTAAACAATAATAAGGTAAGTATATCGAGAAAATTTTCAAATTAATTATAATAGTATTAAGAACACAAAAATTAAATACAAAATCAAACATAAAAATATATAAACTAACAAGATTTTATAAAATTGGTCATAGGGCTCATTTTTTATAAATCAATCTGTCCATTTATTTTTTTTCGTCTAATCTTATATTTAATTTTTATATTCTTAAACTTATTGAATTAATTATCAAGACAACACATGAATATGAACTCTACATGTGTGTGACTCCACACTCATATGCCTTGTTGGTAATCCATTTAATAGAGTTCGCATCTACTCGTCTCACATGCATTAGGGTTCAGACATTCGGACACTTATTTAGACCCTCTTGCATGATGACAAATACTTAATAATGGTATATATCTTCTAATCCCCATTTCTTTCTCCCTTTTATTTACTCCCTTATAATGGTAGCATAGAACGCCATGTTTACTTAGCATTTCTCATGTTCGGACTCTCTTGCATGATGGCAAATATATAATAATGATGTATGTCTTCCAATCTCTATTTTTTTCGCCCTTTTATTTACTTGCCCCTCGGCAAATATGTAATAATTGTTTTTACTTTGCATTTCTCATGCATTAGGATTTGGACACACGCACACTTATTCGGACCTTCTTGCATGATGGCAAATATTTACTAATGGTGTATATCTTCTAATTCCCATTTCATTCTCTCTTTTATTTACCCGTCTCTCTTGTATGAGGACAAATATGTAATAATGGAGTAGAGCCGAAATTCATTTTATGCTACCATTAATCACAGAAAAATATTTTTTTAAAAAAATAATACATAGCCCAAATTCATTTTAGACGTACAACGGTGTTTTGGGAAGTTGGTAAAAAGTTAATTTTTTGACCTTTTTTTAATTTATTTTGTCTTTTTATGAATAAATTATATGAGAGATAATGTGACCCAAAATAAATAAAAAGTTGAAAGCTGACTTTTTATTAGCTTTCAAAAGACTTCACAATACAAGTTCTGAAATAAATTGGTTTCTTGCTCTCTAGCATTTCTGCATCGAGTAATGTTAGGGATCATGAAATGCATCATAAAATTTTTTCATTATTTGATTAGTGTGTAGTGTTTTATTGTATGTGTAATCCAAATATGAAGAATCTTTCATGATCATTTTTATGATTTTTTTTCATGATCCTGACATTTCTCTTCTGCACCCCTTGCTTGTCACGGCACATCGACATCACGAACTCTGACATTGAGCCTCCTAAGCCAAATAGAATGCAAAAGCATATGAAAAACATCGTACCACCTCGGCGGTGAACTAACCTCAAAATGCCTCCTCCCCTCCCTCCCCCTCTTCACCATCCTCAAATACCTCCTCCCCGAAATCCCCTCCAAAATCCTCTTCAAGTCCAGAATCTCCTTTACTGCTACCACCACCATGAAAGTCTTCCAATTCAAAACATCACTAAAAGGCATCACATAGCGATCCTTAATCAAAACCGGTACACAATCTGTGTAAAGAGCCTCCACTGTCCTCGGGCTCGCTACCTGTCGCCCGAGGGACAAATGCAGAACTTGCTCTGCCTCATCATGGCAAAATATGAGGTGTTTTTGGGGAGGTATTCGGTTGGATTTGGATTGATGGGTCTTTGTGGTGTTGCCAGTGGTGGAGGAGGATGGGCCGGCGGTGGTGCCGGATGGGAGGCAGATTTCGGGAATGGAGACGTCGCGGGAAGGGTTGAATTTTTCGGAGGTGTTGGCGTTGTAGAGGGCTCTAATGGAGTTGTTGTACAGGTTTGGGACTGCAAAGGAAATTTCTAGACGCTGCAAATGCAACACACTGAAATAAATGCTCAAGAATTAATAAGGTTATCCAAAGTGTGAACAAGAATCAACTGAATTTACTCTTTTTGTGGTGCATGGTGCTGTTTTTTGGGTTTGACATGGGTAGACCCATAAAGGCTACAGCCCACTATGAACAACCCAAGCCCACCACTTAGGGCCCAATACATAATCCAATCAATGAAGCCTAGTACCGCTGAAGCCCCACATAGCAATAAGAACCAATGGCATCAAGACACATGGCAAGAGAAGGGCAAGCTACATCAGCAGACAAAGATCTGCAAAGTTATTGCTACGCCACATCGTCATTAATGAGGTCCCTTACAGCATTTATTACGATAACCCCTCTCCGTCGAGACAACACGCCCTCACCCTAAACAAGGTAAGCTACAGCATAGACTTTCGGCCAAGGTGATAGGTCGGAAGGGACAACGAAATGATTACCAAAGGATATAAGCAAACGTTGAAGACAAGAAGAAGGTTAAGCTTTCTATCTCTAATCTCGCTCTATACTCCACTCCACTTCCTAACTTGCTCGTCGGAGGGTTCGCTGGGGAACTCCCCGTTCCCCGTTGAACTCTTGTGTAGGTTTTCAGGTAGGCTTGGTCATTCGGACATAGGCTTAAGGAGCGTGGATCAGTCCGACCCATTCTACCATCACGAACTGTATCATCAGTTGGCGCCGTCTGTGGGAATCTTTCTTACTCTGTGCGCCAGTTGTGCTCATTGTCGCCAGAGGCCCTTTCCCAATAACCCTTTCCTGTCACCTGCGAAGGTGAATGGTCACGACTAGATCCATGGCTTCCCACCTCAATGTTCCCGACCACCAAGCCGACCCTCCTAATCCAAACAACCCACCACAATACTTTACTGAGCTCACCAACAGCATTAACCGCCTTGCCGAGCAGAACCAAGCTCTAATCAATGCCCTGCTCCAAAGAGACCTTCCCATGCCCTCTCCACCACCTCCAGATATTCCACCCAACCAAGAACGAGTCCCGAGCCATACTATCCAGCAGTCTTATCCACCTAACTTGGAAGGCTTGCAACCTCCTCCCCCAAATATAAATCCACCACCCCGACTCCCACATCCATCGGTCCTGGCACCAATCCCATAAGGAGAGGCCAGTAGCGTCCAGCCCCCGCTGCCCTCCGGTAGTGACAACATTCCTCTCTGGGACGCAGAACTCCGAGCTATGAAGCTCCAACTCTAAGAGGTCATGCAGAACATCCAGCATAAACCATCTGCCACAGCCAACTCGCCATTCGTTGCCTCCATCCAGGACAAACCTCTACCCCCCAAGTTCAAGATGCCCACCATCGACTCTTTTAACGGTACGACGAACCCAGTCGACCACTTAGAGATCTACAGGACCCTCATGATCCTCCATGCTTTCCCTGATGAAATCATGTGTCGGGCTTTCCCCGTGACACTCAAGGGGTCAGCTCGACTTTGGTTTAGTCAACTGCCAGCAGACTTTGTCTCCACTTTCCAACACCTCAGTGACTGTTTCCTCAGCCATTTCATTGGAGCCCAGCGCCAACGGTGTCCGGCAACCCAACTCTTCAACATCCGTCAGACCGAAGGGGAGTTGCTACGCAGTTTCATTACCCGTTTCAACACCGAAACCCTGCAAGTAGCGGAAAACGATGACAAGGTTATCTTTACGGCTTTCATGGCCGGTCTGCAGTCGTCTGACTTCCTTTTCTCCCTCTCTAAAAACCCCCCAACCTCCATGGCAGCCCTACTCTCCAAAGCCCAAAAATACATGAATGCTGAAGATTCCCTAGTCGTCCGGCAAGATCCTATAACCAAAAACCCGACCCCCAGAGAAAAGAGAAAAGATTCAGAAACTAGAAATACCCAGTACAATAACCAAACATCTTAGTACACTGATCGACCCCCCAGAACCGACCGGTCGGCCCCAGCCCGACTGCCTAGCCGGTTCGAGTGGTACACCCCCTTAAACTCCCCCATGGAACAAGTCCTCCATCAGATCTAGCGGGACTACCCCTTAAAATGGCCCCAACCATCACGGACTCCTTCCAATCGGAAAGACCAGTCCAAATATTGTCGTTTTCACCAGGACCACGGCCATAATACCGATGAGTGTGTTAACCTCAAAGATCAGGTCGAGGGCCTGATTCGTCAAGGACGCCTCAGTCGATTCACGGATACTCTCCCTCAGCAAAGGCAACGGACTGAACCCATCAGAAACAACCGCCAGCGCACCCCTCCCCGACAGCCGGCACAGCCTAACCAAGGTCATGATCGCCCTCCACAGCAACCTCGGGCACAAGGTAACCCCGCCCCACCTGTTGGAGAAATCAGAGTTATCTCCGGCGGGCTTGCTTGTGGAGGACCATCCCGGTCGGCTCAGCGGACAGAACTCAGAAAAATAAGGCAGGGCTCAGACAAAGAAGTTGCCACTATGGACCGACCCTCCAAACACCCCAGGCAGTGGACCGGGCCTATCACCTTCACGGACGATGACTGCACATGCATCCGTTATCCTCATGATGACCCTCTCGTCATTACCGCCCTCCTCTCCAATTACAAGGTCAGACGGGTTCTCGTCGACAACGGCAGTTCTTCAGACATCATCTTCCTCAATTGCTTCCGCCAGCTCAAGATTGGGGAAGAAAGTCTGTCTCCCCTCCAAACCCCTTTGGTCGGTTTCACTTGCGACCAGGTTACCTCCATCGGCTCCATCGATCTTTCTATCACAATTGGCGAGTACCCGCGGCAGACCACAAAGTTGCTCACCTTCCTCGTTGTTGATTGCCCCTCTGCCTACAACATCATCCTTGGCCGCACTGCCCTAAATGCTTTCCAAGCTATCACATCCACTTACCACCTTGCCATCAAGTTCCCCACCGATCTTGGGGTCAGAACAGTAAGGGGAGAGCAGACCGTGGCCAGAGAATGTTATGTCGCCTCACTTAAAGAAGTCAAGCTGAAGGACGCTATGATCATTGAAGGACTCGATGTCAGAGATGAGGACGAGCTGGTCAGAGGGGAACCAGTGGAGGAGCTCGTCGAGGTCCTCGTCGACCCCACCAACCTGGCCAAAACCGCCAAGATCGGCAGCTAACTATCCCCCCAAGCCAAGGCCGACCTCATTGCCCTCCTGGTTGAACACAACGACGTGTTTGCCTGGACTCACTCCGATATGTCGGGTATCTATCCCTCCTTCATCAGCCACCGTCTCAGTGTTGAGCCCTATTTTCGACCTATCCGCCAGAAGCAGCGCATTTTTCACCTGGAATGCAATAACCTTATTGCTTCTGAAGTAGACAAACTCTTTGAGGCACAGTTTATCACTAATGTGGACTACCCCAAATGGCTGTTGAATGTGGTTCTGGTTTGTAAAAACAATGGTAAATGGCGACTCTGTGTCGACTACTCCGACCTCAACCGAGCTTGCCCTAAGGACAGCTACCCTCTCCCTTACATAGATCTGCTGGTCGACGCCATGACCGGTCATCAAATGCTTAGTTTCATGGACGCCTTCTCTGGATACAACCAAATCTTGATGCACGTATCTGACCAGGAGCACACCTCCTTCATTACCGACCGAGGCACCTACCATTACCGTGTGATGCCATTTGGATTGAAGAATGCCGGGGCCACTTACCAACGGTTGGTCAATGCCGTCTTCCATTATCAAATAGACCAGAACATGGAAGTATACGTCGATGACATGTTGGTCAACAACAAGCTCTCCACCGATCATCTGGCCGACCTGCGAGAAACCTTCGCCACCCTACGAAAGTACCAGATGAAGCTCAATCTGGAAAAATGTGCCTTCGGCGTAGGATCTGGGAAGTTTTTGGGATCATGGTCAGTCAGCGGGGCATCGAGGCTAACCCCGAAAAGATTAAGGTCTTAATCGAAATGCAGTCACCCAGAACGGTCAAGGAGGTTCAGAGGCTTACTGGCCGAGTGGCCGCCCTCAACCGCTTTATTTCCCGAGCAACGAATAAGTGCCTCCCCTTCTTCAAAATCATTCGGCAAACTTTTAAATGGATGACAGAATCTGAAGAGGCCTTTCAACAGTTGAAACAGTGCATGGCTAATTTTCCAGTTGAAGAGGCCTTTCAACAGTTGAAGAGGCCTTTCAACAGTTGAAATAGTGCATGGCTAATAATCCTGAAACAAAAGAAAGTCAATCATACAATTTCATTTCATTTTCCAAAATCCTTCAGCTATAACTAATAAAAGAAAAAGGGAAAAGAGAAAAAAATTACTAATTTTCAAAATTTACCAAAATACCCCTACACAATCACCGCCATCCCACCCTACAACAAATCCACAGGACTCACCAAGATTAAGAAATTAATCACAGGAAAATATTTAAAAAAAATAATATATAGCCCAAATTCATTTTAGATATAAAGAAGAAGAGGGGGCAGTGGATGGGGAGGGGCTGCCGAGCATGTCGGTGGTGGTACCGGATGGGAGGTGGATTTTGGGGATGGAGACGTCGCAGGAAGGGTTGAATTTTTCGGAGGTGTTGGCGTTGCAGAGGGCTCTAATGGAGTTGTTGTACAGGTTTGGGACTGCAAAGGAGATTTCTGGACCCTGCAAATGCAACACACTGAAATAAATGCTCAAGAATTAAAAAGGTTATCCAAAGTGTGAACAAGAATCAACCGAATTTACTCTTTTTGTGGTGCATGGTGCTGTTTTTTGGGTTGTTTGTTTGATGAAAACAAATGTTTCACAAAACCACCATGCCAGGGTTTCTTCAGAGAAATTATTTTGTTACACTTTTTTCTTCTTCTTCTTCTTCTTTTTTTTTTCCTCAACAAAAGTCAGTTATTAATTGTTAGATTAACACTAATGAGAATTAACGTCTCTATCCTTGCAAAGTACCAAGTATTTACTTCGTAATTCAATTATTTTGTTACGCTTGATGATGTGTATACACACTCTTTGATTGGTTAAGATAGTATAAGAAAAAAAAATCTATTAACTTGAAATTTATATATACATTTTTGTCGTGAATTATTTTTTGTGGCGGAGATCAAATCGGTGAACTATGGGATTTGTGAAATGAATTTGAGAGAAATTATTCAATGTTTCCGAAATACCATGTATCTGTACTCCTTAACCAATCATTATTCAATATGTCTCTCTTATTTTCCAATCACCCAACACAATACCCCATATACCCACATTCTCCACTAATTATAATGCTATAGAATATCACATGTCTATATTCCGGGATTATTGAATAATTACCCTAAATTTGAACTATTGATTTTTATTTTTAAATAAATTTTAAGTAACAAATTCTGAATTTATAACCCCTTTGTAAGTGAAAAGCTATAAAATGAGAACACAAGAAATGTACTCAAAATGTTAAAATGTACGGTAAAACCTATATTTTTTGTTGATATTTTTTTAGTAAATTTTTTAGATACAATGCATTGCTAATAGGATAATAAATCTCATTAAAGTGTAATGGATCTTTCTTTTTTTTTTTTTTTTTTGGTTATCGGCTAAAAAGAGAGATTTTGTTGACGAAAAAATAATTATAAAGTAATGAAATACATCAATAAAGGGGGAAGAAAGTGCAAAAGCATCACAATAAAGCAACCCCATCCCAACTAGGTTGACACCGAGAAGCATGCCCTATTATTTGCAAGCACTAATTCTCACAAGTTGATGAGCTACCAACAAGACCGCAACAACAGAAACAAAACTGATAGCAACACCAGCCCAAAAGGACCAATGCACTACTAAACTACATTACACAGCTGATCTGTTTCAAATTGGTTACTAAATCATGCATTGAGTAATCAATCCCTTCCATGTGTAGCTTTGCCCATATGCACTGAGTAATCGGATCTCATTTAAAGTGAAGGAATGTATTTTATTCACATATTTTATTAGTTGAGTCAAGTGGGAATAAAATCATACTCTCCTTAGCGTAGCAAACAAATTCAATCAATCAAGTTAAAAATTTGACTCTCTCTATCTATTTATGAAATGTTTAATCTGATATATTCTCATGATATCTACAATTAATCTCATATTAAATTCGGCCAAACCAACCGTACTAATTAAAGACAAGTCTACAAAACTATTTTATACTCTCTGCACATATAATGTTACGTGTGTAAGAAAATCAATACATAACCCAAATTCGTTTTGGCCTCATATTTTTATAATTTTTTGTGCGAAATTAGCATAACTAGTTGATTTTGGTTGCAAGAGAAGATTAAATAGAAGCAAATTAAGAAGTGATGACTTACCCAATCATGGCAACCAAGCATGAAATGATCAGCACCAGGGCTTCGATTCCAGTAAGGATATTTGTTGGCAATGACATCAACATAGTCCTTGGCTGTGTTCTTTATGGGACCCAATCATGAGAATCAACAACATAAACAACTTGAGTTATCATTGTCACACTGAATGGAAGGAAATAAAGATGGGCTCTCTCTGGATCTCTGGTCCTAAACTTGCTAATCTCCATGCTTTGAATGAACAGTCCCTCTATGGCATATGTGTGCTTGCAGGGACCACAGTGGAACACTGGTGGGTCTCCTTCTTCATATACAAATACCTTTAGTTGCTTTTCCATCTCCAAGTAGCTCCTGCAGTTTGGATTAAAAATTATTTTAGAGATTTTATTATCAATATTGAAAAATAAATACAACATGAACATTTGTTTGATAACGTTGTCGGTTTCATGTTTTATGTTACATAAGATAGGAACAAATGTTTTGAAAACAAAGAAACGTGTTTTGTGAAATTTGAGTGATAATTGAAACATGAGGTACTAGTACTAATAAAGTGATATTTAAGTGAAAGTTGGAGAGTAAAAAACGTAATTTTTCATACAAAATTTTTCTTCTAATAAACTTAAAATGTGGTCACATGAGCATTTTTTGTCTAAATTTTTAACAGAAGTGAAAGGAGAACGACATTGAAACATTAGTTAAAGTGGTCGCAATTAAAGATATTGGATAATAGTTAAATTTGGATAAAATTTTGATGGTGATAAGTGTAATTTATTTGAATTTTTAATATATTTATGATAGAATTATAATGTCATAATTCAATTATTGTTGAAACTATAGTGACCTTGATCCAATTTATATTTTTTTTCTGCAATTTACTCTAATGTTGTGTTTGGTTGGGGGATTTTGGGAGGGATTTGGAAAAGGAAAGGTAAAAGGTGTGTGAAACTAGGTAAAATGTAGGTATATTTTTTACACATTTTACCTACATTTTCCATTTCTTTTTCCAAATCCCTCGTCAAATCTCCAAACCAAACACAACATAAAAGTACAAGTTTAAGATTCATCTTATCCCTTTCATGAATGAAAAAAACAAGGAAGGGAAAATTATAATGTTGATTCTCTTATTTGAGCGAAATTTCACTAATTTTAATTTAAATAATTTCAACCATACATTTGTAATTTTGTTATAATCTGGTTCATTCAACACTTATAGTTAAAATTTTGAACGAAAAAAAGATCATGTGCAAAAATTAGAGGGACCAAAGTATAATTCAAAAGAAATTTTAAGGACTATTGAAGTTACTCCGATAGTTTTACTTTGATTTTTTTAATTTCACACGTGACTTTTTTTATATAAAATATATTTTTTTTTTGATCGGCAAATAAATCTTTATTGATGAAAACATACCAGATATGATAAGATACATCTACAAAGAAGAGTTTAGAGCTAACATGAAGCTCCAAGCGCTAGTTGGTGAGGAACCAACAAAAAGGAAAGCAAAAAGCGCTGCCACAACAACAGACAGAGAAGAGAAAAGAAAAAAAAAAGAAAGCTAGGAGCAGCTGAGGCAACTCCAACAACAAACAGCACACAGACATTCATCTCTTACAACCATCTAACACATTGACATTTATCCCAATCAGTCATCAAACAAGCATAATAGCACACAGCCCATTCAAGCATCCAGCATGAAGTCCTAACACGGTAGCAACCAATCCGAACACAGCAGCACCAGACCAGCACGGCAGACCAGATCATTTGTAGACCAGTAGAAGAGCTACCTAGTAGCAGACCACCAAAAACCAGTTGTAGTCTCACTATAGCAGTTGCAACCAACTATAACTGTCTCACTATAGTAACAGACCAACAAAAAACACCCATCAGTTGCATCCTCCCAAAAAACACCCCACAGAAACCATAATCTCCCTTCAAATGCATATGAATATCTGCAATTCTAATCAGAATATCAACTGATTTCTATTTACTTCACAGCAAACAATCAGCAAACAGAGCTCTGAAGCAGAGGACCATTGATGATGAATACACCCAGACAGATCAGCAGACAGATCAGCTTTAATCAAAATCACCCAGACAGATCAGTAGAGCAGACTAGCAGATCAGAACAGAATCAAAAAGGCTAACAGATCAGCAGAGAAGAGTAGGAGGATCAAAAAGTAAAGACCAACTGTGGAATCAGGAACAAAGGTTGATTTGATTCCATTTGAAAGCTAAATCATCAATTGAGAATGAGAAGTTCTTAATAGATGCTTTCAACCAAAAAGTTGCTCTGATTTTGATTAATTCACACAGGCCAAAGAAATTGGGTTGAGTCTCAGAGAAGACACATTCGTTCCTGTGCTACCAAAAAGACCAAAGAACAATAAGGGGGATAGCTTTCCAAATTAGCCTATCAAAGCTCTTCAATCTACCACCCAACCACCAATTGAGAAGGCCTTCCACAGAGTTATTAATGCACCAGTAAAATCCCCAATCATGAATAAAAGAAGACCAGATCAACCAAGAAAAGGGGCAAAGAAGCAAAACATGAACAGCATATTCAGGTTCAACTCTGCATAAGGGCCAAAGAATGGAATCACTGCTATTCAGAGTGCCAAGTTTGTGCAAAAATTCTGCAGATTTGATTTTGTTTTTCCATGCCAGCCAACAGAAAAATGAAACCTTGGGGGGAGTAGTTCTATTGCAAATGGATTTACAGATTCTGAGATTGGGGCCGAAATTAGAGCTACTAAGAGAGTAGAGAGAGGACAAAGAGAACTCACTACGATTTGTAGATGCGCAAGCCCAAGACAAACAGTCTACTCTATCAAGACTCAAAGAAGGAGCAGAGGAAAGGACACCAAGCAATCTAGCTTCTTCAGCCAATTCCCATACAGATAACACTCTTCTATGGGGTAAATTCCAATCATTTGAACTGGTTTTCCTTGCAAAGAATTGGTGGAGAGAACCTTCTTTATCAGTTGAAAGATTAAAGAGATGTGGAAAATCAATCTTAAGACAAAAGTTACCACACCACCGATCATGCCAAAATTTGATTCTATTTCCATTTCCCACTTTAATAAGGCAGTTGCCCAAGTAGAAATTGTAAATAATACTGCTATGAGTCCCAATGGACATGATGTCCTTCCACAGTGTGGAATGTTTATAAGAGGGCTTCATTGGTGGAAACCAACACAGCTCATCAACCTTATATTTACTACAAATAGCTCTCCTCCAAAGAGCATTGATTTGAGTTCCAAATTTCCACCACTATTTGAGTAACAAGCAAGCATTGACATCTCTGATCCTTCTGATACCCAGCCCCCCTTGATCTATGCTCCTTGTAACCTCCACCCATTTCACAAGGTGAACTTTCCTTTTAATGGCATTACCACCCCATAAAAAATTAGCCTCAATCTTTTCAATTTCTCTAGCCACACCTTCAGGCATCTTAAATAAAGAAAGAAAATACACTGGTAGACTAGATAAAGTAGACTTGATCAAAATTAGTCTTCCTACAAATGACAACAGTTTCTAGATCTAAATTTGTCAAGCACAAGCTTTCAAGTAGATTTCCTACTAGGATTAGCACCAAGGGGCAGCCCCAAAAATTTAGAAGCCTGGCAAAAGAGAGCAGTAAAGCATCAGCCACACCAATTCCACACACCACACTTTTGTGGTAATTAATTATGAGACCAAAGAGAGCTTCAAAGCATCTGAGAATTCTTTTGACAAGGACCATCTGATCCTAATCTACTTCAGAAAAAAGAATTGAGTCATTGGCAAATTGCAGATGAGATAAGAGAACATCATTAGCCCTAACTAACACACCTTTGAGAATGCCAAGATTAATTGCTTTGCCCAAAAGTATGTTGAGCCCTTCAGATACTATATTGAACAGGAAAGGTGATAGCGGATCACCCTGCCTAAGACCTCGTTGGGGTGAGAATTCCTTTGTTGGTGATCCATTCACAAGAATCGAAATTCTAGCTGTAGAGACACACGTTTTCATCCAAGAAGTCCATTGGGATCCAAAACCAAAACTAGACAACAAAGAGAATAGGAATTCCCAGTTTACAGAATCAAAGGCTTTCTCAAAATCCAACTTTAAAATCAGACCTTGTTTCTTGGCTTTCTTCCATCCATCCACCACTTCATTGGCAATGAATATCCCATTAATGATATTTCTCCCACCTATAAAAGTCGTCTGAGTTTCACCAATAATTGTGGGTAACACTGGCTTCAATCTATGTGTTAGAACTTTTGCCAAAATTTTGTATAGAAAACTCACAAGACTAATGGGTCGATAATCAGACAGATTAATGGGATTTTCCAACTTAAGGATGAGAGTAATAAATGTACTATTAATGCCATAAGTGAGCCTGCTGTTCTTATCGAATTCTTTAAAAAATTGCATAATCTCATGCTTCATAACCTTCCAAAATTTCTGATAGCACAACAGGTTGAACCCATCTGAGCCTGGGGCTTTGTTGCTATTGCAATCTTTAATTGCTGCTAAGACCTCAGCTTCAGTGAACTCTGGAACAAGGTAATGAGAAACATAATCTGCCTCTATAGTCTTGAACACCCCTCCCAAGACAGGTCTTTTAAGCCAATCTTCAGCAAAATGAGTCTTAAAGTGTTGAAAAACCTCATACTTGACCCTGCTAGGCTCCTTATGAGACACTCCATTGACAGTAATAGAGGTGAGCAGGTTTCTACTCGGTCTGAGATTAGGAAAAACATGAAAGAACCTAGTATTTCTATCCCCATTCAGAGTCCAGTTCAGTCGGGACTTTTGATGCCATAACGACTCCACCATTCTGTAAAGCTTCCACACTTCTTGTCTGATAATTCTTTTTCTTATCTTTTTTGAATCTAGCAGTGCTCTATCCTCTACCATAATGTCAAATGTATGCAACTCCTCCTCTGAAGCCTTAAGTTTGGATGTGATATTACCAAACACCTGAATATTCCATTTTTTTAATTCCATCTTTAGGTGCTTAAATTTTTGAATAAGCCTGAATCTGGCCCATCTAGAGAAAGAACTGTTGTTCCAGCAATTGACAAAAAGTTTTGAGAAGCTTGGGTGTAAGGTCCAAGCGTTTAAAAATCTGAAAGGTCGAGGCCCCCAATCTCTTTTATCTTCCATCATCAATAAAGGGCAGTGATCCGAGATTAATCTAGGCAGGCCCCAAAGTTTCATTCGAAAGTTAACCAACCACTCAGGACTGAGCAAGACTCTATCAATTCGGTTCCACTTCTCAAAGTTCTGGGCATTACACCAAGTGAATTTCCTTCCATACAGAGGTAGATCATTGAGCTCACATTTCCCAATAAAATCATTCAATTGTTTCATCTCCCTGTCCCTTCTGGAACAACCTACCCTCTCCCCAATATGCCTAATCTCATTGAAGTCACCTCCCAAGCACCAAGGATCAGGGAAAAAAACCTTGAGCTTTAGTATATCATCCCAAAAATTGTCATTCACACTGACATCATTGGGTGCATATATATTCAACAAAACACAATCAAAGGAGTTGTATAGAGAACTAGAAAGTAATATGTACCTCCTATTACAACAGCAGCCAGATAGTTGAAAAATAGCAAGATCCCAAATGCATAGAAGCCCACCAGCAGATCCATCAGGATCTACAAACATATATTCCATGTTTCTGCTTCCCCAAAGCCCCCTAACAACATTTTCTGAAACCACTACTTTCTTGGTCTCTTGAAAGAAAACAATATCAATAAGTTTATCCTTTAGAAGGCTTTTGATTCTACTCTTCTTCTCAGGTTTCCCCAAACCCCTAATATTCCAGGAAAGTAGCTTCATCAAGAAACAAAAGAAACACACTCAAGGCACCCATCTACAACATATTTCTGCTGAGCCTTCCCTTCCTTGATAATTCTATCCTTGTCCTTAAGCTCTAGATCAATGATCTTGCTTAGAGCAACATCTTCCATCCCATTAAAGTTGATACCTAGGGATTTTCCCAAATGCATTGTGTCTTTAGCTTCTTAAAGGAGACAGTTGTTGAAAGATGACGAATTTTCAGATAGATTTGAATGGGCAAGAGCAGAAGCAGCTGGTCTGAAAATGACAGACTTTGAGGAATGCTTATGAACTACAGCAACCCTGTAGCCATGAATTCTAGCAAAGCTAGAGAATCTCTCAAGCTGAGACTTCTTTTTCCCCATTTTCTTCATAAGTTACTGGAGTTTTGGGTTGGGAGCCAGAGGCTTGAATTGGCCAGAACGATAAGGGGTCAAAATACTCTTCCCAGCAGAGAGATTAGGGCCAGCAGATTGCATATGAGGAATTGATGAGGCCAAAGTAACAAGATTGCCATGATTGTTACTAACCAACTCCTTGGGCCTATTAGAAGGGCCACAATCTACGAACTTATTTGAAGAATGGACCAGATTCACTTCTAAGTTAATGCCAGGCCCAATGTCTTTTCTGAACTCCTTGGCCAAATTCATTTCCAAGTAAATGCCAGGTCCAAGCCCATCACCAGCTTCATTGAAATTTTTGATAAACCCAGAGGTATAGACTTGAGGGATACACCTAAGGTTGTCATCATTACTTTTTGAATTTCGATCTGACCTTTCCAACAGAGGCTCCTCAACGCATGCTTCCTTTTCTCTGTTGAAGCCTCCTACGACTGATGTCTCCTCAACAACAGTATCCACTGCCTCACCTATGTGACTGATAGAAAGCCCCTGCCGTTGTGCTACCACCTCATCGCCGTCGTTTTTGATTCTGACGTCTGCCCCTGAAATGTTTCTACTCTCCTCACTGTAGTAGGTTCCGATGGAGCTGAACTCCTCCAAGCCGTTGTGTTTCAAGCTATCAGAGTATATTAGATGATCTTCATAGACTAGAATGGGATGTGAACTGCCATTACACTTCAAAATGATAGTTCTGTTAATAAGTTCCATACACGCAATGGTCACTCTAATTCTAGCATGAGAGAATGACTTTGGTTGACAGAGATCACCCTCTAAACTGAGAACAGAACTCCATGTGCGCCCAATGTTATTTAGAGTATTTCTATTCTAGAGATTCAGTGGTATACCATAACACCTCAACCATACACGTCTCTCATGTTGTAAATGAAAGCCAGGCTTCCATTCCACTACGAAAAGACTCCAATCCTTGAACCAATCTTGGAGCTGGCCGATGTTTGAATGCAGTTCCGCTTGAGATTTAAAAGACAATATTATGTCGCGACCTCTCCCTTTTCTGACCTCTATCTATTCCAACCCTTTCTCCTTCAGAACTTTTGAAATAATGTGAGTGAGATATTCTGTATTGAATCTGATGATTGCACTTTCATATAGCCAACCATTGCCCTTTTCAAAGGCTTGTATCTCTATACTTTCTTCCCCAGCCGCAGAAGGAGTGTCCCCTTTTAGTACTTTTGCAAAAGATCTATGACCAACAAATGCAGCCTTTCCACTAATGTTGTTTGTATGAGGGGCCCTTCTGGAAGGCTAGGGCTTCCCCCTGCTCTGTTCATCTCTTCTATTTATATCATAAGCAGTAACTTTGACCTCCAGCACCTTATCATCCACCAAAAGGCCATTCCCTTTTTGAATGGCTATAGTTGCTGCTACTTGACAGTCATATCTCACAAACTCGAAACGAGAGTTTGTCGCTTTCCTTCTTTTGTAGGGGACAAATGCTTCCTTCACAATCCCAAAATTTGTAAAGAGTTTGAACAGAGCTTTTGCATCCATTGTTGAGGGTATGTTGTCCACGAAAACAGTAAAAACTCCATGCCTTGCTTCATTGCCTTGTGCTCCACCTCCTCTCCGTTGTCTCACCACCGGAATCCAACCTCCACTCGTATCTCTCTTTTTAGAGTTCAGAAACATGTTGAAGTTGCGAAATCTCCAAATCAGGAATTATATTTATTTATGGCGTAGTTGTCGACATGATATTGCAAAATCGTAATGTTTTTTCAAAAAAATATTTTTCTACAAAAAATAAATAACTTCGCACAAAGTTTAAGAGGACATTCTTAAAATTCTCTATCACATTCATTATCAAATATAACAAAAACAAAATAAAACAATACTTGTGAGATATTTTATATAAAATATTAACAGCATATAATAAAGAGACCACATTATAACGAAACTTTAAATACATGATTCAAATTGAAATTACAAAAACTCAAGTAACACTTCGATTCAATTAAACTATAAGGAGTACTAGCATAAGTTACCCAAAAAAAAAAAAAAGAAAAGAAAAGAAAAGAAAAAAGAATTGAAAAATCCCACTATGATTTACAAGCAATGTTAAAAATGGGTAACCTGTGAAAGGCAGTGGCATTCCAATAAATAGGACCAGTAGGGGTATACTCAGGGTCTTGAGTAGTGTGATGATCTTCACCAGCTGTTATGGCTTCTCTTATTGCAGCTCGAGCATATCCTAGACTTGCTTCAAGCCTCTCTAAGTAACTGCACTTCTTCTCTATTCTTGCACTCATTGGTGTAGGAACAAAAATTTGGGGTCCATTCATGCTATTATTCCATATCCCTTCCTTCTTCCCTACCTGTTTTTTATTATGAAACGAATAATTCCACAATAACACATAGAATTTTTCTTGGAAATATGCAAAATCAAGAGGGAAAATTATACTCATTTCTCCTAAATTTTAAAAAATATATAATCAATATCACACTTTTGATATAATTATATTGACATTTTTTTAATAAGGCTAAAATAATCTAAATATAAATAAATATATATTTTAGTAAAAATATATGATAATATCAATTTTTTTCATTAACACGACTAAAGAATTATTGATAAAAAAATATTTATCTCTTATGTGAATTAAAAATTTAAAAAAGACTAATATAATAATGTCAAAAATATGAGATAAATTGTATTATTTTTTTTTTAAACTTAGACGAGGTGAGTGTAATTCACCCAAATAGAATTTAGTGTGTATGTCATCTGCATAGCACATTTCGTGTCATCTGCGTAATGATACGACACTAATCATGGTGATGTCATGTTAAATAATATACAAAAATTATAACATCGTAGCATTGCTTTAAAAGTTATTGTTAGAGAATAGTGTATGGACGTCAACAAAAATCAACCAGCTAAAAAGACTAATTTGCCACTCATGGTCAATAATTATCAAAGACAAAAATTTGTGTGAATTCTTTATTGTATTGATTTGATTATTTCTTTCCATTATAGATTATTTATTTATTTTTTGTAGTTGTAGCTTTTCTAATTATGTATGATGATACTGTTTGTTCCAGTGAATGGATCGGACTGGTCCAAGCTCCTCAAGCCCAGGTCCAAATAATCAAGCCCACCGGATAACCTGTAAACAAGTTCAACGGGGAACGGGGTAGTCCCCCGGGGAACGGGGTAGTCCCCCGGGGAACGGGGTAGTCCCCCAGTGAACCCTCCGACGAGCAAGTCAGGAAGAGAAGTAGAGTGTAGAGGGAGAGATTAGAGATAGAAAAGCCTAACCTTCTTCTTGTCTTCAACGTTTGCTTATATCCTTTGGTAATCATTTCACTGTCCCTTCCGACCTGACCTCCTCGTCGAAAGTCTATGCTGTAGCTTACCTTGTTCAAGGTAAGGGGGTCCTGTTCTGACGGAGAGGTGTTGTCGTAATAAATGCTGTGATGGGCTGCATTAATGGTGATGTGCAGTGGCAATAACTTTGCTGATCTTTGTCTGCTGATGTAGCTCGTCCTTCACCTGTCATGTGTCTGAATGTCATTGGCTCTTTATGCCATGTTAGATTCCAACTGTCCTGGACCTCACCAACTGGGTTATGTATTGGGCTCCAAGTGATGGGCTTGGGCTGTTCATAGTGATTCATGGCCTTTATGGGCTTATACATGTCAGTAGTCCCCCATTCCCGAGTCCATCTTTAGTCCAACGAAGGGAATACTAATGAAGAAGATGAGGGTGTTAAGGGTTGGCAGGATGGAGGTCGACTGACAGGGGTGACCGAAAGGGTGAACCGACCGAGAGGTGGTCCGATCGTGCAGGGTGACCGAGTGGAAAGGCCGACCACGAGGAGGGCCGACCATAAAGGGTGGCCGAGTGGGAGGGTCAACCACGAGGAGGGCCGACCGACAAGGGGGGCTGATCGTGGAGGTTGACCGAGTGGGAGGGTCGACCACGAGGAGGGCCGACCGCGAAGGGTGACCGAGTGGGAGGGTCGACCACGAAGGGTGACTGAGTAGGAGGGTCGACCACGAGGAGGGTCGACCGCGAAGGGTGGGGTGGAGGGGCGTGGGGCTCGAGAGGCGGCGTGTCACGTGGTGATTTGGAGTGGAAAAGACAGGGTAATGAGAGGAGACAGTGGATCGTGGTCGTACACGTGGCAACATCCCGCGGGGGGGTGGGGGAGATTAGGCGTTAGATCAGAAATGAAACGATAGGTCATTATGGGTGTTGAAAAGACAATTTTGGCGGATGATTTGAAAAGTTTTCAAACTGGCGAAAATCAATTGGGATCCTTGGAATACGGGCAAACCATGGGCTTTTGGCATTATTCGATTCACCTACTTGTTTACGAAAAATCAAAATATTCCAAGTGTGAATTCCTTTGTTGCTCACGATACACCTCTGCAACACTTTTTCAATTTCCTTGCACCTGCATCCGAAGCGATTCGCAGACATACCATAGAAATGGCCCAAGAAGGAGCTGCGAATGTCAGGGTGGATCCACTTGGTGATAATGATGCAGTGGAGTTAGCGCAGCAATATAGGATGGAGAGGATGGGGGAGTCGATGGTACGATCCCATGGTTCCACCATGATAGCAGCTCTAAAGCCAATCAGCCAGGTAGAACCAGATCACTGGCATACAAAGGCAGATAGATCAACGGTGACTGCAGCGGATTTAATGCCTGCTGAAATAGAGTTATTGTTGCTGATGTCGACGGAGAGGCCGTCCGACGCCAGGCCAGGGGAGTTTGCCCTTTATGAGGAAGCATTGAAGGGAGGACTGAGGCTGCCCCTGTCGCAAGTGGTGGTAGATGTCCTGAATCGTTTGGAGGTAGCACTGGGCCAACTAATGCCCAATGCGTGGAAGATCTTACTGGCTTATGCAAGTGCGTGGCCGAAGGCGAACGAAAGGGCGGCCATGACAGTAGACGAATTCTTCGCATGTTACAAGGCCTCAGGGCAGCAAGAGACTTGGGTCACTCTGCAGGCTGCAGCAGGGAAATGGCTGGTGGCGGGGCTGCTGTCGTCGATCAAAGGGTGGAGACCACGGTGGTTCTATGTGTCTGCCAGTGGAGGGGTTGGAGTGCGCACCATTTGGAAAGTGCCCACCAAGTCTGTGGAGCCAAAGCTAGGAGCAGCAGCAGAGGAGAGGGTGAAAAGGGTAAAGAAATGGAGGGAGAAGGAAGGGGCCAGATTGGACGAGCTCGTTCAGCCGTCGGCTTTGTTTGAGGCAGGGTTGGGTCCACAGCCGAGTGGTGGGGACCTCGACCGAACGGAGTTGGAGGCAAGAAGGAAGGCTTAAGAGGCGGAGGACCAGACCATCTTGGCCAAAGCCCAAAAATTCAAAGAGTCGCAGGCAGACCGACCGCCACAGTCGGTTGCGGGGGAGAGGATCCGACCTCGCCCCAAACCCTTGGCGGAAAAAGACTTAAGTGAATTTGTGCCACGACTGCCCCCAACAGATCCCTTGAAGGAGAGGCTTTGAAGGAGATGGAGGTGAGGGGCGTAGTGAAGAAGAAGAGGAGAGTGAGAAGGAGTGAAAAAGAGCCTTCCCTGAAGAGAAGGAGGGAAGTGAGGGTAGAAGAGACCAGTGTGGCCAAGGAGGCAGAGAGGGGGGTAGTGGAGGAGACCCCAGGAAGGGTGGTCGTCCCAAAAGTGGTGGACATCGCGTCGGAGGGGATGGAGGTCGTCCCAGTAGTAGTGGGGATCACCACAGAGGTAGCGAGGGCCGCCCCCGGAGTGCAAGTAGAAGGTAGGGCGATGGGCCCTGAGCCAAGGAGAGGAGAACAGCCCTAGGGGGGTCCTGCACCCCAAGGAGGGGGAGTCAGTCTGACTACTGCGATCTACCACACTCGTGCAGTGGCTGGGCGGTTGGAGAGAGAAGAAGGCCCAGCTAGGGCCGGGGTAGACCGCCTTGTGGGGATTGTGGAAGAGGTAGCCTTGCACTCAGCAGCCAGATTCAATGAGGTTGAGCTGCTGAGGGGGTTACGCTCCGCTCAAATAGAGGTAACCACCTTAGTAGGGGCTCTGCTGAGAAAGGCGGGGGCTGCAAAACTCAAGGCGGATAAGGCCAGGGCTCAACTTGCAAAGTTAAAGAAAGAGAGTGCAAGTTGGGAGAGTGCCCACGCTGATCTGCAAATGGTCAAGGTAGAGCTAGAGAACACACGCCGCCAGGTTGTGTCGCTCGAGTTCCAACTGGCTGGCGAGCAGAAGAGGTTGGATGAGGTCCAAAAAGCCTGCGCGGTCGCGGCCGAACGACATGAAGAGGCGATGAGCAGTAATGAAGAGCTGGTCAGGCAGAAGGATGAGGCAGACATGAAGATTGACGGTCTGCAAAAGGAGCTGGAGGGCGAGCGTGCTAAGGCAGTAGAGGAGAAGGAGAGCCTTCAGAAGGAGCTGGAAACAGAGAGAGCCAAGGTGGCTGCTGAAAAGGAGAGTCTTCAGAAGGAGTTGGAAGCAAAGAGAGCCAAGGCGGCTGCTGAAAAGGAGAGCCTTCAGAAGGAATTGGAAGCAGAGAGAGCCAAGGCGGCTGCTGAAAAGGAGAGCCTTCAGAAGGAGTTGGAGGCAGAGAAAGCCAAGGCAACTGCTGAAAATGAGAGCCTTCAGAAGGAGTTGGAGGCAGAGAAAGCCAAGGCAACTGCTGAAAGGGTGACCTTGGTGTAGACGTCCCCGAACGCCTTGGGAGGATGGGTCCCGTTCTGTTCATTTGGGCTCACTACAGTTCAGGACTCAAATTGTCATGGTTCTAAATCTGAACCAAAGAGTCCAAATCCGACAAATCGTTTTTGAAAATAGATTTTTTGTAAAGAAGTGCCAAACATGGACTGCTTTGCCAGATACAGAATCACTACCTAAATATTTTTTTATGGGGGAATTTAGGAAACCCTGACTCGTTTGCCTAAGGCCACGTGTCCGTCATCACCAAAGTTGCCTCGGCTCGGGAACTTGGGTACGATCGGGAAAGGTCAGCTATGAGCACCCCCTCTCGCCCAATCCGAAGATCGGCCTCTACTAACCATGATATCTAATTTTGAAAACGTTATGCATTCTTATTCTGGTTAATTAGCCTAGAATTACTAGGTGATGCGTGCAGCAAAACAAGTATAGACTAGATCGCATAATTTGGAACAGAGCATTGCATATCCGTTTGTTTGGAAAATGGTTTGAAATTTGCTACTCACGAGTAGGCTAAAACACGGATTTCAATGAGTTGTTCCAACTCAAGCAATCCAACCTTCACCCATAGGCATTTAGGCAGTAATATCACGTAAGCATATAGCCGCATGGTAAGTATGCTGTCATGTTAACATTCACACTCATACGAGATGTTAAAGTATAAATACTTACATCGTACTCCGTGCCAACACAATGAACTAGTTAGTAATCATGCATGATCCTAGTTCATGTTAAAATGGCTAATGCATCACATACAGAATGTCACTAGAATAGGCTCGGCTAATCTATGGATGGCATGTGAAATGCGACAGATGACATGTATTCAAGTTAGATTTGAAATACTATGCAGTTAGCATGATGCGCCGAGCCCGGTGCATGCAAGACTGATGAATGATGCACGCATGCATAGCATAAGGTATGCTAAATTAAACGTGCCCTAATACTAACCATCAAAAGCAAGTAAGTAAAAGGGAGAAAGAAGTGGGGATTGGAAGATATGCACACACGCACCCACACTTATTACAAATTCGCCCTCGCTCGGAGGGACCAAAAGAATATACAAATTAATTAACCTACAAGGTAATTAAATATTACAGACAATTAACTAGTTAAGCAAATTAACTAAGCTAATTAAGCAGTAAGAATCAGCCTCGGGAAGAGGGTCCAATGCATGCGTGCTCGGTTTCGCTCGGAAATCCGCCACCATGCACAAGTTTGCCTCTGTTTCCCCTACTCTGCTCCTCTGAAAATTGCACAACTCCCAAGGTATGCTCCATGGACACTGTGGATCACCACCGACCAAGTGGAAACCCCACCGACCATGTCCGGATGGTCATCGACCATTTGTTGAGCTCTCGGCCATCAATAATTGGTCGGTTGGCACTCCATGTAATCGACCGGCCAAGTCTTCCTGCAGAACCTGTTTTGACAGCAGCAGAGGGCAAAACAAGGCATGGCAATGTATTTCAAGCAAATGTGTGCACCAACACATCCCTTATCATGTTTGTGACTCAAAGGGGTATGTTCATTGATTCTCGGACCACCAATCGCGCATTTCAATGCGTGATGGCCCAAGGAACCAAGTCGTGCATTTGATTTCAAATGAAATGCAATGCATAGAAACATACCAAGGGGCTTTCAACCTCTATTATGGCTTGATCAAGAGGTGAAAGATGCACGCAATGATATGCAACCTAGACATGTGAGCTAAGTGTGCAACATGAGATGCAAAGAAGTAAGCATGCAATAGGCACACGAAGTAAGCAAATAAGTATGCAAGACATGGAATAACTGTGCAAGCTTAACCATGCAAGCATGCAAGGTGCAACATGGACAACATGTTAGGCAACTTAGCCAAGAGAATGCATGCCAAATGCAAAGCGATTGAAACATGCAACACATGCAATAGGCTAAGTATATGACAACACACAAGGTGAGCATGCGACAACATGCAAACAATGGACTTATACCAATTTGGGCAGCCCTATACTAGGCCCAAAACAGTGGCCAACATACTAAGGAATGAGAGGCAAAACACACGCAAACATGCACATGTTAAGGCCTAAACACTTAAGCATATGGAGATAACTTTTAAGCACACTTAAAAGAGGATAACATGGACATATGGCATACATTATAAGCTTTGAAATCATATTATAAAATGATGCCAAATCAATCTAAACAAAGCAACCAAAGCATGCAAACAAAGTCCAAGGTCTAAGGCTCACCAAAGGGGTATTAAACCACCCTTAACAAAACCAAACATGGCATGAATTGAACAACTAAAATCAGAGTTTTAGCATGTTAAAACAAAGCCAAAAACACAATGACATGGCATCCTAGAGGCCTAGACATGATGGCATACATGAAGGCAAAAACATAGAGCAAGAAACACCAACCCTTTAAAGCCTTAAAGGAACACCAAATGCAAGCATACAAATACACCACAAGGACTGAAATGGCATGGCAAGTGGTTCCAAACCACTGAAACAAAGCAAGGATGGCATGCTAGAGGGGTTAATGCTTAGGGCATACAAGAGAGGTTGCATGGTAGCTATACAAAGCAAAGCATGGACTACCTGAATGACCAAAAACAGACCTTTAGCACATCAAAACAAGCACAAAAGCTTCACAAAGCTTGGTAAAAAACATGCTAGAAGAAGGCTCAAAGCACAAAGCATGTTAAGGCTAAAACATGGCATTACAAGACATGTATGCAAGGCATGCATGGTGTGTCTAAACCAAGTAAAAACAGAGGTAAAACATGGAAAAATATTACCAAATACCTACTGAAACATGGCCAACATGAGTTCAAAAATGGTGCTCACACATGAGGCTTAAATGGCATATATTAAAGACAACAAGGAGAGGGGATGGCCCTCTCCTTCTTAGGACCTTAAACCACCATCCTCACCACTGAAATCTCTCAAGATATCAGTGGTGAGGAGGTCCAAACAAGGTGGTCCCGGAGCTCACAAAAAATGCACAAAAATAGGGCCTAACAAGGCCTAAGAGGGGTCAAACAATCCCAAACAACAAAACACCCTTAAACAACTATTTTAAGCAAGTAAAAACAAGACTTTTATAAGTTATATGCAAAGTCTAAAAACAGTTGCAAGATAGTCAAAAAAGCTATGCAAAAATAGGGAATAAAGGGCAAGAACACTCACCCTTGAAGAACACTTCCAAGATCACAAGACCAGACCTCTTCTTGGATCAAAACTAGCTCAAAAAGTCCAAGATCAACCCTCTAATGCCTCAGCAACTAAGGAAAGGTGTAATGGTAGGTGTTTGTGTGCAATAATAAGGACAAACACACACTTAACTCACAAGGGAGGAAGGTATAGAGATAGAATAGACACACACTTCTAACCCTAAAAACTAGACCTCTGGAGCTTTTTTCTAACCCTAGAGGAGGGAGGAGAGGCCTCCTCTTTATAGAAGATCACTCTTGCAAAGCTTACAAAACAAGCTTGGCAAGAGTGAAATCCCGTGTATGGAGGGGGGCAAAGGTGCATGCCAGCTAGCATAACTGGCATAAAAATATCTGCAAAAGCAGATGCACAGTGATCGGCCAGCCAAAAATGCTATTTTGACAAAATAAATGGCCAGCCGACCGACCATCCAGAGTGCCGACCGGCCAAACATCTGGCCGATGGCAACAAAACACTGGCCGGTGGCCTCAAGCCATGGGCGGTGATGTGTGGTGATGGCCCACAAACCACTCTCTGCCCCTTAAAGGCAAAACACAAGTGTTTGGTGCAAAATCAAACACAAAACAGTCGAGTCGAGAGATCCTGAGGCAGGGCGCATGGCCGAGACCTCCGGGAACTCAAGACGAACACAAACATGGATGATCACCGAATGTTCAAATGGTAATGTCCAAGTCTTGAGGACGGTCAAAAATGGGGTGTCTACATCTAGATAAGGAGTTGGCAGAGGAGAGGGCTAAGGCAACCTCTGAAAGGGCGGCTTACCCTGATCTTTATGTGGCAGCAGTGGACCAGTTCAAGGGGTCTGCTGAATTTTAGATGACTGTGGATGCCGCGGTCGCCAGTAGCTTGGCGAGGGAGGAGTCTGGGGGGGCGGGTCCGTCTAGGACGACTGTTGGAGGAAGGACTGAGGCAGAAGTGATTGAAAGCTTTCAGTGGTCAGACTTTTATAAGAACGAAATGGCTGAGTTCTGGGACAGTGGTTGGAAAATGTTCAAGCGTAAAGCTGAGGAGCTGTTCCCAGACTTGGACCTGAGTAGTGTGAAAATCGATGACGACGATGTGGCCCAGACCCCCCTTGATGAGGGTATTGAAGAAGAAGACCTTGTGTCCAGTGAAGAGGAGTAGTTTGAAGAAGAAGAAGAAAGCCTTGCACAGACCTTGTGTGTTTGTGTTTGTTTTATTTGTTGTTTTGTTTTATTTTTTGTTTTGAATGGCTGTAATGAACTCATGTACAAATTTCTGAATAAATAAAATTGCAATTATGTTTTCATTTGATTGTCTGTGCTTGTGCAACTGAAATGAATGAGGCGTGGGCGAGGCGTGTGTATAACTCATTGTGAAGTGCAAAGTGGAGTTGAACTTGTGATAAGAACGAAATTTAAGAACTCCTCAGTGTAGAGTGAAATTGAAGTTGTAATAAAAATTCAACGCAGGGTAAAGTTAGGAACTCCTCAATGCAGAGTGAAATTGAAGTTGTAATAAAATTATAAGTTTGTGTTTGCCACACTGCTGAAGTAAATTAGTGGTTTATTGGAGTGAGGCTTGGCTTGTAAGGAAACAGGCTGACTTGTAAGAGTTTGATTGAGAAGAAAATAACCTGACTTGTAAAGAAAACGTGTAAGAACGTCTTTGGAATTTGACTAAGCAAAGAGTGGTGTAAAGACTTGGATTTGGAATTGTGACTAAGTGTGTCTACTAATTCCACAAGCATGAAGTTTGCATAGATGGCTTTGACCGAGCCCTGCACGCGTGCTCAGTTGGGGCTAAGCTATGATTCACTGACATTGTAAGGAACTCAGTTTGAACCTGAAATTGTGGCGCTCGGTCCGGTTAAGACTTGTTATGCTTAGGCTGGCTGAGGCTTGGTCTGGCCGAGTGCTTCATGCTCAGTCTGGATAGGGCTTTTAGTGCTCAGTCTGGCTGAGGCTTTTCGTGCTCGGTCTGGCTGAGGCTTTTACTGCTCAGTCTGGCTGAGGCTTTTGGATGCTCGGTCTGGACGAAGCTTTTTAGTGCTCAGTCTGGACGAAGCTTTTTAGTGCTCAGTCTGGCTGAGGCTTTTTGTGCTTGGTCTGGCTGAGGCTTTTTGATGCTCAGTCTGGCTGAGGCTTTTTGATGCTCAGTCTGGCTGAGGCTTTATGATGCTCAGTCTGGCTGAGGCTTTTTAGTGCTCGGTCTGGCTGAGGCTTTTTGATGCTTGGTCTGGCTGAGGCTTTACGATGCTCAGTCTGGCTAAGGCTTTTCATGAGTGCTGCAATCAAAACGTCATTGAGACACCATACAGATAACTGAGATATATGATTGTTAGCAGGGAAAGTGTAACCCAGTTAATCAAAATGTTACATTGCGTGAGGGGATATCAAGAATGTGTAAATTTGCCAAAAAGAAAATACAATAACTGAGCAATACAAAAGTAGGAGCTTATTGAAAGTAACGTTTCAGGTGTTCGACGTTCCATGGGTGGGGGAGGTCTCAACCTTCCATGTCCTGAAGTCGGTAGGTGCCCGGACGTGGTTGGGCTTTCACAACGTAAGGTCCCTCCCATTTGGCTGCCAGTTTACCCTCAGTCAGATTTTTGGTGGCAAGAGTTGCTTCTCTCAAGACAAGGTCCCCTACAGCGAACTCCCTTGGTCGGACTTTGCGGTTGTAGTGTGTTCTCATTTTCTGTTAGTATGAGGCCAGTCTGACAGCGGTGGTCTCTCTGAGTTATTCAATTAGGTCCAGGTCCGCCCGACGGAGCTCTTCGGTTAGTGCTGGATCCGGATGTAAAACCTTGGAAGTAGGCAGACCGACTTCTACTGGAATAACTGCCTCAGCGCCGTATGTTAAGCGGAAAGGGGTTTCCCCAGTGGGAGTCTGAGCTGTAGTTCAGTAAGCCCAGAGTACATTCGGAAGTTCCTCAGCCCAAAGTCCCTTAGCAGCTTCTAGCTTAGTTTTGATGATCTTTAGGAGAGAACGGTTGGTGACCTCGACTTGGCCATTGGCCTGGGGATGACCGGAGGAAGAGAAACATGGTTGAATCTAGAGGTCGGCACAGAACTTTCTGTACTTGGCGTTGTCAAATTGTTTGCCGTTGTCAGAGACGATGGCCTGAGGAATGCCAAACCCGCAAACGATCGACTGCCAGATGAACTTGGTTGTGTTCCGCTCGGTGATGGTGGCAAGGGGTTCTGCCTCTACCCACTTGGTGAAGTAATCAATGGCGATAATCGTGAACTTGGTCTGGCCTCGGCCGGTGGGAAGTGGACCGACCAAGTCGATCCTCCATTTGGCGAACGGATAAGAGCTGCAAAGTGTGATCAACTCTGTAGGAGGAACATGGGGGATGTTGGCAAAACGTTGACACTTATCACATTTGAGCACGAAATCAGTCGCATCTTGATCGAGAGTTGGCCAGAAATAACCAGTACGGAGTATTTGTGGGCTAGAGACCTGTCGCCCGAATGATTACTACAAATTTCCTCATGGATTTCCCGCGTTACATAGTTTGCTTGAGCCAAATTGAGGCATCGCAGGTATGAGCGTGAAAAACAACGTTTGTACAAGACGCCACTGACCAGGATGTAATTGAACGATCAGGCCCTGACTTTGGTGGCCTGCTATTGGTCGTTTGGGAGTTCCCCCGTTGTCAAAAATAGGAAGATGTCGGACGCCCAAGGGATAGGTTCGTTTTGGAGGAACTGCACTTCTTGTAGGTCGGGTGAGATGGCCGGGTGGGCTAGGTATTCAAGGCGGACACCGTGGCTGAGGTCGGACTAGTCTGTAGAGGCTAACTGAGCCATCTCATCTGCCTTGGAGTTTTTCGCCCGAGGTATGTACTTGATGTGGAAGGTATTGAAGAGGCGAACAAAGTGGAGGGCCATATCCCTGTAAGCCCACATTGTGTCCTCCTTGGCATCGAATTCCCCTGTAATCTGGCCGACAATGAGCTGGGAGTCGCTGAACACTCGGATGTGGCTGACTCCAATGTCCTTGGTGAGGCGGAGTCCTGTTATCAATGCCTCATATTCGGCCTCATTGTTACTGGCATTAAACAAGAAACGGAGAGCACATTTGAAATAGCCACCTTAAGGGGCGGCGAGAATGAGGCCAGCCCCACTACCTTCCCTGCGGGATGATCCGTCGACGTTGAGAGTCCATGATTGCGGGTCTTCTGGCTCGATAGGGGTTGATGGGGGTGGAGGCGCAGCGGTTGGGGTAGGATTAGTGAATTCTAGGATGAAATTCGTGACAGCCTGTCCCTTAATTGCTGTTCGAGGCCGGTAGGAGATATCAAACTGATTGAGATCCACTGACCACTGCATGATTCTGTCGGAAAGTTCTGGTTGTTGCATGACCTTCTTCAAGGGTTGGTCGGTGAGAACCACTATGCAATGGGCCTGGAAGTAAGGACAGAGCCGTCTGGAGGCGGTGACCAAGGCCAAGGACAATTTTTCTAATAGCGGGTAATTCTGCTCTGCTCCCCTAAGAGCCCGACTGATGTAGTGGACCGGCCGTTGGACAGAGTCGTCTTTCCTGATAAGAGCTGCACTGACTGCGGTGCTTGAGACGGCTAAATAGAGGAAGAGGGGCTCGCCCGTAATTGGGAGGGGGAGATTGGCCATGAACTGCTTCAACTGTTGAAAAGCCTCTTCAGATTCAGTTGTCCATTCAAAAGTTTACCGAAGAACTTTGAAGAATGATAGGCACTTATTTGTTGCGCGGGAAATGAAACGATGAGGGCCACAACTCGGCCAGTGAGCCTTTGAACCTCCTTAACCGTTCTGGGTGACTGCATCTCAATCAAGGCCTTGATCTTTTCAGGGTTAGCTTCAATGCCCCGTTGACTGACCATAAAACCTAGAAACTTACCAGATCCTACGCCGAAGGCGCACTTCTCTGGGTTGAGCTTCATTTGGTACTTGCGTAGGGTGGCGAAGGTCTCTCGCAGGTCGGATAGATGATCAATAGAGAGTTTGCTCTTGACTAACATGTCGTCGACATATACTTCCATATTCCAACCTATCTAATGATAGAAAACGGCATTGACCAACCGTTGGTAGGTGGCCCTAGCATTCGTCAGTCCGAATGGCATCACGCGGTAGTGGTAGGTACCTCGGTCGGACGGGTGCATTAGGATTTGGTTGTACCCAGAGAAAGCATCCATGAAGCTGAACATTTGATGACCGGCCGTGGCGTCGACCAGCAGATCTATGCAGGGAAGAGGATAGCTGTCTTTGGGGCAAGCTCAGTTTAGGTTAGAGTAATCGACACAGAGTCGCCATTTGCCATTGTTCTTGCAGACTAGGACCATGTTTGACAACCATTTAGGGTAATCCACGTTTTTTATGAATTGGGCCTCAAGGAGCTTGTCAACCTCTGCGGCTATAAGTGTATTGTGCTCTGGATGGAAGATGGGCTGCTTCTGGCGGTAAGGTCGGAAATGGGGTTCGATGCTGAGGCGGTGAGTTATGAAAGAGGGGTCAATGCCGGGCATGTCTGAATGGGTCCAGGCAAATACATCATTGTGCTCGATCAGAAAGGCGGTAAGGTCGGCCTTAGCGTGGGGGGATAGTTGGCTGCCGATCTTGGCAGTTTTCATTGGGTTGGTGGGATCGATGGGAACCTCAACGAGCTCCTTCACCGGTTTTCCTCTAACCAGCTCGTCCTCATCTCGGACGTCAAGTCCTTCAATGATCATGGCCTCTTTCAGCTTGACTTCCTTGAGTGAGACGACATAATATTCCCTGGCTACGGTCTGCTCTCCCCTTACTGTCCCGACGCCCAGGTCGGTAGGGAACTTTATGCCTGTACAGTCGGCATCCGTGAAGGTGATGGGTTCTGTCCACTACTTGGGCTGTTTGGAGGGTCGGTCTACTGTGGCAACTACTTTGTCCAAGCCTTGCCTTATCTTCCTAAGTTCTGCCCTCTGAGCGGAGCGGGATGGTCCGCCACAAGCAAGGCCACCTGAAATGACTCGGATTTCACTAACTGGCGGAGGGAGATTACTTGGCGGCCGAGGCTGTTGTAGGGGGCGATCATGGCCTTGGTTAGGTTGGACTAGCTGCCAGGGTAGGGTACGCCGGCAGTTGTTTCTGAGGGGCTCGGTTCTTTGCCTCTGTTGTGGGTGGGTGTTCGTGAACCGGCTGAGACGCCCTTGACGAATTAGGGTCATGACCTGATCCTTGAGGTTGATGCAGTCATCAGTGTTATGGCCATGGTCCTGGTGGAAATGACAATATTTGGACTGGTCTTTCTGATTGGAAGGGATCTGTGAGGGTAGGGGCCATTTGAGGGGGTAGTCCCGTTGGATCTGGTGGAGGACTTGTTCCATGGGAGAATTAAGGGGCGTGTACCGCTCGAACCGACCGGGCGGTCGGGCTGGTGCCGACTGGTCAGCGCGAGGAGGTCAGTCGGTATAGTGGGATGTTTGGCTGTTATACTGGGTGTTTCTGGGTTCCGAGTCTTTTCTCTTTTCTCTGGGGGTCAGGTTCTTAGGTATTGGATCCTGCCGAGCGGCTAATGAATCTTCAACATTCATGTATTTCTGGGCTTTGGAGAGTAGGGCTGCCATGGAGGTCAGGGGGTTTTTGGAGAGGGAGAAGAGAAAATCGGATGATCGTAACCTGGCCATGAAAGCCATGAGGATGACCTTGTCATCGTTTTTCGCTACTTGTAGGGCTTTGGTGCTGAAGCGGGTAACGAAACTGCGCAGCGACTCCCCCTCGGTTTGACGGATGTTGAGGAGCTGGGTTGCAAGGCGGCGTTGGCGCTGGGCTCCAATGAAATGGCTAAGGAAGGAGTCGCTGAGACGCTGGAAAGTGGAGATAGAGTTGGCTGGTAACTGGCTGAACCACAGTTGAGCTGACCCCTTCAGTGTCACGGGGAAAACCCAACTCATGATCTCGTCAGGGAAGGCATGGAGGATCATAAGGGTACGGTAGGTCTCCAAATGGTCGACTGGGTCCGTCGTACCATCAAAAGAGTCAATGGTGGGTATCTTGAACTTGGCGGGCAGAGGTTTCTCTCGGATGGAGACAAATGGTGAGCTTGCCGTGGTAGAGGGTTTATGCTGAATGTTCTGCATGACCCCTTGGAGTTAGAGCTTCATTGCTCGGAGTTCAGCGTCCCAGAGGGGAATGTGGTCACCATGGTCAGTCAATGGGGGCTGGATGCTGCTGGCTTCCCTTTCAAGGGCTGGTGCCGCGACCGAAGGGTGTGGGGATGTAGACGTCCCCGAATGCCCCAGGAGGATGAGTCCCGTTTTGTTCATTTGGGGTTCACTACAGTTCGGACTCTCAAATTGTCACGGTTCTAAATCTGAACCAAAGAGTCCAAATCCGGCAAATTGTTTTGAGAAAACAGATTTTGAAAGAAGTGCCAAACATGGACTGCTTTGTCAGATACAAAGTCGCCACCTAAATGTTTTATTTTGGGGAAATTTAGGAAACCCTGACTCGTTTGCCTAAGGCCACGTGTCCATCATCACCAAAGTTGCCTCGGCTCGGGAACTTGGGTACGATTGGGGAAGGTCACTTCGTGAGCACCCCCACTCGCCCGATCAAAGATCAGCCTCTACTAACCATGATATCTATTTTTGAAAACATTATGCGTTCTTATTCCGGTTATTAGCCTAGATTTACTATGTGATGCGCACAGCATACAAGTATAGACTGGATCGTCTGAATTGGAACAAAACATTTCATGTTTATTTTTTAAAGTGGTTTGATGGTGCTACTCGCAAGTACGCTAAGACATGGATTTGCCACCCTCGGGTGGGCTTAGAAAAACATGATTTTGCCACTATCTAGTGGGCTTAAAACACACATTTGATGAATTGTTCTAATTCAGATAACCCAACCTTCACCCACAAGCATTCAGGCAGTTATATCACATAAGCATATAGCCTCATGGTAAGTATGCTATTCATGACAGTCACTCACACGCATGCAAGGATGCTAAAGCATAAAACTTACCGAGTACTCCAAGCCAAAACAGAAGCTAATTAGAAATCCATGCATGATCCTAATTATACGGAAATGCCTAATGTAACACATGCAAAAATGCAACTATAGCAGGCTCGGCTATTCTAAACATGGCATATGAAATGCTACAACTAACATGTATTCAACTTGGAATTGAAAATACAATGCAGTTAGTATGATGCGCCGAGCCCGGTGCATGCAAAACAGATGAATGAATGCAAACATGCTATCATACTGTATGCTAATTAAAACATGCCCTAATCTAACCATCATAAGCTGGTAAACAAAAGGGAAAAAGACGTGGGGTTGGAAGACATACATCACACTCACGCACACTTATTACAACATTGCCCTCGCGCAGAGGGTCCGAATAAATAATATACAGTCCCAAATAATTACAGTCCAAATATGTACAAAAATCCTAATTAATTACCGAATTAACTAAGAAAACAATAAACTGGCATGCAAACCAGGGACTGCCTTGACTCTTCTTCAGATGATGAATAATGCATATCCAGGTTGCCTTTGCATGGAAATCCACTGTGATGCCCCAATTAGCATCTGTTTTGCAATAATTTTTTGGAAAGCGCGCCAAGCCCCGGAAGACTGCTAATTCTTGATTTGCTGCAACAGAGAGCAGGAAAGGGGCATGGCAATGTATTTTCACAAATGTATGCATGCTTCGATCCTCGTGTCACCAATCACGCATCTCGATGCATGATGGCCGAGGAGTCGAATTGCACGACTCAATATGAAATGAATGCATAGGAAAATGCAACAAGACCTAACTCCATCATGGATAATCCGGAGTGTCGGTGATTGGGAATTGAGACACGTTCCGTCACTCGAAGTACGAAACGTCCCTCGTTTTCCGTGCTCGGGCTAACCCCTATCCCAAGCACAATGCAATATGCATGACATGCATGAATGCAACTAATATACAACCTAGCATGCACAATGCTATGAAATGGCATACACGATGCACGAGGTAACATGGCATACACAATGCGGTAACATATAACCTAGCATACACAATGCTATGAAATGAAATGGCATACACAATGCACAATGGACTTACACCAACACGAGTGGACCTCAGCCACACTCACATAAGTAGCCATAAGATGAAAAACGAGACACTCGAAATGCGTGCACACGTGCACGCAAACCGAGGACCGATCCTAAGGCACAAATGCCACTCTAACAAAGCATGGTAAGGTATGAAACATGATACGCAACCATGCAAATTTTAGTACCAAAATATGACACAAAACAGCCCCGAAACATGGCAATATGGTACCCGATGCATGAAATGAGACTCGAAACGCAAAACTAGGCACACACAATGGCCTATAGCTATACAAAGAATGCATTATTTGAACATGAAGTGTGAAGACAGAATCAAGACAGTCTCAAAACAAGCATATTTACAGTTTTAAGCAAGGCCAAAAAGTGAACACAAATAGGGCTAAGTTAACATGCAAAAATGGCCCCAAAAGAGAGATAGAGAAGCAAGTAGCAGCTGCTGGCTCCAAACAATGAAGAGCCCTTCAACAAAGTTGAAGAGGGGCTCAAAACAAGGTATTTCACATTTTATGGACGAGCCCAAAACAGTGCAAAAGTAAGCTTAAAATACTATGCAAGAAATAGGCCTAAAAGAAGGTTTAAACACAAAGTGTAAAAAGGGAGCCTCAAACAGCAAAAGACCCTTGATCAAACATGAAGAGGGGGTCAAAATAAGGCTATTTACAGTTCGGACCAGAGCCTAAAAATACAAGCACAAGGGGCTAACAAAACATGCAAAAATAAGGCCAAAAGAGGGATAAAGAGGCAAGTGACAAAAGGAAGTCTCAAAAAGTGAAGATCCCTTCAAAAATATTGAAGAAGGGCTCAAAATAAGCCACTTTACAGTTTGTAACCAAGCTCAAAATAGTTTAAAAATAGGCCTAAAATACTATGCAAGAACGAGGCATACAAGAGAGGTAAAGAAGCAAGTGTAAAAAGGAAGACTCAAACAGGGAGAAGCCCTTAAACAAACATGAAAAAGACCTCAAAATAATACTATTTTCAGTTAGGGTCGGAGCCCAAATATGCAAGAAAGTATGGCTAATATATTGAGCAAAATAAGGCAAGAAAGAGGGAGGAGAAGACTTACCCTTGAAGACCAAATCTTTGACAACTCTTGGACCAAGTTTGGTGGCTCCTTGGCTCTGGAAAATAGCTCCAAGTGGCTGGAATGGATGGTGGTGTTATGGTGCTAGGTGGTGGTGTAGAAATGGTGTAGGGTTTGAGAGGTTTTGAGGGTTGGAGTGTAGAGAGAGAGAGATACAATGGAGGAGCTCGAAACCAAATTTTCTAACCCCTGAAGCTGCTGGAATGGCCTGGATATATAGGCAAAAGAGGGGGAAAAAAAGGGGGGGAAATGAATTCAAGTTTCCCCCCAAAAGTGCAGCCCCCCGGATACACAATCTAGGGGAAAACAAAATACATATTTGTAATGTACCTGGAGAGAGGATCAAGGCCGGCTGGTTTGCTAGGGTTTAGGTGGCCGGTCGGCCTTCCCCATGGCCGGCCGGCCAAGGGGCAAAAGGCTCAATGAAGATTAATGGCCGGCCATGCCAAAAAGAGGGCCTCTCATGTGTGCACAACACAACCATATAGTCAAAAACTGGAGAAAGTAAACCAGGAGAGAGAAAAGCCCACTTTTTGGAGGGGTTCAAAAGAGTCAAACACAATTACTGGCCGGCCATGTGATATTGGTGGCCTTCCAGGTGTGTACAACACAAATATGTGGTTTAGGGCTGGAAAAAGTGGCCTTAGGGTGGTCAACATTGGCTTTCAAGTGAGAAAAAAGGGCGACGGAGGGCGATGGAGGAATAAAACTGGTTGTCAGAACAATTACTGGCCTCTCACCCTTCTACGACCTTCTTAACAATGAAACAGAGGTCCCTGCCAAAAATGAACCCAAACCGATGCAAAATGAAGGTTCGGGGGCCGAAACGCGCAGCTCAAGGCCCCAAAAAATGACTGTTAGGCACCGGAAGTGGTGTTCGACCACGAAGTTAGTCTCTCGAGCCACAGTGTCCCTCAAAAGGGAGAAAATAAGATGCATACCAAAAACTGGAGCAAACGGAGGTGGTTAAGCGGTCCCGAACCAAGGCACACGGCCAACGGCTCTGAAAAACTGAAAACCGGACTCCAAACGGGAAAAATGGCCTACGACCACGAAACGTAGCCTACGGTCATTGAGAGATGATCTACGAGACCTCTCCCTCCCTTCGGGAAGAGAAAACAGAGCCTGGTTCGCAAACCGGGGCAAAGCATGAAAGAGTCCAAAAGTCCGGAGGCAAGGCGCGCAGCCGAGACTCTAAAACCTCTAAACGAGCACGATATGCAACATCACCGAGCGCTCAATCGGTGACGTCTGAGTCTTAAGGTCGGTCAAAAATGGGGTGTCTACAGTTGCCCCTCTTTGACAAAACTCGAAAGTCACACGTGACGGGAGTGAATGTCAAAGCCCAGAGACGACCCATTTTTGACAAGGCCGAAGACTTAGACAAAAAGGCAAGATAACAAAGATGTGCCCGCAGGCATGCTTGCAGGCAGGGAGCAAGATGCAAAATGATATGCAGGAAGATTTTGATAATTGGACTTATACGCTACGCGAAGCCGGTTTGAAAATTGGACTTATACGCTATGCGAAGCCGGTTTTGAAAATTCAAAACAATGCAAGTGGAATGTGCGTGACAACACAAGTGAAGAGGTGTGCATGACAATGCAACCTAAGATGAATTCCAAACACACTGAAATCGTGTGGGGAAAGGGGACAGGGAGAAACCTAGGGACATATCCCGGTGTTTCGGAATGGTGTGAGCATTGGAACGTATTCCGAGCGCTTTTAACCGAAGAGGGAGAAACACAGGGACGTATCCCAAAGGTTAGGGACGTATCCCAAGGGTTAGGGACGTATCCCAAAGGTTAGGGACGTATCCCAAGGGTTAGGGATGTATCTCAAAGGTTAGGGACGTATCCCAAGGGTTAGGGACGTATCTCGAAGGTTAGGGACGTATCCCGAAGATTAGGGACGTATCCCAAAGGTTAGGGACATATCCCAAGGATTAGGGACGTATCCCAAAGGTTAGGGACGTATCCCGATGTTTCAGAGAGGAGGAGAAACATAGGGACGTATCCCGGTGTTTCGGCGAGAAAGAGAAACATAGGGACGTATCCCGTTGCTTCGGAATGGAAAGAGAAACATAGGGACGTATCCCGTTGTTTCGGAATGGAAAGAGAAACATAGGGACGTATCCTGTTGTTTCGGAATGGAAGAAGGAACATAGGGATGTATCTCGGCGTTTCGGAAAGAGAGAGAAATGTAGGGACGTATCCCGGTGCCTCGAAATGGAAAGAGAAACATAGGGACGTATCCCGTTGTTTCGGAATGGAAAGAGAAACATAGGGACGTATCCTGGTGTTTCGGAAAGAGAGAAACGTAGGGACGTATCCCGGTGCCTCAGAATGAAAAGAGAAACATAGGGACGTATCCCGTTGTTTCGGAATGGAAAGAGAAACATAGGGACGTAGCCTGGTGTTTCGGAAAAAGAGAAACGTAGGGACGTATCCCAGTGCTTCGGAATGGAAAGAGAAACATAGGGACGTATCACGTTGTTTCAGAATGGTGTGAGCATTGAAACGTATTCCAAATGCTCTTAACCAGGGAAGGTCTAACCCGTCGCACGCACGAGGAGAAAGAATGATAATTGCAAGTGAAAAGGTGCATAACAATGCAAGTAATGAGCGTGACAATGCTAGATAGATGTGCAAAATCAATGCAATGAATAAGCGTAACAATGCTAGTGAAGTGGGTGCATAACAATACAATTGGAATGTGCATCACAATGCAAGTGAAGTGGGTGCATAACAATGCAATTGGAATGTGCATCACAATGCAAGTGAAGTGGGTGCATAACAATGCAATTGGAACGTACATCACAATGCAAGTGAAATGGGTGCATAACAATGCAATTGGAACGTACATCACAATGCAAGTGGAACGTGCGTGACAACGTATATTTGAAACAAAATGCCGAATAAGGGAATATAAGCCTTAACAAGATCAATAACCTCCGATTTACCTCTCGGAGGGGTCACAATACACCTTGTGCATGCCAACTGACGATGAGCTACGCATCGAATGAATTGAAAATTCTGCAAAAACAATTTGAGCTGAAAAGTGGGTTTCTCTTGCTTATACTTCCAAAACCCAGTTACTACCTTTCTTTCCCGGCCATGTTCACAACTTTCCCTATTCTCCAACGGGGTGACAGACTAGGTTGGTTTAGTATCCAGAATTGAGGTGCATACACGCTATCTCAACCTATGGGGCTTCCATACAGATTTCAAGCCAGGGATACACCCCTGGGTATTTAAACCAGACTTTAGTCCCGGAAATCCCGAACCTTTATGTTCTAGGCATCAGTCATTCGAACTCTAGTTTCCATCGTCGCAGCTGGTCTCTTAGGAACTCATTGCAAACAGGGCCAAGATGTCCCTGGCACGAAATGGTCCTCAAGGAGAGCACTTCTGATTGCCTATTCTGGCTTGAAGCAGACTTGATCTTGAGCTTAAGGTAAAGGTACATTCATACTTCGGAGCATTGGCACGACCTGAAGAGGTACACACGGAATGCAATCAAGGAATTTGCTGAAGGTGAAACACACTCAGATGCTTCAATTTTCCCTCTTTTCTTTTGCTTTGCAGTCCGGAACCTATATAGCTTCAGATAGATCCTGATTTTACTGTTCTCACATGACCTGGGTTGAACCCTGCAATTTTCGAAAGAACAAATTCCCTTTTTTTTGCACAAATGTGGAGAATGGCACAACACTCTGAGCACACAACAAATCATTTTTTGAAATTAAGAAAATGAGTTCTCGACCAGGTATTGAGCCTACGACTGAACACAGCGAAAAAGACTCAACAACGAAAAACAAAAGGTGAACAACCTAAACACATCGAGACACGCTCGGAACGACTCAAATCCAGAATTGAGACAAACAAAACAAGAGACACGACACACAGACGTGTTACAAAGACGAGAGACCTCTCAGCGCACGAGGAGCCAGTTTCTCTGGGTATTGTTTCCCACTCTTTTCTCATTTGTGATTCTCACGTCACTCTGGCACTCAATCTCTGTTTTTCTGAAAAAAGCCCTTTTCTCACTTTTTCTCTCAGCGTACATCTCTCTATTCTTCAATCTCTCATTTTAAATCCCTCCCCTGGGTGGTTGATGGATAAACAGAAAGTTGTGGGCTCTTGCCCCTAGCATTCCGCTAGATTCTTCTTCTTCTGCACGCGGCTAGTGAGTTTCTCCCACAGAGGGGCTGTGCTACAACTGGGTGTGTAGCAAATCTGCAACTGACATCGGTAGACGATGCTCTGCTGGGGAGTTTGGACTTGATTAGATCTGTCCAGATGAGGGAGTGGAATATCTTGATCCATTCCAGTTCGTGCTTCGCACTTGGCTTGATACCTCGTTGCTCGAAGGGTGAGAGAGCTTTCAGCCCTTTTGCTGTTAACTTCAGTTGTGCCCTTTTCTGGTAGGTAGAGTGCCCTTCTTGGCAAGTATTGTGGCAATGGGGAAAAGACAGAACACCTGACTCAACTGTGCCCCTAGTTCATCATTTCGACCATTTTTTGTTTTTGGCTTTCTACCAAGACAATTTTGACCAAAATGAGAGTTAGATTAACACACTTGTTCGATTTTTTGATTTGAAATCATGCAAGTCAGGCTGTGAGCACTGAAAATTTTCCTTTTTTGGGTCCAAGAAATGATCTAGTTTTTGGAAAAGATGGAACAATTTTTAAGAAAATTAGTCAACTTCAGTAAAAATTCTCAAAAACTATTTTTACAAACGGCCAATGCTTAACAAGCACGGAACCTACTCTTGAGACGCACAACCTCGGATTTGGAGAAAAATTGCCCCCTTGCTCGAAGAGAGCTGCATGGCAACGGAAAGTTGCCCCTTGTTTGAATGGCACCGCAGCGCATTGAATGGCAACGGAAAGTTGCCCCTTGTTTGAATAGCACCGCAGCGCATTGAATGGCAACGGAAAGTTGCCCCTTGTTTGAATGACACCGCGGTGCATTGAATGGCAACGGAAAGTTGCCCCTTGTCTGAATGGCACCGTAGTGTATTGTAATCAGTCCTCAGAGCGATGATTGCAACCGAGCTCCCGGATACAGAAAAAACAAAGATGACTAGAACCATCATATGGACACAGTTGAATTTGAAGTATTTTACGGATGGACTTCAGAATGAAGTTGCCTACGTATCCTAAACCTGGGAATCAAGCCTTACGTAGTTCGGGGTTAAGGTACACTCGGGTATTTAACCTCTCCTTTTTATGCTCTAACTTTTGCCAAGGCGCCTGTTGCGGGTTTTCGACATTGCGAGCTTTGTTTTTCTTTTCTTTTCAATTCTTTTCTTTTTTGATTTTCTTTTTTTTGTTCTTTTCTTTGCATTTTTCTTCCTTTTTTTTTTCATTCTTTGCACTTTTCTTTTTTTTTTTTTGTTCTTTTTGTTCTTTTTTTTTTTTTTGCTTTTTGTATATAACTTTTCTTGCTCTAACTTTTGCCTGGGTCGCCCTTTCCGGATTTTCGGCCCAGCGAGCCTCTTAAAGGGTAAAAGTGTAACAAGTCCATGCTAAATGGTTTTAGGATCTCGAAGCCATCCATATCCAAGAGAGTGGCTGTTGTATCGATTTGCAGAAGGATCCATCTTTGGCTCTTCGAGCACATCGGACATTTTCGTCCCTAGTTCGAGGGGTGCTCCTGATCTAGCTTCGCAAGCTTCTTGATCTGATTTTGTTGCCGTTAATTCATGGGCTGCTCTGGATCCGGCTACACAGGCCTTACATTGTAGTTGACCTTTGAACTTTCTGAGTTCTAGTCCAAGGTTTGAAAATGAGGAGTCGAGTCTCGAGGCTGAGAGCGATCCTAAGCTGCGCAATCTCAAGAGCGATTCCACACAGGTCTTCGCAGGACCGCGTAAAACATTTTTTTGAAATCTTTTAAGAAAGTGACTAATCGCTCGCGCTGAAGACGGTGTGGGACCAGTCTGGATCAAGCTAGGATCCTTCTCAGTACTCACGTTAACAAACATGATTTCATTCATTAAGGGCTTAGCACGCCTCTCTTTCTCTCAATTTGATCAAAGTTTTGCAAATCCCGAGGAATTCCTTCCTCTTCGTTTTCATCACAGTGTTCAAAAGGTTTTGAAAAACTTAGGTTAATGCAATGAGTTCGAGGCATAGAAAAACAGGTGAAAAGCACTGTCGTTTCATTCAGAGCTTTTGGCACAACTGGCACAAGGCAGAAGCGAACACGAGAATGTGAAAATCACTGCTGTTCATTCAAATCTGTTGGCATTACTGGTTCCAAGGCAGAAATAGACCCAAAACAAAATGAAAAGACAAACACAAAACAAAATGGTGATGCCCGAGGTAACACCCCCCGGAATCACCCGACTCCTATACAACAGGACTGACTCGATACAACAAGACAAACCCAAAACAAAAGAGACTGACTCAAAACAAAAAGACAGACTCAAAAACAAAACAACAAGACTGACCCAATACCTAAGTCAGAATGTACAAAAACCAGCATTCACAAATGCTCAAAACAGTGCGTGCCATACACCATATCTGAAATAAACTGAACGCCGCCCGCAGGTGGTTCATCCCTCAATCACATCACATTATCCCCTACAAGTTCACTGATCAAGTGCCGATAGACTTTGCAGGACCTGGTGCGGAGATGACCCCGTCGTCAATCAAATTTTGTATCTCGTGGCGGAGACGGACGCAACTGTCGGTGTCATGACCGGTTTGTTGATGGAAAGCACAGTACTTAGTCGGGTCATGTTTTGGAGGGAGAGGATCAGGTAGAGGCCGTTGCTCTAACGGTTTCAGATGTCCTTTCCTGAGTAGGACCCCCAGGGCTTTAGACAAAGACATATAGAGTGAGGTGAAAACCCTATTGCCTTGGGGTAGATAGTTTGAAGTTCGGGGGTTTGAAGTGGATGCACCAACAAAGGGGGTGGCTGCTCTTGGTGTGGTGGTGGCGACCATGCCCACTTCGGAAGATCTTGCAGCTGCGTCACCGCTGGTGGTCGCATTTGAACTGCGGGTAAACGCCCTCCTGGGCTGCTCGTTCTCCTGGTCAATGAGGCCCTGCTTCATAGCATCCTCGATCTGTACTCACATCTCATGCAAATCTGAAAAGGTAGGGAAGGGGAGCACGATCATTTTCTATATCAGTTTGGGCTGGAGGTTGCGCACAACCATCCATATTTGATCCTTATCCGTTGGCCTAATGGTCATCATTGAGGCCTTGGCCTTCCAGCAGGCCACGAATTCTGAGAAGCTCTCCTTAGGCTCCTGCCTCGTTGTCTCAAGATCACGGGTCGTAATCTCGATTTGGGTATTGTATGAATATTGTGCGACGAAGGCCTCGGCCATCTCCTCCCAGCTTCGTTTCACTGAATCCTCCAATTTGGCGTACCAGATGGCCGCAATACCCGACAGGGTCCTGCCAAAAAGGGAAAGCTTCTATAATCTTGTCAAGCCCATCGGCCGCAGAACATCTGAAAACAAACTCAGGTGGACCATGGGATCTCCTGACCCATCAAAACGGTCGATGTGATGCATCTTGAACCTGTCCAGCAGTGTCACAGCTGCGTCGGTGTACCCGTCCTCAATGTCCGGGATGGACTTTACCCCCTAGGATTTTTTGAACATCTTTTCTAGCTTGCTCACCTTCAGCGCTGTAGGGTCTAACTCGAACTCAAAGGGTGAATCCGGAAGGTTGATCGGTGCTTTAGACAACTGGGGTAAGATTGGGGGCGGAGCCGGTCCTGTCGGAATATTCGTATCTCCCTGGACATTTGGTGCCTCCTCGAGTGCTGGAACTCCTGGTGGGGGAGGAGCCTGATGCGAAGTAGATGCTCCGTTTTGCTGTTGCAGCCGGGCAATTAAGTCTGCCTGTTGAGCCATGATCTCAGCCTGCTGTTTGGCAAATTCCGCCTGCCGGGCAGCGTCTTGCTGCATGAGTTTCATACTTTCTTGGAGTTGACGCATCATTTCCTCCATCCCTGATGTGTTCTGTTGATCCATCTAACTGACTGGTATCTATCCCTGCAGTAGAAACTGAGACCTCAGCCTGACTGTTCACTGGTGGGGTGGATAAGGGCCACTGATCTGGTAACTGCTGAACTGGTGATTTGTGCCTGACTGGCCCTTTTACCCTGCCTCTAGCAAAGGAACACTGATTGCCCTTGAACTGAATCTCTGACCTGACAAAGTCTATCAGCACAAGTTCGATGAATCTCGGGGGATATCGGAGCCTTCTGAAGCTATGGTTCCAGGACTACCCCCTAGCAAAAGAGAAAACAAACAGCACCTCAGATCAACTTCACTAAAACAGATACGAGTGTAGCAGGATGATTGTGCCCTCTACTGAATTCTGTCCCAAAAATTCAGCCTCAAATCTGATACCCTCAGGTAAACTGAATCCCAAAATATTGAACTGGTGCCCGCAGGCCTGGTGCCCAAACTTGCAAACTGATACATGCATTCCTGTAGAGACGCACTCTAAAAGCACATAACAGATAAGTAAGAGCCAAAACACCCCTATGTTGGGGTAGGGTTTCCCTGTCCTATTTTGTCAGGAGCTAGGGTTTCACTACGCACGCAGCGGTTTCAAACAACCTATATTAGGTAAGCAACCTGTCCTAGTTTGGAATGGTCATTATGGATCCGAGTATGCATTAGGTCAAATGGTCAAAAGGGTGCCCCGGTAAAACCGGGGTTTGTGTTCCCATACTAGCAGAGCCCACAACCGGTCAGCCTTATGGTCATGTCTTGACAAGACAAGCCTCCGGCAAACCGTTCAGGAATAGCAGATGGCAAACACGGTGTCCTAGGCGCATCAATGCAAATGCAATGCAAAGAAACACATAAGTGTAGTCAAAACCAGATATCATGAGTTCGAGTCAAGTTCTCTAAATCCCAAGCGGAGTCGCCAGAAACTGTAGACTTCCCCGAACGCCCCGGGAGGATGAGTCCCGTTCTGTTCATTTGGGGTTCACTACAGTTCGGACTCTCAAATTGTCACGGTTCTAAATCTGAACCAAAGAGTCCAAATCCGGCAAATCGTTTCGAGAAAACAGATTTTGAAAGAAGTGCCAAACATGGACTGCTTTGCCAGATACAGAGTCGCCACCTAAATGTTTTATTTTGGGGAAATTTAGGAAACCCTGACTCGTTTGCCTAAGGCTAGGTGTCCGTCATCACCAAAGTTGCCTCGGCTCGGGAACTTGGGTACGATTGGGAAAGGTTACTTCGTGAGCACCCCCGCTCGCCCGATCAAAGACCGGCCTCTACTAACCATGATATCTATTTTTGAAAACATTATGCGTTCTTATTCTGGTTATTAGCCTAGATTTACTATGTGATGCGCACAGCATACAAGTATAGACTGAATCGTCTGAATTGGAACAAAACATTTCATGTTTATTTTTTAAAGTGGTTTGATGGTGCTACCCACAAGTAGGCTAAGACGTGGGTTTGCCACCCTCGGGTGGGCTTAGAAAAACATGATTTTTCCACTATCTAGTGGGCTTAAAACACACATTTGATGAATTGTTCCAATTCAGATAACCCAACCTTCACCCACAGGCATTCAGGCAGTTATATCACATAAGCATATAGTCTCATGGTAAGCATGCTATTCATGGCAGTCACTCACACACATGCAAGGATGCTAAAGCATAAAACTTACCGAGTACTCCAAGCCAAAACAGAAGCTAATTAGAAATCCATGCATGATCCTAATTATACGGAAATGCCTAATGCAACACATGCAAAAATGCAACTATAGCAGACTCGGTTATTCTAAACATGGCATATGAAATGCTACAGCTAACATGTATTCAACTTGGAATTGAAAATACAATGCAGTTAGTATGATGCGCCGAGCCTGGTGCATGCAAAACAGATGAATGAATGCAAACATGCTATCATACTGTATGCTAATTAAAACATGCCCTAATTTAACCATCATAAGCTGGTAAATAAAAGGGAGAAAGACGTGGGGTTGGAAGACATACATCACACTCACGCACACTTATTACAACATTGCCCTCGCGCAGAGGGTCCGAATAAATAATATACAGTCCCAAATAATTACAGTCCAAATATGTACAAAAATCCTAATTAATTACCGAATTAACTAAGAAAACAATAAACTGGCATGCAAGCCAGGGACTGCCTTGACTCTTCTTCAGATGATGAATAATGCATATCCGGGTTGCCTTTGCACAGAAATTCACTGTGATGCCCCAATTAGCCTCTGTTTTGTAATAATTTTTTGGAAAGTGCGCCAAGCCCCAGAAGACTGTTGATTCTTGATTTGCTGCAACAGAGAGCAGGAAAGGGGCATGGCAATGTATTTTCACAAATGTATGCATGCTTCGATCCTCATGCCACCAATCACGCATCTCGATGCATGATGGCCAAGGAGTCGAATTGCACGACTCAATATGAAATGAATGCACAGGAAAATGCAACAAGACCTAACTCCATCATGGATAATCCGGAGTATCGGTGACTGGGAATTGAGACACGTTCCGTCACTCGAAGTACGAAACGTCCCTCGTTTTCCGTGCTCGGGCTAACTCCTATCCCAAGCACAATGCAATATGCATGACATGCATGAATGCAACTAATATACAACCTAGCATGCACAATGCTATGAAATGGCATACACGATGCACGAGGTAACATGGCATACACAATGCGGTAACATATAACCTAGCATACACAATGCTATGAAATGAAATGGCATACACAATGCACAATGGACTTGCACCAACACGAGTGGACCTCAGCCACACTCACATAAGTAGCCATAAGATGAAAAACGAGACACTCGAAATGCGTGCACACATGCACGCAAACCGAGGACCGATCCTAAGGCACAAATGCCACTCTAACAAAGCATGGTAAGGTATGAAACATGATATTCAAACATGCAAATTTCAGTACCGAAATATGATACAAAACAGCCCCGAAACATGGCAATATGGTACGCGATGCATGAAATGAGACCCGAAACGCAAAACTAGGCACACGCAATGGCCTATAGCTATACAAATAATGCATTATTTGAACATGAAGTGTGAAGACAGAATCAATACAGTCCCAAACAAAGCTTATTTACAGTTTTAAGCAAGGCCAAAAAGTGAACACAAATAGGGCTAAGTTAACATGCAAAAATGGCCCCAAAAAAGAGATAGAGAAGCAAGTTGCAGCTGCTGGCTCCAAACAATGAAGAGCCCTTCAAAAAAGTTGAAGAGGGGCTCAAAAAAAGGTATTTCACAGTTTATGGATGAGCCCAAAACAGTGCACAAGTAAGCTTAAAATACTATGCAAGAAATAGGCCTAAAAGAAGGTTTAAACACAAAGTGTAAAAAGGGAGCCTCAAAAAGCAAAAGACCCTTGATAAAACATGAAGAGGGGGTCAAAATAAAGCTATTTATAGTTTGGACCAGAGCCTAAAAATACAAGCACAAGGGGCTAACAAAACATGCAAAAATAAGGCCAAAAGAGGGATAAAGAGGCAAGTGACAAAAGGAAGCCTCAAACAATGAAGAGCCCTTCAACAATGTTGAATAAGGGCTCAAAATAAGCCACTTTACAGTTTGTAACCAAGCTCAAAATAGTTTACAAATAGGCCTAAAATATTATGCAAGAACGAGGCATACAAGAGAGGTAAAGAAGCAAGTGTAAAGAGGAAGCCTCAAACAGGGAGAGGCCCTTAAACAAACATTAAAAAGACCTCAAAAAAATTCTATTTTCAGTTAGGGTCGGAGCCCAAATATGCAAGCAAGTATGGCTAATATATTGAGCAAAATAAGGCAAGAAAGAGGGAGGAGAAGACTTACCCTTGAAGACCAAATCTTTGACAACTCTTGGTCCAATTTTGGTGGCTCCTTAGCTCTGGAAAACAGCTCCAATTGGCTGGAATGGATGGTGGTGGTATGGTGCTAGGTGGTGGTGTAGAAATGGTATAGGGTTTGGGAGGTTTTGAGGGTTGGAGTGTAGAGAGAGAGAGATACAATGGAGGAGCTCGAAACCAAATTTTCTAACCCCTGAAGCTACTGGAATCGCCTGGATATATAGGCAAAAGAGAGGGGAAAAAAGGGGGGGAAATGAATTCAAGTTTCCCCCCAAAAGTGCAGCCCCCCGGATATACAATCTAGGGGGAAACAAAATACATATTTGTAATGTACCTGGAGAGAGGATCAAGGCCGGCTGGTTTGCTAGGGTTTAGGTGGCCGGTCGGCCTTCCCCATGGCCGGCTGGCCAAGGGTCAAAAGGCTCAATGAAGGTTAATGGCCGGCCATGCCAAAAAGAGGGCCTCTCATGTGTGCACAACACAACCATGTAGTCAAAAACTGGAGAAAGTAAACCAGGAGAGAGAAAAGCCCACTTTTTGGAGAGGTTCAAAAGAGTCAAACACAATTACTGGCCGGCCATGTGATATTGGTGGCCTCCCAGGAGTGTACAACACAAATATGTGGTTTAGGGCTGGAAAAAGTGGCCTTAGGGTGGTCAACATTGGCTTTCAAGTGAGAAAAACGGGCGATGGAGGGCGATGGAGGAATAAAACTGGTTGTCAGAACAATTACTGGCCTCTCACCCTTCTACGACCTTCTTAACAATGAAACAGAGGTCCCTGCCAAAAATGAACTCAAACCGATGCAAAATGAAAGTTCGGGGGCCGAAACGCGCAGCCTGAGGCCCCGAAAACTGACTGTTAGGCACCGAAAGTGGTGTTCGACCACGAAGCTAGTATCTCGAGCCACAGTGTCCCTCAAAAGGGAGCAAATAAGATGCATGCCAAAAACTGGAGCAAACGGAGGTGGTTAAGCGGTCCCGAACCAAGGCACACGGCCAACGGCTCCGAAAAATTAGAAATCGGACTCCAAACGGGAAAAATGGCCTACGACCACGAAACGTAGCCTACGGCCACTGAAAGATGATCTACGAGACCTCTCCCTCCCTTTGGGAAGAGAAAATAGAGAAAACAGAGCCTGGTTCGCAAATCGAGGCAAAGCATGAAAGAGTCCGGAAGTCCGGAGGCAAGGCTCGCAGCCGAGACTCTGAAACCTCTGAACGAGCACGATATGCAACATCATCGAGCGCTCAATCGGTGAAGTCTGAGTCTTAAGGTCGGTCAAAAATGGGGTGTCTACAGGGGGTGGAGGTGGTAGATTTATATGCGGGGGAGGAGGTTGCAAACCTTCCAAGTTGGGTGGATAGGGTTGCGGAACAGTATGGCTCAGGGCTCTTTCTTAGTTGGGTGGAATATCTGGAGGTGGTGGAGGAGGCATCAGAAGGTTTCTTTGGAGTAAAGCATTTATCAGGGTCTGGTTTTATTCGGCCATGCGGTTAATGCTGTTGGTAAGCTCAATGATATATTGTGGTGGGTTGTTTGGATTGGGAGGGTCGGTTTGATGGTCGACAGCTTTATGGTGAGAAGTCATGGATCTAGTCATGACCATACACTTGGATGGGTAGGAGGAAAAGGTTGTTAGGACAGGGTCTCCGGCGACAATGAGCACAACTGGCGTCCAGATAAGAACCAGTTCCCACAGACGGCGCCAACTGATGATACTGTTTGTTCCAGTGAATGGATCGGACTGGTCCAAGCTCCTCAAGCCCAGGTGCAAATGATCAAGCCCACCGGATAACCTGCAAACAAGTTCAACGGGGAATGGGGTAGTCCCCCAGTGAACCCTCCGACGAGCAAGTCAGGAAGAGAAGTAGAGTGTAGAGGGAGAGATTAGAGATAGAAAAGTTTAACCTTCTTTTTGTCTTCAACATTTGCTTATATCCTTTGGTAATCATTTCGCTGTCCCTTCCGACCTGACCTCCTCGCCGAAAGTCTATACTGTAGCTTACCTTGTTCAGGATAAGGGGGTCCTGTTCTGACGGAGAGGTGTTGTCGTAATAAATGCTGTGATGGGCTGCATTAATGGTGATGTGCAGTGGCAATAACTTTGCAGATCTTTGTCTGCTGATGTGGCTCGTCCTTCACCTGCCATGTGTCTGAATATCATTAGTTCTTTATGCCATGTTGGATTCCAGTTGTCCTGGACCTCACTAGCTGGGTTATGTATTGGGCTCAAGTGATGGGCTTGGGTTGCTTATAGTGATTTATGGCCTTTATGGGCTTATACACGTCAATGTATTATTGGATTATAATTGTCAAATTTGATGTAATTCTTTTTGTATTCATAATTAATCTTCTTCCAAGAATAAAATAAAATAAAAAAGAAGCACACCAAGGAGCCTCGGACCAAATAAAGACCATGGGTAAAATTGTCTTTTTAAATTTGAACTGGCTTTTTTCTTCTTTTTGTCATTTTTTCTCAATCTTAAAATTAAATGGAGAAATTCTATTATATCATTCAACAGTCATGAAAATGATATTTACTTTAATTTAAAATAATAATAAAGGAATCTTCCTGGGGGGTACTGTATTAACTAGGAGTAATGAATTTCATTCCTGGCTCAAAAAAATTAAATTCCTTGATAACCCAATACCTGTCTGTCGAACAAAAAATCATTCAAATCACTGTAGTAAATAAATGCCATGTCCAATTGTAAAAACCAAAATCAGAAACGTATCCTTATTTTCCCTAATGAATTTACTGCTCTCACACTCTATGTATTCTTTCTCCTTCCTAGCAAATTTGCATATCATTTAAAAATAAAAAAAAAAGTTAATAAAGTGACACACACCAATTACAATTTTTTTTTTTAATTTATTATTGTACACATCAAATTGTGGAATTCACCATTGAGGAGATTGTTCACCACCTATATTTTATGTAATTAATCTATTATCCTTTCTCTTCTTTTGGAATTTGAAGAATTACTAGCTTTTTAAATTTATTTCTATGATTGCACAATTGAAACTGCCAAAATAAAAAATATATATATATATGTATAAAAAATAAAAAGTCATCACATATACATAAGAATAAAATTATACATCTACGCACACATATTTGTATATATATAATGATAGAATCTTTGAATAGGCAAATATATACACGAGTAGTTATTCAGTAGTTTTAGAATATTATGTGAAAAGTTTATGTGGTGGTCTAGATTTTACAAGTGCGACATACTCATTCATATTTATTAAATAATTGAGAAATAAATAATATATATATATATATATATATATATATATATATATATATATATATAGAGGTGTATCAATACCACATAGTACTCGCAAATTTTAAATACACAGACGTGTGTGAAATGCGAACAACAAAATGCAAAACCTGGTTTTCTTTGGATCCAATAGTTGCAGAAGGTGAAGGAGAAGGCGGCAAGGAGGACCACTGTAGCCAAGGATAGTAAGAATTGAAGATCAAATTAGAGTTCTTTTTGAACCCAATAAAGCCACAGACACAGTCACCACAATCAATGATACATAAACAGCAACATAAACCTTGCAGACCAACACAGCCTTCTGTTGCTGTTCCCCATCTCTTTCTCTCTCTAGAAAACACCAAGTTTCCTATGATATAGAATATGTGTATCATGTTGTGTGTGTTTGATGTGATTCTTGTTGGAAATGGTTATAAAATTCTGGGTAAAATCAGAATTTTTTCTTAAATTTGGTCTATTTTTTAGGTGGGCCCCGTGCGTTGATTTACGCGGGTCAAAGTGGTAACGCGTTCTATGCCGCGTTGTGATTCACGTAGTATATTTGGTTGCTCAAAACCATTACCGAGTGAATGGGAAATTGAAGCCAAAGTGTGCTCCATGGAAATGGAGTTTTGGTAGAAAATCCTTAAAGGTTTGAATAAGGCTTGTCCCACATTTATTTGGTGGGAAGTTTTGAATGGGTTTATAAGGCATGGGTTTGGTACTTGGGGTGTGCCCCAAGGGGTACCCAATTGTTTTAGAGGGAGAGATTATGGACAAAATGGGCTAGACCCATTGGACCCAAAAATGACTACATGTGCGCGCCGTCCGGTCAAGCGGGCTTCGCTTAGGTGTGTGGTTGGGCTTGTTCGGCCCAATACCTATCCTTTTGGGCCAAAAATATTTGAATTTAATTTTATTTTTTTGGTAAAATAAAATCCAGAATTCAAAGTAATTCCGGAAATAAACTGGTTTGGTTTTACTGTACACCCAAACAGGGCCCTTCCCCTTTTTTATCTCTTTGAATTTTTGAACCCAACAGATTCAAATTTGTTTAAATTCTAAACCAAACAGGTTTCATACCTATTCAAACAGGTTTGCACCTGTTTAATTCAAAACCTACAGCCACCATTACATCTATAAATAGGACAACCCTCATTTGATGTTTTACATTCAGAAATTTCGTATTTCACCTCTGCAAATCTTATTCTTCATTTTGCTGCATTTTATTTTTGTGAGAGAGAGTATAAACACTTAATGTGTTTGACGAACGAATAAATTGTAGTGCTGCTTTTATTCGTTGATAGATCATTTCATCCTGGGAGATAGATGTTCACATTCTGAAAGCACCAAGGAGAGGACGAATCTGTCTTAAGGACACAGTGTCAAACACTGGACTTGATTAGATTATAATTCAAAGAAATTAATCAAGTAAGTTATTTAATTTTTTTTCGGTGTTTTATTATTTATTTAAATCAGATTTTAATTTTGTTTTTGTAATAAAATAAAATCTGTTTTTATTTATTTATTTTTATTTCAAGTTTGATTTTTGTAATCAAACAAATTCTTTCATTTCCTTTATTTCTTTTATATTCTGTTTGTTGTTAAGTACACAAACTAAATTAATTAATTACAATGAAGGTTGTCCAACAATTCAGTACTTTTTTTCTCGGAAAAGTGAGGGAAAGTTTGAGCGCAGGAAGAGCAATGACAGTATTGTGTAAAGCGGGGAATTATACTAAAGAAAGGCAAGTGTCTTGCCGCATCGATTGCTCTTCTGTCTACTGTTTTCGAGCACCACATGCAAAATTAAGGAAATGACAACAAAAAAATTTAAATAAATAAACTTTCTATTTCCAAATATGCCCTTTTCTATTTATTTTCTACCTATACTTCTTTTATTTCTTATATACAATCAAGAAGCAAGGGACAAATTATTTCAAGAATGATTGTTATATCCCATCTTAAAGTGGAATTGATTGCTATATACTAATCACTTTTATAAGAAAAAAACATATACAGGTGGTTTAAATCTTCTTCTCCTTCAAAAAAGAAATTTTTTTGCACCCACCTCGAAAAGTAATTTAAAAATGAAGTTTATGGTATAGATTCAAATTTAATAGATTCTAAATCATACTTAGAATAAATGTGATTTATATATTTTATTTTTGAAATACTTTTCTAAGTGAAAAAAGTATTCATGTTTAAAAAATATCTACATATCAAGAGAGGAAACCAAAAATAAATTTGATGTAAACATATGGCAAGGGTATTTGAATTACTTCAATAAATTTAAATATTTAGTGAATGTTTGATTGTAATATTTGTTGCCTCGTTGAAAAGATCCTTCAATTTTTTTATCTTTTATTTTTTTGCCACACGGTTGGACAGCCACTAGAAAAAGCCAAACAAATAAAATAATTCACTTGATTTTATGTCCTTTATTTTGTGATGTTTCAATAAGTTTTTCACTTTAAAAGGTCAAAGTATGAAATTCCTTAACTTTCCTAAATAATCATTGAGTAGGTTAATTCGAAAATTCTCTCAATATAACCTTGGGAAAATTATACAACAACCTTGTCTTTTATGTTAAATTTGGATGTTAATTGTTTAAGTGCTCATATCCTTAAATAAAATAAAATTTCAAATATATATATATAGAGAGAGAGAGAGAGGCCAAGAGCAATTTCTTTCATTTTCCTTTTTTGCTAAATTGTTAACTTATTCAATCATAATTTTTAGAAGATTCACTTTAATCACTTAAATTTCCAAATCCTTGGAAAATATCTTTCAAGGACAACTTTGATTCCAATCTATAAAATAAAATAAAATAAACTTTAATTACATTTGTTGCACACACAAGTATAGACCATTGTCAGTCACTTGAGGCCTTATACATATCCAAAATTAGAAATGGGTAAGGGAACACGTTATATGCATATTCAGGATTATATCTTTGGAGGGGCTACTCTATAATTTAAAAAATTGGGAGAGCTACTATATATAATTTTGAAATTATCTACCAAAAAATTAGGGGTGCGAACTCCTATAATTTTAAATTATTTTAAAATTTTTAATATAATATATGATATTTTTCAAATTTTTGGGAGTGCGGCCGCCCCCTCTAGCCTCCCATAGATCCATCATTGCATATATATGACATATTATATAATATTCTCAGATGAGATGTTGTAAATTATGTAAAAATATACTAGAAATTAAATAGGATTCTGGAAAAATAAAATTTTTTTAATATTTAATTAATGTAAAAGGTCAAAAATATTGCTTTACTAATAAATATGAGCTTCTTCTTCGTCATGTATTGTCACAAATTAAAGGATCTGGGTGTGTAAATTGAGTACAAGTGTCGGATACATATCTTACACTTTTACTCATGTCATATCTTGTGTACATGGGTACTGTAGGAAAAATACAAGAGTCCATGTAACACAAACGTTACTTTTTTAAAGATTTGGGGTGACTGCTACGCATAGTTGGACCCATTCTGCTGCTTATTTCGATGATTCACCATTAAGTAGCATTTTCATCAAATCACATTTGTATATAAAAAAATGAATTATAAGTATAATTTGAAATATAAAACTAAATACAAATGTAATTTGATAAAAATGCTGCTAATATCCGATCAATTTGATTTTTTACATATATGTTTTACTCGATATTTTTTAAAAAATAAATAGTTTAAATTATTTAAATAAATCTCAAAATAGCCCAATAAACTATGTAATAATGGCGGTTAAGCACTATACCCAATAGCCACCCCAAACCCCTCTCTTGGCCTACTCCCTTCCCGCCATATTGACCCATTCAAGCCTTCATCCAAAATGTTATGACTATATCAAATTAAAATTTTAAGAATAAAATCACTTTTTAAGAATCAAATATTTTTAGTTATTAAAATATTATTATTATATTTTTAACGATTAAATTGTTCATTTAACATTGAATTATTTCCTTTCAAGACCAAAATTTTTCTTGTAAAAAGAAATAAAAGAAGCCATTTTTACATAAAATTATTTTATTTCTAAAAATGTATTTGCTAGTAATATTTTTTAAAATTTTGTAACTAAAGATAATTTTGTTAACTTTTTGAAACGACTTTTTAGTGACGACAAGAACCGATCTCTTAATATTTTATAAATCAACTGTCTGCGGATTAGAATTCTCGGATATAAAAAATAAACATGCTCAAAATCTCAACTTCTCACAATCTTATAATCTAACATATTTATCCTAAATTAAAAAAAAAAACAAAAAAACAAATTACATTAACTTCTCTCGAGATTTGAAGAAAATATAAGTAGCCCCATAATTTTAACATAATTACAGTGAGCTACCTTAAGGTTTTAATTCATGTAACACTTAGTTTTTCTTTTCATCAGTAAGTCATTTTGATGGAAAAATGGTTTACTCTTATCTCTTTTACATCGAAATGTATATTTTTTCTTGATTCTTCATATCATTTTTATTAGTTTCAATTGTTTTATTCTTACTAAAAGAGAGATTAATATAATTATATTAAAACTGTAAAATTACATATATATTTTAAATTTTTTAGAAAAATCAATGGAATTTATCATTTTAAAAATATAAAGTTAGTACAAGAATGCAATTGAGATATGTATGAGGATGAAGTTGGTATGCACTTTACATTTATGGATAAAACCTAGAAACTTCAAACAAGTAATCCATTAATGGCAGTGTTGTTATTTTCATTTAGGATTTTTCCCTTTGCAGTATGTTACACCTCTATTAATAAAAACATTTATATACATTTGTTTGTATATATGCATAGATAAAATTGTTATATTCAGTTAACAAACAACATGGCATTTAAACTTTTTTGTTTAATTTGAAAAACATTTTGAATGGTGACAGAATTGAATAGAGGTTGGTTAAAAAGAAGTGTATTAAATAAAGAAACTGTTGTAGTTTTGCCCATGTTTTTTGGCTTTCAAAGTGGAAAATTTATCAACGTTGTAATATGAAGAGGTGGCATGCACGGGAGGCCTCAAGGTGATATATATAGTGTTAGAAAAATGCTTGAGAGCACTAAAAAAGGAGCACTAGAAAGAGCACTAATGATGTGGCAGTGGGCCCCCGCTCACTTTCTATGCCTTGTTCTTTTTTTTTCTTTTTTTTTTTATCATTCCCAATGCATTAGTGCTATTAGTGGATTTGGGGTCACTGCTGTGGCTAATGCACAGCAGTGACTGTTGTGTTACATTTTTTGATGCATTATGAGATTATTTTTATGATCTGAACCGTGCATTTTGTAGGGTTTGTTGAGTACTTCAAGCCTACCAAAAATCATATTAATCGGATACCAATAACTATATGATTGATAACCAAAAAAACAAACAAGAAGTTTTTCTTTTGAAAAATAGTGTAAAAATATGCAATTTGATCATATAGTTGTTGGTATCCGATTAATATGATTTTTGGTAGACTTGAAGTACTCAACAAATCCTACAAAATGAACGGTTCAGATCATAAAAATAAGCCCATAATACATCACAAAATGTAACACAACAGTCACTGCTGTGCATTAGCCACAGCAGTGACCCCAAATCCGCTATTAGTGGTGTATTTTTTAGTGGTCTAAATCATTGTTGTATAGATATTATTGAAATGTCATAATTGCCCTTTTCCACTCCTCAATTTTGATTTTTAAAAAAACTAAAATTCATTGATATATATAGGCTTTCTATTCGATAAAGCAATTCTCATAAAAAGTTTATTTATTTTTAAATTTAGGATAGTTATTGCATTGTAGGAAGCGTTTGTTTTATGAGATTGTGGTATGAGTTAGATTTTATGATCAATAGATTTACTAATCTATTGTTTGGTTAAAAAAATAAAAGTCACATAAATAATTGAATACACATAATTTCTAGCAAAATAATTCATAAATTAATTATCTCAAAACTAATAATCCAATATATTACAATCCCTTTTATCCAACCTATCTAAACAAATCCCGTAGTGTATATCCATTTTCGCTTTGAAAATTTTATGTTGTGAGAGCACCTAAATGAGAAGCTGCTTTTATTGTCTGTCAATTAAAATAATTAATTTCTAGGAATATAGAGCCTAACTTTTTATCCTACTTGAAACCCTGTATTGGTTGTCAAATACCACAGGGCTCTCTCTCTCTCTCTCTCGATAAAGGAAGTCTAAAACGTTAATGAATTACAAATTTAGAATGCAATTATTTGGTAAAGATTAATTTCTTATTTGTTTCCTTTTCAATCTATTTGGTAAAGATTTTATTTCCAAGAACATGACAGACATAATTAATGAAACGTGTTCCGTAAGTTAATTGTACAAATGCACACGCATGAATATTATTCGAAAATGTCTCGTAGCTCGAAAGGGTCGAGCTCGAAACGGCTCGAAAATGGAAGAAGAGGGGAGAAAGAGAGGGAAGAGGAGGAGAGAGGGAGAAAGAGAGAGGAGAGGGCTCGTCGCCGTGGGTCGTCGCCGATCGTCGCCTCGCCCAGCCCCGGTCGTCTGCCCAGCCCCGCCGACGTCGCAGCACCACCGTCATCTGCCCAGCCTCCCCTCCTCCTTCAACCGGTTTTTATAGCCCCCTCCCCTCCCTCCTCCTCCTCCTCCTCCTCCTCCTCCTCCCTTCTCTTCTTCTCCCTTCTTCTTCTTCTTCTTCTTCGTTCTGTAACAAAACCAGGGAAGAACGAAAGAAAAAAAAAAAAAAAAAAAATTCGACACCAAAACGACGTCGTTTTGGTGTCGAGCCGCGGTTTCGAGTTACGTAGCATGGTCGAATATTATTTTGCTTTTTTTGTTTAAGCAAACATAATTTTTTTTTCCTTGCATGCATTATACCGGTTTAAAGCTAATAAAATAATGAAAAAATAAAAGTTATTTAAATATGTCAACTGAACTTTTATTTATTCTGGTAGTTGTCCATAAAATATCATAAAATGTGTAATCAAATGAAAGGTATTATCTAGATTTACATGCAAAATCAAGCTCAAGACAGCTTTTTCAGTTCCTTCTTTTAAATCGTAAGTTATTTTTCTACTATACGATTAAAATTAATGAAGTTAGATTTTAAAATAGATGGATAAAAGAGATATGGGACATAAAATTTGTGTGTATTTTTTCCTTTGTCTTAAAGGGTGATGGTTTGGTACTTGAACTGGTAGAAGGGGTAAAATCGATTTAATTTGATTCAAATGAATGTTTTGATTACGGTTTTGCATCAAATTAAATTTTAATATATTTGTTTATTATTTTAATATATTTGTATGTAAATTTAAAAAACAAGAGTATAGAAGTTGCCACCAATATGTTTTTACTTTGAAATTTGACAAAGTCCATGCAACTCAGTTAATACTAATGGTTGTAAGTTTGTTTATTATTATTAACTATATATTATGTATATTGTTATATATATATATATATATATAATTTAAAATTATAGAATCAAACTAACATAGAATGCCAAATATTCGAAAGTTTCTCTATTCAATCTTTTTCTTTTTTTTCTTGTTGCTGAATGTCTCGTTGGTCCATATTTTTTTTTTAATTTTCGAGGCCTCTAGGTTATAGATAGACCTCGAAATTCAATTATGATTCTATTTTCTTTCGAATCATAAAAATCAATTCTATTCATGATTTATATTGAAATCTGACCCGATCCATTAACACTGTTACAAGAGAGGAAGAGGGCAAAAGATCACAACTCACTTGGCATTGTTGGCACTCTGTGTTAATGAAAAACAGTGTGAAGATCTTGTATTTAAAGGCCATTGATGGCACCTGTTCACACACACACGTGTAACCTTCAATAGTAGGGCTTTCCAACAAAGTTCAGGGGCAATTATGTCATTTCATAAAACATGTATTTATAAAACCATATCACAAAGATAAATAATCAGGGCATTGGGCCTACTAGTTGTATAGCACCGTTTGTAATGTGAAGTCTCAGATTTAACTTATACAGAGATGAGTTTGATATTCTTTGTAATGGTTTCTTTTTCCTCCATTATTGATTGTTGGGCTTAGCTTTGTGGGCTTGGTGAATTGGTTATTAAATTTTGTTAACTTTTTAACTATTATGAATTAGTGGTCGATGATATAATTATTTTTCATAATATAATTATTCTCTTATCTATTGACCAAAAAAAAAAAAAAAATACACAGATAAATTGAATAATAAATATAAAGACCTCGCCAAAATTTAGGGAAAATACAAATAGTCTTATAAGATTAACATAATTACATTAACTTTATTTTAGTAACTTTAAATGAATCAAAACTAGTACAAATAATGTGAAAATAGAAGAATAAATAAAGAACCATATATATTTTAATATAAAAAATATGACAATATTATTTTTTTGATTAATACGATTAATAAATTATTAATAAAAAAGACATCAAATTTAATTTTAAACAAAATTTAATCTATACTATATATTAAGCAAAAGGAGGTTTTTAACCTCAAGGCCTGTGGGAGCTCCAATCTCCTAATCCTAATTTTCTAATTTTTTGATTTAAAAAAAAAAAAAAACCCTCAACATTTATTGACTTCTCACAACCTAACCTCAGCATTTATTGACTTCTCCCAACCCACAATCCCTTTTGTCTTCTCTCATAATTATTGCAACATCCTTTTCAATTTCTCCCATATACTATGGTTACACACAAAAATAAAAAATAAAAAGATAAGAATTTAGCTATAGATCTCAAAAAGATATAACATCTAAATTTGAATTATGATTTAATAATATAATTATTTTTTTTTTTATGTATATCTATCAAAATTTTAAATCACTTAATAGGACAAATTAATCAATTTTTCAAAATTATTGATTTTTAATTTACAAAATAGATTAAAAAAAACTATTAACTGATTTATTTATTTAATAACAAAAATATTTTATAATCTCTCCCTCCTAATCTCTCTCACAAATTTTCAAAAAAAAATATTAAAACTTGCATTCATTTTCTTTTCTCCAAAAAATCAGATAATATTTTCTATTAAAGTTGTAGATATCTACCTATATTTTATATATTATATTATAACATAACCAAAAAAACTAAAAAACTAAAAAAAAAATCTTTAAAGTTTATCTAAATAAACTTTAAATTAATAAAACTCACATGTCTATCACATATCTAACTCACATCATAACTTATCTAAATAATAATAATTAAAAACAAATGAAAATCACAGATAAATTAAATTTTAAAAAAAAGATACCTACAACTCCATCTTAAATAAATTGAAAAAAAAAATACCAGAATAGAAACCATACAAAAATAAAAATAAAAATAAAAAGATATATCTATCTATCTATCTATATATTAAGCAAAATGGAGTTTTTAACCCCCAAGACCTATGGGAGCTTCAATATCCCAATCTGAATTTTTTAGATTTTTTATTTAAAAAGAAAAAACTCAGCATTTATTGATTTGGTCAAAATCCCCTGATTAGTATTTATTAACTTTTTTCAATCCACATATCTTTCCACATGCCTGCAATTATTGATTTGGTCAAAATCTCCTAATCAGCATTTAAAATCCGCTCATACAAATAATTATAGATACAATTCGTGTATAGTTACTGCAATATCTTTTTCAACTTCTCCCATACATTATGGTTAGTGATAAGAAAAAAATCTTAAAAAACATAATTTATATATTAAAAAAAATCTAAAACAAATATAAATATCTATAATTATCCTGTGCGTAGCACGGTGACAGGCTAGTAAACTGTTAATTGCACTTGAGGAGTTCACGGGAAATAAGTGGGGAAAGTGAACAAATTTACGACATCATCCGTGGTAGGAGATTTTTGGAAAGGACAGAATTGGAAATAAACAAATTAACAAAATCCGTGGTAGAGATTTTTGGAAAGGGCAGAATTGAAAATAAACAAATTAACAAAAGAAGAAGAAAATTGAATTCACATATTGCATGTAATAAAAGAGAGCTCAAAAACAGAGGAACATGACGCTTGGCTTGCTGGGGCAACCATCTTTCACCAATTGTTGCTCTTTCTCTTCACTTTACCAAGAAAAACAGAGAGAGTGAGAGAGAAAATCCATAACGCTCCCTTAAAAAAACCAAAACAAAACAAAAACAGTTTGTATCTATCTATCTACATGTCTATATAGAGAGAGAAAGGGGTGAGTTGTAGAGGGAGAGAGAGAGAGACGTGGGGGATGGGGGAGAAAAGGCTGTGTTCATGGTGGTGTTTACCATCATCTTCTTTAAAGCTTTTTGGGCTGATTGTTCCATTGATTTTGGTATCTGGGTTTGTGGGTTTAGTGGGTCCGAAGAACTCCAATTGGGTATTTGATTCGAACAAGTTGTATCCATGGGCATGGAATTCTGTGATTCCATCATCATCATCATCATCATCATCATCATCTTCTTCGGCAATGTTTGTAGGACTAAAATCAAACTCAACTAGAGATTCAGTTTCAGCAAAGAAGGAGCATTTAGATGCAGTATCATCATCAGATGAGTCCATTCTTTACCGCTCTTCTCCTCCACCACTTCCTATTGATCCCATTCACAAAACCCAACCGCCTGTAAGACCCTATTCCCTATCTCTCTCTCTATATCTATCTATCTATCTATCTATCTATCTATTGTATGTGTAATTTGTTTATCAGTGCTTTTTTTATTATAAAAAATCAAGAATTCATTTTTGTGTTCATGTGCATATAATTAAGAGAAGAGTATGAGGGGCGAAGCGAAGGCCTCCACTGTGAAATATAACTGTTTGTCACAATATTTTAAAAAATATATATTTCATTCCTTTACATTCTTTTCTTATTTTGTAGCAGAAAAAACTTTTTAATCTTATTAGTGATTGTTCTATGGTGTTTGAATTTTTTTAATGTATTATATTATATTTATATATATGTATTTATGTATATGACGAAAAATACTGATAATAAAATTCTGACTCTATCCCTGTATATATATGTATTTTTCTTTGTGCTCTCTCTCTCTCTATCTATCTATATGTATGTATATATGGGCTGGGGGTTTACTTTGTGATGCTTGTGCAATTCTTGAAAGAAAAAAAATTGAGGTAAAAACCATGGAGATTCAGTCAATTTATATAAAATTGTTTTCTAAATACTTAATTTTTAGTTCAAGAGTTAAAATAAAATAAAATAAAAGGCAAAGAATTTGGGTGAGGCAAAATATAAGGAACAAGGAAAGAAGCGAAAACGAGGGCGTTTGGATTGGAAGACTGTCTTCGCTAATTGGCATCACCAATTCACCCCTAATTACATAAAATGGATCATATGAAGGGGTAAGCCCACACTCTCTCTATCTCTCTATTCTCTCTTCCATGTCATTAGGCTAGATTAGAGATGGTATATTGGTGGGATGTGACATGGTTGAAAAAAAAAAATTATAATTCAACCTAATCTTTTTAAAAAAATTAAATTAGTGATAAACTTTATAAATATTAATAATTAAAATTATAAACTATTCCACCAATATGTAATTATTTTATAGAATAGCCACTGACATGTAATATTTCCATAAAAAAATTCTTCTAGAAACAAATTTAGTAAATATTATTATTTACTGTGAAGTGCTTTTTGTGTTCTTTTATTATTTATTATTTTATTTTTGGATTTTACGACAAAAAATGGCAGGTTGGATGAAGGTTGGGACGCTCTATTTGAATCCTCATTGTCTCACAATGACCTCTCTAAATTAATCTCTCTATTTGATTGATTGTGTGCTGAATAGGAGCTTTTGAAACCAGAAGATATGAGATAATTAGACAGATGATTCCTTTGATTAGATTGTACATGGGCTTCGCTCTGCTTTTGAAAACATCAGAGAAAAATATATCATTATTATTACTTTTTTTTATTATTATTTAGAATATCATCTCTGCTGTTGCACAGTGATAAAAAGTGTTAGCATGGCATGACTAAGACTGGTGTTCAAATCTTGCTGTGTGTCAAAAAAAAAGAAAATAGAAAAAGAAAATGATTTTTTTTGTATATCAACTCAACAGGTTCAGAAGAATGAAGCGAGCTTGAATGCTACCACCATGAGTGCACCTCAAATTGTTCCTTCCACAAATGAGTCTCACACTATCCCCCTGAAGGTGGAATCGACACGAAAGCCTAGCAATTTAAATAAACTAGAAGCCAGTCTCGGACGAGTTCGTGCTGCAATAAGAGAAGCGAGAAATAATGGAAATCAAACACACGATCCTGAGTATGTTCCCGGAGGTCCAATGTATTGGAATGCCAACGCCTTTCACAGGTACCCTTTTTAAAATTTTTACTTTTATTGTCATGCTATTCACCATGTTTTTTTTTTCTAGGAAACATGTAATCCTCTACTTTTGTTATGGCTTTGGACACTGAAAGAGAAAAGTTTTCTGTTATAATCTGAGTAATTTCATGGAATGGGACCCATTGGAGTGAGTCATTCCAATAAAAGGATTCAATTAATTATAGACACCTTATGTGGATCATTTTTCAAGTTAATATGAAGCAATAATTTAAAGTTTGAAAGGATCCATCGTTTTCATTTTGTGAAAACAGTTTTTCAAAATTAATTCGTGTTTCCTATTAAAGGGATGATTTCGTAAAATTTTCTCAAAAAGAGAATTTGGAAAAAAAATTTCCAAGTGTTTTCAAGCACCAAATAAAAGAAAACGAAAATGATACTTTTACACCTTTAGTAGTACACAATGGAAAGTTAATGCAACAACTACAAATTCCCATGTTTTGAATATATACTTGGAACTCTTACCATTGCTTCTTCTTTGCCACTCAAGGAGCTACTTTGAAATGGAAAAACAATTCAAAGTATTTGTCTACGAAGAAGGAGAGCCCCCAATTTTTCACAACGGTCCATGCAAGAGCACATATGCAATGGAGGGAAATTTTATTAACCATATGGAGGTTAGCAAGTTCCGCACAAGAGATCCTGACAAAGCCCATGTCTTCTTCCTACCATTCAGTGTGACATCGATAGTTCACTTCATTTATGTGCGTGAGTCCCATGATTGGGCTCTGATGAAACAAACAGTCAATGATTATGTCAATCTCATTGCGCAGAAATACCACTATTGGAATCGAAGCCTTGGGGCCGATCATTTCATGCTTGCTTGCCATGATTGGGTAAGGAATCGTTCTTTTGCTTGTATTACTCTTGCATTACGAAATAATATGTTGTGTACGATTTCTCTATCAACAGTGCTACTTGCATATGATTAAAACACACAAAAGTGCATAGAAAGTGCACTGTGTGATTTAGATTTATTTTAAATATAACCCATGTAATACTCAATATGAATCTTAGTTACACATTATACTTTGTGCGTTTTATGTGTCTGGATTTTGTGCAACTATCAATTCTTTCTATATACTGGTAAATTATATATGGTACACAAGTAGGACAACCATCTAGTTTTATCCCAATGGCTAGGATTAGTGTTCCTCATTAGGGGGTCACGTGTTCGACTTTCTATTTGCTCTAATGTACCCAAAAAAAAAATCCACTTTCTATTTGCTCTAATGTACAAAAAAAAAGTATCTGAATAACTCAAAACAATGTTTTAATTTTTGGCAATGTTGTGCTGCAGGGGCCAGAGCTTTCCTCTTCCGTTCGTTACCTATACAAAAATTCCATTCGGGCTCTATGTAATGCAAACACCTCGGAAGGATTCAACCCCTCGAAAGACGTATCATTTCCAGAAATCCTTCTCCTGGATGGCACGACAAATCGCTTACTTGGAGGTCCATCCCCTTCGCAACGCCCAATCTTGGTTTTCTTTGCTGGAGGGGTCCACGGACCAATTAGGCCAATTCTTCTCGATCATTGGGAAAACAAGGACAAAGATGTCCAAGTTCACAAGTACCTTCCCAAGGGTGTTTCATATCATGGGATGATGCGAAAAAGCAAGTACTGCATTTGCGCAAGCGGTTATGAAGTAGCAAGCCCACGAATGGTCGAGGCACTCTACATGGGTTGTGTTCCAGTACTCATAAAGGACCACTACGTGGCACCATTTAGTGATGTTCTAAACTGGAAGTCGTTCTCGGTTGAGGTTTCGGTGAAGGACATTCCGAACCTTAAGACTATTTTAATGGGAATTTCTCAGATGCAGTATATAAGGTTGCAAAGGAGAGGGCTGCACGTAAGGAGGCACTTTGAGGTTAACTTGCCTTTGAAGCGGTTTGACGTGTTCCACATGATACTTCATTCGATCTGGCTTCGAAGACTGAATGTTCGCATTCGTGACTTCGAAGAATCATGAATATCGTTCGATGAATTGAATTGAACTACCTGTCACTTCGGATTTGTTGAGGAAAGGGCCAAGTAAGTTGCGTAAAGTAACTTGTGTTGATTTATGAAATTTGTGCAATTATATTTATTTTTCAGAAATTAGTTTAGCATTTTAGGCAATAATGTATGATGTTCACTTATTTTGTTTTTTATTGGTGGAAAGAGGACTAATTATTAGATAATGCTCAGTTAAGCAACAATATTATGTCCTTTAATCTTTGTGTGTGTGTGTTGTGTGTGTGTGTGGGTGGGTGGGGGGCCTCTGGCCAATCCCATTAAAACTGATTTAGTTGGTAATGGTGTCATGTTTTGACCTAAAATTATTTTCATCAACACAATTGTTTAGTGGTCGGAGCAATGTGATGTTTGTGATAGTTTTTCTTGCAAAAATGTTTAATAGCTCTAAATTAGGAGCTCTAGGGGAGCTGTAATTTGTCTTTTTCCTCATGATGATTTGTCTTCTTGGTGTTCAATTTATTTTGTTTGTTGCACTATGAACTTGTAGCTTATGGCTTCATTCTATTTTTGGATTTTGTATCCTACTTCCAGTTTATGAGGTAAAAATTGCAGTAAAAATAACAAAATATATTATTGTGAAAGTTTTGCTGATTCCATTAAGTGAGCACTGACTAAATATTGGTAACAAAGGATAAGTTTCTCTAGATGTTAGAGATTGGAATAATATTCTCATTACCATATCAAGATTTATGAAAATTTTCTCTTTTTTTTTTTTTTTTGACTTGTAGTACAAAAATTCATTTTGTTTTTACCATACCATCCCATGGCACGTGTTGATTTGACACGATTCTTTTATATCAGTTTTTGGTCATATCATAGTATTTACACTTCAAAAGCAAAATTGACTTTACCATACTTGAAGCTGAATCTGCCAAACCTTGTAAGTTTGGAGTTTCTCTATAACAAGCTCAATTATAGTTTTGACATTGTAATGACCACTAGAGTTGCCGTGAGTTTATAAGATGGAAATGTTATACAAATTAATGATTTAATAATTATTATTTTTATTTATGAATGTGGCATACAATAATAAAATTTGGTATTTGAAACATGATCTATAATAATAATTTGAAAGTATATTACATTAATCAATAAAAAAAATTATAACATTTATTAATTTATGTAATATTACTTGTATAAAAAGTAATTTGACTTCGGCCACCCTATGAGACAAAGTAAAAAAAATAAGTAATCAAGGGCGAAAAAATTATACTAATTTGGCTTCGGCCACCCTATGAGACAAAATAAAAAAATAAGTAATCATTGGTGAAAAAGTGAAGATATGTAGAGGAGGGTGCGGGCATGTCCTGCAGGAATCCCCATGCGAACATTTATATGCAATTAATTAGTGGGATTTGGGATGGCTGCTGTGCACCTTGTGTAGTCAAATAGGTCAATTTTGATAATTTTAACCGTTCACATTTTAAAATACATCAAGTAGAATATACACAAATTAATCGATATCGTTTACCCATTCATCCACTCATATTTGTATTTATTTTAATACTTTAGATTACAATTGTTATTTATTTTTGTATATATAAATGTGAGTGGATGAATGGGTAAACGATATCCGATTAACTTATTTTTTTACAGGTATGTTATACTTGATGTATTCTAAAATGTTAATGGTTCAGATTATCAAAATGAGTCCTGAAATGGGCTCATTTGGTTGCACAACAGTGATTACTGTGCACCACGCATAGCAACCACCCCAAATCGTAATTTAGTGACCTACTGTTTGCACACCCTAATAATTAAATTAAGTTATGCTCTTATTGTCATTATACAAACGTTAAAATGCCATACTCATGATTACCGTCTATGCAACCGACTGAAACTTAAATTTGGACAGATCCTTTAATATTTGAAGTTGAGCTTAAATAGACTCTCAATTTGATTGAATCTACCTAAATTACCGTGGTTGATCCAACACATGGTCAATATTGATTATGAATGAACCATTGCTTTCTATATATATGATCAAAGCTTAAAATTTCATTTTTAATTGTCACGCTTATATTTACTTTTTATTGTATATATATATATATATATATATGTATGCCATCAAACAATTGAGTGCAATCTTATAATTTTTTTATCAAATATCATATGTCATAGCAAATGAGACTGTTGGCTCTTGGATATATCCATCAACATTCGTAAAGAAAAATATGTATACATGGTGTTTGTTGTGTTAATGAGAATAAATTAAAAAAAAAAACTAAAATTAATCCAATAACAAATATAATTTTGAAAAAGGGAAAGAGATTGTGAAAAAAATAATTGCAAAACTAGTAAGATGGTTTGTAATTTTAACGACAGTAGTACTAGTTAATGAAAAATTATTAGGTACTTCCGGACCCACTTAATAGACCAAATAAAAGGAGCATAAACATCATTTTCCAAATCCATGATTGCCAATTAACACTATCATGAGTTGAGTACTCTCATCCCCTAACAAAGGGATCTAGTGTCACACTACAACAATTTTCACATTTAGCGACTAAATTTTTAGTCATCAAAAGTGAATTTTTAGTCACTGAAAGGCTTTAGCGACTAATTTTTTTGGTCACAAAATTAGTAACCGAAAAGTAGTCGGGAAAGCTAATTGGCGACTAAAATTAATTTAGTCGCCAAAAGGTTGGACATTAAATTAATAGACCCTTCTCGGCGACCAAACTTTTGGTCGCCTAAAGTCCCACCTTTTAGCTACTAAAATTTTAACCGACAAAGAGTTCATTTTTAGCTACTAAAAATTTAGTCGTCGAAAATCCCCATCTTTGGCAACTAAATGTTTAGTCGGCAAAGAGTTCTCCTACTAAAAATTTAGTCGCCTAAAGTTCTACATTTTTTGCTACTAAAATTTTAGTCGGCAAAAGTGTGTTTATAATTTAATTTTGTTTTTAGCTACAAAATATTTTAGTGGCCAAATGTTTGATTTTCTTTTGGCTACTAAAGTTTTAGTCGCCAAATGTCCTTTTTTTTTTTTTTTTTTGGCTACTAAACTTTTAGTCACTAAGGCCTCGTTTGGGAACCCTCCTTTTAGCCAAAAAATCAAAAAGTTACTAAATTAGCCAAAAAGTAAACAACCCAGACAAAAAAGTCAAAGATTCTCTTTTCTCTCTACTTTTTGCACATATTTTCGTAAAAAGTCAAAAAATCTTCTCAAACATACTAGTTTTTTTTAGCTCATATTTTAGCCAAATAGCTAAAAAGTTACTAAATTAGCCTGTTTCCAAACTAGGCCTAAATGTCTTTTTTTTTTTTTTGTTACAAAACTTTTAGTCACCAAATGTCTTTTTTTTTTTTTGCTACAAAATTTTTAGTCGCCAAATGTCTTTTCCCAAATTCTTTTTAGCTATTAATTGTTTAGTCGCCAAAAACATGATATTATGTTTTATCGCGATATTATTATTTCTCTACAACCTGTCTATATACAATGCAACCTGTAATACGTATAAAAAGAAAATAATACATACTATCAATCATTCTACAATTTGCATCTATATACCAAAAATAAATAACATTAAATATCAAAGTCCATACAAATCAACTATTGTCCAAACTAAAATAATAATTCTAGACAAAATATGTCATAAAAATCAAAGCCCTCTGTATACAAAAAAATACATTTACTATCAAGCAAAATTACCATTTGGCATGGTACAAATTGCCATCGTAATCTATACCACAACAAAAGGTGATATATGTACCACGACAAAAGTTTTCTATGGACCATGACAAAACGTCCTATATGTATGCCGACAAATGGTATATATGTACCACGACAATCATTATCTGTTGATTGCCAAAAGTTTTCTGTATCAGTAATAATGAACTACACAAAAGCTGAGGACGACAAAAGTATTATATTAGTTCTACACAAAAGTAAAAATTCTTCTCCATACACCAATATGGATTATCCACAAGTCTACGCAACAAAACCATTTACAAAGAAAAACAAAAAACGAAACATTAGAGTTGGTTACAAAATATCAATTCAGTCAGCCATATGGAACATGTTCTAACATGCATTTAAGGTAGAACAATCGAGAAATGTCTTCTTGGAAATAAAAGAAAGTATATATATATCATGCAATATTTATTCCAACCAATAGCACAAACAATGTAATATGTAATTTCTTTGTCCTATAAATATATAAAAGCAATTATTAGAATATGTAGATGTTATTTTAATAAATTTGTTGCTTTTTTAGCTAAGTGTTGCAAGTTTTTTGACTAAGTGTAAGGGTTATGAATTTTCGCCCCCAGAAAACCCTTTTTCGAGCAAGTGTAGGGCGTATTCGGCTCTAACTCCCAACCTACGGGTCCGAACAACGTTCCGTCAGATCTCACAAGTCCTATTAGCCATGGCAAAGCTATCCGTGTGAGACACACGGTCATTCGGGGGCTGTTTTGATTTTTCGACCCCGAAATGCTCCTTTTCGACTAAGTTTAGGGGGTATTCGGCTCTAACTCCCAACTTACGGGTCCGAATTACATTCCGTCAATTCTCAAAAGTCCTATTTGTCATGGCGAAACTATCCGTGTGAGACACACGGTCGTTCGGGGGCTGTTTTGATTTTTCGCCCCCGAAACGCCCTTTTTCGACTAAGTTTAGGGGGTATTCGGCTCTAACTCTCAACCTACAGGTCCGAATTACGTTCTGCCAATTCTCACAAGTCCTATTTGTCATGGAGAAACTGTCCGTGTGAACCACACGGTGGTTCGGGGGCTGTTATGAATTTTCGCCCTCGGAAAGCCCTTTTCCGAGTAAGTTCAGGACGTATTCGGCTCTAACTCCCAACCTACGGGTCCGAATTACGTTCCATCAATTCTCACAAGTCCTATTTGTCATGGCGAAGCTATCCGTGTGAGACACACGGTCGTTCGGGGGCTGTTTTGATTTTTCGCCCCCTGAAACGCCCTTTTTCGACTAAGTTTAGGGGGTATTCGGCTCTAACTCCCAACCTGCGGGTTCGAATTACGTTCCGCCAATTCTCACAAGTCCTATTTGTCATGGGGGAACTGTCCGTGTGAACCACACAGTGGTTCGGGGCTGTTTTGATTTTTCGCCCCTAAAACGCCATTTTTCGATTAAGTTTCGGGCGTATTTGGCTCTAACTCCCAACCTACGGGTCCGAATTGCGTTCCGTCAATTCTCACAAGTCCTATTTGTCATGGAGAAGCTATCCGTGTGAGACACACGGTGGTTCGGGGGCTGTTTTGATTTTTCGCCCCCGAAACGCCCTTTTTCGACTAAGTTTAGGGGTATTTGGCTCTAACTCCCAACCTACAGGTCCGAATTACGTTCCGCCAATTCTCACAAGTCCTATTTGTCATGGGGGAACTGCTCGTGTGAACCACACGGTGTTTCGGGGGCTGTTATGAATTTTCGCTTCCAGAAAGCCCTTTTTCGAGTAAGTTTAGGGGGTATACGGCTCTAACTCCCAACCTACGGGTCCGAATTACGTTCCATCAATTCTCACAAGTCCTATTTGTCATGGCGAAGCTATCCGTGTGAGACACGCGGTCGTTCGGGGGCTGTTTTGATTTTTCGCCCCCGAAACGCCCTTTTTCGACTAAGTTTAGGGGTATTTGGCTCTAACTCCCAACCTACGGGTCCGAATTACGTTCCGCCAATTCTCACAAGTCCTATTTGTCATGGGGGAACTGCTCGTGTGAACCACACGGTGGTTCGGGGGCTGTTATGAATTTTCGCTTCCGGAAAGCCCTTTTTCGAGTAAGTTTAGGGGGTATACGGCTCTAACTCCCAACCTACGGGTCCGAATTACGTTCCATCAATTCTCACAAGTCCTATTTGTCATGGCGAAGCTATCCGTGTGAGACACGCGGTCGTTCGGGGGCTGTTTTGATTTTTCGCCCCCGAAACGCCCTTTTTCGACTAAGTTTAGGGGGTATTCGGCTCTAACTCTCAACCTACGGGTCCGAATTACGTTCCTCCCATTCTCATAAGTCCTATTTGTCATGGGGGAACTGTCCGTGTGAACCACACAGTGGTTTGGGGGCTGTTTTGATTTTTCGTCCCTAAAACGCCTTTTTTCAGCTAAGTTTAGGGCATATTTGGCTCTAACTCCCAACCTACATGTCTGAATTGCGTTCCGTCAATTTTCACAAGTCTTATTTGTCATGGCGAAGCTATCCGTGTGAGACACATGGTCGTTCGGCGGCTGTTCTGATTTTTCCTCCTCGAAACGCCCTTTTTCAACTAAGTTTAGGGGGTATTCGGCTCTAACTCCCAACCTACGGGTCCGAATTACGTTCTGCCAATTCTCACAAGTCCTATTTGTTATGGGGGAACTGTCCGTGTGAACCACACGGTGGTTCAGGGGTTGTTTTGATTTTTTGCCCTTGAAACGCCATTTTTTGACTAAGTTTAGGGTATATTCGGCTCTAATTCCCAACTTACGGGTCCGAATTGCGCCCCGTCAATTCTCACAAGTCCTATTTGTCATGGCGAAGTTATCCGTGTGAGCACTTGGGCTTGTTTAACCCCCTACATTTTGGACACAATCATTGCTTGGTCAACAAGTTGACTCTTCACTAATAAATTGGGTATTGCATTATTTAATTACTGTCGCTTAATTAAACTCCGTGTTGGTTTTACTGTCACCAACACCATATCAGCACAATGCTTTCCTTTAATTAACCTAATAAATAACATTATGTAATTAAACCAAAGAAGCCCAAAATGAATCAAAAGCCCACAAATCAGGTTAAAGAAGATGACTGTTAATTATGCTGCTGTATTTAATTCAGCTAGAACCTGATAATTATTTCAAACATTAGAGTTATGTTGGTCAATATGTCAAATGTTAAGTCTTCATTTCCATTTTGTCTCCTTAACTTTTGCATCAACAAAGGGTATTTTCCATAAATTGATGGTAAAAGACAGTGAAACATTCTAGTTTATGATCAAAACGACCTACCAAACTAAGTAGTGAAGTACAGAAGACAATAAAACAAAGGGAAACAAACTCAATTAAACACTCACCAAAACTCTTGCAGCCAAGGCTTTAGCGGGGCCTCTGTTTGCAAGTGTGGTCAGAGCTACCTCTGCTGCAGCATGTTCTGCTTGCCTCAAGGTAGAACAGAACGTGGGGCTTTCAAATGTCTCTCCATTAAAGTTGACAGTGGCTTTAAATCTGGGGGCATGATCTGGACCTTCTCGAATACATGAATAAGACGGCAGGTTGAAGCAGCTTCTCTAAGCCAATTCTTGTAATTGGTTTTTATACATGCCTATATATGATATGCTACCATAAATTAATCAAGTCAACTTTCGTGTACTTAAAGAGAGAAATAGAACAATAAAGATGAAGCTCCTTTATTACGTTAAAACACAATTATGCACCTGACTAGAAAATTTGAGCACATTTCTCTGCCAACTTAATGACAGCTTTAATAAAAGCAACAAAATATCATGTTTAAAATCCTTCCAGGAAGTTTACCCAAGAAAGATGATGAAAAAAAGATCAAACTTATTTTACTAATAGAAAGCAAAAACTACATTTTAGATTATCATTTGTTTGAGTGAATAGATTGTGAGCAGATATACAACCAGTCACAATGAGAAAAGCACAAAAACATTCTTCACTTGAAGTCTGAAAAAAAGCAAGTCCAACACACCATTCATGTTTTCGCATAAAAAGGCCAAATCCCAAACGACCCCTAAATTTCTAGTGTTTGTTTAGGATAATTCAAAAACTGTTCCAGTGAAGTTCAAACTTGTTTTTGGGTGGCTAGCATACTGTTAAACCAGCCCATAGTTGGTATCAACTTTAAGCAAAGACTATATCTTCCATCCAAATTTGGTCTCAAAGGCATAATGTGCTAACCAAACACTTGAGTCACATCCAACCTTAGCTGATATGTTTCAAGATCTTTTAAGAAACTAGTATATGCATGTAGGATACAAGGAGAGTCCACCTACAACTGCCACCACTATATTATCATACATCAAAATATCTTAAATTAGTTCACACATAAACATAGTACAAAGATAATATCTGTCCAAGTTCATGGAAACAGCAGGAATTTTCCCTTTTGTTAGTCCACTAGTTTTGTAAATAATTTCAATGTCCCTCCATTTGGCTGCTGAGTAAATCTAGGAAGATAAGATAAAAATATTTTTTAAAGCTTGTTCAGTCCGTTTCAAAAAATTAGAATAACTTAGAGTAAGCCAAATTTTAGCTTACATCCATCCTAATTTCCTTTCTTTTCAGTTTTCACACATTTTCTTGGAGTCAATAAATTATTTATCATTAAAGAAATAAACTTGAAATCAACCCTAAAACAAAACTTCAAAAAGAAAAACAAACTACAAAATATCGGATCCTTCAATGCCTCATTTTTCAAACCTAATGCTTCAGTACACTCTTATGTACAAAAACATAATACATAGAATAACATCTTTGCAAGTTCATGGGAAACAACAGAAATTTCCCAATTGGTTTTATAAAGGTTGTGTTTGGATCATGGATTTGGGTAGGGATTTGGAAAGGAATTAGGGAAATGTGAATGAAATATAAGCTAAACTTTTTTTTTTTCCTTTCCCTTTCCAAATCCATAATCCAAACACGGCCAAAGGATTTCAATGTCCATCAACTTGGCTGCAGAGAAAATAGAGAAGAGAAAAGATAAAAAATAACTTTTAAAACTTGTTCAGCTTATTGTTTTCATAAAATTAGAATACCCAATTCAAATAAAAAATATTAGCTTCTCTCTTTCCCAATTTCCTTTTGCCCAAATTTAACACATTTTCTCATGATCAAAAAATCAATCAACCCTAAGAAAACAACTTGAAATCACATTCCAAACAAATATGTAATCAAAAAATTTAAACTACACTATTGGATGCTCTCAATATCTCATCTCTCAAATTTAAAGCCTCATTATCTCAATTCCTCAAAAAATTCAATAACAAAGCAATGACTCTCTTCCTCCATGAAAACCCAAACAAATTGATTATCATTCAAGTAAAGTTCTACCAATTTGGTACAATTTCCTATGGAGGAAGGAATGGTGCCTGACAATTGATTACCAAATAGCCAAAGAGATGAAATCTCACTCATGTTGCCAACATTCAATGGGATCGAACCGTTAAGTTCATTCACATCGAGCCAAACAGTATCCAAATGTGGGGTTCGAAACAGAGATTCAGGGATTGAACCTTTCATGAAATTAGAATACAAGTTTATGAATCTCAAATTCAGCAAATTCCCAAAGCTCTCTGGTATATCACCAGTGAAGCTGCTTTGGGAGAGTTCCAAGTATTCAATGAGACTACAATTACCTAATTCAGGAGGGATTGAGCCTGTGAAACCATTGTTGCTGAAATCAATGGACTTCAATTGGGTCAATTCAGCTATCTCAGGTCCTAATCGACCCAATATTTGAAAACCAGAGAGGTTTAAAGAAACTACAAAGTGGTTGTGGTGATGATTGGAGTCACATTCGACTCCAACCCATGAACAAGGAGTGGAATCACATTCGACTTCAATTGAATAATTTTGTAGCCCCAAATTCAATTACTCGTATGATAATCAATCGCAAAAATACACAAACAAACTCATAAAAAAAGAAACAAAAAATTAATCAGAATGATGAGAAATGATCAATCTCGTACCTATAGATACAATGCTATACAACAAAAAGCAAGAACGAATCTCTGTACGCCATTCCCAGCCGCTTCGGATCGGATTTCTTGAACGAATCACATACGACTCCAACCCATGAACGATTCCTGTATCGATCGCCACCGACCCATTAACCCTAGAAATGTTCAGTGTGAAGCGTCCGGCTCCCATGTCCTCCGTGGCCAAGGTGGGTTGAACCGGGTTCACAATCGATTCGAGGGAGCCGAGAGGGTAGTACGAGTGATTGATTCTCTGTGTGAGAGAGAGAGAGACAGAGGGAGAGAAAGAGGGCCATAAAATAGTAAATCAATTCCCAAATTAAGCCTAGTTTTTAAAGAATTTTCAGAATAAGCTAACTCGCGGTTCATAATCGTAATTTTAATATATTTTTACCTGTTGCGCGTGAAAGTTGACAGATCTTAAATTCGCTGTTACGAAAAGTGATTTTGATTAAGAAATCGCGCTTACAAAACGTGAATTTAATTAATTTTTTTTTGTTTTGACTCGCTGTTACAAAACACGATTTCGTCAAAAAAAAAAATTGTTCTGAACTCGCTGTTATAAACCACGATTTTATCAAAAAAAAAATTTCTTCTCAATTCGCTATTATAAATCACGATTTTATCAAAAAACTTTTAATATATATTAAAATGTGATCAATATAAGACATAAGTTGGTGGTAGCTCAAATGGTATAATAATATTATGCCTTGGCAGGGGCGTGGGTTCAAATCTTGCTAGGTTTTCCCTTTCTTCTTATTCTTTTTTTTTTCTTTTTTTTTTCACTCACTCTATACTTTATATATTTATTATGTAATTTTTTTATTAAAAAAAAATAAAACATTTGTTTGGTTAACTAAAATTTTTTTCTATAAAATACAATTTTTTTCAAAATGTCAACATAATTGTTTAAAAAGTATTCAGTGTATTTGGTTTGAGTTTTTTGGATTTACTTGCTTGAAAATTGAGTTTTTTAATTTTCGTATTTTTTTTGTTTTTAGAGAATATTTTTAAAATTTTAGATTTTTTTTTTTACTTTTTTAGATGCACCTTACTTAGATATATCTAAAAAGTAAAAAATTTATAAAAAAATATTTTCCAAAATTAATAAATACATAAAAATACAAAAAATGTACAGAAAAAATATTTTAAATATTTTTTCAGAAAAATATTTTTTCAAATTTTGAACATTTTTTTTAAAATTTTTTTAGATGCACCTTAGTTATTTGTATCTAAAAAGTAAAAAATTTGTGAAAAAATATTTTAAAAAATTAATAAATACATAAAAATATAAAAAAAAATGTACTGAAAAAATATTTTTGTATTTTTAATATTTTTTCAGAAAAATATTAATTTTTTCAGCAAAATGTACTCAAAAAATGTACGCTTTTAAAATATTTTAGTACATTTTAAAAGCGTACATTTTGCTGAAAAAATATTTTTTGAGTACATTTTTTGAGTACGCTTTCACTGTGCATATTTTTTTGAGTATATTTTTCTGAAAAAATACTAAAAATACAAAAATATTTTTTCTGTACATTTTTTATATTTTTATGTATTTATTAATTTTTAAAAATATTTTTTCACAAATTTTTTACTTTTTAGATATATCTAAGTAAGGTGCATCTAAAAAAGTAAAAAAAAATATCTAAAATTTTAAAAATATTCACTAAAAACAAAAAAATACGAAAATAAAAAAACTCAATTTTCAAACGACTAAATCCAAAAAACTCAAATCAAATACACTGAATACTTTTTAAACAATTATGTTGATATTTTGAAAAAAATTATGTTTTATAGAAAAAAATTTTAGTTAACCAAACAAATGTTTTACTTTTTTTTGATAAAAAAATTACATAATAAATATATAAAGTATAGAGTGAGTAGGGGAAAAAAAAAAAAAAAACCTGGCAAGATTTGAACCCACGCCCCCTCTGCCAAGGCATAACATTGCACTACCATTTGAGCTACCAACAACCTATGTCTTACATTGATCACATTTTAATATATATTAAAAGTTTTTGGATAATTTATAACAGCGAATTCAGAAGAAATTTTTTTTTGATAAAATCGTGATTTATAACAGCGAGTTCAAAACAAATTTTTTTTTGACGAAATCGTGTTTTGTAACAGCGAGTTCAAAAAAAAAAATTAATTAAATTCGCGTTTTGTAACCGCAATTTCTTAATCAAAATCGCTTTTCGTAACAGCGAGTTTAAGATTTGCCAACTTTCAGGCGCAACAGGCGGAAATATGTTGAAATCGCGATTGTGAACCGCGAGTTAGCTTATTTTGGGAATTCTTTAAAAACTAGGCTTAGTTTGGGAATTGATTTACTATTTTAGCTTATTTAGGGAAATGCCCTAGAGAAAGAACCGCGTGAAGAAGTAACACTATGAGTAAGAGAAAAGAATGGAAAGGAAAGGATTACTTAATTTATAATCAGAGACGAGAAAAGAAAAGAAATGACGTCATTGGGATATTTCTTCTTTTTGTTTGAATAAGAGAGAAATAAAAGAAAAGAAATAATTGTGATTTTTTTATTTTTGTTTAATTAGATTTTATTAAAAACAAAAAAATTATTTTATGTTATATTACCAAAATAATTTTTTTATATTTTCAATCATTTTATTTCTTTTATTTTTATAGGGACAAAATTGGTATTATGAAAATAGCGATTTCTTTTCTCTCTTAATCTCGGGTAACTCTATTTACACACCACTCATTTACTCACTGCCCACCATTTCTCAAATTTTTTTTGTTACAATTGTGTCCCTCAATTAAATTACTTTTTTAGACAAATCTTAAACCCTAATTTCTCATACACACCTAAACACCACCACTGCAATCTACAAGCCTCCGATTTCGAATCAGCGCCGACGCCGCTCTCTCGCCTTTCTTCATTCTTCTTGTGACTCCACCTCTTTCATCCTCAAGCCTCATCACGCCTCCAGTCTTCCACATCATCCTCCTCCTCCTCATTTTTCTTCTTCTTCTTCTTCACCGTGAAAACCCTAATCTGTCCCTCTGTCTTGCCGCGGATCTCTCTCTTTCGTGTAACAGCGAATCTCTCTCTTTATGCGATTTGGGGGTCACGATGGATGAGGGATGTGGCGAAGGTGCATCACGGCGGTGAGGGGCTGCAATTTTACTAGGAAAACAGATCTTGGTGGCTATGGCTGATGACGACGGTCGGAAGTAGAGAACAAGTGTAGACTTGAATAAAAAAAGAAAAGAGAAGGTGCATGAGGAGGGCTATGACAGGTGGCGACAGGGAGGCGACGAAAGGGGGTGGCGACCTGAAGGGCTGAGTAGGAATGATGACTGGCGGCTTGTTGTTGATGGCGACGACAGGGTGGAGTTAAGGTTAGGGTTGTGATTAGAGAAGATGGGGATAGTTTGGGAATATTGAAAAATTGATGGTGTACATTGAGCGAAAAATAAAAAAATCAAAATTGGATGTGGTGTGAAATGAGTAAATGGTGTGTATTGAAAGAGTTTATGTTGTGTAAATAGAGTCACCCCTTAATCTCTCCACTTTTGGGAAGATTGAAAATGAGACATATAAGAGAAATGAGTTTCTCTTCATTTCTCTCTATTTCTTCCAATTTCTCTCCACTTAGGTTATCTAAACAAATAAGAGAAATACATATCTCTCAATTTCAATATACGGCGACTAAATTTTTTTTTTGTCGCTGAAAGTAAGCAAAGCAACACAAAAAACAACAGTCCAGGTGTGTTGCTTTGCTTTTGTGATGGTTGGGTGTAAATTGATCTGATGTGTTATGCTCGGATGAGGTGGTTGCTGTCAATTAGGTGATTGCTGTTCTTTTGTTTTTTTTTTTGTTGCTGTGTTGGTCTCTCACCAATTAGGAGGTTGGAGCTTAATCTAGCTCCAAACTCCTCTTTATTGATGTTGTCTATCATATGTATTCTATATGTGGTTCATCAATAAAATTTTCTTTTGCCGATAAAAAAAAAAAAAAAAAGTCCTTATAATTTCTTTTGAATTATACTTTGGTCTCTCTAATTTTTTCACATGATCTTTTTTTCGTTCAAAATTTTAACCATTAGTGTTGAATGAACCAGATTACAACAAAATTACAAATGTATGGTTGAAATTATTTAAATTAAAACTAGTGAAATTTCGTTCAAATAAGAGAATCAACATTATAATTTACCCTTGTTGTTTTCATTCATAAAAGGGATAGGATGAATCTTAAACTTGTACTTTTATTGTAATGACCCCAAAGTGCGTATAGGAAGTAATCCTTATTTAATTAGGGGTTAATGTGTTTGCTATCGGAATTGAAGAATGATCCGTTGGGTTATGCCTTTGAAACTGGAATTTGTGACCTTTACCAAACAATCTGGAACTTTTTCCCTCCGCTCGAGCGTACTTTTGGGGTTTCCAGCAAATTGTGTAGACGGCCTGAGATTCTGGGAGTTGTGATTTTCCGCTCGAGCGGACGTCTTTGTTGGTCTTCGCGCTCGAGCGCAAGGTTGGGCGCTCGAGCGGGTCTCCAAGTTGAGTTGTATTTCTGAGGCACAGGGGTTCGTTTTTGGACATTTTTATTAGTGTTTTGAAACTTTCTATTTTATTTTGGAGTATTGGTTGAGGTGGTAATATGATGGTAAAGTAAGATTGGACCAAAAGCTTGAATTAGAATGATTTGTCTGCGACCAGCCGTCACTCTTTTGTCCTTTTCTTTTGCCACACTTTGAATTTGGATGTAAGGTTAGAACCATTGGAAATCTTATTTCCGGGGCTTCAATTTGGACACAAGAACGACCTAAAACGGAGTTCGGATGGGAAAGTTACATCTATTTGAAGTTTTGGAATCTGTGCTGAGAGCAAGTCCGCTCGAGCGAGAATAGGGACGCTCGAGCGGGATTTTCGGGACAACAGCTTTAAAAACGGGATTTTGGATCATTTCTTATATTTTCTTCTTCCCTCTCCCTTCCTTCTTGCCTAAGTCCGAAACCCTAACCCTCAAACCTTTGATTTCATCCATTTTTACCAACAATCCATCATGGGTCGTGCATCAAGGGTGAAGAAGAAGTGAAGATCAACTTTTCCAACCAATTAGATTTTGGGATTTCGAGAGGATGCGTTCAACCTAGCTTCTTTGCTTCTAATTTCGAGGTAGGGGGGTTCTCTTAGCCTTGAATGTTTATGATTCAAAGTGATTTTGTTGGTACTTTGAGATTTTGTTGACATTTTAGAATCTTGAGTTGATTATGGGTTAGGGACACTTATGGCTTAATGTTTATGTACAATTGGGGCTCCCACTCTACTTCTCAAAAGATATTGAATGTTTTTAGCATATTGGCATATAGTAATTATTGATTTGGCGATTTCACTAAGAAAAGAGGAAAACCCCCAATTTTCTTGGAAACCCTAGGTTGATTAATGATGATAACCAATGAATTGGCTCAAGTTGAAAGTAGAGTAATGAAATTGAAGTATTGAATTATGTGTGTTGAAGCTGAATTAGAATTTGGGAATGTTTGAAAATTGTGTTTAGAATTATGAATGAATTTGTTATAAATGGTGGAATTCATGTTATCATGTAAAGGAAAAATTAGGGAAATAATCTATTAAGGATATAGATGATATGAACTTGGTTTTAGAAGGTTGAAATAGGATTCAAGGATTTATTGTGAATTATGTGAAGTTGCAAATGGTATTGATGAACCAAGTGATGCTGACTTTGTTGGATAATGTTGTATTGAATAATATTGGAAATTGAATGATGTTGTACTATGATGAATTGTGTAGGGTCAGCTACAGGGGTGGACTAAGCATCTGAACACTGTGAGTAATAGTACTGTAACCGTACGTTTACTTACCGTTAATAATTCTTATTGTTAATGCACTGTTCTTTGTAAGCATTTATGTTGTTAGGGATCGGTGAGAACTTTGAAAGATGATGTGTACCTCGGTATGACTCTGAAACTACTGTACATTCCGATTAAGGTTAATGGTTAGCATTAATGTGTAATAATCTGTAACTTACCTATGACTCTGCACAAGAATTATTAATACCATGCGACTGGTTAACCTTTGAGGAATTATGAATATAAACCCCGCTTAATGGGGATATGATATTTTGAACGTCCTATCCTGGACTCCTACAGCCTTATTTAGTTTGATACATGTTTTATGACATAGACATCTGCCTAGAATGGATTAACGAAATGAAAATCGAACAGAACCATGGGTTGCCTTAAACGTCAAAGAATTGAATACCAATAACATTGTTATATGACTCACATTACGCTGTGAATTGTTTTATCCCCATGAATAGTACTGTAACGACACATGTGTTTGTGTAAATAATTATTATTAATGCTTTGTTATACGTATGACGTCTATGGCACCATGTAATGACTCATAAAGGGAAATTTATGTGCACCATTGTGAACGGTATTCGTACGAACCTAGCATTATTCTATTCTGTTTATCCACTTCGTTTATGCCATGACATGATATGAATTGTTCAGTCTTCAAGAACTATTGATTTCTAGTATGGAACAAAGTGCTGTACGGAACTAAGTGCTGCAATGCGAGTCACCTCTAGAATCCGTACGAGCCACCCCTTGAGTCCATACCTATGTGAACTGGGCTTAAAGCTGATGTGAAAGATGTGAGGCCTATGGCCATTCTATCCAAGATATAATTTGTGAAGTTATGAAGGATACAATTTGTGAAATTATGAAAGATATAATTTGTGAAGATATGAAAGATACAACTTGTGAACTTATGAGGCCGAGGGCCACTTTGTGAATTTGTGAACCTAGGAGGCCGGGGGCCAACTTGTGATTTCTGAAATTATGAGACCAAGGGCCAACTTGTGAAACATGAATCTTTAACTTGTGAAACTATGAATCTCAAAGGCCGAGGGCCAATTTGTGAAGTTGTGCATCTAAGTTAAGCCAAGGGCTAATTTGTAAATGTGTGAACCCATCAGGCCAAGGGCCAATCTGTGAAGCTATGAATTGACAAGACTGTTCTGAAATGTGTACAGAATCAGACTAACCACAGGATTTTTGCATGTACTTATGTAATTAGATGAATGCGTACATTGTAAGTAAGTTAAGTTAATCTTTAAATTGTTTATGTACTATTATTCACTGAGTTTTACTCACTCTGTTTTGTCTATTTCTGTAGGTAATCAACTGGGAAGCCAGTCCTGACTTAAGGGACTTGTCTTCTCTTGTCAACCTCAGTGTGTCCAGGCACTTAGGATGGAGCCCACGCATCTAGTAAAGCTTTAACTAGGTTTTTGGTTTGTGCTTTGATGAGTTACTTATGGTTGGATGTAAATGATCCTTTCCCTCTTTTGTACTTTTGTGTGCATGAGAATCACTGTAACTAAGCCCGGATATATGCTTCATGTGTATTATATATTTAATGTAATGATTGCGGTCCTGGCATAGTAGTAGTAGCTCAATGGATGTTATATTTAAGTTATTTTTTTAAATTGCTAATGCTTCCGTTCGGGCCCCACTTATTATATATATCAGGTTAAATGTCCGTCTTCGAATAGGTCATGCCCAAATCTTTTAGGGGCGGGATTGAGGCGTGACATTTATAGTAAATTGCAGAAAAAAAATATAAATTGGATCAAGTTCACTAGTTTCAACAATAATTGAACTATGACATTATAATTCTATAGTTTCAACAATATTGGAGTTACTCCGATAGTTTTACTTTGATTTTTCTAATTTTACGCGTGATTTTTTTTCATATAAAATATTAACGGCATATAATAAAGAGACCACATTATAACAAAATTTTAAATACATGATTCAAATTGAAATTACAAAAACTCAAGTAACATTTCGATTTGATTAAACTATAAGGAGTAACAGCATAAGTTACCCCCAAAAAAAAAAAAAAAAAAAAAGAAGAAAGAATTGAAAAATCCCACTATGATTTACAAGCAATGTTAAAAATGGGTTACCTGTGAAAGGCAGTGGCATTCCAATAAATAGGACCAGTAGGGGTATACTCAGGGTTTTGAGTAGTGTGATGATCTTCTCTTATTGCAGCTCGAGCATATCCTAGACTTGCTTCAAGCCTCTCTAAGTTACTGTACTTCTTCTCTATTCTTGCACTCATTGGTGTAGGAACAACAATTTGGGGTCCATTCATGCTATTATTCCATTTCCCTTCCTTCTTCCCTACCTGTTTTTTATTATGAAACGAATAATTCCACAATAACACACAGAATTTTTCATGGAAATATGCAAAATCAAGAGGGAAAATTATACTCATTTCTCCTAATTATTTAAAAATATATATAATCAATATCACACTTTTGATATAATTATATTGGCATTTTTTTTAATAAGGCTAAAATAATCCAAATATAAATAAATATATATCTTAGTAGAAAATATATGTTAATATCAATTTTTTTCATTAACACGACTAAGGAATTATTGATAAAAAATATTTATCTATTATGTGAATTAAAAATTTAAAAGAGACTAATATAATTATGTCAAAAATATGAGACAAATTGTATTATTTTTTTTAACTTAGATGAGGTGAGTGTAATTCACCCAAATAGAATTTAGTTTTTATGTCATGTGCATGGCACATTTCGTGTCATCTGCGTAATGATACAACACTAATCATGGTGATGTCATGTTAAATAATATACAAAAATTTTAATAGCATAGCATTGCTTTAAAAGTAATTCTTAGAAAATTAAGTGTATGGACGTCAACAAAAACCAACCTGCTAAAAAGACTAATTTGCCACTCATGGTCAATAATTATTAAAGACACAAATTTGTGTGAATTCTTTATTGTATTGATTTGATTATTTCTTTCTGTACGGGAAAGAAATAAACCTTCTCGTATAATCCTGTTGATCAAGACTGCGTTCCTCCATACGACGTCGCTTTATCACCTGAAAACACAAACGTGAGCTAGCCGGCGGGTGTGTGCCGGAAACCTCTCCGATGCCTAAGTCAGTAAGCTTGACAAATAGACAAAAGCTCTGTGTAAAAAGAAAAGTTGTGTGTTACCTCTCCCAAGGTGATATTTGTGAGCTTTTATGGGTTTCGTGTGGCCCAATCCTAGTAGGACTTCTACTTCTCCATGCAGAGTCCTCCTAGGATTCATACTCTTGAAAGATAATGCTTATCCTTCAACACCCCCCTTACTGCTTAAACCAAGTGAGATGGTTCTATCATGGCCGAACTCCAATACGACCGAAGTAAACACGACTATGCCTAGCCGCAGAATGAGCCGAACTAGTTCTTCCTTTTACTTCTCTTACGTCGGCTTCTCGTGCACAGCACATGGCACGGTTTAGACCGAACTAACGATTCGTGACCGGTATAACTCTAAGATCGGTCCAACTTCAAGTTGCTTCCGGACCGAAGTAACTTTACACGTATCTTGGGCCGGAGTAATTCTGTACCTCTCTTGGGTCGGAGTAACTTTTACGGCCTTTTTTACTCAGCCCTTTGTATTGTGGGCCACTATGACCATCTTATAGCTCGGCCCAATTTTCACCAAAATTACCCTCTCAATTGCCCCTTAATTCTATCTGCACAGCATGATTGGGATTACCTGTCAATCAGCCGAGCTAAAGTTTTTAAGCCTTTCCAGCCGAGCTAAAAAAACCCTTTAGCCTCTCCAGCCGAGCTAAAAAACTCTTTAGCCTTCCGGCCGAGCTTATTTTACTCCGGGCTCTACTTGTCCGGTCAAAACGTCTCTTCAATCACAGCGACTGTAACGCTTCCCATTCTAATCACACGTGGCACGCTCTGATTGACTGAGGACGGCTGTCACGCTATCTTCGTACTTCGTGTTTTTTGAACAGTCCCGCCCAATTATTGGGCTTTCAAACAAAAACAAGCCTTGAGGCCAGAATCCCTCTACTTTTGCCCTTCATCTTCTGCCTTTCCTTCGTGTTTCTTTATTGTTCTTCGTTTTCTGAAAGAGCTCGTCGACTGCTGTCCGTTGCTTCCAACTCCAGTCCTTGCCTATTCATCTGGTTAGTATTGCTCATTTATTTTGTTTTCGTATCTCGCTTTCTATGTTTTTGCGAAACCTATTTGTACATTTTTGTTTTGCTTCTGTACTTTTATGGAAAAAACTTTAACAGTAGAATGCATGAGTATATGATACATCCTGTAGAAAACTAGCTTTTGATCTAGAATCTTGTCCCAACCGAACTAGGAGACTGTTTGTGCTATATATGTAGATCAATTCAAACAATAACCGAACTAGAACTCGTAGAAATAACAGTAGTTTCAGCAAGTTACCAACTCCTGATTCACTTTAGCCGAGATAAGCTCATCGAACGAAGTTTGAACTCAGTAAACTAGGAACCTCGGCCTTCAACCGAGCTAAGCCTTTGGGGCTAAGCTAGCTTTCTTAGTTTCTAAACCAAACTCAGAAAGCTGCCCCTAGAGGCTCAACCGAAGCAACAAAACTCATAGTTCAAACCGAGATAACCATCCTTACTAGGTTTGCACTTAGTAAACCGAGACACCTGTACACCAACTGATTTAGGCCTTTGGGGCTAAACCAGCTTTCTTAGTTTTTTAGACCGAACTCGGAAAGCTGCCCCTAGATGATGAACCGGTCTAACAAAATTGTTTCCAAAGCCAGTATGCCGAGACGCTTGCCAAGGTCTGGCTAATAAAAACCCTGCTCAAACCGAGCTACCAAACATTTTGCTGAACCGAGATAGAACCTGTTCACAAAGCCGAAGTAGGGCTCTTTTACCTTGCTTTTAATTTGTAGCATGGTCCAATGATCTGTGCTTAACCCCTTTGTTTTCTACTTTGCAGACTTAGGTTGCCCAGGCACTCCTCCGTGCGCTCAACCGAGCTACTGAGTATAACTTTTGCACCGATCTAATTTATTCATAATTTATACAATAAATGGGAAAGTATAGGTATCTAGTAGACACTCCGGGCAGCCTAGCTGAATTCAGAATAGACTACAATATACCTGATGACGTCCACCTGATTTTAGCCGAAGAAGATGTCATTCCTTGGGACAATGAAGGCTTTGTTCCTTTCACCCTTTTGTCCATAATCGAGACCGGACTACAATTTCCAGTCCAACCCTTGATGTGTGAGTTTCTTAGACAAACCAGACTATGCCCAACCCAACTATCCACCAACTCCTACCGCATCATAATGGGAATAGCCGAACTGAACTGCCAAGCCGGACTCAACCTTGGCCTGGCCGAAATCTTCCACCAATACTCCATTGGTTCAAAAGAAGATGGGTGGGTCTATTATTTAAGAATACGCCGTCGCCGAGAGAAGATAATAAAACATACACCGGATAAAGACTTAAACGACGACGACTTTTTCTGGGTGTCTGGGAATTTTGAGGATCATCAAGCCCAAATTCCTGGCCAACGTATAAACTGGAAAAAAGGAGAACCCGGTATACTTACTTCGATTTTCTTGCTTGCTTTATTATATTTCGGTTTTTCAATCTTTCAGCCGAACTAGCAGTTGTCTTCTTTCGCAGATTCTGCCCACCTCCATTCATTATACAGCTACCCAAATCTAGCTACTTTGCGCGCCGCACTACGGTATCCAGAGCGTAGTTGGGCCAAACTGCTAAAGTTCGAGCCGACCTACAGATACAGCGGTCGCCGAAAAGCCAGAGTGACTGATTTTCTACTTGAAGACGCACCAGAACCGGATCCAACCTTACCGGAAATCAGACTAATCCCACTAACTGCTGAAGAGGAAATGGCCAAAAGAAACAGAGTCAGGGCCCTCTCGACCGAGACCAACAGGGCCGAAGTACCACCATCAAGTCAAACCCAAGAAGCGGTGGTGGCCCTTCCTACGCAATAACCGTCCTCATCCCACCGAACCAAGCGCGCCCGGACTACCGAAACTGAACAACGCATGGTTGATGAAGACGAAACTGCTCTTCCAACGAGCCCGCCACCGAGCCCCCAACCGGAGCCTTCTGACCGAACTACCACTAGCTGGGTACCAAAACTTACCTTCAACAACCGAGATATCCAAGACTCTGACTCGGTTGTTGCTGATAAGGATCACCAGTTGGCCTTCAACCTGGCCAAGAGTGTGTGCCTCCCCAAAGATATGGAGCACCACCAAAAGCAACTAAACACCGAACTGAAGGCCATCCGGTCTTCAACAAAATCCATGATTCTGGTAAGTAGCTTTGTCCGTTTTTCTGTCTAATTTTTCCAACTTTCACTTCAGCTCAAGGGAAGTCTTTATTTTGTCAGGCCATTCAGAAAAACAACATCACTCACAGGAAAGTGTTAGAGCTCAGGAAAACAACAAGGCAAGCCGTGGCAGAAGCAGAAGCCGAAGCGAAGACGGCCGAGCTAGAGGAGGCCAGAAAGCAAATGGCCGAGCTACGAGCTGAGAATGGCCGACTGGCTGGACTGGTTAGTTCGGCCGAAGCAGAAAAGCAGAAGGCTGCCATTGTGCTAAAGGATAAGTATCTGCGCGAGTTGGTGAAGCTTGAAAAGAAGAAAGATACCGAGATAACCCAACTGAAGGAGAGCGCAAAATGAGCCGAAAAGCAAGGTTTCAAGAAGGCAGATGATGCTTATATCAAGCAGTGCGAAGCCGCCAAGGAACTCTTCTTTAAGTGCGGCTGGAGGGCAGCTGTTGAGAAGCTCGGTCACGATCCACAGACCGAGGTTTTCAACCCTCCAGCCTACTTCATACCGAACTCCCTAGTGGAGTATGCTGATGCCATTCAGCAGCAATTTCTTGAAGGCTCAGACTCTGACGAAGACTCTGCCTCTGAGGACACTCCGGTTATCAATGCGGACCAGTCAGTTCGGCTGGAGCCCACGGTGGAAGACCTGACTATTGAACTACCGGGTGAAACCGTGGTTCCGAGAGAAACCACCCTTGTGACCGAGAGCGAGCTCCCGCCTGAAACTGGTCTTCGTGTTGATGCCGATGCTGCGTTTGATGCCGAAATTGATGATCTTTTCAACTGATTCTTTTTGCTTTTTCTTTTGTTTGCTTTGACTTGTAACCGGGCTACGGCCCCTCCTTTGTATTTGCTTTCTGATAAATAAAAATTTTCTTGAACTCTTACTTCGGTTGATGTGTATGTTTGTACTTGTAATGATTTTTCCATAATCTTTTCACTTCCAACTTTTATCTCGGTTTTTACTGGTCAAACTAACTATGCTTACCAGCCAACCACTCCTTAGCCGACATAATTACTTCAGCTGAGGAGTACACAGAGTTTGTTTAATCCAGCCAACTACTCTTCAGCCATACCCTTACTTCGGCTGAAGAGTACAAAGAGTTGGTTTAATCCAGCCAATCCACTCTTCAGCCATACCCTTACTTCGGCTGAAGAGTACAAATAGTTGGTTTAATCCAGCCAATCCACTCTTTAGCCATACCCTTACTTCGGCTGAAGAGTACAAAGAGTTGGTTTAATCCAGCCAACCACTCTTCAACCATGCCCTTACTTCGGCTGAAGAGTACAAAAAGTTGGTTTAATCCAGCCAACCACTCTTCAGCCATACCCTTACTTCGGCTGAAGAGTATAAAGAGTTGGTTATTCCGACCAAATGTCCTGCAGCCCGGATCCTTATCCTGGGCTTAGGAGGGGTGTTGGTTTATTCCAGCCAACCTCTAAGTTAGTTTTTCCAGCTAACTTAGAATAAAATGTTTGGTTATTCCGACCAAACGTCCTGCAGCCTGGATCCTTATCCTGGGCTTTGGAGGGGTGTTGGTTTATTCCAGCCAACCTCTAAGTTAGTTTTTTCAGCTAGCTTAGAATAAAATATTTGGTTATTCCGACCAAACGTCCTGCAGCCTGGATCCTTATCCTGGGCTTAGGAGGGGTGGTGGTTTATTCCAGCCAACCTCTAAGTTAGTTTTTCCAGCCAACTTAGAATAATGTTTGGTTATTCTGACCAAACGTCCTGCAGCCTGGATCCTTATCCTGGGCTTAGGAGGGGTGTTGGTTTATTCCAGCCAACCTCTAAGTTAGTTTTTTCAGCTAACTTAGAATAAAATGTTCGTAATGTGCCTAAAACTTCACTAAAGCTAACTTTTACAGAGAACAACTCATGCTGAAAAGAATTGATTGTTTTATTGAGGAAAAAAGAAATTACATATGTTTGAAAAGCTAAAAATAAAATAACTTGAGATTGGCCGTGTTCCATGGCCTAGGGATTGCTTTGTCGTCCTTGTTTTCTAGGTGGTATGCCCCTTTGCGTGCTAACCCAACCACCTTGTAAGGACCTTCCCAGTTTGGCCCTAACTTTCCATCTCCTGGTATCAAGGTGTTTCCCATCACTTTGCGCAGTACCCAATCTCCAATCTTGAATTGTCTTGGATGCACCGTTTTATTGTATTTTCTGGATAACTCTTGTTGGTATGTGGCAATGTAAACCAGTGCTTTTTCTCTTCTTTCTTCCGCAAGGTCGAGTTCCAATGCTATGGCTTCTCCATTCAAGTCTGGATCAAAATTCTCATTTCGAATTGTGGGGAGGCCAACTTCCAGTGGTATTACTGCTTCCATTCCGTAGGCTAAGGAGAATGGTGTCTCTCCTGTTGATCGTCGAGGTGTGGTGCGGTAAGCCCATAAAACATGAGGAAGTTTGTCCGCCCACTTGCCTTTTGCCTTCTCTAACCTTTTCTTCAGTCCATCCAAGACGACTTTATTTAATGCTTCTGCTTGGCCATTTGCTTGAGGATATGCCGGTGTAGAATTGTAGAACTCTATCTTGTACTCTTCACAAAAGCCTCTGAAGATTCTGCCGTCGAACTGAGTGCCATTGTCTGAGATTAGGGCTTTTGGTATGCCAAACCGAGTGATGATATTCTGCCAAATGAACTTCTTCACATCTTTTTCTTTGATTGATGCCAATGCTTCTGCTTCCACCCACTTTGTGAAGTAGTCTGTTGCTGCGAGAAAGAACTTCCTGTTGCCGGGTGCTGTTGGAAGTGGTTCTTCTATGTCTAAGCCCCACATTGCGAAAGGCCATGGGCTAGTTAATGGTAGGAGTTCTCTAGCTGGTTGGTGTATTTGGTGTGCAAATTTCTGGCATTTCTCGCACTTCTTCACATATTTCTCCAAGTCTGCCTGCATGTATGGCCACCAATATCCTTGTGAAATGGCCCTGTAAGCTAGCGATCTTCCACCTTGATGGCTTCCACACACCCCTTCGTGTATTTCAAACAAGAATGCTTCCACTTTGATGGGGTGAACACACTTTAGGTAAGGTCCTGAGAATGACTTCTTGTATAATGCCAAAGATGGGGAGAGCCAAAATCGCTGCGACTTCGCTCTTATTCTGTTGGCTTCTTTTTTCTCTTCTGGTAAGATGCCGTCTTTTAAGAACAGGATGATGGGGTCCATCCAAGAGGGGCCTAGTTCTGCGCAACATACCTCTTCTGCTTCGGGGTCTTCAATGCTTGGTCTAGGTAGGTAGTCGATCAGTAGTGGATGAGGTATGGAGGTATCTGTCATTGAGGCGAGGCCTACTAGTTTGTCTGCTCTGCTGTTTTCCTCCCTCCCGATTTGTTCTATCCTTACTACATCAAACTTCTTGATCTCTATTCTGACCAATTCTTGGTACTTGGCCATCCTATCATCCTTTGCTTCATAGTCGCCAGAAATTTGGTTTACCACCAACTGTGAGTCGCTGTAGACCATTAGTTCGGTGGCCATCATGTAGTATGCTGATTTGAGTCCTGCGAGAAGCGCTTCATACTCCGCTTCGTTGTTTGATGCTGGGAAGCCAAGGTTGATTGCTTGCTCTACAACTAGGCCGTCTGGTGAGATGAGGACTATGCCAAGTCCTGCACCATGCCGGTTGGATGCTCCATCCACAAAGAGCTTCCACATCTCTCCAACGAACAACTTCCAGCAAGTGAAGGGGTCAGATGATGTCGTGGGGTCAAGAATGGTGTTTTCTTCAAGGTCCATGCTTGCTGTCTACCCCTCGCCTTCTGATTGTACTTTCGGTGAGTCTTGGTCTGTTTCTTCCTTGCAGTCTTTAGTTTGGTCTGCCTTGGAGTCTGATCGAGTGCTTTCTGCTAGGGGTTGTGCTATTCCGGCGTCAACTTCCATCCCTAGTTCGGTTGTGTCAGTTAGGTCGACTGGGCAGATATGATGGCTTCCAGGAGTAAACTCTGCAACGAAGTCTGCCAAAGATTGGGCCTTTACTGCGGTTCTGGGTTGGAACTTGATGTCGAATTGTCCCAACTCTACTGCCCACTTCAAGATTCACCCAGAAAAGTTCGCCCTCTCAAACAAAGCTTTTAGTGGAAAAGCTGTGAGGATGACTTTGGTGTGGGCATGAAAGTAGTGTGCCAATTTCCTGGAGGCCATCATTAAGGCTAATGCTAATTTTTCCAAGGGCAAGTACCTTGTTTCGGCCCCTAGCAATGTCTTGCTGACATAAAAGATGGGCAGGTGTTGGATTCCTTCTGCACGAACCAACACTGCGCTAACTGCGTGCTGAGAGACTGCCAGGTATAAGAAGAGTTCTTCACCAGGTACTGGGGTAACAAGCAGTGGTGGGGAAGACATATATTCCTTCAAGCTTTCCAGAGCTTGGTCGCATTCTTCATCCTACTCAAACTTGGCCTTTAAAGTTTGAAAGAATGGTCGTAGTCTGTCTGATGACCGGCTTATGAACCGATTGAGCGCAGCCGCCATGCCGGTGAGATGCTGCACTTCTTTGACTGAGTTTGGTCTTTCCAAATCCTGGATTGCTTTGATCTGAGAGGGATTTGCTTCTATACCTCGGTTGGTCACAAGGAAGCCCAGGAATTTGCCAGATCCTACTCCGAATGCACACTTGGACGCATTAAGGCGCAACTTGTGCTTCTTCAGGATTTCAAACATCTCTCCTAAGTCCTTGAGATGGTCATTCTCATCCTTGCTCTTGACCACCATGTCGTCGATGTAAGTCTCCATTGTTCTGCCTAACAATGGTTCAAACATCTTGGTGACCATCCGTTGGAATGTTGCCCCTGTGTTCTTTAGGCCAAAGGGCATGACCTTGTAACAGTATAGTCCTCTTGGAGTTGTAAAGGATGTGACCTCCTGGTCTGGTTCATGCATGGCGATCTGGTGGTAGCCTCTGTATGTATCCAGAAAGCTAAGTCGATTGTGCCCCGCCGTTAGGTCTACCAGTTGATCTATTCTTGGTAGAGGAAAGCTGTCTTTTGGGCATGCCTTGTTGACTGTTTTGTAGTCGACGTAGACACGCCATTTGCCATTCTTCTTTGGTACTACGACCGTGTTGGAGATCCATTTTGGGTAGTGCACTTATCTAATTGCTCTTGCCTCCAGCAGGTTACCTACTTCTTCTGCCACTATTTCGGCATGGTGAAGTGCCGATCTGCGAGTGCGCTGAATGACTGGTCTGGCTGATGGGTGGACATTGAGTTGGTGACAGATGAAGTTTGGATCAATGCCTGGCATGTCGTACGGTGTCCAGGCGAACACTTCGATGTTAGAGGTTAGGAATTCCAAAACCTCTAATCTCTCAGTGCTGGACAACGACGAACCGAGCAAAAAGAACTTATCCGGGTTCTTTTTATCTATTCTTACCTCTACCAAGTCTTCCACTGCTTTCTGGTTCGCTGCTTTGCCGACATCTGCGAATAGCTCATTACTTTCAGGTTCTTCCACCGAATGAACGTATCCTTTGGCAGCGCGGCTGCCATTCACCGTGACGAAGCATTGCTTCGACATGATCTGATCTCCATAGACTTCTTCAATTATACCGGTGTCGTTGGGGAACCGCATTACTTGGTGGTAGGATGACGCTACCGATCGCATGGCATGCAGCCATGTTCTGCCCAAGATGATGTTGTAAGTGGAGGGGACCTTCAATACCTAGAACTCCACTTGTTTTGTCACGCTTCCTGCTCTAACTGGAAGAATTATTTTGCCGACGGGCCATTCTGGCATGGAGTTGAATCCAATTAGGGGAGATACAGCAGGCGCCAAGTCTTTGTCTTGTAGCTTTAATTGTTTAAATGTTTCGTAGTACATGATTTCACATGAACTACCCTGGTCAATCAGAATCCGCTTGACGTCAAAATCCTTGACTCGGAGTGACGACTAGGGCGTCATAGTGAGGATAGTATATCCGTTCCAAGTCTTTATCCGAAAAAGACATGACGTTTGTTGCCTCTGTCTTCCCCTTCTTGATGGCAGGTTGGGCACTTAGCACCTCTCTAAAGTGCTCAGCCTTTTTGATTGATCCCCTGAGCTCGCATACACGCTTCGGTTCAAAAACTCTATGAATCACATTGATAATGCCTTGAGACGGGGCGTCGATTGGCATCCCATTGGGGTTATTATGGTCCTGGGGGGCTGGCTGTGTCCCTCCTTCAATGTATTTATCCAAGTGACCTGCTGCCACCAACTCCTCCAGGTGCTGTCTTAATGGTGTGCAATTCTCAGTGCGGTGCCCCTTTTCTTTGTGGAAGGTGCACCGTGATCTTTCATCATAGTCCTTCTGAGCTTCTCCTAGCTTGGCTGGCCACTTGACAAAAGGCTCATCTCTTATTTCGCTCAGAATCCGATATATCGGTTTCTTGAACACCGTGGTTATGGCAGTGCAGATCCTCAACCATCTTTTATCCGGGTCTTCTCCGTTATCTCGTCTGCCACGTCCGTTTCTGTTCTGACGATCTATTGCATTGACCTTTGCTGAGGTTTTCTTTTCTGGTACTGTGGTTGCCCCAGATTTTGCTTTGGCACGTGCGTCATCCTCTTCTACCCTGATGTGTTGATGCACTCTTTCCATCAGGGCTTCCATGGTGAGGGGTGGCGTCATGGTGATCGAGTCTCTTAGTCTGTTCCCGACTGGAAGGCCTCTTTTATACTGTGCAATGGCGAGATTGGTGGGGCAGTCCCCAATCTGATTGAATGTCTCCCAGTAGCGACTATTGTAGGATCTTAGGGTCTCGTTATTGCCCATGTCGATGGAGAGTAGCTGGTCGATCTCCACCGGGGTTTTAGTGTTTGTTCGGAACCTTGTTACGAACGCTTCTGCCAATTGTGCCCAGGAGGCTATGCTGCCCTCTGGAAGTTTCTCGAACCAAGTCAAGCCTAGGTCGCCAAGGCTTGACGGGAAGAGTATACACATTGTTTCGCCTGTACACAGCCATGACCTGGCGAAAGTGGCTCAAGTGTGAGTAGGGATCCATCTTTCCTTCATATGTAGTGAATTTCGGTTGAAGGAAGCCTGATGGTAGGGGCGCGTTTTCAATCGCCAGAACAAACGGCGAAGTCTACAGCCTTGCTAATGCTTTGTCCGTTGGTTCGTAGGCAGGGCGTGGTATTGGCATTCCAACCTCGACGCTTCCATGCGTCCGAGGAGCCAACCGTTGTAAGGCAGAAACTCTGTGTGGATCCCTTGCCCTGGCATCCTCCTTGCATCGTGCCTTTTCTTCGAGCACGGTTCGTAAGTCGGATGTTCTGGGTAGCTCCGTTTGTCTAGATCTGGTTTGGTGCGAATGCGAGGGCCAATACGTGCTTCCTTCAGTGTATGATCTTTCAGATTTCGTCCTCTCAGACTTGGAGTGACGAGTTCTGGAAGACCAGGATTGAGTGTCGCCTGTCCTGAGGCTTCTGCTCTCTCCTTGCGCGGGTGTGGTATTCCTACTACGATTTTCTGAGTGGCGAGGGGGCGTCTTGTTTTTGCGCCCCTCTCCTGTCGCCACTTCTTTTTTCTTCATCTGGCGTTACAAAGCTTCCATGTCCGTCGCCATCTTTTTTATTAATTCATCTTGTTCTTTCACGCGGTCTTCCAGAGCTTGAGGATCAATCCTCCGTCTTTGCCTGTCAGGACTTTGCGAACGAGAGCGATGGGGGCTGTTATTCCGCCTCCCCCTAGTATCCCTCCTGGTGTTATGTCGTTGGGGCTCCAAATCTGCCATGGGAGGGATAGAAGGTAGTCCTTCACGCCTTGCGCCCCCATCTGGAGTTTGTCCGTCGATGGCGGACTGTGGCAATTCTTCAATGTGCGCCATTGTCTCTGAAGATGAAGAGCTTAATCAAGAGGTTTTGTCCTGTCTATTTTTCCCACAGACGGCGCCAATTGTACGGGAAAGAAATAAACATTCTCGTATAATCCTGTTGATCAAGACTGTGTTCCTCCGTACGACGTCGCTTTATCACCTGAAAACACAAACGTGAGCTAGCCGGCGGGTGTGTGCCGGAAACCTCTCCGATGCCTAAGTCAGTAAGCTTGACAAATAGACAAAAGCTCTGTGTAAAAAGAAAAGTTGTGTGTTACCTCTCCCAAGGTGATGTTTGTGAGCTTTTATAGGTTTCGTGTGGCCCAATCCTAGTAGGACTTCTACTCCTCCATGCAGAGTCCTCCTAGGATTCATACTCCTGAAAGATAATGCTTATCCTTCAACACCCCCCTCATTGCTTAAACCAAGTGAGATGGTTCTATCATGGCCGAACTCCAATACGACCGAAGTAAACACGACTATGCCTAGCCGTAGAATGAGCCGAACTAGTTCTTCCTTTTACTTCTCTTACGTCAGCTTCTCGTGCACAGCACATGGCACGGTTTAGACCGAACTAACGATTCGTGACCGGTATAACTCCAAGATCGGTCCAACTTCAAGTTGCTTCCGGACCGAAGTAACTTTACACGTATCTTGGGCCGGAGTAATTCTGTACCTCTCTTGGGCCGGAGTAACTTTTACGGCCTTTTTTACTAAGCCCTTTGTATTGTGGGCCACTATGACCATCTTATAGCTCGGCTCAATTTTCACCAAAATTACCCTCTCACTTTCCATTATAGATTATTTATTTTATTTTTATTTTTTTGTAGTTGTAGCTTTTCTAATTATGTATTATTGGATTATAATTGTCAAATTTGATGTAATTCTTTTTGTATTCATAATTAATCTTCTTCCAAGAATAAAATAAAATAAAAAAGAAACACACCAAGGAGCCCCGGACCAAATAAAGACCATGGGTAAAATTGTCTTTTTAAATTTGAACCGGCCTTTTTCTTCTTTTTGTCATTTTTTCTCAATCTTAAAATTAAATGGAGAATTTCTATTATATCATTCAACAGTCATGAAAATGATATTTACTTTAATTTAAAATAATAATAAAGGAATCTTTCAAGGGGTAGTGTATTAACTAGGAGTAATGAATTTCATCCCCGGCTCAAAAAAATTAAATTCCTTGATAACCCAATACCTATCTGTCCAACAAAAAATCATTCAAATCACTGTAGTAAATAAATGCCATGTCCAATTGTAAAAACCAAAATCGGAAACGTATCACACTCTATGTATTCTTTCTCCTTCCTAACAAAATTGCATATCATTTAAAAAAAAAAAAAAAAAAACAGTTAATAGAGTGACACACACCAATTACAATTTTTTTTTTTTTAATTTTTTATTATACACATCAAATTGTGGAATTCACCATTAAGGAGATTGTTCACCACCTATATTTTATGTAATTAATCTAGGGAAAATTGGTCTAAGGTCCCTATCCAACTTTTAGTATGAGGAGAGATCCACAATAATATTTTCTGATGTCTAAGGCCCCTCAATGTTAATTTAGTTTATAAAATACCTATTTTATCCTTTTGTATATTATACGTGGTTTTCAATTTTGGAATCTGAAGATTACGTTACTATTTTTATGGAAGATTACTTTGGGATGAACTTGGCGATCGATGGAGATTTCGATGATGCAGATTTGGTGGAAATTTTATAGGAATTTTGTAGTTGTATAGTAGTTGAGTTTCGTTGATTGTGTAGAAGTTGAAGTCGTGTTGAAGCTCGAATTTCCAGTAGAGTTGAATCAGGTAAGTTTAATAATCAGTTTAAGTTTTTTATTTTTCATTTGATTTGTATATATGGACTCCGATTTCAAATAAGTTTTTGTAGTTTATTTTAAATTAGGTTTTTATTTTCAGTTTTGATCAAAGTGATAGAAAAGCCAGCTTAGTGAATTATTTTTTGATTTTTGAAGTTGATTTTTCATTCTTTGTTATTGACAATGGAGTTGATTTTTCATTTTGTGTTATATGTTTATCAATGATAAGTTTTGTTCTTCGTGTTTGGAGACCGGCTCTGTTTTTCTTCACTGTCTTAAGTTTTGTGCTCTGTTTTTTTCATTTATTCTGCACTTTTCATTTTTCTACACTTTGCTTTGTATTCCAGAGAAAATTATATGTTCATATTCCAGAGAAAATTGTATGTTTATATTCCAGAGAAATTTCTCTGCATTCTGATTTGAGTTCAATAATGCACAATCACACAAAGAAAATTATAAGCTTGTCGTCCAGTGAAAATCACAGAGAAGCTTATAATTTGATAACTGATCTTCTGTGTGATTTTTGTCTATGATTGTGTTTAATAGTTAGCATTGAATATCTCTGTGATTTTCTCTAGATTCATTAATTCTTCTGTAATTTTTTTTTTTGTTATCTTGAAGGTGAATTTAAGTTTGTAAATTTCTCTGGACTTTTATTTGAGTCCAGAGAACATTATAAGGTAGGTATTATAATCCAGAGGAAATTATAATTATTAAAAATTTTTCTAGACTTTTATGTTGTTCTTGTGAAGTATTTTTATATTGAACAAGTTATTTTTGGTTTTTTTTGTTTTAGTTTAGATGGACAGTGCAGTGTTGTTGCTGTGCAAATATGGGAATGATACTATTATCATTAATGTTTCATGCGAATTGAATTGATGATGCTATGATTTTACTTGCATTGAGTAAGAGACCAGCTGGGAGGCCAAAGAAGAACAAAATTACTTCTACTGAAGAGTTTAAAAGGGTGATTAAGTGTAGTCGATGTGATAGGATTGATCGCCATAATAAGGGGACATGCAAGGAACCTTTGTTAAATAGTTGAGGATATTACATTTATTGATTGAATAATACATTTGAGAATTACTTTGTGTATTTTGTTTTGTGAAATGTACTTTTTGGACAGTGCATATATAATACCAATCAAATTCATCCAGAGAAATTTTTTAATAGCAGTGAAAATTACTTTTTATGTTGCGTTTTTAGAAACATACTTTGGGAGTGCCTACCAATCAAATTGATCCAGAGAATTTTTCCTATAGCAGAGAAATTTGCTATGTGCATTGTGTTTGTTGAAATATGCATTGCGTTTTGTGAGGTCAAATTCATCCAGTAAAATTTGTCAATAGTAGAGAAATTTGTGAGGTCAAATTCATCCAAAGAAATTTACTATGTGCATTGTGGCAAATTTATTCAGAGAAATTTGCCAGTAACAGAGAAAATTACTTTGTGCACTATGTTTTGTAAGGTCAAATTCATTTAGAAAAATTTGTGAGGTGAAATTCATCCAGAGAAATTTACTATGTGTATTGTGGCAAATTCATCTAGAGAAATTTGCCACTAGCAGAGAAAATTACTTTCTGCACTGTGTTTTGTGAGGTCAAATTCATCCAGAGAAATTTGCTAATAGTGCACTGTGTTTTGTGTGCTCAAATTCATCTAGAGAAATTTGCCAATAACAGAGAAAACTACAATGTGTATTGTGTTTTTTGAATTTGATGATTGCTTCGTACCAACACAGTGCATTACAAATTACATGATCATATAGGCACCCTTTTGGCACGATACGAGTTAAATTTTTCTGTGAAATTCTGGTAACTTCATACAAGAAAAATTTCTTTAGACAATTTTCTTTTCGTGGATTGTGTTGATAATCATCACTAAATATGCATTATAAAAAAAAATATTTAACCATTGATAGTTATGAAATTTACATTAGTTAAAACAATATATATACATATATGTCAAAAACATCATTTCTTCAATGTACGAAAAAAAAAATTGAAGGGTCATTCCTTATTACATTGTGTACATTGTCTTCATTTCACTAGTATGCTTTCACTATTATACTTTTAGTTCTTCTTTTGGTGATATTTCAATTGGTTCTGTCCATGACCGGCCAATTTCGGTCGCAAATCTCTCTATGATTTTCTGTCCTCGTGAACCTTACGTCTTGTTTTGACAATGTTGAGCTGATAGGTTCATGGTTGCTATATTGTCTCATTATGTAGCAAATGAAGAGGCCACAATCCACACTGCATACAAATTATAGGTATAGTTAGTTTTAAGAAATATTCAAATTAGATTAGCTTATTTATAGAGTTTCTGTTTCTTACTTGGTGTTTATGGTGTTTTGCTGCTTTTACGTTTCGTCATTTTTAGACAATGAAAACATAAAGATGCCAACATTAAATCCCAGAGAAATTTACAGACAACAAGAGAAAATGGAACATAACAAACACACACAAAGGAGAAAAGTGATGTGGCCGGAGAAAATTCAAGAATGGAACAAACCAAACATATACCAGAGAAAATTACACATGGCAAGCCAGGAGAAATTACATATATGCCAGAGAAAATTAACAAGGCAAGCTAGAGAAAATATGCATTCCATAATATAAAAATCCCAGAGAAATTTACAGACAACCAAAGAAAATAGAACATGACAGACACACACAAAGGAGAAAAATGATGTGGCCATAGAAAATTCAAGTGTGGAACAAAATAAACATATCAGAGAAAATTACACATGGTAAGCCAGAAAATATTACATATATGCCAAAGAAAATTAAACAAGGCAAACTAGAGAAAATGTCATTCCATAATATGAAAATGTCAGAGAAATTTATAGATAACCAGAGAAAATTGAACATAACAAACACACACAAATGAGAAAAGTGATGTGGCCAGAGAAAATTCAAGAATGGAACAAAATAAACATACCAGAGAAAATTACACATGGTAAGTTAGAGAAAATTAAACACGTGTGTATTCCATAATATGAAAATGCCAGAGAAATTTACAAACAACTAGAGAAAATGGAACATGACAGAACCACACAAAAGAGAAAAGTGATGTGGCCATAGAAAATTTAAGAATGGAACAAAATAAACATACCAGAGAAAATTACATATATGACAGAGAAAATTAAACATGGCAAGCCAAAAAAAATATGAATTCCATAATATGAAAATGCCAGAGAAATTTACAGAAAACCAGAGAAAAATATGGAATAACTAGAAACAAATGGGGAAATAAACATGCCAGAGAAAATTCAAAGAAAACACGTAGATTAAGCAAATACCAGCTTACTCATGAAAATGGTTGGATGTTTGGAATGAATTGAGTCATCGGAATGCAATCGAGTTGAGCATTCTATGTTGATCTGTGAAGGGTATTTTGATCCAAAAAAAATTAAAAACGCACCTGTCGTTAGTGAGGGACCTGAGACATCATTCCTATTTTTTGTGTCCTTTATGCTGTAAATTACTCTTATTAGGAACCTTAAAAAAAATTCCCCATTAATCTATTATCCTTTCTTTTCTTTTGGAATTTGAAGAATTACTAGCTTTTTAAATTTATTTCTATGATTGCACAATTGAAACTGCCAAAATAAAATATATATATATATATATATATATGTATAAAAAATAAAAAGTCATCACATATACATAAGAATACAAAAAGCTAGTAATTCAGTAGTTTAATTACATAAAATATATACACGGATAATTACATAAAATATTTGCGCACACATATTTGTATATATATAATGATAGAATCTTTAAATAGGCAAATATATACACGGATAGTTATTCAGTAGTTTTAGAATATTATGTGAAAAGTTTATGAGGTGGTCTAGATTTTACAAGTGCGACATGCTTATTCATATTTATTAAATAATTGAGAAATAAACATTATATATATATATATATATATATATTTAGGTGTATCAATACCCCATAGTACTTGCAAATTTTAAAGACACAGACGTGTGTGTGAAATGCAAACAACAAAATGCAAAACCTGGTTTTCTTTGGATCCAATAGTTGCAGAAGGTGGAGGAGGAGGCGGCAAGGAGGACCACTGTAGCCAAGGATAGTAAGAATTGAAGATCAAATTAGAGTTCTTTTTGAACCCAATAAAGCCACTGACACAGTCACCACAATCAATGATACATAAACAGCAAGATAAACCTTGAAGACCAACACAGCCTTCTGTTGCTATCCCCCATCTCTTTCTCTCTCTAGAAAACACCAAGTTTTGCTATGATATAGAATATGTGTATCTTGTTGTGTGTGTTTGGTGTGATTCTGTGCTTTTTTTCTCGTGAAAGTGAGGGAAAGTTTGAGTGCAGGAAGAGCATGGCAGTATTGTGTAAAAGTGGAGAATTATACTATAGAAAGGCAAGTGTCTTGCCGCATTCTACTGTTTTCGAGCACCACATGCAAAATTAAGGAAATGACAACAAAAAAATTTAAATAAATAAACTTTCTATTTCCAAATATGCCATTTTCTATTTATTTTCTACCTATACTTCTTTTATTTCCTACCTATACTTTTTTTATTTCTTATATACAATCAAGAAGCAAGGGACAAATTCTTTCAAGAATGATTGTTATAACCCATCTTAAAGTGGAATTGATTGTTATATACTAATCACTTTTATAAGAAAAAAAACATATACAGGTGGTTTAAATCTTTTTCTCCTTCAAAAATGAAGGCCTTGTTTGGTTTGTGTTTCTCAAAAAATTTTGGAAAAAATTCTCTACAAATAAGTTTTCAAAAGTAATCAAACCAAACAAATTTTCCCAAAAAAATTTCCCAAAACTTGTTTGGTTTACAAATTTTCCAAACAAATCTCTCTCTCATACACATCAAATCAATTACTTTTTCTAAAACTCTCTCTCAAAATAATTTTTCAAAACATCTTTTGAAAAAAAACCAAACCAAACAAATTTTTGTACTTTTTATCTCAAAACATGTTTCTCAAATACAAACCAAACAAGGATTTTTTTGCACCCACAAAGAAAAGTAATTTAAAAATGAAGTTTATGGTATAGATTCAAATTTAATAGATTCTAAATCATACTTAGTGAGAGGGAGATTTATGATCTAGTTTCGGCCAAACAAGATTTGGCCGATTGGCTTCAAGATTGTGCCGTGGTTTTGCTCAGTAATGGCAAAGGGCCTGCGGGGCCGAGCTACTTGGGCTCTTTGGTATGAAGGCCGGTCAAGTGAGAGCTCGGCTGAGACGTCCGCGGCCTAGAAGGGCTTCATGGTTCGTGCGTTGCTCAGTCGGAAGGCGTGCACCCATAGCTCGGCGTGAAGATTCGTGCCTGAAGCTTGGCAGGAAGGCCTTTGGTTGACCGGAATGACCAATCCCGTGCTCGGCGTCGCCGGAATGCGGTCGAGCACGGCTGAAACGAAGCTTGGTTATTGGAAGCACTTGGTCTTGAAGTGCAGTATGGCTATTGGCAGCCGAGAAGCTGCAGCCCGGCTGCCGAGCTCCCAGTAGAGTGGGCTGGCAGTTGGGTTAGGTGGTGTTCAGCAAGGTTTATGCTGACAGATGGGATAGCGGAGCCACGTGTCAGGAGATGACTGGGAGTGGATATGGGGCGCAGATGGTATATAAATATGTCTGCGCCCCCCATACGCGGACAGACGAACATCTCTGTAAGGAATTCTTACACTCAAACACTCTCTCCCTTCTCTCTATCCATCCTAAGGTGTGTGCTAACTTGATCGTCGGAGGGTTTTTCCGGCCACACACCGCCGGGTAGCTCACCGTTACTTGCTCGCAGGTGATCGGACATCGACGGAGCTCGGAAGAAAGGAGTACGGGCTTGCCGGAATATTTGCTCCCCGTACAATTGGCGCCGTCTGTGGGAAGCTTGACAGACAAAACCTTGTCTTCCAGGTTCATCTGATCGCCGTCCATGGCGAACAACGACGAGTTTCCGTTGTCTGCCATAGACGGAGCTACCCCGGAGTTCACCTGAAGGAGAGAAGGTCCTCCCGTCATCCATCCAATGGCGGACTTGGAGACGCCCACTGGAGGACAGTCAGTAGACGCGCGGGATAAGCGCGGAAGAAGTCATGGTCACTCGCGGAGTCCAGACGGTCACCGGCGCAGGAGAGACTCACACGCCAGGCGACTGGAAAGTAAGTTGAGAGATCAAGATGCTGTCATCCGGCGAATGGCGGCGGAGATGGAGGATCTCAAGCGGCATGTCAAAGGGAAGGGTGTAGTTGGAGTGGGAGGCCACAGTGAGCGCACCCCATCCCGCCGTTCAGGCGGTTAGAGTCAGCGACGTACTCAGTCCATATCCATTACCAGAAGTTACCAGGTTGGTGATTCCGACGCGGGTGTAGAGAAGTCTAGCGCGCAAGACAGCACCTACAAACCCTCACGTCCGGAGACGACGTCGAGGTATTCTTACTCTGCTCAGTCAGAGGATTTGCGGGCAGTTTTAAAGGAGCGGGCCCGCCGGCGCGAAGCACAGAGAATACCGGCGCTCCAGCGGTTATCCTATGGGGTTCACGCCAGTGAGGAGGTCGGAATGCCTCCACCCCGCCAAGCAGTGCCGCTCTTTGAGGATACGGACTTGGCCAGGCTGAGCGCCACCCCTTTTTCCCTGGTTATAGAAACAACACCGCTTCCGGCAGGCTTCCACCAGCCTAAGTTCACGCTCTACGACGGAAAAACCGATCCTTACATGCATGTGAGCCACTTCCGACAAGTTATGGCCGGACATAGGCGAAATGACGGACTTATGTGCCTGATCTTCCCGTCAAGTTTAGGTGAGCTGGGCTTGAAGTGGTTCGAGAGGTTGCCGGAAGGGAGCATACAACAGTGGCATCAGTTGGCCGAAGCCTTTGTGACGCGCTTCAAAACCAACACAAAAACACCAAAGGAAGTCGATCATTTACTTGGTGTCAGGATGGAACCGAGCGACACTCTTAAGGCGTACAACTCTAGGTACTGGGATACCTTCAATGAGATCCTAGATTGCCCAGTCAAACTGGCAATCACCCAATATAAGCACGGTCTTCCGCTTGGACATAGGCTGAGGGATTCGCTTACAATGAGCTAGCAGGCATCCATGTGGCACCTAATGCAGCGCATCAATGAGCACATCCGAGTAGAGGACGATGCAGCGACATCCACCGCGGAGACAACCTCGATAGCCACGGGCAAGTGGGCGACTGGGTTTTAAGGAAGGTCATGGGCAATGCACTAGTGCCGGGTGAAGGCAAGCTAGGGGCAAACTAGGAAGAGCCTTACAAGATAACCGAGCAAGGGGGCATACCACTTAGAAGATTTGGATGGCAAAGGCGTACCCCGGCCATGGAATGCGGCCTTATGTAATTTTTTGAGGGACTTGTTTCCCCTACACTTCTGAATGCAAATACTCTTTTTGTCAATGTAATAGAAGTGAATTACTTTTGCTGAAGAGCTTTGTTGTGTCCGAAATAATAGTGGATGAGGGGCCTACTCTCCTGTTCCAGCCGAGATGATTTACTCCGGCTGAAGAGTTGATGATTTGCTTAACTGCAAGGTTCCAGCCGAGATGATTTACTCCGGCTGAAGAGTTGATGATTTGTTCAACTCCGAGGTTCCAGCCCAGATGATTTACTCCGGCTGGCGAGTTGATGATTTGTTCAACTCCGTGGTTCCAGCCGAGATGATTTACTCCGGCTGACGGGTTGATGATTTGCTCAACTCCGAGGTTCCAGCCGAGATGATTTACTCCGGCTGAAGAGTTGATGATTTGCTCAACTGCGAGGTTCCAGCCGAGATGTTTTACTCCGGCTGGGGAGTTAATGATTTGTTCAACTCCGAGGTTCCAGCCGAGATGTTTTACTCTGGCTGACGGGTTGATGATTTGCTCAACTCCGAGGGTCCAGCCGAGATGATATACTCCAGCTGAAGAGTTGATGATTTGCTCAACTGCGAGGTTCCAGCCGAGATGTTTTACTCTGGCTGGCGAGTTGATGATTTGTTTAACTCCGAAGTTTCAGCCGAGCTAATGTTGCTCGCCAAGAAAGAAGTGACGGAGCGAACCTAGCTCGCCTTCATTGGAGTTCCTTGGCCGAGCTGATCTTGTCCGCCAAGAAGGAAGTGGCGGAGCGGACCTTGCTCCCCTTCTTTGGAGTTCCTTGGCCGAGTTGATCTTGTCCGCCAAGAAGGAAGTCGCGGAGCGGACCTTGCTCCCCTTCTTTAGAGTTCCTTGGCCGAGCTGATCTTGTCCGCCAAGAAGGAAGTCGCGGAGCGGACCTTGCTCCCCTTCTTTGGAGTTCCTTGGCCGAGCTGATCTTGTCTGCCAAGAAGGAAGTCGCGGAGCGGACCTTGCTCGCCTTCTTTGGAGTTCCTTGGCCGAGCTGATCTTGTCCGCCAAGAAGGAAGTCGCGGAGCAGACCTTGCTCCCCTTCTTTGGAGTTCCTTGGCCGAGCTGATCTTGTCCGCCAAGAAGGAAGTCGCGGAGCGGACCTTGCTCCCCTTCTTTGGAGTTCCTTGGCCGAGCTGATCTTGTCCGCCAAGAAGGAAGTGGCGGAACGGACCTTGCTCGCCTTCTTTGGAGTTTCTTGGCCAAGCTGATCTTGCTCGCCAGGAGGGAAGTCGCCGAGCAGACCTTGTAATGTAATCCCAGTCACGCTAGCGCGGACGGAATTAAGGGGCAATTGAAAGGGAGATTTATGATCTAGTTTCGGCCAAACAAGATTGGGCCGAGGTATTTGGCTTCAAGATTGTGCCGTGGTTTTGCTCAGTAATGGCAAAGGGCCTGCGGGGCCGAGCTACTTGGGCTCTTTGGTATGAAGGTCGGTCAAGTGAGAGCTCGGCTGAGACGTCCGCGGCCTAGAAGGGCTTCATGGTTCGTGCGTTGCTCAGTCGGAAGGCGCACACCCATAGCTCGGCGTGAAGATTCGTGCCTGAAGCTTGGCAGGAAGGCCTTTGGTTGACCGGAATGACCAATCCCGTGCTCGGCGTCGCCGGAATGCGGTCGAGCACGGCTGAAACGAAGCTTGGTTATTGGAAGCACTTGGTCTTGAAGTGCAGTATGGCTATTGGCAGCCGAGAAGCTGCAGCCCGGCTGCCGAGCTCCCAGTAGAGTGGGTTGGCAGTTGGGTTAGGTGGTGTTCAGCAAGGTTTATGCTGACAGATGGGATAGCGGAGCCACGTGTCAGGAGATGACTGGGAGTGGATATGGGGCGCAGATGATATATAAATATGTCTGCGCCCCCCATACGCGGACAGACGAACATCTCTGTAAGGAATTCTTACACTCAAACACTCTCTCCCTTCTCTCTATCCATCCTAAGGTGTGTGCTAACTTGATCGTCGGAGGGTTTTTCCGGCCACACACCGCCGGGTAGCTCACCGTTACTTGCTCGCAGGTGATCGGACATCGACGGAGCTCGGAAGAAAGGAGTACGGGCTTGCCGGAATATTTGCTCCCCGTACACTTAGAATAAATGTGATTTACATATTTTATTTTTGAAATACTTTTCTAAGTGAAAAAAGTATTCATGTTTAAAAAATATCTACATATCAAGAGAGGAAACCAATAATAAATTTGATGTAAAGATATGGCAAGGGTATTTGAATTACTTCAATAAATTTAAATATTTAGTGAATGTTTGATTGTAATATTTGTTGCCTTGTTGAAAAGATCCTTCAATTTTTTTATCTTTTATTTTTTTGCCACACGGTTGGACAGCCACTAGAAAAAGCCAAACAAATAAAATAATTCACTTGATTTTATGTCCTTTATTTTGTGATGTTTCAATAAGTTTTTCACTTTAAAAGGTCAAAGTGTGAAATTCCTTAACTTTCCTAAATAGTTATTGAGTGGGTTAATTCGAAAATTCTCTCAATATAACCTTGGGAAAATTATACAATAACCTTGTCCTTTATGTTAAATTTGGATGTTAATTGTTTAAGTGCTCATATCCTTAAATAAAATAAAATTTCAAATATATATATATATATATAGAGAGAGAGAGAGAGAGGCCAAGAGCAATTTCTTTCATTTTCCTTTTTTGCTAAATTGTTAACTTATTCAATCATAATTTTTAGAAGATTCACTTTAATCACTTAAATTTCCAAATCCTTGGAAAATATCTTTCAAGAACAACTTTGATTCCAATCTATAAAATAAAACTTTAATTACATTTGTTGCACACACAAGTATGGACCATTGTTAGTCACTTGAGGCCCTATACATATCCAAAATTAGAAATGGGTACGGGGACACGTTGCATATTCAGGATTATATCTTTGGAGGGGCTACTCTATAATTTAAAAAATTCAGAGAGCTACTATATATAATTTTGAAATTATCTACAAAAAAATTGGGGGTGCGAACTCCTATAATTTTAAGTTATTTTAAAATTTTTAATATAATATATGATATTTTTCAAATTTTTTGGGGTGTGGCCGCCCCCTCTAGCCCTCCCTAGATCCATCTCTAGCCCTCCCTAGATCCATCATTGCATATATATGACATATTATATAATATTCTCAGATGAGATGTTGTAAATTATGTAGAAATATACTAGAAATTAAATAGGATTCTGGAAAAATAATTTTTTTTAATATTTAATTAATGTAAAAGGTCAAAAATATTGCTTTACTAATAAATATGAGTTTCTTCTTCTTCATGTATTGTCACAAATTAAAGGATCTGGGTGTGTAAATTGAGTACAAGTGTCGGATACATATCTTACACTTTTACTCATGTCATATCTTGTGTACATGGGTACTGTAGGAAAAATACAAGAGTTCATGTAACACAAACGTTACTCTTTTATAGATTTGGGGTGACTGCTACGCATAGTTGGACCCATTCTGCTGCTTATTTCGATGATTCACCATTAAGTAGCATTTTCATCAAATCACATTTGTATATAAAAAAATGAATTATGAGTATAATTTGAAATATAAAACTAAATACAAATGTAATTTGATAAAAATGCTGCTAATGTCCGATCAATTTGATTTTTTACATATATATTTTACTCGATATTTTTTAAAAAAATGAATAGTTTAAATTATTTAAATAAATCTCAAAATAGCCCAATAAACTATGTAATAATGGCGGTTAAGCACTATACCCAATAGCCACCCCAAACCCCTCTCTTGGCCTGCTCCCTTCCCGCCATATTGACCCATTCAAGCCTTCATCCAAAATGTTATCACTATATCAAATTAAAATTTTAAGAATAAAATCCCTTTTTAAGAATCAAATATTTTTAGTTATTAAAATATTATTATTGTATTTTTAACGATTCAATTGTTCATTTAACATTGAATTGCTTCCTTTCAAGACCAAAATTTTTCTTGTAAAAAGAAATAAAAGAAGCCATTTTTACATAAAATTATTTTATTTCTAAAAATGTATTTGCTAGTAATATTTTTTAAAATTTTGTAACTAAAGATAATTTTGTTAACTTTTTGAAAAGACTTTTTAGTGACGACAAGAACCGATCTCTTAATATTTTATAAATCAACTGTCTGCGGATTAGAATTCTCAGATATAAAAAATAAACATGCTCAAAATCTCAACTTCTCACAATCTTATAATCTAACATATTTATCCTAAATTAAAAAAAAATAACAAAAAAACAAATTACATTAATTTCTCTCGAGATTTGGAGAAAATATAAGTAGCCCCATAATTTTAACATAATTATAGTGAGCTACCTTAAGGTTTTAATTCATGTAACACTTAGTTTTTCTTTTCATCAATAAGGCATCTTGATGGAAAAATGATTTACTCTTATCTCTTTTACATCGAAATGTATATTTTTTCTTGATTCTTCATATCATTTGTATTAGTTTCAATTGTTTTATTCTTACTAAAAGAGAGATTAATATAATTATATCAAAATTGTAAAATTACATATATATTTTAAATTTTTAGAAAAATCAATAGAATTTATCATTTTAAAAATATAAAGTTAGTGCAAGAATGCAATTGAGATATGTATGAGGATGAAGTTGGTATGCACTTTACATTTATGGGTAAAACCTAGAAACTACAAACAAGTAATCCATTAATGGCAGTGTTGTTATTTTCATTTAGGATTTTTCCCTTTGCAGTATGTTACACCTCTATTGATAAAAACATTTATATACATTTGTTTGTATATATGCATAAATAAAATTGTTATATTCAGTTAACAAACAACATGGCATTTAAACTTTTTTGTTTAATTTGAAAAACATTTTGAATAGTGACAGAATTGAATAGAGGTTGGTTAAAAAGAAGTGTATTAAATAAAGAAACTGTTGTAGTTTTGCCCATGTTTTTTGGCTTTCAAAGTGGAAAATTTATCAACGTTGTAATATGAAGAGGTGGCATGCACGGGAGGCCTCAAGGTGATATATATAGTGTTAAAGTATAGATACTATTGAAATGTCATAATTGCCCTTTTTCACTCCTCAATTTTGATTTTTAAAAAAACTAAAATTCATTGATATATATAGGCTTTCTATACGATAAAGCAATTCTCATAAATAGTTTATTTATTTTTAAATTTAGGATAGTTATTGCGTTGTAGGAAGCGTTTGTTTTATGAGATTGTGGTATGAGTTAGATTTTATGATCAATAGATTTACTAATCTATTGTTTGGTTAAAAAAATAAAAGTCACATAAATAGTTGAATACACATAATTTCTAGCAAAATAATTCATAAATTAATTATCTCAAAACTAATAATCCAATATATTACAATCCTTTTTATCCAACCTATCTAAACAAATCCCGTAGTGTATATCCATTTTCACTTTGAAAATTTTATGTTGTGAGGACACGTAAATGAGAAGCTGCTTTTATTATCTGTCAATTAAAATAATTAATTTCTAGGAATATAGAGCCTGTCCGGATCGTCTGCTGTGGTTGTCTGCGGTGCTTCCTGCAGTGGTCCAAAACCACGTCGTTTTGGACCCTTTTTTTTTTTTTTTTCTTCTTTCTTTTTTTTCGTCTCTCTCATCTCTCACATGTCTGAGAAACCACAATCCAAACACACAGAGACGAAAATGGATGGCAAGAGAATGCAATCACCGCACCACTCATTCCAAAGAATCAATTTGTTTACTTATTTGCTTCATCTCATTCTATGATTCTGATTTTGACTAGAATTATTCCTTCCAATTGGTGTATTCAACTCACCACCATCACCAAAATTTGCAAATTATCTACATCTCCTCCTCTGTTATCCATCTCTCTCTCTCTCTCTCTCTCTCTCACACACACACACACACACACACACACACACACAAGCACTAGCATTGCAAATTGCAGATACGAACCAGATCTCAATCAAAAAATATATATATGTATATGTAAGATTTATTTTACCAGAAGTCATTTGCAGAACTATTTGATACAATATTTGAAAACAACTTCATAAATTAAACCCACTGTGTTCCAAAAAAAAATAAAAAAAATTCACGAATCAAACCCACTAGATGTGTTCCCAAAAAAAAAAAAACTTCATGAATCAAATCCACTTTGTGTGTTCCAAAAAAAACACAGATCACACTTCATGAATCAAACCCACTCGATATGTTTTTGCGACGAAGGATCTTTGATGCTCTATAAAGATGTTTCAAGAAGATTCGTTGTCGGAGGCCGATCTCTTCACGGTGATGCAGATCGGAACAGATCAGAGGAAAATGACCAAGTTTATCGGCTTCTCCGATCATTCCCGTCAACTTTGCCGTCGTGATGTACCTGTTGCTATCCCGATCAAACATCCTGAACCACTTCTTCCTTGTTCGTGTTTTGGCTTCTTGTGAAATAAAAATGAAGAAGTAAAAGTGAAAGAGAGGCTGAAAAGACGAAAAAGAAGGAAAAAGAAGAAGAAGAAAAAAAAAAAAAAAAAGGTCCAAAACGACGTTTTGGACCACTGCAGGAAGCACTGCAGACAACCACGGCAGACGATCCGGACTCAACTTTTTATCCTACTTGAAACCTTGTATTGGTTGTTGAGAGGGTAATTTTTGGAAAAATTGGGCCGAGCTTCGAGTTGGGTTTTGAGGCCCAAAGCGCAGAGGACCAGGTAAAAAGGTCGTACTGAATACTCCGGCCTAGAGGGCAAGGTTACTCCGGCCTTGGGGAGACAAAGTTACTTCGGCCCAAGGAGGTGAGTTTATTCCGGCTCAAGAAGAGATAGTTGCTTCGGCCCAAGGAAGAGTAATTCTACTCCGGTCCAGAGACAACTCGGAGTAGGGTCTTGGAGTTAGTCCGGTCATGACATACTCTGGCTAGGTCAGTCAGAACTTGCTACTTGGAAGTTTGATCTAAACGCACCAAGGTTGAACAAGGGCAGCCGAAGTAATGAGTTAGAGGAGAAGACCGAGCTAAGGATAGTTCGGCCTTCTATGTGGCTCAGCATAGCCAGTGTTATTTCGGTCATGTTGTAGTTCGGCCATGAAGAAAACCATCCCACTTGGTTTAAGCAGTGGGGAGGGTGTAAAAGGATAAGCATTATCCTTAGGAGAATGAATCCTAGGAGGACTCTGCATGGAGAAGTACAAGTCCTATTAGGATTGTGCCATATGAAACTTATAAAAGCTCACAAGCATCACCTTGGAGGAGGTAATTGAACACAATCTTTCTGAGAACTTAGAGCTTTGTCTATTTGTCAAGTTTTCTGACTTAGGCATCGGAGAGGTTTCCGGCACACACCCGCCGGCTAGCTCACGTTTGTGTTTTCAGGTGACAAAGCGACGTCGTACGGAGGAGCGTGGACTTGGTCAACAGGATTATACGAGGAGAATTATTTCCTCCCCGTACAATTGGCGCCGTCTGTGGGAAGGACAGACAAGAACAAAAACCTCTTGACTAAGCTTCTCCTTTTCTCATTCAATGGCACACATTGAAGACTTGCCGCAGTCCGCCGTCGACGGACTAACTCCAGAAGGGGGCGCAAGGCGTGAGGGATTACCTGCTGTCCCTCCCATGGCGGACTTGGAGCACCAACAACATAATTCCAGGAGGAGCGGCAGGGGAAGGCGGAATGGCAGCCCTCGTCATTCTCAAAGTCCCGACAGGCAAAGGAGGAGGATTGATCCTCAAGTCCTGGAAGATCGCGTAAAGGAACAGGATGAACTGATTCGGAGGATGGCGGCGGACATGGAGGCCTTGAAACGCCAGATGAAGACCAAAGATGTGGCGACAGGAGAGGGGCGCAAGCACAAGACGCCCCCTCGCCACTCAGAAAGTCGTAGTAGGAATACTACACCCTCTCAAGGAGAGAGCAGAAGCCTCAGGACAGGCGACACTCATTCCTTATCTTCAAGGACTCGTCACTCCAGGTCTGAGAGGACGAGATCCGAAAGATCATACACTGAAGGAAGCACGTATTGGCCTTCACATTCACACCAAACCAGATCCAGACAAACCGAGCTACCCAGGTCATCCGACTTACGAACCGTGCTAGAAGAAAAAGCACGATGCAAGGAAGATGCCAGGGCAAGGGATCCACACCGAGTTTCGGCCTTACAACGGTTGGCTCCTCGGACGCACGGAAGCGTCGAGGTTGGAATGCCAATACCGCGACCGGCCTACGAACCAACGGACAAGGCATTGGCAAGACTACAGACCTCGCCGTTTGTCCCAGCGATCGAAAACGCACCCCTACCATCAGGCTTCCTTCAGCCGAAGTTCAATACATATGAAGGGAAGACGGTTCACACTTGAGCCACTTTCGCCAAGTCATGGCCGTGTACAGGCGAAACGAGGCCTTAATGTGCATACTTTTCCCATCAAGTCTGGGCGACCTAGGCTTGACTTGGTTCGAAAAGCTCCCAGAGGGTAGCATAACCTCCTGGGCCCAATTGGCAGAAGCGTTCGTAACAAGGTTTCGGACAAATACTAAGACACCGGTGGAGATAGACCAGTTACTCTCCATCGACATGGGTGAAAAAGAGACCCTCAGATCTTACAACAGTCGCTACTGGGAGACATTCAACCAGATTGGAGACTGCCCCACCAATCTAGCCATTGCACAATATAAAAGAGGCCTACCAGTAGGAAACCGATTAAGGGACTCGATCACCATGACGCCGCCCCTCACCATGGAGGCCCTGATGGAAAGAGTGCATCAGCACATCAGGGTAGAAGAGGATGGCGCGCGTGCTAAAGCAAGATCAAGCACAACCGCAGCACCGGAAAAGAAAACCCCTGCCAAGGTCAACACGGTTGACCGAAGTAACAAGAACGGACGTGGCAGACGAGATAACGGAGAAGACCCAGACAAAAGATGGTTGAGAATCCGCACTGCCATAACAACGGTGTTCAAAAAACCAATATATCGGATTCTGAGCGAAATCAAAGACAAGCCTTTTGTCAAGTGGCCAGCCAAGCTTGGGGAAGCTCAGAAGAATTACGACGACAGATCACGGTGCACCTTCCACAAAGAAAAGGGGCACCGAACTGAGAATTGCACGCCACTAAGGCAGCATTTGGAAGAATTGGTGGCAGCAGGCCACTTGGACGAATACATTGAAGGAGGAGCACAACCGGCCCCCCAAGATCATAATGACCAACCCAACAGAATGCCAAACGATGCACCACCACAAGGCATTATCAATGTAATTCATGGAGTTTTTGAACCTGAGCGCGTATGCGAGCTTAGAGGTTCGATCAAGAAGGCTGAGCACTTTAGGGAAGTATTAAGTGCCCAACCCGCCATCAAGAAGGGGAGGACAGAGGCAACAAACGTCATGTCCTTTTCGGATAAGGACTTGGAACGAATTTACTGCCCCCATAATGATGCCCTGGTTGTCACTCTCCGAGTCAAGGATTTTGACGTCAAGCGGATTCTGATTGACCAGGGTAGTTCATGTGAGATCATGTATTACGACACATTCAAGCAACTAAAGTTGCAGGACAAAGACTTGGCACCCGCAGTTTCTCCCCTGATTGGATTCAACTCCATGCCAGAGTGGCCTGTCGGCAAAATAATCCTTCCAGTCAGAGCAGGAAGTGTATCAAAACAGGTGGAGTTCTGGGTATTGAAGGTCCCCTCCACCTACAACATCATCCTGGGCAGAACATGGCTGCATGCCATGCGTTCGGTGGCGTCGTCATACCATCAGGTAATGCGGTTCCCCAATGACGCCGGTATAATTGAAGAAGTCTATGGCGATCAGATCATGTCAAAACAGTGCTTCGCCACAGCAAATGGAAGCCGAGCTGCCAAAGGATACGTTCATTCGGTGGAAGAACCAGAGAGTAATGAACTATTCGCTGACGTCGGCAAAGAAGCTGATCAGAAAGCGGTGGAAAACTTGGTGGAGGTAAAAATAGATGAGAAGAACCCGGATAAGTTCTTCTTGCTTGGCTCATCATTGTCCAGCGCTGAGAGATTAGAGGTCATGGAATTCTTGACCTCTAATATCGAAGTGTTTGCCTGGACACCGTACGACATGCCAGGCATTGATCCAAACTTCATCAGTCACCAACTCAATGTCCACCCATCCGCCAGACCAGTCATTCAACGTACACGCAGATCGGCACTCCACCACGCCGAAATAGTGGCAGAAGAGGTGGGCAACCTGCTGGAGGCAGGAGCAATAAGGGAAGTGCACTACCCAAAATGGATCTCCAACACCGTCGTAGTGCCAAAAAAGAATGGTAAATGGCGCGTCTGCGTCGACTACAAAACAGTCAACAAGGCATGCCCGAAAGATAGCTTCCCTCTACCAAGGATAGATCAACTGGTGGACTTAACGGCAGGACATAACCGACTTAGCTTTTTGGATGCATACAGAGGCTACCACCAGATCGCCATGCACGAACCAGACCAAGAGGTCACTTCCTTCACAACACCAAGGGGGTTATATTGCTACAAGGTCATGCCCTTTGGCCTAAAGAACGCAGGGGCGACATTCCAAAGGATGGTCACCAAGATGTTTGAACCATTGTTAGGCAGAACAATGGAGGCGTACATCGACGACATGGTGGTCAAAAGCAAGGATGAGAATGACCATCTGAAAGACTTAGGCGAGATGTTCCAGATCCTGAAGAAACACAAGCTACGCCTCAATGCGTCCAAATGCGCATTCGGAGTTGGATCTGGCAAATTCTTGGGCTTCCTGGTAACCAACCGAGGTATAGAAGCCGACCCCTCTCAGATCAAAGCGATCCAGGAGTTGGAGAGACCAAACTCAGTCAAAGAAGTGCAGCATCTTACTGGTATGGCGGCTGCACTCAACCGGTTCATAAGCAGATCATCGGACAGACTACGACCGTTCTTCCAAGCTTTAAAGGCCAAGTTTGAGTAGGATGAAGAATGCGACCGAGCTCTGGAAAGCTTGAAGGAATACATGTCTTCCCCACCACTACTTGTTACTCCAGTACCTGGTGAAGAACTCTTTTTGTACCTAGCAGTCTCTCAACACGCAGTCAGCGCAGTGTTGGTTCGTGCAGAAGGAATACAACACTTGCCCATCTTTTATGTCAGCAAGACATTGTTGGGAGCCGAAACAAGGTACTTACCATTAGAGAAACTAGCATTAGCATTAATGATGGCATCCAGAAAATTGGCGCACTACTTTCATGCCCACACCATAGTTGTCCTCACGGCCTTTCCACTAAAAGCTCTATTTGAAAGGGCGAACTTTAGTGGGCGAATTTTGAAGTGGGCGGTGGAGTTAGGACAATTCGACATCAAATTCCAACCCAAGACAGCAATAAAAGCCCAATCTTTGGCGGACTTCGTCGCGGAATTTACTCCTGGAAGTCATCATATCTGCCCAGTCGACCTGACTGACACAACCGAACTAGGGACGGAAGTTGACGCCGGAATAGCGCAACCCCTAGTGGAAGGTAGTCCAACCGAACTAGGGACGGAAGTTGACGCCGGAATAGCGCAACCCCTAGTGAAAGGTAGTCCATCAAGCACAAAGGCAAACTACATTAAGGACCACAAGGAAGGGACGAACAAAGGCTCACCAGCAGTTCAAACAGAGGACGAAGGGCAGACAGCCAATATGGACTTTGAAGAAAACACCATCCTTGACCCCACGGCATCGTCTGACCCTTCCACCTGCTGGAAACTATTCGTTGGAGAGATGTGGAAGCTCTTTGTGGATGGAGCATCCAACCGACATGGTGCAGGGCTTGGCATAGTCCTCATCTCTCCAGACGGCCTGGTTATAGAGCAAGCAATCAACCTTGGCTTCCCAGCATCCAACAATGAAGCGGAGTATGAGGCGCTTCTCGCAGGACTCAAGTCGGCACACTTCCTGAAAGCAACCGAACTAATGGTATACAGTGACTCACTGCTGGTGGTAAACCAAATTTCTGGCGAATACGAAGCAAAGGATGACAGAATGGCCAAGTACCAAGAGCTAGTCAGAACGATGATCAAGAAGTTTGATGTGGTAAGGATAGAACAAATTGGCAGGGAGGAAAACAGCCGAGCGGACGAGCTAGCAGGCCTTGCCTCAATGGCAGATACATCAATCCCTCATCCATTACTCGTCGACTTCTTACCAAAACCAAGCATAGAAGACCCCGAAGCAGAAGAAGTATATTGCGCAGAATTAGGGCCCTCCTGGATGGATCCCATCATCCTGTTCCTAAAAGACGGCATCCTACCAGAAGAGAAAAAAGAAGCCAACAGAATAAGGGCGAAGTCGCAGCGGTTTTGGCTATCTCCATCTTTGGCATTATATAAGAAGTCATTCTCTGGGCCTTACCTCAAGTGCGTTCATCCCAGCAAGGTAGAAGCATTCCTGTTCGAAATACATGAAGGGGTATGTGGAAGTCACCAAGGGGGAAGGTCGCTCGCTTACAGGGCTATTTCGCAAGGATATTGGTGGCCATATATGCAAGCAGACTCAGAAAAAGATGTGAAGAAGTTCGTTTGGCAAAATATTATCACTCGGTTTGGCATACCAAAAGCACTGATCTCAGACAATGGAACTCAGTTCGACGGCAGAATCTTCAGAAGCTTCTGTGAAGAATACAAGATAGAGTTCTACAATTCCACACCGGTGTATCCTCAAGCAAATGGGCAGGCTGAAGCATCAAATAAAGTCGTCTTGGATGGACTAAAGAAAAGGCTAGAGAAAGCGAAAGGCAAGTGGGCGGATGAACTTCCTCATGTTTTATGGGCCTACCGCACCACACCTCGGCGATCAACAGGAGAAACACCATTCTCCTTAGCATATGGAATGGAAGCGGTGATCCCACTAGAAGTTGGCCTCCCCACAATTCGAAGCGAAAATTTTGATCCAGACTTAAATGGAGAAGCCATAGCCTTAGAACTCAACCTTGCAGAAGAAAGAAGAGAAAGAGCGTTGGTCCACATCGCCGCATACCAACGAGAGTTAATCAAAAAATACAGCAAAAAGGTTCATCCAAGACAATTCAAAATTGGCGATTGGGTACTGCGCAAAGTAATGGGAAACACCTTGGTCCCAGGAGACGGCAAGTTAGGCCCCAATTGGGAAGGTCCCTATAAGGTGGTTGGGTTAGCCGGCAAAGGGGCATACCACCTAGAAGACAAGGATGGCAAGGCAATCCCTAGGCCATGGAATACGGCCAATCTCAAGTTATTTTACTTTTAGCTTTTCTTTTTCAAACATGTAATTTTCTCTTCCTTCAATAAAATGAGCAATTCTTTTTAGCACAAATTATTCTTTGTAAAAGTTAGCTTTAGAGACTAAGTTTATTGCAAGCATTCTATTCCAAGTTAGCTGGAAAAACTAACTCAATAGTTGGCTGGAATAAACCAACTCCTGTTACTCTTCAGCCGAAGTAAGTGTACGGCTGAAGAGTGGTTGGCTGGAATAAACCAACACTTGTTACTCTTCAGCCGAAGTAAGTGTACGGCTGAAGAGTGGTTGGCTGGAATAAACCAACACTTATTACTCTTCAGCCGAAGTAAGTGTAAGGCTGAAGAGTGGTTGGCTGGAATAAACCAACACTTGTTACTCTTCAGCCGAAGTAAGTGTACGGCTGAAGAGTGGTTGGCTGGAATAAACCAACACTTGTTACTCTTCAGCCGAAGTAAGTGTAAGGCTGAAGGGTGGTTGGCTGGAATAAACCAACTCCTGTTACTCTTCAGCCGAAGTAAGTGTACGACTGAAGAGTGGTTGGCTGGAATAAACCAACACTTGTTACTCTTCAGCCGAAGTAAGTGTACGGCTGAAGAGTGGTTGGCTGGAATAAACCAACACTTGTTACTCTTCAGCCGAAGTAAGTGTAAGGCTGAAGGGTGGTTGGCTGGAATAAACCAACTCTTGTTACTCTTCAGCCGAAGTAAGTGTAAGGCTGAAGAGTGGTTGGCTGGATTAAACCAACACTTAATACTCCTCAGCCGAAGTAATTATGTCGGCTAAGGAGTGGTTGGCTGGTAAGTATAGTTTAACCAACCAAAATGCAAGCATACACACAATAACTGGAATAAGAGAAGTAAAATTTCATTCGAAAAAGAAGTCATTACAAGGGGGCTTAGTTCGGTTACAAAGAAAAGAGTACAAATTTAAGAAAAAAGTTCATCTATCTCGGCATCAAAGGAAGCATCAGTGTCAGCTGGAAGACCAGGTTCTGGCGGCAGGACTCCTTCAGTCACAACAGTGGTATCGACCGGAGCCACAGTTTCATTTGGCTGTTCAATAGTCAGATCTTCCACTCTGGACTCGGGCCGATCTATCTGATCCACATTCACAACCGAAGTATCCCCAGGGGCAGAGTCTTCATCAGAATCTTCATCATCTGAGCCCTCAAGGAACTGCTGTTGCATGGCCGTGGCATATTCCATCAAGGAGTTAGGTATGAAATAGGCTGGAGGGTTGAAAACCTCGGTCTGAGGATCATGACCGAGCTTCTCAACGGCTCCCCTCCAGCCGCACTTAAAGAAAAGATCCTTGGCAGCATTACATTGTTGGGCGTAAGCGTCCTCTGCTCTCTTGAAGCCCTGCTGGTCAGCCTGTTTTACCTTCTCCTTTATTTCGGCATCCTTCTTTCTCTCAAGTTTTAGCAACTCGCGCAAGTACTTGTCCTTCAGCACAATGGCAGTCTTTTGCTTCTCGGCCTCGGCCGAACTAACCATTCCGGTCAAACGACCGACCTCACCTCGGAGTTCGGCCATTTCCTTTCTGGCCAACTCTAGTTCGGCCGATTTCGCTTCTGCCTCGGCCGCCGCTTGCCTTGTCACTTTCCTCAGCTCCAGTACTCTCCTGTGGGTGATTTGGTTCTTTTGAATGGCCTGACAAAGCAAACAACTTCCCTTTAACCGAAGAAAGAGTTAAAAAGAAAAAGAAACATAAACAGAAAAGCAACCGAAGTCACTAACCAGAATCATGGACTTAGTAGCAGACCGGATGGACTTCAGCTCGGTGGTTAACTGTTTTTGGTGATGTTCCATGTCTTTGGGCAGACACACGCTCTTGGCCAGGTTGATGGCCAACAGGTGGTCTTTCTCAGCAACGACCGAGTCTGTGTCTAGAATGTCTCGGTCGTTGAAGGTTAATTTCGGTGCCCAGCAGCCGATGGTTCGGTCGGAAGACTCCGGTTGGGGGCTCGGTGGTAAGCTCGGCCGAATAGGAGTTTCTTCATCAATCAAAACCCGTTCGGGTTCGGAAGTTCGGGCACGTTTGGTTCGGCGGGAAGAGGATGGCTGTTGGGAAGGAAGGGCGACAACAGCAGGCTGCGGTTGGCTGGAAGGCGCCACTTCGGGCCTAGCTGTTTCGGTGAGAAGGGCCCTGACTCTACTCCTTTTCGCCATCTCTTCTTCTGCGGATAAAGGGACAAGTCTTATCTCGGGCAAAGTTGGGTCCGGTTCCGGTGCCTCTTCAAGAAGGAAGTCAGTCACCTTTGCTTTTCGTCGACCGCTGTAACGGTAGGTCGGTTCGAAATTTAGAAGCTTGGCCCAATCCCTTTCTTTAACCCGAAAAGCGGCTCGCAAGACTCCGAGGTTAGGATAGCTATACAGGGAATGGAGATGGGCAAAATCTGCAAAAAAGAGGGAAGTATTAGTTCGGCTAACAGACTAAACAACCGAGATAACTTACAAAGCAGAAGACCGAAGTAGAATTACCAGGCTCTCCCATTTTCCAATTTATAGGTCGGCCAGGAATTTGAGCTTGAAAATCCTCAAAGTTCCCAGAGACCCAAAAGAAATCGTCATCGTTAAGATCTTTGTCCGGAGTGTGCTTGATTATCTTCTCTCGGCGGCGGCGAATTCTAAGGTAGTAGACCCACCCAGCATTCTTTGAGCCGATAGAGTATTGGTGAAAGATCTCGGCTAGACCAAGATTCAGTCCGGTTTGGTGGTTTAATGCGGCTATCCCCATGATAATACGGTACGTATTGGTGGATAGTTGGGTGGGACATAACCTAGTCTGTCTAAGAAATTCGCAGATTAGCGGTTGGACAGGAAACCGTAGTCCGGTCTCTATTATGGATTGAAGGGTAAAAGGCACAAAGCCTTCATTGTTCCAGGGGGTAGCATCTTTGTTGGCCAGCGCCAGATGGACATCATCAGGAATCTGGTAATCTTGCCTAAATTCGGCCAGGCCACCAGGGGTTTCGACTAAATATCTATACTTACCCATTTATTGTATAATTTATGAATAAATTATTTCGGTACCAAAACTAGGCTCAGTAGCTCGGTTGAGCACACGCGGGAGTGCCTGGGCAACCTAAGTCTGCAAAGTAGAAAACAAAGGGGTTAAGCACAGATCGTTGGACCGCGCTACAAATTATAAGCAAGATATACAAATCCTACTTCGGCTTAGTGGGCTGGTTCTACCTCGGCTCTTCAGAATGTTTGTTAGCTCGGTTTGGAGCAGTTTAGACCGGTTTAACGTCTAGGGGCAGCTTTCTGAGTTCGGTCTAAAAAACTAAGAAAGCTGGTTTAGTCCCAAGGCCTAAATCGGTTGCGATGTGAGGAAAGTTACTCCGGCTGAGCCCCTAGGGGCGGCTTTCTGAGTTCGGTTTCAGAACTAAGAAAGCCGGCTTGGCCCCAAGGTCTTAGCTCGGTTGGAGACCGAAGTACCTAGTTCGGTATATGCAAACTTGTTCGGTAATCTTATCTTGGCTAGAGTGGTTCAGAGGAAACTACTGACATTCCTACAAGTTCTAGTTCGGTTATTAACTACAGAAGTCTACGTATTAGGGGCAAACAGAATCCTAAGTTCGGTCGCAATGTGATTTTGGATCTGAGGCTTGTTTTTCTACATAACAGTTCATACACATACAAGTTCTATTCATTTTTTCGTGAAAGTACAGAAGCAAAAACAAGGAATACACGAGCATGCTTCACCCAGATAGAAAAAACAGAAATGAAGAAAGCAAAAAACAACAACAAGTTTTCTCAGAACTTACCAGTTTGGAGAAGAAGAAGTTGAAGATGAGGCAGTGGCAGCAACGGAAGCACGAACACAGTAAGCTTAAAGCTCAAGAACTCGAGCAGCCAAAAAAAAGCAGAGGGAGAGTATGAAGGGTGGTAAAAGTGAAGATACCCTAGCCTTAGGGTTCACTTTTGTTAGAGAGCCCAAAATTTGGGCGGGAACCGTCTCGAGATCTCAAAACACGAAGACGGCGTGACAGCCGTCCTTAGCCCATCAGAGCCTGCCACGTGTCACTGGAATGGGAAGCGTTACAGACACTATGACTGAAGAGACGTTTTGACCGGACATAGTGATACCCGAGGTAAACTTAGTTCGGCTGGAAAGGCTAAAAGGGTTTTTTAGCTCGGCTGAAAAAGCGTAACAAACTCTAGCTCGGCCAGAAGGCTGGTAATCCCAATCATGTTGCACAGATGGAATTAAGGGGCAATTGAGAGGGTAATTTTTGGAAAAATTGGGCCGAGCTTCGAGTTGGGTTTTGAGGCCCAAAGCGCAGAGGACCAGGTAAAAAGGTCGTACTGAATACTCCGGCCTAGAGGGCAAGGTTACTCCGGCCTTGGGGAGACAAAGTTACTTCGGCCCAAGGAGGTGAGTTTATTCCGGCTCAAGAAGAGATAGTTGCTTCGGCCCAAGGAAGAGTAATTCTACTCCGGTCCAGAGACAACTCGGAGTAGGGTCTTGGAGTTAGTCCGGTCATGACATACTCTGGCTAGGTCAGTCAGAACTTGCTACTTGGAAGTTTGATCTAAACGCACCAAGGTTGAACAAGGGCAGCCGAAGTAATGAGTTAGAGGAGAAGACCGAGCTAAGGATAGTTCGGCCTTCTATGTGGCTCAGCATAGCCAGTGTTATTTCGGTCATGTTGTAGTTCGGCCATGAAGAAAACCATCCCACTTGGTTTAAGCAGTGGGGAGGGTGTAAAAGGATAAGCATTATCCTTAGGAGAATGAATCCTAGGAGGACTCTGCATGGAGAAGTACAAGTCCTATTAGGATTGTGCCATATGAAACTTATAAAAGCTCACAAGCATCACCTTGGAGGAGGTAATTGAACACAATCTTTCTGAGAACTTAGAGCTTTGTCTATTTGTCAAGTTTTCTGACTTAGGCATCGGAGAGGTTTCCGGCACACACCCGCCGGCTAGCTCACGTTTGTGTTTTCAGGTGACAAAGCGACGTCGTACAGAGGAGCGTGGACTTGGTCAACAGGATTATACGAGGAGAATTATTTCCTCCCCGTACAGTTGTCAAATACCACAGGGCTCTCTCTCTCTTTCTCTCGATAAAGGAAGTCTAAAACGTTAATGAATTACAAATTTAGAATGCAATTATTTGGTAAAGATTAATTTCTTATTTGTTTCCTTTTCAATCTATTTGGTAAAGATTATATTTCCAAGAACATGACAGACATAATTAATGAAACATGTTCCGTAAGTTAATTGTACAAATGCACACGCATGAATAATTATTTTGCTTTTTTTGTTTAAGCAAACATAATTTTTTTTTTCCTTGCATGCATTATACCGGTTTAAAGCTAATAAAATAATGAAAAAATAAAAGTAATTTAAATATGTCAACTGAACTTTTATTTATTCTGGTAGTTGTTCATAAAATATCATAAAATGTGTAATGATAGGTATTATCTAGATTTACATGCAAAATCAAGCTCAAGACAGCTTTTTCAGTTCCTTCTTTTAAATCGTAAGTTATTTTTCTACTATACGATTAAAATTAATGAAGTTAGATTTTAAAATAGATGGATGAAAGAGATATGGGACATAAAATTTGTGTGTATTTTTTCCTTTGTCTTAACGGGTGATGGTTTGGTACTTGAACTGGTAGAAGGGGTAAAATTGATCTAATTTGATTCAAATGAATGTTTTGAATCAAATTAAATTTTAATATATTTGTTTTAATATATTTGTATGTAAATTTAAAAAAACGAGAGTATAGAAGTTGCCACCAATATGTTTTTACTTTGAAATTGACAAAGTCCATGTAACTCAGTTAATACTAATTGTTGTAAGTTTGTTTATTATTATTAACTATATATTATGTATATTGTTATATATATATATATATAATTTAAAATTATAGAATCAAACTAACATATGAGAATGCCAAATATTCGAAAGTTTCTCTATTCAATCTTTTTCTTTTTTTTCTTGTTGCTGAATGTCTCATTGGTCCATATTTTTTTTTAATTTTCGAGGCCTCTAGGTTATAGATAGAGCTCGAAATTTAATTATGATTCTATTTTCTTTCGAATCATAAAAATCAATTCTATTCATGATTTATATTGAAATCTGACCTGATCCATTAACACCGTTACAAGAGAGGAAGAGGACAAAAGATCACAACTCACTTGGCATTGTTGGCACTTTGTGTTAATGAAAAACAGTGTGAAGATCTTGTATTTAAAGGCCATTGATGGCACCTGCTCACACACCCGTGTAACCTTCAATAGCAGGGTTTTCCAACAAAGTTCAGGGGCAATTATGTCATTTCAAAAAACATGTATTTATAAAACCATATCACAAAGATAAATAATCAGGGCATTGGGCCTACTAGTTGTATAGCACCGTTTGTAATGTGAAGTCTCAGATTTAACTTATACAGAGATGAGTTTTAGGGGTGTAACTCGGGCGGGTTCGGTCGGGTTGGGAGGTTGTCCAAGCCCAACCCAAGTTGTGCTGAGACCTGCCCAAGCCCGAATTGTAACCCGAGGTTGTGTGCCCAAGCCAGACACGAGTTAAACCCGAATTGTCTGAGTTGGCCGAATTGCTCGAATTGTAAATGAATTTTTAGTTTTTTTTTTTTTTTTTTTTTTTTTGCAGCTATATTATTAAATTATTAAATTTGACTCTATTTACAATTTTTTTTATTTATAGAAAATCATTAATACCATCAAAATAAATAATTTATATAATGTAAGAGAGATGTCACTATAATAGTCCTTGCAATTTATGAGTGAAAAAAAAAAAGAAAAAAAAGTAAGATTTTATGTTGTTTGTATATATAATATATATTCAATATGATTTAATGATACAAATTACTTTAATATCATGTAATGGCTAATAATTTATATATATATTTAATATTTTTATATATCTATAAATATAAAATTCAGGCTTCGGGTTGCTCGGGTTGTTTGACGTCTTTGTCCAAGCCCGCCCAAATTTAATTTGGGCTTCTAAATTTTTGCCCAAGCCCGTACCAAATTTGAAAATATTTTGTCCAAGTCCTAAAAAAATTCGGGCTGAGCTTAGGTTGCTCGAGTTGAGCCCGCCCAAGTTGCACCCCTAATGAGTTTGATACTCTTTGTAATGGTTTCTTTTTCCTCCATTATGGATTGTTGGGCTTAGCTTTGTGGGCTTGGTGAATTGGTTATTAAATTTTGTTAACTTTCTAACTATTATGAATCAGTGGTCGATGATATAAATATTTTTTATAATATAATTATTCTCTTACCTATTGACAAAAATAAAAAAATCACACAGATAAATTGAATAATAAATATAGAGACCTCGCCAAAATTTAGAGAAAATACAAATAGTCTTATAAGATTAACATAATTACGTTAACTTTATTTAGTAAAATTAAATGAATCAAAACTAGTACAAATAATGTGGAAATAGAAGAATAAATAAAGAAGGTGAGAGGGATAAATATGATCTGGATTGGGCCATGGTAATACCGGACAAATTGTGGGCCGAACATATTTGGGCCGTGGTATCCTGGGTCCACCCAGAAGTGATTTTTGCCCGGTTATGGCAAGGGCGTGTGGAACCGAGCTACTTGACCTTGTCGGCACGAAGGCCGGTCAAGTAAGGGTTCTACGGTTTATGCGTTGCGCAGTTGGAAAGCGCGCATCCATAGCTCGGTATTAAGGCTCATGCCTGAAGCTCGGCAGGAAGGCCTTTGGTTGACCGGTATGACCAATCTCAAGCTTGGCTTCGCCGGAATGCAGTCGAGCGCGGCTGGAAAGGAGCTCGGCTAATGGAGCACTTGGGCATGAAGCGCAGCATGACCGTTTACAGCGGAGATGCTGCAGCTCGGCTGCCGTGCTCCCAGTAGAGTGGGCTGGCAGTTGGGTTAGGTGATGTTCAGCAAAATTTGTGCTGACAGATGGAATAGCAGCACCACGTGTCGAGAGGTCACTGGGAGTAGATTTGGGGCGCAGAAGGTATATAAGCATGTCTGCGCCTCCCATGCTAGAGATGACACAATTTGGTGAGAAAAACACTGAACACAACTCAGTCCTCTCTCTCTCTCTCTATCCCTGTGTGTGTGTCTAACTTGATCGTTGGAGGGGTTTTCCGGCCACACACCGCCGGGTAGCTCACCGCCGTTGTGCTCGCAGGTCGATCGAACAGGCAGAAGCTTGGAAGAAAGGAGTGCGGGCTTGCCTGAATATTTGCTCCCCGCATAATTGGCGCCGTCAGTAGAAAATTTTGCAAGACAAAACCTTGTCTTCGAGGCTCATCTGATTGCCATCTATGGCGAACAACGACGAGATTCCGTTGTCTGCCATCGACGGAGTTACCCCGGAGTCAGGCAGACGGAGAGAAGGACATCCCATCATCATTCCACCGATGGCGGACTTGGAGACTTCTCCGGGAGGACATTCAAAAGATGCGCGGGATAAGCATGGCAGAAGCTTTGGTCATTTACGGAGTCCAGACGGTCATCGGCGGCGGAGAGAATCGCACGCCAGACGACTGGAACACAAGCTACGGGACCAAGACGCCGTCATCCGGCGAATGGCAGCGGAGACGGAGGATCTTAAGCGGCATGTCAAAGGAAAAGGTGTAGCTGGAGTGGGTGACCACAGTGAGCGCACCTAACCAGGCCGTTCAAGTAGTCAGAGCCAGCGGCGTACTCCGTTCATATCGATCACCAGAAGTTACAAGGTTGGGGATTCCGACGCGCACGAAGAGAAGTCCAGCGCTCAAGACAATACCTACCGACCCTCACGTCCGGCGACGACGTCGAGGTATTCATATTCTGCTCATTCAGAGGATTTGCAGGCAGTCTTGAAGGAACGGGCTTGCTGGCGGGAGGCTCAGAGGGTGCCGGCATTCCAACGGCTATCCTATGGGGGTCACGCCAGTGAAGAGGTCGGAATGCCTCCACCCCGCCTAGTTGCACCTCTCCTTTTAGACACAGACTTGGCTAGGTTGAGCGCCACTCCTTTCTCCCTGGAGATAGAAATAACACCGCTTCCGACAGGGTTCCACCAGCCAAAGTTCACGCTCTATGACGGTAAAACCGATCCTTATATGCATGTAAGCCACTTCCGACAGGTCATGGCCGGACACAGGCGAAATGATGCTCTTATGTGCCTAATCTTCCCGTCAAGCTTGGGCGAGCGGGGCTTAAAATGGTTTGAGAGGTTGCCGAAGGGGAGCATAGAAAGGTGGCATTAGTTGGCCGAAGCCTTTGTGACGCGCTTCAAAACAAACACCAAAACACCGAAGGAAGCTGACCACCTACTGAGTGTCAAGATGGAACCGAGCGACACATTGAAGGCATACAACTCCAGATATTGGGAGACCTTCAACGAGATTTTGGATTGCCCGGTCAACCTTGCAATCACACAATACAAGCGTGGTCTCTCGGTCGGACATAGACTGCGGGACTCGCTTACCATGCACCAGCCGACATCCATGGGCCAGCTAATGCAGCGCATCAATGAGCACATCTGTGTGGAGGATGATGCGTCGGCATCTACCACGAAAACAACTCCAGCAGTAGCGGACAAGAGGTCAGCTGGCAAAGTGCACACGGTTGGGCAGGAGTCCAGTCGATCAAGTGACCGCACTGAGGAATCGGACCGTGGCTCAAATCGCAAAAATCGGGGTAGGGGACGTCGGAATGACCGGGATGACTACCCCCGGGATGACGTAGCCGATGCAAACAGAAGGTTGAAAGCAAGGACAAGCATCACCACGGTCTTCAAGATTCCAATCTATCGCATACTTAGTGAAATCCGTGAGGAGAAATATGTCTGGTTTCCTGCTAAGTTAGGCGACGGACAGAAGGGCTTCAATCCGAGGTACCGTTGCACGTTTCACCGGGAGCAAGGCCACCAGACAGAGGATTGTTTGCCTTTGAGGCAACACTTGGAAGAGCTAGTCCCAGCCAAACACTTGAACCTTTACATTGATGGGGGCGTGAAGGCAAACCAAGCTTCGGTTGATTCGCGGGGACCGGATGACTGAGATCCACCTCCACAAGGGGTTGTTAATGTCATCCACGGCATAGTGGAGCCGGCGCGTGTATGCGAGCTCCGCGGTATGATCAAGAAGGCAGAACACATGAGGGAAGTTTTTTCGGTTCAGCCTGCGATTAAGAGGGGGAAGACCAAAGAAAAAGATGTGATCAGTTTCTCCTCAAGAGACCTAGAGCGCATTCAGACGCCGCACAACGATGCCCTAGTGGTTACACTCCGCGTCAAAGAATTTGATGTCAAACAGATCTTGATCGATCAGGGAAGCTCGATCGAGATCATGTACTACGACGCTTTCAAACAGCTCAAGCTCCAGGATACAGATTTGGCCCCGGAAACTTCGCCACTAGTTGGTTTCAACTCACAGCCGAAGTGGCCTTTGGGAAAGATTATCCTGCCGGTCAAAGCGGGGTCTGTGGTAAAGCAGATGGAGTTCTGGGTGTTGCAGGTGCCATCCACTTATAATTTGATCCTTGGAAGGGGATGGCTTCACGCTATGCAAGCCGTAGCGTCGACCTATCATCAGGTAATGAGACTTCCCTCGGTTATGGGGGCAATTGAGGAGATTTGGGTCAATCAAGTCATGTCGAAGCAATGCTTCGTGGCGGTCAATAGGAGCCGAGCTGCCAAAGGCTTTGTTCAAATGATTGAGGGACCGGAAGACCGGGAAATCCTTGACGATGTGGGCACCAAGGCCGAGGACAAAGCTGTCGAGGAATTGGTGGAAGTGCGCATTGATACAGAGCATCCAGACAAGTTCTTCTTGCTCGACTCAAGCTTTACAGCCCAAGAAAGGACCGACATGGTTGAGTTTTTGATGGCCAACGTCGAAGTCTTCGCATGGTCACCTTACGACATGCCCGGTCTCGATCCGAGTTTTATATGCCATCATCTCAATGTTTTCCCCGGAGGAAGTGAAGAACTTGCTTGAGGCGCGAGCAATTCAAGAAGTGCACTACCCTCGGTGGATTTCAAACACGGTCGTGGTGCCCAAGAAGAATGGGAAGTGGCGAGTTTGCATTGACTACAAGACCATCAACCGAGCTTGTCCGAAAGACAGCTTCCCTCTGCCTAGAATAGACCAGCTTGTGGACTTGACGGCTGGACATAACAGGCTCAGTTTCTTGGACGCCTACCGCGGCTACCATCAGATTGCCATGCATGGGTCCAACCGAGAGATCACCTCGTTTACAACACCAAGGGGATTCTTCTGCTACCGAGTCATGCCTTTTGGTTTGAAGAACGCCGGGACAACTTTTCAAAGGATGGTGACCAAGATGTTCGCTCCTCTGCTAGGCCGGACAATGAAGGCTTATATTGATGATATGGTGGTTAAGAGCCGGCATCAAGAAGACCATTTGTCCGATTTGGCCGAGATGTTCGCCATTCTCAAAAAGCACAAGCTACGCTTGAATGCGTCTAAGTGTGCCTTCGGCGTGGGATCTAGAAAATTTTTGGGTTTCCTAGTCACGAACCGAGGTATCGAAGCAGACCCTACACAAATCCGAGCCGTGCAAGAGTTAAAACAGCCTAGCTCGGCTAAGGATGTGCAGCATCTGGCCGGAATGGCCCGCCATGCTTAACCGATTTATAAGCCGGTCATCAGATTGCTGCCGCCCTTTCTTTCAAGCCTTGAAATCAAAGTTCTCATGGGATGAAGAGTGTGACCGGGCTTTGGCCGACCTCAAGGAGTATTTGTCTTCAGCGCTGTTGTTGGTCACACCGGAGCCCGGAGAAGAACTCTACCTTTATCTAGCCGTATCGCAGCACGCAGTTAGCGCGGTGCTTGTTCGGTCGGAAGGAATCAAACATCTACCCATCTTCTACGTCAGCAAAACCTTGCTACCGGCAGAGTCGAGGTACTTGCCGCTGGAAAAACTTGTGTTAGTTTTGATGATGGCTTCAAGGAAGTTGGCACACTATTTCCATGCCCATACCATCATCGTCTTGACCGAGTTCTCTCTCAAAGCTTTGTTCGAACGGGCAGACTTCTCCGGTCGGATTCTTAAGTGGGCGGTCGAATTGGGACAGTTCGATGTGAAGTTCCAGCCACGCACTGCCATAAAAGCCCAGACTTTGGCCGACTTCGTTGCTGAATTCTCACCTGGAACTCATCCGGTATGCCCGGTCGATATTGCTGTGGCAGATGAAGAGGAGAATGCAAGCTTGACCGAAATACCACAGCTCGGCGGCATTGGCGACGTGGAACTTGCGCGCCCTGCTGAAGCACCTTCAGTTAATACGATACTATAGCCCGGTGATGCGATAACGGAGTTGGGTATCACTGACCAACCCGCTTTGTCCGACAGCACATCACCGAGGAGGGAAGAAATGGAACCGCTCAGCACAGAGCCTGCGGCCGGCATAATACCGCAACCTGGCGATTCGCCTACAGACTCAGGCATTATGGAACAACTTGCTGAGTCCGGCGCCGAATCACCAAGGGGGGCTGAAGTGGAACCGCTCAGCACGGGACCGGAAGCCGAACAGCAGAGCAACCGTGATCCCTTCAACCTTCAGGCTTCTCAGGACCCCTCAGAGTGTTGGAAGCTCTTTGTCGGCGAAATGTGAAAACTTTTTGTTGATGGAGCCTCGAACCGTCACGGTGCCGGGCTGGGTATAGTTCTGATTTCGCCAGACAGACTGACTATTGAACATTCTATCACCCTTGGCTTCTCCGCATCCAACAATACGGCCGAGTACGAGGCGCTATTGGCCGGTCTCAAGAGCATGCTTCAGATGCAAGCATCCGAGCTAATGGTTTACAGTGATTCCCAGCTTGTGGTTAACCAAGTTTCTGGGGTTTACGAGGCAAAGGATGACAGAATGATGAAGTACCAAGCTCTGGTCAGAGACCACATCAAGCGATTTCAGGCGATCAGGGTCCAATAGATTGGCCGAGAAGAAAACGGCCGAGCAGATGAGTTGGCCGGCCTTGCTTCTATGGTCGACAGCACATCTCCCAACCCTCTTTTGATTGAATTCCTTTCGAGGCCCAACATTGAGGAAATCGGGCAGACCGAAGTACTCTGCATCGAGCTAGGTCCTTCTTGGATGGACCCTATCATCCTCTTTCTCAGAGAACGGACCCTTCCAGCCGACAAGAAGGAAGCACGTAAAGTGCGGGTGAAGTCTGAGCGGTTTTGGCTCTCTCCATCAAGCCTTTTATACAAGAAGTCTTTCACCGGTCCCTACCTGAAGTGTGTGCATCCGAGCAGCGTTGAAGCCTTCCTTTATGAAATTCACGAAGGCATCTGTGGTAGTCATATAAGGGGCAGGTCCTTGGCTTACCGAGCTATTTCGCAAGGCTACTGGTGGCCGTGCATGCAACCTGACGCCCAAAAATATGTTCGCAAGTGTGAGAAATGCCAGAAGTTTGCCCACCAGATCCACCAGCCGGCCAGGGAACTTCTTCCCCTCACCAGCCCTTGGCCCTTTGCGATGTGGGGGCTAGATATAGTGAGGCCGCTCCCAACAGCACCAGGCAACCGGAAGTTCTTCATCGCAGCCACAGACTACTTCACCAAATGGATTGAAGCAGAGCCTTTGGCAACAATCAAGGAAAAAGGCGTGAAGCGGTTTTTCTGGCAGAACGTGGTCACGCGGTTTGGCGTCCCCAAAATTCTGATCTCTGATAACAGCACCCAGTTTGACGGTCGCCTATTCAGAGGGTTTTGTGAAGATTTAAAGATTGAATTCTACAACTCTACTTCGGCATACCCACAGTCCAATGGCCAAGCCGAGAGGTCGAACAAGATCATACTTGATCGGTTGAAGAAGCGGTTGGAAAAGGCCAAAGAAAAGTGGGCTGAGGAACTCCCCAGCATCCTTTGGGCATACCGAACAACCCCGCGACGGTCTACCGGGGAAATTTCATTTGCATTGGCTTATGGCATGGAGGCAGTCATACCTTTGGAAGTCGGCATGCCCACCCTCATATGTGAAAGTTTTGAACCCGAGCTGAACGCCGAAGCCATTGCCCTTGAACTAGATCTAGTGGAAGAGCGTCAGGAAAAGGCTCTCATCCATGTCGCTGCCTACCAACAAGAGCTCTCAAGGAAATACAACAAAACAGTGCATCCCAGACCATTCAAAGTAGGTGATTGGGTCTTGAGGAAAGTTATGGGCAATACCTTGGTGCCAGGTGAAGGCAAACTAGGGCAAATTAGGAAGGACCCTACAAGATAACCGGTCTGGCGGGCAAGGAGGCATATCACTTGGAGGACTTGGATAGTAAAGGCATACCCCGGCCATGGAATGCAGCCAATCTCAAGCTGTATTATTTCTAGCTTTAGCTTTTATTTTGTGCAAAGGAATTTTTTGCCTTACACTTCATGTAATATTCATTTTTGTCAATATATAGAAGCGACTCATCTTTGCCCCAGCATTTTTAATGTTGCTTTGAGTTTTGAGATTCTCAACCGAGATGATTTACTGTGGTTGAAAGAGTTGATGTTTTGCTCAACTTGAGATTTTCAACCGAGATGATTCACTCCGGTTGAAAGAGTTGATGTTTTGCTTAACTTGGGTATTCTCAACCGAGATGATTCACTCTGGTTGAAAGAGTTGATGTTTTGCTCAACTTGAGATTTTCAACCGAGATGATTCACTCCAGTTGAAAGAGTTGATGTTTTGCTCAACTTGGATATTCTCAACCGAGATGATTCACTCTGGTTGAAAGAGTTGATGTTTTGCTCAACTTGGGTATTCTCAACCGAGATGATTCACTACGGTTGAAAGAGTTGGTGTTTTGCTCAACTTGGGTATTTTCAACCGAGATGATTTACTCCGGTTGAAAGAGTTAATGTTTTGCTCAACCTAGGTATTCTCAACTGAGATGATTTACCTCGGTTGAAAGAGTTGACGTGCTCAGTTGTATCTACTACCGAGATGCCTTTGCCGGTTAGTTAAGTTAAGTAAGATGGTTAATGTTGCCAAAGTATTTTGTCCGGTTGAGGTTACTCAGCTGACCGTGCCAACACTTCAAGAAAATTGAGCTTTTTCATTGATGAGAAAAATATGTACAAGAGGCGGGGCAGGCAGCCCGGTTACATGTGCAGAGCAAAAATAAAGAAAAACTAAGAAAACTACACTAGGGGGGAAAGGTTAGTGAATTCGTCGCCAGCTTCTTCCAGGTTGATCGGTGGGCTTTGATCTCGGACATCGGTCGCAGTTTGGCTGGGCTGCTCCTACTCTTGGCGGTCCTCTCCCTCAGCATCTGCCTCGGCTGCTCCTTCAAGTCCTTCCTCGGCCTCAGCCTCCAACGCGTTGAAGACATCGTTGGCATATGGCACGAGATAGGTCGGTAGGAAAATAGTTGGCGGAGAGGCAAACACGTCGGTATCAGGACCTTGACCGAGCTGTTCGCAGGCAGACTTCCAACCCGCTTTGAAATAGATATCTTGGATGGCGAAGACCTGCTTCTTATAGCTGTCCCCGACCTCCTTAAAGCCGGCGTTGTTGGCGTCTTCGCACTCCTTCTCCCTTGACTCTTTGAGCGCGTTTAGCTCGGCCTAGAGCTCATCCCGCTTTTTCTCGGCGTCGCCAAGTTGGCCGAGCAACTTGGTGTTGTCAGCGTTGGCAATCTGCAGTGAGGACTTTGCTCAGCCACGCTCAGTCTGAAGGCTTTGGACTTGGCTGGCAGTGTCGTTTGCCTTTTGTCGCAGTCGATGGATGCGCTCCATGACCAAGTGTTGCTTCTGAATAGCCTGCAAAAAGAAAATTTGATTAGAGTGGAAACCGTGCAAACACTTGTGAAAATTTGAGTAGAAGTTTGATACTCTTACCCTGGTCATGGACTTCACGGCCGACTTCACCAGCCGGGTGTCTGGGACATGGTCGCTTCCGACCACGTCGCTCGGTAGGAGAAGGGCCTTGGAGAGGTCAAAGGCGAGGAGATGTTCTTTGTCGCCCTTCATGGAGGTCGTTGCTGGGATCTCCTTACCCCGGTGCTTGAGCTGCGGTCGCCATGTCGGTGTTGGGTCTATGGTGACGGTGGGTTGCTCGCTTGTTAACTCTTCAACCAACTCGGTAGAGGGATCTGCGCGAGGCCTTTTCCCAGCTCGGCGGGCTTCTTGGCTGGCTGGGGATGGCAATGCCACCACGGCACCACTTGATTGACCAGTAGCATGAGCGCGGGTGATGACGCTCGGTATCTCGACAGATGTTGCAATGAGGAGGTTTTTGATACGGCTTCGTTTTGTCATCTCTTCTTCCTCGGTTAACCGGATTAGGGGCACGTCCGGTAGTGTTGGGTCTGGAGGAGGTGACGGAGCACGGAGAAAGTCTGTGACTTTACTCCGGCGTGGAGCAGAGTACCCGTAGGTTGGGGTGTAGCCGAGCAGCTCGTTGCAATCCCGGTGGCTATAACGGAGCACGGCCCTGATGGCTTCTTCGTTGGGATAGTGGTAGTTGGCTTGTAAGGCTTGGATTGCTGCAAAGGAAAGAAAAGTGTTAAAACACAGAATATGGAACAAAGGCAATTGACCGAGCAAGTCGGCACGACTTACATGTGGATCCGAAATACTTGCTAATGAACCAGCCCGGTATATCGGCCGTCTCATTGTTGCCAGACACCCAGAAAAAGTCGTCATCGTGTAAGTCCTTGTCTGGGGTGTCGGTCACTATTTTTTCTTTGCCCGGTCGAATTTTTAAGTAATAGGCGAGGCCGTCGCCTGTATGCCCAAGTGTGTACTGTCGCAGTATCTCGGCTAAACCTAAGTTGGTCCCTAGCCGGTTATTTAGCTTGTGAATGCCGTTGATTATTTGGTAGGTGTTGGTTGATACTTGTGTGGGTGTTAGCCCGATGCGGCGCACGAATTCGGTCAGCAGAGGGTTGACCGGGAAGTGAAGGCCTCCCTCAACGATGGAAAGAACGGTGAAGGGGCACTAGTCTAATCTGCCCCAAGGGGTTGTCTCGATCTCGGCGAGCTCTAGGTGAACATCTGTCGGGATACCGTAGTCTTCCCGGAATACGGCCAAGGAAGCCGGGATGTCAACGAGGAAGAAAAAGCGCCCCATGTGTAGCCGGCTGGTTTAGCTCGGCTGAGGTGGTTTGGCAAAGACTGGTGTCTGGATAGCTGCTCGGTCTTTGAGAGCCTCTATTTGGTCAGTGGTCCCCTTGGACTCTGCAAGAAAAGGATGGCAATTGTAAGTGTGAACGCAGTCGCGCAAAATGAGCTTGGCCTTAGCTCGGTCGTAGAGGATGCCAACCACCTTGGTCGATAGGATGAGTCAAGGAGCTTGGTCGCTTAAGCGGACCAGATTTTAGCCCAGTTTAGCGACCGAGTTCTCTGCCTACTCGATTTCTCCTAAGGTTTTGACAGACTGGTTATTTGCTGGGTCTGAATGATTTTTTGGATCAAAAAAAGACCTAGAACCCGATCCGCCCCAGATCTTCAGTGTTCATCAGGGAAAATGAAGAACAACAAGAACAGCGACGCGAATAAGGGCCAGGTGAGGATTTGGGGTAGGATACGTCCTAAAATCTACAGATTTATGCCCTAATATGTGCAATACCAAGTGAAATAGTAAAAATGGAGGCTTGAAGGACTTACCAGTTGAAGACAGTGGCTCCTCCTTCAAACACAAGCTCAGAAACGGCAATGGAAGAATGGCACGAGCTCTGGGTCGTCGAAGAGAATGGAGAGGCAAGAAGAGTAGGATGAAGGAAGCTGGGCATGCTTTTAAGGTGGAAAAACTGCCAAAAATTTGAATGCTGACGGACGCGTTGGTTGGCCGCTTAAGGACCAATCGGCGCATGATGCGTGCCCCCATTAATGGCGGCGACAGAGTTGAGGGGACAAGAAGGTCAGGTGAGGCGTCGACCGAGCAAGTCAAGAGACAGGAAGGTCAGGCGAGGCGTCGACCGAGCAAGGTAAGGGACCGAGTGCGGAAATTAGCCCGGTTTGCCTCTTGCAAATTGTGAACCGATGAAGAGTTCATCCCGGTCGGAACAGGTAATCCCGGTCACGCTAGCGCGGACGGAATTAAGGGGCAATTGAAAGGGAGAAATATGATCTGGATTAGGCCATGGTAATACCGGACAAATTGTGGGCCGAACATATTTGGGCCATGGTATCCTGGGTCCACCCAGAAGTGATTTTTGCCCGAGTATGGCAAGGGCATGTGGAATTGAGCTACTTGACCTTGTCGGCACGAAGGCCGATCAAGTAAGGGTTCCACGGTTTATGCGTTGCGCGGTTGGAAAGCGCGCATCTATAGCTCGGCATTGAGGTTCATGCCTGAAGCTCGGCAGGAAAGCCTTTGGTTGACTGGTATGACCAATCTCAAGCTTGGTTTCGCCGGAATGCAATCGAGCGCGGCTGGAAAGGAGCTCGGTTAATGGAGCACTTGGGCATGAAGCGCAGCATGACCGTTTACAGCCGAGATGCTGCAGCTCGGCTGCCGTGCTCCCAGTAGAGTGGCTGGCAGTTGGGTTAGGTGATGCTCAGCAAGATTTGTGCTGACAGATGGGATAGCAGCACCACGTGTCGAGAGATCACTGGGAGTAGATTTGGGGCGCAGAAGGTATATAAGCATGTCTGCGCCCCCCATGCTAGAGATGACACAATTTGGTGAGAAAAACACTGAACACAACTCAGTCCTCTCTCTCTCTCTATCCCTGTGTATGTGTCTAACTTGATCGTCGGAGGGGTTTTCCAGCCACACACCGCCGGGTAGCTCACCGCCGTTGTGCTCGTAGGTCGATCGGACAGGCAGGAGCTTGGAAGAAAGGAGTGCGGACTTGCCTGAATATTTGCTCCCCGCACAGAAGGATATATATTTTAATATAAAACATATGACAATATTATTTTTTTGATTAATACGATTAATAAATTATTGATAAAAAAGACATCAAATATAATTTTAAACAAAATTTAATATAATTATACTAAAATTGTCTGGTTGATTTTATATATTTTTCAAACAAAAAGTTAATAAATATAAATTAATCTAATAACCATATTAAACACAAGGCGTGGACTTCATCACCGTATTGAACATTTTTCAAAACCCACTTGCAAACAAAACAAAACGATCATACTCGCGCTCTCAAACACTTACTCGCTACGTGGACGATGACAAGGAGCAAGTAAGCTGTTAATTGCACTTGAGGAGTTCACGAAAAATAAGTGGGGAAAGTAAACATATTTATGACATCATCCGCGGTAGGAGATTTTTGGAAAGGGCAGAATTGAAAATAAACAAATTAACAAAAGAAGAAGAAAATTGAATTCACATATTGCATGTAATAAAAGAGAGCTCAAAAACAGAGGAACATGACGCTTGGCTTGCTGGGGCAACCATCTTTCACCAATTGTTGCTCTTTCTCTTCACTTTACCAAGAAAAACAGAGAGAGTGAGAGAGAAAATCCATAACGCTCCCTTAAAAAAACCAAAACAAAACAAAAACAGTTTGTATCTATCTATCTACATGTCTATATAGAGAGAGAAAGGGGTGAGTTGTAGAGGGAGAGAGAGAGAGAGAGAGAGGGAGAGAGAGAGACGTGGGGGATGGGGGAGAAAAGGCTGTGTTCATGGTGGTGTTTACCATCATCTTCTTTAAAGCTTTTTGGGCTGATTGTTCCATTGATTTTGGTTTCTGGGTTTGTGGGTTTAGTGGGTCCGAAGAACTCCAATTGGGTATTTGATTCGAACAAGTTGTATCCATGGGCACGGAGTACTGTGATTCCATCATCATCATCATCATCATCATCATCATCTTCTTCTGCATGTTTGTAGGACTAAAATCAAACTCAACTAGAGATTCAGTTTCAGCAAAGAAGGAGCATTTAGATGCAGTATCATCATCAGATGAGTCCATTCTTTACCGCTCTTCTCCTCCACCACTTCCTATTGATCCCATTCACAAAACCCAACCACCTGTAAGACCCTATTGATCATCATCATCATCATATTTTGTTTATCAGTGCTTTTTTTATTATAAAAAATCAAGAATTCATTTTTGTGTTCATGTGCATATAACTGTTTGTCACAATATTTTAAAAAATATAAATATTTCATTCCTTTACATTCTTTTCTTATTTTGTAGCAGAAAAAACTTTTTAATCTTATTAGTGATTGTTCTGTGGTGTTTGAATTTTTTTAATGTATATATATATAATTTATATATTATATTATATATATCCATATGTATTTATGTATATGAAGAAAAATACGGATAATTAAATTCTGACTCTAAATATGGGCTGGGGTTTAGGGGGTTTACTTTGTGATGCTTGTGCAATTCTTGAAAGAAAAAAATTGGGGTAAAAACCATGGAGATTCAGTCAATTTATATAAAATTGTTTTCTAAATACTTAATTTTTAGTTCAAGAGTTAAAATAAAATAAAATAAAAGGCAAAGAATTTGGGTGAGGCAATGTAAGGATCAAGGAAGAAGCGAAAACGAGGGCGTTTGGATTGGAAGACTGTCATCACTAATTAGTATCACCAATTCACTCCTAATTACATAAAATGGATCATATGAAGGGGTAAGCCCACACTCCTCGCTCTATCTCTCTATTGTCTCTCCCATGTCATTAGGCTAGATTAGAATAGCCACTGACATGGTTGAAAAAAAAAAATTATAATTCAGCCTAATCTTTTAAAAAAAATTAAATTAGTGATAAACTTTATAAATATTAATAATTAAAATTATAAACTATTCCACCAATATGTAATTATTTTATAGAATAGCCACTGACATGTAATATTTCCATAAAAAAATTCTTCTAGAAACAAATTTAGTAAATATTATTATTTACTGTGAAGTGCTTTTTGTGTTCTTTTATTATTTATTATTTTATTTTTGGATTTTACGACAAAAAATGGCAGGTTGGATGAAGGTTGGGACGCTCTATTTGAATCCTCATTGTCTCACAATGACCTCTCTAAATTAATCTCTCTATTTGATTGATTGTGTGCTGAATAGGAGCTTTTGAAACCAGAATATATGAGATATTTAGACAGATGATTCCTTTGATTAGATTATACATGGGCTTTGCTCTGCTTTTGAAATCATCAGAGAAAAGTATATCATTATTATTACTTTTTTTTATTATTATTTAGAATATCATCTCTGCTGTTGCACAGTGATAAAAAGTGTTAGCATGGCATGACTAAGACTGGTGTTCAAATCTTGCTGTGTGTCAAAAGAAAAGAAAATAGAAAAAGAAAATGATTTTTTCTGTATATCAACTCAACAGGTTCAGAAGAATGAAGCGAGCTTGAATGCTACCACCATGAGTGCACCTCAAATTGTTCCTTCCACAAATGAGTCTCACACTATCCCCCTGAAGGTGGAATCGACACGAAAGCCTAGCAATTTAAATAAACTAGAAGCCAGTCTCGGACGAGTTCGTGCTGCAATAAGAGAAGCGAGAAATAATGGAAATCAAACACACGATCCTGAGTATGTTCCCGGAGGTCCAATGTATTGGAATGCCAACGCCTTTCACAGGTACCCTTTTTAAAATTTTTATTTTTATTGTCATGCTATTCTCCATGTTTTTTTTTTCTAGGAAACATGTAATCCTCTACTTTTGTTATGGCTTTGGACACTGAAAGAGAAAAGTTTTCTGTTATAATCTGAGTAATTTCATGGAATGGGACCCATTGGAGTGAGTCATTCCAATAAAAGGATTCAATTAATTATAGACACCTTATGTGGATCATTTTTCAAGTTAATATGAAGCAATAATTTAAAGTTTGAAAGGATCCGTCGTTTTCATTTTGTGAAAACAGTTTTTCAAAATTAATTTGTGTTTCCTATTAAAGGGATGATTTCGTAAAATTTTCTCAAAAAGAGAATTTGGAAAAAAAAATTCCAGGTGTTTTCAAGCACCAAATAAAAGAAAACGAAAATGATACTTTTACACCTTTAGTAGTACACAATGGAAAGTTAATGCAACAACTACAAATTCCCAAGTTTTGAATATATACTTGGAACTCTTACCATTGCTTCTTCTTTGCCACTCAAGGAGCTACTTGGAAATGGAAAAACAATTCAAAGTATTTGTCTACGAAGAAGGAGAGCCCCCAATTTTTCACAACGGTCCATGCAAGAGCACATATGCAATGGAGGGAAATTTTATTAACCATATGGAGGTTAGCAAGTTCCGCACAAGAGATCCTGACAAAGCCCATGTCTTCTTCCTACCATTCAGTGTGACATCGATAGTTCACTTCATTTATGTGCGTGAGTCCCATGATTGGGCTCCGATGAAACAAACAGTCAATGATTATGTCAATCTCATTGTGCAGAAATACCACTATTGGAATCGAAGCCTTGGGGCCGATCATTTCATGCTTGCTTGCCATGATTGGGTAAGGAATCGTTCTTTTGCTTGTATTACTCTTGCATTACGAAATAATATGTTGTGTACGATTTCTCTATCAACAGTGCTACTTGCATATGATTAAAACACACAAAAGTGCATAGAAAGTGCACTGTGTGATTTAGATTTTTTTTAAATATAACCCATGTAATACTCAATATGAATCTTAGTTACACATTATACTTTGTGTGTTTTATGTGCCTGGATTTTGTGCAACTATCAATTCTTTCTATATACTGGTAAATTATATACGGTACACAAGTAGGACAACCATCTGGTTTTATCCCAATGGCTAGGATTAGTGTTCCTCATTAGGGGGTCATGTGTTCGACTTTCTATTTGCTCTAATGTACCCAAAAAAAGAATCCGCTTTCTATTTGCTCTAATGTACCCAAAAAAAGTATCCGAATGACTCAAAACAATGTTTTAATTTTTGGCAATGTTGTGCTGCAGGGGCCAGAGCTTTCCTCTTCCGTTCGTTACCTATACAAAAATTCCATTCGGGCTCTATGTAATGCAAACACCTCGGAAGGATTCAAACCCTCAAAAGACGTATCATTTCCAGAAATCCTTCTCCCGGATGGCACGACAAATCGCTTACTTGGAGGTCCATCCCCTTCGCAACGCCCAATCTTGGTTTTCTTTGCTGGAGGGGTCCACGGACCAATTAGGCCAATTCTTCTCGATCATTGGGAAAACAAGGACAAAGATGTCCAAGTTCACAAGTACCTTCCCAAGGGTGTTTCATATCATGGGATGATGCGAAAAAGCAAGTACTGCATTTGCGCAAGCGGTTATGAAGTAGCAAGCCCACGAATGGTTGAGGCACTCTACATGGGTTGTGTTCCAGTACTCATGAAGGACCATTACGTGGCACCATTTAGTGATGTTCTAAACTGGAAGTCGTTCTCGGTTGAGGTTTCGGTGAAGGACATTCCGAACCTTAAGACTATTTTAATGGGAATTTCTCAGAGGCAGTATATAAGGTTGCAGAGGAGAGGGCTGCAAGTAAGGAGGCACTTTGAGGTTAACTTGCCTCTGAAGCGGTTTGACGTGTTCCACATGATACTTCATTCGATCTGGCTTCGAAGACTGAATGTTCGCGTTTGTGACTTCGAAGAATCATGAATATCGTTCGATGAATTGAATTGAACTACCTGTCACTTCGAATTCGTTGAGGAAGGGGCCAAGTAAGTTGTGTAGAGTAACTTGTGTTGATTTATGAAATTTGTGCAATTGTATTTATTTTTCAGAAATTAGTTTAGCATTTTAGGCAATAATTTATGATCTTCACTTATTTTGTTTTTTTTTTTGGTGGAAAGAGGACTAATTATTAGATAATGCTCAGTTAAGCAGCAATATTATTTCCTTTAATCTCTGTGTGTGTGGGGGGGGGGGGGCGTTAGGATCCTCTAGAGTAGAAACCCTACATTGATCTCCTAAAGTGGAAGATCCAATGGCTGAAAATAAAACTCACCAAAACGACGTCGTTTTGGTGAGTAAGTTGAAAAAACAAAAAAAAAAAAAACAAAAAACAAAAAACAAAAACAAAGAGAGAGAGACAAGAAGAGAGAGAGAGGATCACAAACTCTGCCATGGCTGGGTTTTCAAATTTCTGAGTTTTACTTCCCTTACCCCTTCATCTTTCCTCTCCTCTTCGCTGCCCCGCCGCCACCGGACACCGCTGATTCATATTGGCTACAACTCTTGCCTCTAATACTGTCAATATCTCATCTGGGTCATAGCTACAATATACATGAGAGTTTTCCTTCCGGAGTCGATTACAGACGATGATGACTGCGTTTTTGCTAAGGAAGAAGCAAAACTTAGCCTTTTAGATAAAGATGAAGATTCCAAAAACAATTTCAAAATATTCAAGACAATGTCTTCCTTTGATGATTCTGTCTCCTTGTTAAGAAGCAAGTAATGGAGTCAAATAAATATCTATATGATCTTTGTGGCATTGCTCTGTATAATTAAGGTTTAGGCTCTGCTTGTTTGTTTCTTGGGAAATTTGAGATTAATCTTACATGTCTATGTCTTTTGTTCGTTATTGTTTTGATTTTGTAGCTTTGGTGTTTGTTATTTGTCCTCAGTGAAAATCACTCCCAAATCAAAGCAAAACTCTCTCTCTATATATATAAATCAAAACAAATAAATATACAAACGATTTTATCAAAAAAAAAAAAAAATTAAAATCACAGAAGTGGGTTTAATGTGGGTGTAATCAGAGAAGAAGAATTGCTTTGTAGGATTGCTTTGTAGTTTTTAGAGAAGAAGGAGGGGATTTGAATCATCATCAAGTGCAGAAATTATTAAAAAAAAATGTACTTTTCTCAAATCCTTATATAACCACTCATCAAGTGCTCGCCGGTGAAGAACATAGGTGACGATCACCGAAGAGAGAATGAAGAAGAGGAGAGGGAAGATGAAGGGGTGAGGGAAGAAAAACTCAGAAATTTGAAAACCCAGCCATGGCAGAATTTGGAGATCTTCTTCTCTCCCTCTTCTTGTCTCTCTCTCTCTCTCTCTCTCCTTTTTTTTTTAACTTACTCACCAAAACGACGTCGTTTTGATGAGTTTTATTGTCAACCGTTGGATCTTCCACTCTAGGAGATCACTGTAGGGTTTCTACTCCAGAGGATCCTGACGCGGGGGGGGGGGGGGGGGTGGGTCCGATGGAGTCATTGTGTCTGCTCTAGTCAGTCCCATTAAAACTGATTTTGTTGGTAATGGTGTCATGTTTTGACCTAAAATTATTATCATCAACACAATTGTTTAGTGGTTGGAACAATGTGATGTTTGTGATAGTTTTTCTTACAAAAATGTTTAATAGCTCTAAATTCAGAGCTCTAGGGGAGTTATAATTTGTCTTTTTCCTCATGATGATTTGTCTTTTTCCCTTTTTTTTAACCCTTGCCAGCTATGTAGAGCTCAATTTAGCGCTCTACACCTAGTGCTCTGTACCACAGTCGCTTTTCTTGTTTCCATTGAGTGATTATTGACTACTGGATATATACTGTCTCAAATCAAAAGTTCTCTCTTGGTGTTCAATTTATTTTGTTTGTTGCACTTTGAACTGGTAGCTTATGGCTTCATTCTATTTTTGTATTTTGTATCCTACTTCCAGTTTATGTGGTAAAAATAACAAAATATATTATTGTGAAAGTTTTGCTGATTCCATTAAAGCATTGACTAAATATTGGTAACAAAGGATAAGTTTCTCTAGATGTTAGAGATTGGAATAATATTGTCATTACCATATCAAGATTTATGAAAATTTTCTCTATTTTTTTTGACTTGTTATAGTGCAAAAATTCATTTTGTTTTTACCATACCATCCCACGGCACATGTTGATTTGACACGATTCTTATATCAGTTTTTGGTCATATCATAGGATTTACACTTCAAAAGCAAAATTGACTTTACCAAATTTGAAGCTGAATCTGCCAAACCTTGTGGGTTTGGAGTTTCTCTATAACATGCTCAATTATAGTTTTGACATTGTAATGACCACTAGAGTTGCCATGATTTTATAAGATGGAAATGTTATACAAATTAATGATTTAATAATTATTATTTTTATTTATGAATGTGACATACAATAATAAAATTTGGTATTTAAAACATGATCTATAATAATAATTTGAAAGTATATTACATTAATCAAAAAAAAAAAAAAAAAAATTATTAATTTATGTTATATTACTTGTATAAAAAGTAATTTGACTTCGGCCACCCTATGACACAAAATAAAAAAATAAGTAATCAGCGGCGAAAAAATTATACTAATTTGGCTTCGGCCACCTTATGAGACAAAATAAAAAAAAATAAGTAATCAAAGGCGAAAAAATGAAGATATGTAGAGGAGGGTGCGGGCATGTCCTACAGGAATCCCCATGTGAACATTTATATGCAGTTAATTAGTGGGATTTGGGATGGCTGCTGTGCAGGTGCACAACAGCTACTGTTGTGTAGTCAAATAGGTCTATTTTGATAATTTGAACCGTTCACATTTTAGAATACATCAAGTAGAGCATACACTAGTTATTCGGATATCGTTTACCCATTCATCCACTCACATTTGTATTTATTTTAACACTTTAGATTACAGTTATTTATTTTTGTAAATACAAATGTGAGTGGATGAATGGGTAATGATATTCGATTAACTTAATTTTTTACAAGTATGTTCTACTTGATGTATTCTAAAATGTGAACTTTCGGATTATCAAAATGGGTTTCGAAATGGGCTCATTTGGGTACACAACCCGGACAACAACCATCACAAATCGTAATTTAGTGACCTACTATTTGCATGCCCTAATAATTAAATTAATTTATGCTCTCATTGTCATTATACAAACGTTAAAACGCCATAATCAATGATTACAGTCTATGCAACGGACTAAAACTTAAATTTGGACAGATTCCTTAATATTTGAAGCTGAGCTTAAATGGACTCTCAATTTGATTGAATCTACCTAAATTACCCTGGTTGATCCAACACATGGTCAATGTTGATTATGAATGAACCATTGCTTTATATATATATATATATATATGATCAAAGCTTACAATTTCATTTTTAATAGTCACGCTTATATTTACTTTTTATCATATATATATATATATGTATGCCATCAAACAATTGAGTGCAATTTTATAATTTTTTTATCAAATATTATATTTCATAGCAAATGAGACCGTTGGCTCTTGGATATATCGATTAACATTGGTAAAGAAAAATATGTATACATGATGTTTGTTGTGTAACTGAGAATAAAAAATAAATAAAAAAAAACTAAAATTAATCCAATAACAAATATAATTTTGCAAAAGGGAAAGAGATTGTGAAAAAAATAATTGCAAAACTAGTAAGATGGTTTGTAATTTTATCGAGAGTGGTACTATTTAATGAAAAATTATTAGGTACTTTCGGACCTACTTAGGGTTGGTTTGGCAAGTTTTAAAAAAGTCAAAAAGTTAAAAAGTCACTATCCTATTTAAGTCATTTCATCTTATTTAAGTCACACCACTTCTCTAATACATCAATTCTAACTCAACCCAAATCCAACCCATATTTAATAAAAAGTCAAAAAGTACACTTATTTAGATCATCCCAAACAACCCCTTAATAGACCAAATAAAAGGAGCATAAACATCATTTTCCAAATCCATGATTGCCAATTAACACTACCATGAGTTGAGTACTCTCATCCCCTAACAAAGGGATCCAGTGTCATTGTTGGACGTGAAGCATAACAGTGATTGTTGTGCGGCTCGTGAAAGTCATTTTGGGTCATATTTTGATGATCCAAATCGTTCAAATTTTAAGAAATATCGAGAACAATATACTTGTAAAAAATCAAGTTACATTACAAGAAATTACACATTTCCCGACCACTTTTGCCGACTAAAAAAATTTTGGTCGCAAAAAGTGACATTTGGCGACCCAAAAAAAATTTCGTAGCTAAAAGTTGATACTATTACCAACAAAAGTAATTTTGTTGCAAAAAGTGTTTTTTTGCGACCAAATGAAAATATTAGTCGACAAAAATATTGACGGGAGGTGAAAATCTGGACAAGAACAGTATAAAGTTTTAGCCACTAAAACAATTTAGTCGCAGATATCAAAACGATGTCGTTTTGATATCTAAATACACTGAGGGACCATGGCCAACCAACACTGTTGTAGGGGATAACTGAACTAATTCAAACCTATATTGAAAAAAAAGGCGCCTCTCAGTCGAATTCAATCACACCTCAGTCGCGCCAATCACCTCGCCTCACCATCAACGTCGCCGTCCGCCATCCTTGCCTCTCCACCGTCAGCGCCGCCTTTAGCTTCACCATTTATGATTCATCTTCGCTTGGCACCGTCATCTAGGTATTTTTTTTCAACCTTCTGTCTCTCTTTGATTCGTCTTCTGTTTATATCTCTCTGATTCGTCTTCGCCATTTCTGATTCCTCTTTCTCATACTCTTCTTGTTCTACAATGTCTCACCCACCAGGGCCCTCACCATCGCGATTTTTCAGAGCATCTTCAACTCTCCCTAAAAACAATTTTGAGGTATAAATCCTCTCTCTCACTCTCACTCTCACTCACTCAGTCTCTGTCTCTCCCTCTCACTCTTAATGTTTCTGTTGATGTTTGCTGCTGGGATATGTCGATAATAAGATTTCAATCTGTTGTTTGTGAAGTCCCCCAATCTGTGATGTTCCTTGGAGTGTTTTATTTCTTCTCTTTCTTTAAGTATCCCCTTTTATTTGTGAATTTCAAGCAGATTTGGGAAAAATTACAAAAAAAATTCTGGAAGGATTCACATAATAAAGAGCAAGAACCTATAAGTTCATTTATTTATTTTTATTTGTAAATTATTTGACCTGTGATTATTTGGTTCAGATTCATTTTATTTGGAGATATGATAAATTATTGCTGTGGTAGTTTACCAAAAGATCATTATTGTTATTATCACAATAGTAGTAGGGATTTCAATTGATTTATCATTCCACCAAACTTATTTAGTGGTGGAACTCATTGTTGGGCATCTTGAAATGGAATGTGTTTGAAACCCTGATTGCAAGTTGATGTATCATTCTATGACTCGACAGATTAAGATAAGAGATCTTTTGGTTTATAATTGTTTGCCTTTCCAAAATTTGTGACTCTTTGAAATTGCATATTTTTGACCATTGAGTTAGTCTGTTGGGCATCTTGGTTCTGATCTGTGCCGAGGCATCTTGGAGTTTGCCAAGGAACGCCCTCTTGGCAAGTCTGGCTTACAGTGGCTCAAGATACATATGGCGAATTTGTATGCTGGTGGTGTGGACAAGTTTTCCTATGAGGGTCGAATTGCATTTACTGAGAATCATTTGGATGATATCTTCGATTCAGCAGACAGACCTCTTGAAGGAAGGCGCTGGTGGTTGGGCGCAGAGGATCCGTTTCAATGCTTGGCAACATGTATTAATCTTGCTGAAGCATTGAGAAGCTCCTCTCCAGAGACTACTATTTCGTATATGCCTGTCCACCAGGTATTGTAGTCTAACCATAAACAAAAATTGATCTGGGAATTCATCAGCAATATGTATCTGTGTTTGTGTGCATTTGTCTGCTCAAAAATTGAACGAGGCCTTCAGTACCAACTATTTATTCTGATTTATAAAATAGAAGAATGGAAACAAGATATGGACAGAGAAAAAAAAAAGAATAATTTTATGCCAGCTGGATCTAGGAAATGAACATAAATTTTATTGAGCTTCGCTTCCAAGTTATCGATTGAAGTTGCTCTTAAATAAATTTATTACATTTTTAAAAGATCCTGTTTTTTATTCTGTAAGCAATGTGCTTGCAGAGAGGAAATCAATAGTATTTAAAAAAGAAAAAAGAAGCATCTATTCTGGCTTTTGTCACGGTTCCTACTATAATTTCAAGTCTTCAATATATTAAAGCTTCTGATTAGTGATGCTCAATGACATGTTGTATAGTTATATCGTGGCCAAATATGTATTGATTGATCATCGAAGGCAAGTCGTTTTACTAATTTGCTCTCTCATGTATATGTGCTTATGACACCCACACATACATCCAATCAGACAAATTTGTACATATGTGCTGTAAAATACATTTACAATTACAATTTCAATGTAATACGCTTTATGTCTATGTTGAGACAGAGTGTCCCATCCTGTCTGTTGACAGATCATAGACTAAAGACATCAGCAAGTAATGGAGATAATAGATTTTCGCTGGTTTTCTTGTTACATAATGTCGCTACTTGTGAAATTGAGAAAACATCAAGCAGATTCTACAATTTTATTGTTATTTTTATTTTTAAACATTTTGATACGTAAATACAAGTTACATTTTCTTTTTGTTGTTATACTGAATTCTGGAATATACACCATTATTCAAACTTTAATCTAAGATTTTTTCCCTCTATTTTTTCCTCTTCAAGGATGGTTCATGTAATGGCCTACAACACTACGCTGCCCTTGAGAGGGATAAGGTAATAAAATCTCTATCGCTTAGCTCATATGAAGTTGTTCACTTCTGGCCATGGTAGTCGTGTTCTTGTATTGTAGTGAAAAAAATTACTTTCGTTCAGTTAGGAGCAGCTGCGGTCAATCTTGTTGCAGGAGAGAAGCCTGCAGATGTTTACTCGGGAATTGCTGCTAGGTACACAATTATCTTCAGATGATACATATGTTTTCTTTTCTAGTTTCTTTTTCTTCCCTCTTTTTGTTGGTGTGTGTGTGTATACATATATTATCTATTAATAAAGGAAGAAGGAAATTCATAAGTGACATGTACATCACTACTAGCTTCCCTTAACCAATATTTGGGAGGCTGCTAATTTTCAGTTCTGTAAACTTTAGAGGTGAACCATCTTGATTAAATTCTCTAGGAACATATAAGTTGGGTGTGAAGTGTGAAAAATTAGTGTTGGGATTAGAAGAGAGAGAGATAGATATAAAGAAGAGAAGAGAATACGATGAATAGGTTTGGGTGTATGTCAAACCCTCCACCTTAGAGCATATTTTATAGTTAGAACAATAGAATGTGATAATAGTATCCTGAATGCAAAATAACATAAAACATACAACAAAAAAAATACTCTGGAAAATCAATATCCCCAATAACAATGAAATGTCTGGATCCAGTCTGAACATACCCTGATCAATGTCATTTATGGTCTCTTCTCTGATTCTGAAAAACAAATTACTAACTGGAAACAGAAAAGAATAGAGGTCATGTCTTTGTTCAGGTGCTAAGTGCACTGGATGACTAGCTTGGAGATGGATCAAGGGAGTTACCTCATGGTCCTTGTGTGGAGCTCATGAATGAAAATTTGTATTGTGGTATTACGTGGAGGTGCTTAGACAGATCTGATAAGGATGCCTTGGCTAGTGACATCCTCTTGAATCACAATTGTGAAAATCTCCTTTGTAAATACTATTGATATTCTTGCTGTGATGCAGAGTTCTTGATATTACGTGGAGAGATGCAAAAAAAGATCCCGCAACTGATCCTAATGCATCGCGTGCTAGGCTTTTAATTAATCAGGTTCGATTGCTTCTCATGTTCATTTAATTCTTATGGTGTTTAATTCATGTATAAGATATCGTACTGAAAATAGATGCATTGAACTTGTTAAAGCCACAATAATTCTGTACCATTCTTAAGAATTTGGCTAATTCAGATAGGTGCTTCCCAAATTTCATTACTTTTCCTGAACCTAATTCAGTTCTATCACTGATTTCCTACCTTCGCAACTAGAAATCTTCAGGTATATAAGAAATTGGTTAAACAAATGGTGATGACATCAGTGTATGGTGTGACTTATAATGGTGCCCGTAACCAAATCAAGAAGAGGCTAAAAGACCGTTGTGCCATTGAAGACGATGATGAGTTGTTTGCAGCATCTTGTTATGCAGCAAAAGTAAGTACATACCGCTATAGTAAATCTTTAACTTTGTTGGTTTTTGGCTTTTTTTTCCAATAAAATAACTATAATTGCGACACAGTGGTCGACAAAGTCACACTAGCAATTTGTAATAAATGTTGGGATACCTGCTTTTTCACATTCTCAGCCTGACAATTTTTTTCCCTCTATATATTAAGGAAGGTTTAAGTTAACTGTGATTCATTGTATGGCAGACCACCTTGACCGCATTGGGTGAGATGTTTGAAGCTGCACGAAGTATCATGAGTTGGCTCGGTGACTGTGCAAAGGTCTGTTCAATTTAATTTCTGATGTTTTGCTTAGTAAAAGAGATATTTACAGATTGTGACCATCAATAGCTGTAAAGCTAATCTGTGTGTGCAAAAATCGGTTTAAATATGTTACATGACGATTGCGTTGTGGTGGTTGTCCAATAGGTAAAAACAAAATAACAATGCATGTGATAGGAAAATGCTGTTAAGTGTTGAGTACTGTTATGTTTTTGCTGCAGTCACAAGTCACCCCATGCAATCAGTTTGCTGCCCATTCTGTTTTTGTTGTACTCGTACTCTAATAAATTATGAATTTAAGTTCATATATGGTCATGTTTTTCGGTTATGTAATTTTATTAAGTTCAGGTGTCACATATACTCTAGAAATCTGAACTACATGTTTGCCTATCCAATTTAACGGATGATGAAGTTCTGGTGATGACTGCAAACCGGTGTCGGCATGGACTTGTGTGGTGTGCGAGCATGTGTAAGTGGGAGCTTGTGTGGTATGTTACGTGTGTATCATAAACATCCTCTATACCATTCTCTCTTGTACTATTTTTATATAGACTCGCATACTGGTGTTTGGTTTGAGTTTGTGTCTAAGTGTCTGATTAGTCTAATTCAATGTTCAAGGACTTGGTCATTTTGTGTATAGAAATTAGAGATTGGTACTCTCTTCTCAAGGTAATCACCTATTCATTCTTTTCATTTCCCTGATATCATATGCACAATGGACCGTCCATTATCATATATATTTGCCCATTCATGATTTACAAAGAAATCATGGAAAAAAATTGGTTTTGGTTTTGGTTTTGAGAGAGCAATCTTTTTAAGAGGCTGCCTGTGAATCATCTCCTTCCTCCTCCTCAATCCTTTAAGGACTTCTATATCTGTGTGAGAAAAGGCCATGGAAAAATCTTTTTCTTTTACTTGATTATTCTACTCCCTTCCCTTGCAATTCTCTCTCTTTGAGGGAACTGCATAGCAATGCTTGAGCAATATTGTATAATGGCATGGTATAAGAATAGGGTTGTTAAAAAATACTGTATTATTGATTGATATTGTTGTATATATTACAATTACAAGGATTCCTATTATATAGGAGTGTGTTTGGGAGTAGGTGGAGAGTAGGTGAAGTGGAGGTGGTAGTGGTGTAGTGGGTTAGGTTTAGTGGAGTAGGTGAGGTGGTAGTGGTGGTAGGTTTAGTGGAGTAGGTGAGGTGGTAGTGGTGGTAGGTTTATGGTAAATTCTAACAGCCCCCCGCAAACTCAAGGATGATAGAAACTAACCAACTTGAGTTTGAAGAGAGTAACAAAACAAGAAAATACATAAAAATAAAAAAGGATAGGAGACACTGTATGGTCGTGTCAGACCATTGGTGAAGATACTGGATGGTGGTGTCATAACGTTGTAGAGGACACTGTATGGTGGTGTCATAACGTTGTAGAGGACACTGTATGGGGGTGTCAGACCGATGTAGAAGACAGTTTATGGGGTCATGTCGGACCGTTGTAGAAGACAGTTTATGGGGTCATGTCGGACCGTTGTAGTAGACAATGTTGTGACAGTTGTTGTGACAGTTTACGGAGTCTTGCTGGACCCTTGTAGAAACTAACCGGAATCAATGTCGGGACAGTTTACAAAGTCTTGTCGGACCCATGAAGGAGCTAACCGGAATCAATGTCGGGACAGTTTACAGAGTCTTGTCGGACCCTTGTAGAAACTAACCGGAATCTATGTCGGGACAGTTTACAGAGTCTTGTCGGACCCATAAAGGAGCTAACCGGAATCAATGTCGGGACAGTTTATGGGGTCGTGTCGGACCGTTGAAAAAGTTGCACCCTCAAAAGGTGTGCCCAATTTTGTCAAAAGGCGTGCCATCAAAAGGCGTGCCCAATTCATCAAAAGACGAGCCATCAAAAGGCGCGCCAGACACGCGGCGATGCACGTGATCGACAGTGCGCGTGTCGGCCTCTTCGTCATGTTCTATATAAAGCAATGCGGAGGCTGAGAGAACATGTGGAAATCAAACCAGTCTGAAACTCTCTGAACATTGTCATTCTGAAACACTCGGTAAAGACTTTGTATCCAACCCTTCTCTGAAACATCTGAACAATGGCCTCTTCTTCCCGTTCAGCTACCCAGAATACGGCATCTTCATCCCGTGGTCTACTCACTCTCTTTCCCGACCTCAATGAGTCAACAAGAGAGATAACTGGTGCGGTGGCACTGGAACCTCAACCAAGCGCCCCGGAGTTTGCTCCGTTGAACTTTCCGATGCGGTCTGTGGAGCAAAGAATGGCAGTACAGTCGGATGTGGAGGCCAATCAGTATACTTTGAAGTCATGTGTAGAAACCATGACGGCAGTCACAAACTTGTCGAACCGGCTGCAGAGTAGGACAAATGAGGTGCAGCAGTTAAACGCCCAACTGGCTCTGCTCCAACGCATGTATAAGGATGCGCGAGCAGAGATTAGTGTGCTAAAGGCAGAAAACAAGGAGCTGAAGCGGAAGGCCACCGTGATGTTCCGATTTGGAAGTCTGCCATATGCTGCAGTGGAGGAGCAGGGAGTAGTGATCGTGCCCAGTGGAGTGGGAAACACGGAGGCAACACCGTCAAGGACCGCCCAGGACGGAGGCAAGAAGAAGAGACCGGCGGCAGAGTAGGTCGGTGGGTGGCCGTCTGCAGAAAAGAAAACAAAGCTGTTGTTTTTTTTTTTTTTTTTTTGTAAAATATGGATCGGGGTTGATCCCGATAGGAATAAAATGAGTGTATTGTGCAAATCCGAATGGCGTGAAGGGACAAGACGGAACAGAAAAATTAAACTGGAATGATTTTTTTTTTTTTTTTTTTTTTTTTTAAAAATAAAATAATAATAATAATAATAATAATAATAAAAAATAAAATGAAGTGGGGGATGATGAATATATAATGATGAATAAAATAAAATAAAATAAAATAAAATAAAGAAATGAGAGCAACGTGGGTGAGAGAAAAAGTAAAGTGAGAGAGAGAAAATTTGTTCTCCGAATTGAGAGAGAGAATGGCTGTAAAGTGTTTGGTGACAGCTATCTTCTTTAGGTTCTGCTCATGGTATACTTGTCATAATCTGTCGATTTCTTTCTTTAATGCCTCGTGATAAGCATCTTTAAAAATTTTGTCCTGAACAAGTGCTGCAATCCTCTGCTTGAGTGCACTATTGTCAACATTAAGAATCAACCGTTGATGATCCATGAATGCAACCCTCAGTGACATTGCCGATACTTCAATCTGTAAAGTAGTTACACTACGTTCCAGCTCTTGAAATGGATTGCAGCTTTCTCACTCGTGACCTCTGTGCTGTATATTCTGCACAGTTCTCCGAGAGAGAGAGAGAGAGTTGGTATTTTGATGGGTCCATCATGGACTTTGCAGGGCTGGGATGAACTGCATCTGTGCCACTGCTCATGTTTTTAGAGAGAGAGGTTGATGCCGAGTGACAGAAACCCCTAAGAAGAGCTGCTTGGTTCTGGAGGACATACAGATATGGGTTTGGGAGAAAAGGAGGAGAGAGAAGAGATAGATCTTGTTGTAGGTGGTTTCGCCGACGAGGTAGATGCCGAAGGCGACGAGGTTGATGCCGAGGCCAGAGTGTGATGAGATGGCAGAACCCGAAATTGTTCCTGTTTCATCAGCTGTGTTGTTATTGGACTTTTTAGCGAAACGACCTCCGGTTCCCCTTGCCCTTCTCATAGCATGCTGGTGGTGGGATTCATGAAGATATGGCTTTCGAGCTTTTATAAGCTTCTTTTCGAGCTCTTGCTTTAGCACGTGACTGCCTTCTCCTCAGAATTGATTGGTGACACCGGCTTCGACGCTGATGCCGATGGTGCAGTGTCCAACGACGGGGAGGAGGCGCCCGAGGGTTCGTCGGCATCCGATAAGGAGACTGACGAGTTGTGTGATCTTCTAAAAACTAGATTTGAATGCTCTGATTTCCTTGAAAAGCTAGAGAGTGCCCAGGCATCAGTTTCGCAAAATTTGGCTGAAGAAGGAAATTCTTGGGACATGATCAGTGAAAATGATCTATGGGAAGGTGGAAGCATGGAGCTGGACCAAGATGATTATGTTACACCAAGCCTGAGAGCAGGAGCAGAAAAATGATAAAGAGAGTTGGAAGATGCAGGAAAGTGAAGGCATGTGTAGATGTCCGGCGGGCGGCCAAGGCGAGGCTGCCGCCCGCCGGTGAAGCAGAATTACTAACTTCTTAACTTTGCTCTGATACCATGTTAAAAAATACTGTATTATTGATTGATATTGTTGTATATATTACAATTACAAGGATTCCTATTATATAGGAGTGTGTTTGGGAGTAGGTGGAGAGTAGGTGAAGTGGAGGTGGTAGTGGTGTAGTGGGTTAGGTTTAGTGGAGTAGGTGAGGTGGTAGTGGTGGTAGGTTTAGTGGAGTAGGTGAGGTGGTAGTGGTGGTAGGTTTATGGTAAATTCTAACAAGGGTAATAATAAAATCTGTGTAAAATAGTTTGAAAAACTGGTGCTCATTCATTTCAAACCAGTACATCTTTATTTGTTATTTCAAAATGTTACTACCATTTGCCAATCATTTTTTTTCCTAGTATATGGAAACAGGAAAAGGAAAAAGAAGAAAAAAAAAATAAAAAAAGAAAATGAAAAAGAAAAAAAAATTGTAATTCAAATCTCCTCCTTCAAAACATCATCTTTTGCTATTCACATGCAGTGGATACACTGTGAGGAAGGAAGGATATATTGTTACTTGGTTTGTTTGTTCTCATGTGAGTCGTATATCCTTACAGGTTTTGTTTTCTTATATTTTGGCTACATGTACTCAGTGCTGTGCCCTTGCAGGCTCTTCTTTCATGAAATTGTTAGTATTATGGGACCAGTTTATTCTCTCTCTCTCTCACACACATTGTTATGCAGTTAATTCTTGTGTTTTGCATTGAATGACAGCCCTACAAATGGGCTTCTCAGTTGCAGATCTTTCATCAAAACTGAATGTAGCTAAAGTAAACTGGAGGTATATGTCTTGCTGTCTTTGAACAATTTGTCATCAAAAGTGAACTTTATTAATTATTAATTAATTTATTCCATGAGTTGTTTTATTTTCAGGAGCGATTAAGAGGCAGTGGTGATGATATTGCAGCCGCTGATTATGCTGATGCACTGAAGCCTTCTGTCATTGCACTACCTCTACATGGATGTTAGTCTGGAACTATTTTACATGTGAGACACTTCTATCAGTTCTTTAAGCTTTTAAACAGATACCTTTTTCAATTCTAGCCAGTGACCAAGTTGAATGTATTAGTTGAGCAGAAACATCAAAATTCAAATGAAGAATTTTGAATTTATTACGCTTTCACATTACTTGGATTGGGATTTTTAAAGTTTCTGCTCAACTTAGCAGCCACCTAGAAGTAGACAGGATTTTTTAATTGGATTCTTAACTCTATCTGCTTTTTGGGTTTTTGATTATACTCCATTTGGTTTCCAAGAAAATCTAGTAAAGAGAAGGAAAATTTTGAATTTATTAGGTTTCTCATTACTTGAATTGGGAATGTAAAAAGTTGTACTCAACTTAGCGCAGTAGAAGTTGCTAGCATTAGTTAATTGAATTCTTAATTTTATTGTCTATTTGGATTATGGAAAAATTGAAGCATTAGTTACTATCCTCTCTCTATGTACTTCTTGGGTTTTTGATTATACTCCGTTTGGTTGTTGAGTAAATGTAGTAAAGAGAAATGAAGGAAGAATTTGAACTTTTTAAGTTTCTCATTACTTGGATTGGGAATTTAAAATTTTCTAGCTCAACTTAGCCTTCTAGAAGTAAATAGCATTAGTTAACTGAATTCTTAATTTTGTTGTTTGTTTGGATGATGAGTAAATGGAAGAAGGAATTGCAATTTTAAGATATATTTTGATTTTAAAAATTGAACTCGAGCTTTAAAAAAAAAAAGTAGTACCTATGCTCATTCGAGCAGGGGTTATACTTTTCTTAGGTTTTTAGGTAATGACAAAGATAATGTATTGAAGTGCATTTGTTTGTGGTTAGATTGAAGTTGGTCAATTTCTTTAATTTTAGTTTTAGTTTTTGTTGGTTTCACATCTATCTCAATTCGCTAACATTATTAGTACATTAGATTGATTTCTATGTTTTCTTTTAGTTCTAGGGTTTTTTTTGGTTTCGTTCACAATAGGACCTTGCTATCTGAGGATAAGTTAAAAAATCAGACATAAGAAAAAGAAAAATAAAAGAGAGAGAGAGAGAGAGAGAGAGAGAGAGAGAGAGAACAAAAAGAAAGAATTTTGTATCTTCGTATCTTCTTCACGTTTTGAATTATGTAGTACAAGTACTTGAGTTACAAGTATTCCTGCAACTGTGCTTACTACAACTTTGTGCAGTAAAATTTTAGTTTTCTGAAAACCAATTACAAGATAAAACTCAAGATTTTCCTTTTTACCCTTTTCTTTTTTCTTTTATTTTCTTAGGAAGTTGTTGAGCATATGCTATATAGTTGTTCAAATAGTTTTTAATTCCCTATCTAAATCTGAGAAATGAAGAGCTCTATTGGCTATTTAGCTGATGGTTGGTGGTTATTGTGGCTGGATGGGCCACTTTGCAGTCTTCACAAAGGGTGCTAGCCATGGTTTTGAACATTGGCCATTTCGTCGCGAACTAGCTAATGTGTATCTAGTTTTTAACTTGTAACTCCTGTCTAGATTATTCAGAGTGACGTGTAACAAGGCATTGTGGTTTCACTAATAGATAGCCTTTGGCTGGAAAATTGAGTATCTTATCTTATCTGTTCACTAATTGATTTATGTGTCTTTCTCTTTGCAGCTAGCAAAAGCAGCAAAAGCACAATTTTCACATGATTACAATGATCACCTTGCTCTTGTCCGGGCATATGAGGGCTGAAAAGAAGCTGAAAGAGATGTAGCTAGATATAAATACTACTGGAAGAATTTTCTTTCTGCTCAATCAATGAAAGCTATTGATGCTTTGTGAAGGGAGTTCCACTCTTCACTTAAGGAATATGTTTTAAATTTTAATGCTAGATGGATGTAAATTGGATGATTATATAGATTACAAGCGGATTTTTAAGTGAAGGAATATGTAGTTTGGAATTATTTGTTGATAAAAACTTATAATAGTTGCTGACTTTAATTAAACAGGTTCATAATTTAATGATGTATATATTTTGTTGAATGTTCATGGTTTAGGTGAATTGTTGGTCTGATTGATTATTGTAAATTACAGATTTTATTGAATGGATTAGATAGATTATTATGAAGTAGAGGTTTATTTTGTTGCATGTTGGCGCAAACATTCCTTTTGGCAACCAAACTTTTTAATCGAAGAATGTGACAATTGGCTACCAAACTAGAGGTCATAGAATGTCACAATTGGCGACCAAATTTTTTGGTCGTGGAATGTCACAACTGGCGACTAACATGTTTGGTCAGGAATGTCACTTTTTGCGACTAAAGTGTTTTAGCGACTAAATGGATTAGTCGCGGTAATGATATATTTAGCGATCAAAAATTTAGTTGGCAAATCCAACTTTTTCTCGATTAACCAAAGTTTTGGTTGCTAATTACTTTTGCCGACCCTCAATTGACGATCAAAGTGGCGACCAAAAAAATTGGTCGCGAATAGCTTTTGCCGATTAAAAATGGACTTTTGCTGACCAAATTTTTAATCAGTAAAAATGAGATTTCTTGTAGTGATCCCAAGGTCGTAAAATTTAAATTTATGAAAATTTGACACTTGGATATATACCCATGTCCAATACTCATATCCGAATCGATGTAACATATAGGGTGACATAAGTTTGGTTAGTCGAGCATTGCATCATACATTATTGATGCGGGTCTGCAGACTGGGGGGAGGGTTTGATTGTATTCAGTTGGGTGCGATGCATGAGTGGTGAAGTCTTTAAAAGGGAGTTAATAATGGGGGCTATTGATGTTGGGGAAGGAAGAACATGGTTTTTCTATTGAATTTGAACATTAAATTGAAAGAAGATTGGTAGTGAGCTCGCTCCCTGCATTTTCTCATTTTCAGATCCCAGTCCAATCCATTTACAACAACAGTCTTAGCAACCTAGAGACTCAGACAGATGTACCCAAAAACCACCTAATGGGTGTAATAGTGTGGGGATTTGGATATATCAAAACAACACTCAAGCTGGCCTGGCACTCATCTAATTGATATGGAGGGATCTACTTTGTCATATTAATATTAGGGATTTTAAATCAATTACTAAATATTTTATGTAATAATCAAATATAAAAAAAAGTTAAATTTGAGCTGATGATACACAGACGAGAACAAAGACAATGTTATTAATATTGCTCGATTATTTTTGTAGTGTGTTTAATATACACGGAAGGTTCAATAAAATTAATGATTCAGATTATCGAAACAAGACTCATGATGGGCGCCACGAGCCCTAGCATGACGATAAAAAATAATGACAAAAGGCTACACCACAATCCTATTTCGATAATCTGAATCATTTAATTTGTAAGACCATTCATGTATATATTACCTTTAAAAAAATTAAGTTGATCAAATAATCATAACATATTTAATTTATTGATTTGTTTAAAAAAAAAAATGAATGGCAAGTATGTTTGAAAACAAATCATTCGTTTTTTTGGTGACCAACGTTATAAATTGAATAAATTATGATTATCGGATCAACCTAATTTTTATGTCCATAATATACATAAAAAGTCTTACGAAATGAATAATTTGAATCATCGAATGAACAACACCCTTTAGTCCACATCCGGGCCCAATTTTTAATTAACTTGTTAACATTACATATTATATATATATTTTTTTAAAATAAAATTTCAGGGAAAATTAAATGTAAAAACTATCAATGGAACATTAATTTTGTCGTGAATAATATATTATACTTTCTTTGACTCAGTTTGACCTGTTTCTTTCCCATGAGAGAAAAATAAGTAATAAAATTAAGCAAAGCATAATGACTGTTGACCATGCACAACAGTAACTTCGTTGTTGATATTAAATTCGACCTGTTTCTTTCCCATAACAGGAGCATTAATAACTAGAGAAATCATTCAATATTTTTGGAGAATCAGGTCTATATATTTTTTAATTAATTTTTATTTAATATGTCCTTTTATATACCCCATCTATACACCTTCGCCACCAATCATAATATTATAAAATACTACATGTCCATATTTTAAAATTATTGAATAATTACCCTCAATAACTATTCCCTTTGACAATAATAAATAATAAAAATATAAAAAAATCATATTTTTTAAGTTTTTTTTAAATTAATGTCAAAAAAATTACTTGATTTCGATCTAATTTAGAAGAATCAAAAAATATATTTAAAAAAAAAACCCAAAAAATATCACTGAAGAAAAAAAATGTCAAATATTATTTTTTTGTCGTCAATGAATTTCTTTGATTTTTTTTTTCAAGTTTATCTAATCTAGTAAAACTTAAAAATGTAAAACTTCTTAATTTTTTTAAAAAAAAGAAAAATAAAACATTAAAGATGATAAAATAAAATAAAATTTAAAAAAAACTACTTAAAAATGCAATTGCTAAATCCCCATGCATCATGATGGAAAGTTGACCAAACGTTTTCTAGAGTAACAGAGGAGAAAAAGGAAATTAATTAATAAACATACTAATAAATTTTATTAATTTTTTTAATTGATCTGTCACTCAATAATGACATTTTAAAACCTAAGCCAAGATCTACTTCAACAATATAATTAACAAATTTAAAAAAATGTCATCACTCTTTTTAAGAGTGAATATTAGATGTAATAATGATATTATCAATCCAATAATCAATTTTGATTTGTGCAATATTGTTGAGTTAGTGGAAAAAAAAGTTTGTCCAACTAATCTATTTGTAACTTTTTATTGATTGGTAACACGCCGTCACACTCAATATTTTCTTTTTTCATTTTACAAATCTCGGATGAGTGTTAAAATAATGTTGACATGTTTTGCGCAAGTCCTAATTTATTAATTCAAATTTAAACAATAATAAGGTAAGTACATCGAGAAAATTTTCAAATTAATTATAATAGTATTAAGAACACAAAAATTAAATACAAAATCAAACATAAAAATATATAAACTAACAAGATTTTATAAAATTGGTCATAGGGCTCATTTTTTATAAATCAATCTGTCCATTTATTTTTTTTCGTCTAATCTTATATTTAATTTTTATATTCTTAAACTTATTGAATTAATTATCAAGACAACACATGAATATGAACTCTACATGTGTGTGACTCCACACTCATATGCCTTGTTGGTAATCCATTTAATAGAGTTCGCATCTACTCGTCTCACATGCATTAGGGTTCAGACATTCGGACACTTATTTAGACCCTCTTGCATGATGACAAATACTTAATAATGGTATATATCTTCTAATCCCCATTTCTTTCTCCCTTTTATTTATTCCCTTATAATGGTAGCATAGAACGCCATGTTTACTTAGCATTTCTCATGTTCGGACCCTCTTGCATGATGGCAAATATGTAATAATGATGTATGTCTTCCAATCCCTATTTCTTTCGCCCTTTTATTTACTTGCCCCTCGGCAAATATGTAATAATTGTTTTTACTTTGCATTTCTCATGCATTAGGATTTGGACACACGCACACTTATTCGGACCTTCTTGCATGATGGCAAATATTTACTAATGGTGTATGTCTTCCAATTCCCATTTCATTCTCTCTTTTATTTACCCGTCTCTCTTGTATGAGGACAAATATGTAATAATGGAGTAGAGCCGAAATTCATTTTATGCTACCATTAATCACAGAAAATTATTTTTTTTTAAAAATAATACATAGCCCAAATTCATTTTAGACGTACAACGGTGTTTTGGGAAGTTGGTAAAAAGTTAATTTTTTGACCTTTTTTTAATTTATTTTGTCTTTTTATGAATAAATTATATGAGAGATAATGTGACCCAAAATAAATAAAAAGTTGAAAGCTGACTTTTTATTAGCTTTCAAAAGACTTCACAATACAAGTTCTGAAATAAATTGGTTTCTTGCTCTCTAGCATTTCTGCATCGAGTAATGTTAGGGATCATGAAATGCATCATAAAATTTTTTCATTATTTGATTAGTGTGTAGTGTTTTATTGTATGTGTAATCCAAATATGAAGAATCTTTCATGATCATTTTTATGATATTTTTTTCATGATCCTGACATTTCTCTTCTGCACCCCTTGCTTGTCACGGCACATCGACATCACGAACTCTGACATTGAGCCTCCTAAGCCAAATAGAATGCAAAAGCATATGAAAAACATCATACCGCCTCGGCGGTGAACTAACCTCAAAATGCCTCCTCCCCTCCCTCCCCCTCTTCACCATCCTCAAATACCTCCTCCCCGAAATCCCCTCCAAAATCCTCTTCAAGTCCGGAATCTCCTTTACTGCTACCACCACCATGAAAGTCTTCCAATTCAAAACATCACTAAAAGGCATCACATAGCGATCCTTAATCAAAACCGGTACACAATCTGTGTAAAGAGCCTCCACTGTCCTCGGGCTCGCTACCTGTCGCCCGAAGGACAAATGCAGAACTTGCTTTGCCTCATCATGGCAAAATATGAGGTGTTTTTGGGGAGGTATTCGGTTGGATTTGGATTGATGGGTCTTTGTGGTGTTGCCAGTGGTGGTGGAGGATGGGCCGGTGGTGGTGCCGGATGGGAGGCAGATTTCGGGAATGGAGACGTCGCGGGAAGGGTTGAATTTTTCGGAGGTGTTGGCGTTGTAGAGGGCTCTAATGGAGTTGTTGTACAGGTTTGGGACTGCAAAGGAAATTTCTAGACGCTGCAAATGCAACACACTGAAATAAATGCTCAAGAATTAACAAGGTTATCCAAAGTGTGAACAAGAATCAACTGAATTTACTCTTTTTGTGGTGCATGGTGCTGTTTTTTGGGTTTGACATGGGTAGACCCATAAAGGCTACAGCCCACTATGAACAACTCAAGCCCACCACTTAGGGCCCAATACATAATCCAATCAATGAAGCCTAGTACCGCTGAAGCCCCACATAGCAATAAGAACCAATGGCATCAAGACACATGGCAAGAGAAGGGCAAGCTACATCAGCAGACAAAGATCTGCAAAGTTATTGCTACGCCACATCGTCATTAATGAGGTCCCTTACAGCATTTATTACGATAACCCCTCTCCGTCGAGACAACACGCCCTCACCCTGAACAAGGTAAGCTACAGCATAGACTTTCGGCCAAGGTGATAGGTCGGAAGGGACAACAAAATGATTACCAAAGGATATAAGCAGACGTTGAAGATAAGAAGAAGGTTAAGCTTTCTATCTCTAATCTCGCTCTATACTCCACTCCACTTCCTAACTTGCTCATCGGAGGGTTCGCTGGGGAACTCCCCGTTCCCCGTTGAACTCTTGTGTAGGTTTTCAGGTGGGCTTGGTCATTCGGACATAGGCTTAAGGAGCGTGGATCAGTCTGACCCATTCTACCATCACGAACTGTATCATCAGTTGGCGCCGTCTGTGGGAATCTTTCTTACTCTGTGCGCCAGTTGTGCTCATTGTCGCCAGAGGCCCTTTCCCAATAACCTTTCCTGTCACCTGCGAAGGTGAATGGTCACGACTAGATCCATGGCTTCCCACCTCAATGTTCCCGACCACCAAGCCGACCCTCCTAATCCAAACAACCCACCACAATACTTTACTGAGCTCACCAACAGCATTAACCGCTTTGCTGAGCAGAACCAAGCTCTAATCAATGCCCTGCTCCAAAGAGACCTTCCCATGCCCTCTCCACCACCTCCAGATATTCCACCCAACCAAGAACGAGTCCCGAGCCATACTATCCAGCAGTCTTATCCACCTAACTTGGAAGGCTTGCAACCTCCTCCCCCAAATATAAATCCACCACCCCGACCCCCACATCCATCGGTCCTGGCACCAATCCCAGAAGGAGAGGCCAGTAGCGTCCAGCCCCCCCTGCCCTCCGGTAGTGACAACATTCCTCTCTGGGATGCAGAACTCCGAGCCATGAAGCTCCAACTCTAAGCGGTCATGCAGAACATCCAGCATAAACCATCTGCCACAGCCAACTTGCCATTCGTTGCCTCCATCCAAGACAAACCTCTACCCCCCAAGTTCAAGATGCCCACCATCGACTCTTTTGACGGTACGACGGACCCAGTCGACCACTTGGAGACCTACAGGACCCTCATGATCCTCCATGCTTTCCCTGACGAAATCATGTGTTGGGCTTTCCCCGTGACACTCAAGGGGTTAGCTCGACTTTGGTTTAGTCAACTGCCAGCAGACTTTGTCTCCACTTTCCAACACCTCAGTGACTGTTTCCTCAGCCATTTCATTGGAGCCCAGCGCCAACGGTGTCCGGCAACCCAACTCCTCAACATCCGTCAGACTGAAGGGGAGTTGCTACGCAGTTTCATTACCCGTTTCAACACCGAAACCCTGCAAGTAGCGGAAAACGATGACAAGGTTATCTTTACGGCTTTCATGGCCGGTCTGCGGTCGTCTGACTTCCTTTTCTCCCTCTCTAAAAACCCCCCGACCTCCATGGCAGCCCTACTCTCCAAAGCCCAAAAATACATGAATGCTGAAGATTCCCTAGCCGTCTGGCAAGATCCTATAACCAAAAACCCGACCCCTAGAGAAAAGAGAAAAGATTCAGAAACTAGAAATACCCAGTACAATAACCAAACATCTTAGTACACTGATCGACCCCCCAGAACCGACCGGTCGGCCCCAGCCCGACCGCCTAGCCGGTTCGAGTGGTACACCCCCTTAAACTCCCCCATGGAACAAGTCCTCCATCAGATCTAGCGGGACTACCCCCTAAAATGGCCCCAACCATCACAGACTCCTTCCAATCGGAAAGACCAGTCCAAATATTGTCGTTTTCACCAGGACCACGGCCATAATATCGATGAGTGTGTTAACCTCAAAGATCAGGTTGAGGGTCTGATTCGTCAAGGACGCCTCAGTCGATTCACGGATACTCTCCCTCAGCAAAGGCAACGGACTGAACCCATCAAAAACAACTACCGGCGCACCCCTCCCCGACAGCCGGCATAGCCTAACCAAGGTCATGATCGCCCTCCACAGCAACCTCGGGCACAAGGTAACCCCGCCCCACCTGTTGGAGAAATCAGAGTTATCTCCGGCGGGCTTGCTTGTGGAGGACCATCCCGGTCGGCTCAGCGGACAGAACTCAGAAAAATAAGGCAGGGCTCAGACAAAGAAGTTGCCACTATGGACCGACCCTCCAAACACCCCAGGCAGTGGACCGGGCCTATCACCTTTACGGACGACGACTGCACATGCATCCGTTATCCTTATGACGACCCTCTCGTCATTACCGCCCTCATCTCCAATTACAAGGTCAGACGGGTTCTCGTCGACAACGGCATTTCTTCAGACATCATCTTCCTCAATTGCTTCCGCTAGCTCAAGATTGGGGAAGAAAGTCTGTCTCCCCTCCAAACGCCTTTGGTCAGTTTCACTTGCGACCAGGTTACCTCCATCGGCTCCATCGATCTTTCTATCACAATTGGCGAGTACCCGCGGCAGGCCACAAAGTTGCTCACCTTCCTCGTTGTTGATTGCCCCTCTGCCTACAACATCATCCTTGGCCGCACTGCCCTAAATGCTTTCCAAGCTATCACATCCACTTACCACCTTGCCATCAAGTTCCCCACCGATCTTGGGGTCAGAACAGTAAGGGGAGAGCAGACCGTGGCCAGAGAATGTTATGTCGCCTCACTTAAAGAAGTCAAGCTGAAGGAGGCTATGATCATTGAAGGACTTGATGTCAGAGATGAGGACGAGCTGGTCAGAGGGGAACCAGTGGAGGAGCTCGTCGAGGTCCTCGTCGACCCCACCAACCTGGCCAAAACCGCCAAGATCGGTAGCTAACTATCCTCCCAAGCCAAGGCCGACCTCACCGCCCTCCTAGTTGAACACAACGACGTGTTTGCCTGGACTCACTCCGATATGTCGGGTATCTATCCCTCCTTCATCAGCCACCGTCTCAGTGTTGAGCCCTATTTCCGACCTATTCGCCAGAAGCAGCGCATTTTTCACCCGGAATGCAATAACCTTATTGCTTCTGAAGTAGACAAACTCTTTGAGGCACAGTTTATCACTAATGTGGACTACCCCAAATGGCTGTCGAATGTGGTTCTGGTTTGTAAAAATAATGGTAAATGGCGACTCTGTGTCGACTACTCCGACCTCAACCGAGCTTGCCCCAAGGACAGCTACCCTCTCTCTTGCATAGATCTGCTGGTCGACGCCACGACCGGTCATCAAATGCTTAGTTTCATGGACGCCTTCTCTGGATACAACCAAATCTTGATGCACGTATCTGACCAGGAGCACACCTCCTTTATTACCGACCGAGGCACCTACCATTACCGTGTGATGCCATTTGGATTGAAGAATGCCGGGGCCACTTACCAACGGTTGGTCAATGCCGTCTTCCATCATCAGATAGACCGAAACATGGAAGTATACGTCGATGACATGCTGGTCAACAACAAGCTCTCCACCGATCATCTGGCCGACCTGCGAGAAACCTTCGCCACCCTACGAAAGTACCAGATGAAGCTCAATCTGGAAAAATGTGCCTTCGGCGTAGGATCTGGGAAGTTTTTGGGATCATGGTCAGTCAGCGGGGCATCGAGGCTAACCCCGAAAAGATTAAGGTCTTAATCGAAATGCAGTCACCCAGAACGGTCAAGGAGGTTCAGAGGCTTACTGGCCGAGTGGCCGCCCTCAACCGCTTCATTTCCCGAGCAACGAATAAGTGCCTCCCTTTCTTCAAAATCATTCGGCAAACTTTTAAATGGATGACAGAATCTGAAGAGGCCTTTCAACAGTTGAAACAGTGCATGGCTAATTTTCCATTTGAAGAGGCCTTTCAACAGTTGAAGAGGCCTTTCAACAGTTGAAGCAGTGCATGGCTAATAATCCTGAAACAAAAGAAAGTCAATCATACAATTTCATTTCATTTTCCAAAATCCTTCAACTATAACTAATAAAAGAAAAAGGGAAAAGAGAAAAAAATTACTAATTTTCAAAATTTACCAAAATACCCCTACACAATCACCACCATCCCACCCTACAACAAATCCGCAGGACTCACCAAGATTAAGAAATTAATCACAGAAAAATATTTAAAAAAAATAATATATAGCCCAAATTCATTTTAGATATAAAGAAGAAGAGGGGGCAGTAGATGGGGAGGGGCCGCCGAGCATGTCGGTGGTGGTACCGGATGGGAGGTGGATTTTGGGGATGGAGACGTCGCAGGAAGGGTTGAATTTTTCGGAGGTGTTGGCGTTGTAGAGGGCTCTAATGGAGTTGTTGTACAGGTTTGGGACTGCAAAGGAGATTTCTGGACCCTGCAAATGCAACACACTGAAATAAATGCTCAAGAATTAACAAGGTTATCCAAAGTGTGAACAAGAATCAACTGAATTTACTCTTTTTGTGGTGCATGGTGCTGTTTTTTGGGTTGTTTGTTTGATGAAAACAAATGTTTCACAAAACCACCATGCTAGGGTTTCTTCAGAGAAATTATTTTGTTACACTTTTTTCTTCTTCTTCTTCTTTTTTTTTTCCTCAACAAAAGTCAGTTATTAATTGTTAGATTAACACTAATGAGAATTAACGTCTCTATCCTTGCAAAGTACCAAGTATTTACTTCGTAATTCAATTATTTTGTTACGCTTGATGATGTGTATACACACTCTTTGATTGGTTAAGATAGTATAAGAAAAAAAAAATTCTATTAACTTGAAATTTATATATACATTTTTGTCGTGAATTATTTTTTGTGGCGGAGATCAAATCGGTGAACTATGGGATTTGTGAAATGAATTTGAGAGAAATTATTCAATGTTTCTGAAATACCATGTATCTGTACTCCTTAACCAATCATTATTCAATATGTCTCTTATATTTTCCAATCACCCAACACAATACCCCATATACCCACATTCTCCACTAATTATAATGCTATAGAATATCACATGTCTATATTCCGGGATTATTGAATAATTACCCTAAATTTGAACTATTGATTTTTATTTTTAAATAAATTTTAAGTAACAAATTCTGAATTTATAACCCCTTTGTAAGAGAAAAGCTATAAAATGAGAACACAAGAAATGTACTCAAAATGTTAAAATGTACGGTAAAACCTATATTTTTTGTTGATATTTTTTTAGTAAATTTTTTAGATACAATGCATTGCTAATAGGATAATAAATCTCATTAAAGTGTAACGGATCTTTCTTTTTTTTTTTTTTTTTGGTTATCGGCTAAAAAGAGAGATTTTGTTGACGAAAAAATAATTATAAAGTAATGAAATACATCAATAAAGGGGGAAGAAAGTGCAAAAGCATCACAATAAAGCAACCCCATCCCAACTAGGTTGACACCGAGAAGCATGCCCTATTATTTGCAAGCACTAATTCTCACAAGTTGATGAGCTACCAACAAGACCGCAACAACAGAAACAAAACTGATAGCAACACCAGCCCAAAAGGACCAATGCACTACTAAACTACATTACACAGCTGATCTGTTTCAAATTGGTTACTAAATCATGCATTGAGTAATCAATCCCTTCCATGTGTAGCTTTGCCCATATGGACTGAGTAATCGGATCTCATTTAAAGTGAATGAATGTATTTTATTCACATATTTTATTAGTTGAGTCAAGTGGGAATAAAATCATACTCTCCTTAGCGTAGCAAACAAATTCAATCAATCAAGTTAAAAATTTGACTCTCTCTATCTATTTATGAAATGTTTAATCTGATATATTCTCATGATATCTACAATTAATCTCATATTAAATTCGGCCAAACCAACCGTACTAATTAAAGACAAGTCTACAAAACTATTTTATACTCTCTGCACATATAATGTTACGTGTGTAAGAAAATCAATACATAACCCAAATTCGTTTTGGCCTCTTATTTTTATAATTTTTTGTGCGAAATTAGCATAACTAGTTGATTTTGGTTGCAAGAGAAGATTAAATAGAAGCAAATTAAGAAGTGATGACTTACCCAATCATGGCAACCAAGCATGAAATGATAAGCACCAGGGCTTCGATTCCAGTAAGGATATTTGTTGGCAATGACATCAACATAGTCCTTGGCTGTGTTCTTTATGGGACCCAATCATGAGAATCAACAACATAAACAACTTGAGTTATCATTGTCACACTGAATGGAAGGAAATAAAGATGGGCTCTCTCTGGATCTCTGGTCCTAAACTTGCTAATCTCCATGCTTTGAATGAACAGTCCCTCTATGGCATATGTGTGCTTGCAGGGACCACAGTGGAACACTGGTGGGTCTCCTTCTTCATATACAAATACCTTTAGTTGCTTTTCCATCTCCAAGTAGCTCCTGCAGTTTGGATTAAAAATTATTTTAGAGATTTTATTATCAATATTGAAAAATAAATACAACATGAACATTTGTTTGATAACGTTGTCGGTTTCATGTTTTATGTTACATAAGATAGGAACAAATGTTTTGAAAACAAAGAAACGTGTTTTGTGAAATTTGAGTGATAATTGAAACATGAGGTACTAGTACTAATAAAGTGATATTTAAGTGAAAGTTGGAGAGTAAAAAACGTAATTTTTCATACAAAATTTTTCTTCTAATAAACTTAAAATGTGGTCACATGAGCATTTTTTGTCTAAATTTTTAACAGAAGTGAAAGGAGAACGACATTGAAACATTAGTTAAAGTGGTCGCAATTAAAGATATTGGATAATAGTTAAATTTGGATAAAATTTTGATGGTGATAAGTGTAATTTATCTGAATTTTTAATATATTTATGATAGAATTATAATGTCGTAATTCAATTATTGTTGAAACTATAGTGACCTTGATCCAATTTATATTTTTTTTCTGCAATTTACTCTAATGCTGTGTTTGGTTAGGGGATTTTGGGAGGGATTTGGAAAAGGAAAGGGAAAAGGTGTGTGAAACTAGGTAAAATGTAGGTATATTTTTTTCAAATTTTACCTACATTTTCCATTTCTTTTTCCAAATCCCTCATCAAATCTCCAAACCAAACACAACATAAAAGTACAAGTTTAAGATTCATCCTATCCCTTTTATGAATGAAAAAAACAAGGAAGGGAAAATTATAATGTTGATTCTCTTATTTGAGTGAAATTTCACTAATTTTAATTTAAATAATTTCAACCATACATTTGTAATTTTGTTATAATCTGGTTCATTCAACACTTATCGTTAAAATTTTGAACGAAAAAAAGATCATGTGCAAAAATTAGAGGGACCAAAGTATAATTCAAAAGAAATTTTAAGGACTATTGAAGTTACTCCGATAGTTTTACTTTGATTTTTTTAATTTCACACGTGACTTTTTTTATATAAAATATATATTTTTTTGATCGGCAAATAAATCTTTATTGATGAAAACATACCAGATATGATAAGATACATCTACAAAGAAGAGTTTAGAGCTAACATGAAGCTCCAAGCGCTAGTTGGTGAGGAACCAACAAAAAGGAAAGCAAAAAGCGCTGCCACAACAACAGACAGAGAAGAGAAAAGAAAAAAAAAGAAAGATAGGAGCAGCTGAGGCAACTCCAACAACAAACAGCACACAGACATTCATCTCTTACAACCATCTAACACATTGACATTTATCCCAATCAGTCATCAAACAAGCATAATAGCACACAGCACATTCAAGCATCCAGCATGAACTCCTAACACGGTAGCAACCAATCCGAACACAGCAGCACCAGACCAGCACGGCAGACCAGATCAGTTGCAGACCAGTAGAAGAGCTACCTAGTAGCAGACCACCAAAAACCAGTTGTAGTCTCACTATAGCAGTTGCAACCAACTATAACTGTCTCACTATAGTAACAGACCAACAAAAAACACCCATCAGTTGTATCCTACCAAAAAACACCCCACAGAAACCATAATCTCCCTTCAAATGCATATGAATATCTGCAATTCTAATCAGAATATCAACTGATTTCTATTTACTTCACAGCAAACAATCAGCAAACAGAGCTCTGAAGCAGAGGACCACTGATGATGAATACACCCAGACAGATCAGCAGACAGATCAGCTTTAACCAAAATCACCCAGACAGATCAGTAGAGCAGACTAGCAGATCAGAACAGAATCAAAAAGGTTAACAGATCAGCAGAGAAGAGTAGGAGGATCAAAAAGTAAAGACCAACTGTGGAATCAGGAACAAAGCTTGATTTGATTCCATTTGAAAGCTAAATCATCAATTGAGAATGAGAAGTTCTTAATAGATGCTTTCAACCAAAAAGTTGTTCTGATTTTGATTAATTCACACAGGCCAAAGAAATTGGGTTGAGTCTCAGAGAAGACACATTCGTTCCTGTGCTACCAAAAAGACCAAAGAACAATAAGGGGGATAGCTTTCCAAATTAGCCTATCAAAGCTCTTCAATCTACCACCCAACCACCAATTGAGAAGGCCTTCCACAGAGTTATTAATGCACCAGTAAAATCCCCAATCATGAATAAAAGAAGACCATATCAACCAAGAAAAGGGGCAAAGAAGCAAAACATGAACAACAGATTCAGGTTCAACTCTGCATAAGGGCCAAAGAATGGAATCACTGCTATTCAGAGTGCCAAGTTTGTGCAAAAATTCTGCAGATTTGATTTTGTTTTTCCATGCCAGCCAACAAAAAAATGAAACCTTGGGGGGAGTAGTTCTATTCCAAATGGATTTACAGATTCTGAGATTGGGGCCGAAATTAGAGCTACTAAGAGAGTAGAGAGAGGACAAAGAGAACTCACTACGATTTGTAGATGCGCAAGCCCAAGACAAACAGTCTACTCTATCAAGACTCAAAGAAGGAGCAGAGGAAAGGACACCAAGCAATCTAGCTTCTTCAGCCAATTCCCATACATATAACACTCTTCTATGGGGTAAATTCCAATCATTTGAACTGGTTTTCCTTGCAAAGAATTGGTGGAGAGAACCTTCTTTATCAGTTGAAAGATTAAAGAGATGTGGAAAATCAATCTTAAGACAAAAGTTACCACACCACCGATCATGCCAAAATTTGATTCTATTTCCATTTCCCACTTTAATAAGGCAGTTGCCCAAGTAGAAATTGCAAATAATACTGCTATGAGTCCCAATGGACATGATGTCCTTCCACAGTGTGGAATGTTTATAAGAGGGCTTCATTGGTGGAAACCAACACAGCTCATCAACCTTATATTTACTACAAATAGCTCTCCTCCGAAGAGCATTGATTTGAGTTCCAAATTTCCACCACTATTTGAGTAACAAGCAAGCATTGACATCTCTGATCCTTCTGATACCCAGCCCCCCTTGATCTATGCTCTTTGTAACCTCCACCCATTTCACAAGGTGAACTTTCCTTTTAATGGCATTACCACCCCATAAAAAATTAGCCTCAATCTTTTCAATTTCTCTAGCCACACCTTCAGGCATCTTAAATAAAGAAAGAAAATACACTGGTAGACTGGATAAAGTAGACTTGATCAAAATTAGTCTTCCTACAAATGACAACAGTTTTCTCTTCCACCTGGAAAGTCTAGATCTAAATTTGTCAAGCACAAGCTTTCAAGTAGATTTCCTACTAGGGTTAGCACCAAGGGGCAGCCCCAAAAATTTAGAAGCCTGGCAAAAGAGAGCAGTAAAGCATCAGCCACACCAATACCACACACCACACTTTTGTGGTAATTAATTATGAGACCAAAGAGAGCTTCAAAGCATCTGAGAATTCTTTTGACAAGGACCATCTGATCCTAATCTACTTCAGAAAAAAGAATTGAGTCATTGGCAAATTGCAGATGAGATAAGAGAACATCATTAGCCCTAACTAACACACCTTTGAGAATGCCAAGATTAATTGCTTTGCCCAAAAGTATGTTGAGCCCTTCAGATACTATATTGAACAGGAAAGGTGATAGCGGATCACCCAGCCTAAGACCTCGTTGGGGTGAGAATTCCTTTGTTGGTGATCCATTCACAAGAATCGAAATTCTAGCTGTAGAGACACACGTTTTCATCCAAGAAGTCCATTGGGATCCAAAACCAAAACTAGACAGCAAAGAGAATAGGAATTCCCAGTTTACAGAATCAAAGGCTTTCTCAAAATCCAACTTTAAAATCAGACCTTGTTTCTTGGCTTTCTTCCATCCATCCACCACTTCATTGGCAATGAATATCCCATTAATGATATTTCTCCCACCTATAAAAGTCGTCTGAGTTTCACCAATAATTGTGGGTAACACTGGCTTCAATCTATGTGTTAGAACTTTTGCCAAAATTTTGTATAGAAAACTCACAAGACTAATGGGTCGATAATCAGACAGATTAATGGGATTTTCCAACTTAGAGATGAGAGTAATAAATGTACTATTAATGCCATAAGTGAGCCTGCTGTTCTTATCTAATTCTTTAAAAAATTGCATAATCTCATGCTTCATGACGTTCCAAAATTTTTGATAGCACAACAGGTTGAACCCATCTGAGCCTGGGGTTTTGTTGCTATTGCAATCTTTAATTGCTGCTAAGACCTCAGCTTCAGTGAACTCTGGAACAAGGTAATGAGAAACATAATCTGCCTCTATAGTCTTGAACACCTCTCCCAAGACAGGTCTTTTAAGCCAATCTTCAGCAAAATGAGTCTTAAAGTGTTGAAAAACCTCATACTTGACCCTGCTAGGCTCCTTATGAGACACTCCATTGACAGTAATAGAGGTGAGCAGGTTTCTACTCGGTCTGAGATTAGGAAAAACATGAAAGAACCTAGTATTTCTATCCCTATTCAAAGTCCAGTTCAGTCAGGACTTTTGATGCCATAACGACTCCACCATTCTGTAAAGCTTCCACACTTCTTGTCTGATAATTCTTTTTCTTATCTTTTTTGAATCTAGCAGTGCTCTATCCTCTACCATAATGTCAAATGTATGCAACTCCTCCTCTGAAGCCTTAAGTTTGGATGTGATATTACCAAACACCTGAATATTCCATTTTTTTAATTCCATCTTTAGGTGCTTAAATTTTTGAATAAGCCTGAATCTGGCCCATCCAGAGAAAGAACTGTTGTTCCAGCAATTGACAAAAAGTCTTGAGAAGCTTGGGTGTAAGGTCCAAGTGTTTAAAAATCTGAAAGGTCGAGGCCCCCAATCTCTTTTATCTTCCATCATCAATAAAGGGCAGTGATCCGAGATTAATCTAGGCAGGCCCCAAAGTTTCATTCTAAAGTTAACCAACCACTCAGGACTGAGCAAGACTCTATCAATTCGGTTCCACTTCTCAAAGTTCTGGGCATTACACCAAGTGAATTTCCTTCCATACAGAGGTAGATCATTGAGCTCACATTTCCCAATAAAATCATTCAATTGTTTCATCTCCCTGTCCCTTCTGGAACAACCTACCCTCTCCCCAATATGCCTAATCTCATTGAAGTCACCTCCCAAGCACCAAGGATCAGGGAAAAAAACCTTGAGCTTTAGTATATCATCCCAAAAATTGTCATTCACACTGACATCATTGGGTGCATATATATTCAACAAAACACAATCAAAGGAGTTGTATAGAGAACTAGAAAGTAATATGTACCTCCTATTACAACAGCAGCCAGATAGTTGAAAAATAGCAAGATCCCAAATGCATAGAAGCCCACCAGCAGATCCATTAGGATCTACAAACATATATTCCATGTTTCTGCTTCCCCAAAGCCCCCTAACAACATTTTCTGAAACCACTACTTTCTTGGTCTCTTGAAAGAAAACAATATCAATAAGTTTATCCTTTAGAAGGCTTTTGATTCTACTCTTCTTCTCAGGTTTCCCCAAACCCCTAATATTCCAGGAAAGTAGCTTCATCAAGAAACAAAAGAAACACACTCAAGGCACCCATCTACAACATATTTCTGCTGAGCCTTCCCTTCCTTGATAATTCTCTCCTTGTCCTTAAGCTCTAGATCAATGATCTTGCTTAGAGCAACATCTTCCATCCCATTAAAGTTGATACCTAGGGATTTCCCCAAATGCATTGTGTCTTTAGCTTCTTGAAGGAGACAGTTGTTGAAAGATGACGAATTTTCAGATAGATTTGAATGGGCAAGAGCAGAAGCAGCTGGTCTGAAAATGACAGACTTTGAGGAATGCTTATGAACTACAGAAACCCTGTAGCCATGAATTCTAGCAAAGCTAGAGAATCTCTCAAACTGAGACTTCTTTTTCCCCATTTTCTTCATAAGTTACTGGAGTTTTGGGTTGGGAGCCAGAGGCTTGAATTGGCCAGAACGATAAGGGGTCAAAATACTCTTGCCAGCAGAGAGATTAGGGCCAGCAGATTGCATATGAGGAATTGATGAGGCCAAAGTAACAAGATTGCCATGATTGTTACTAACCAACTCCTTGGGCCTATTGGAAGGGCCACAATCTACGAACTTATTTGAAGAATGGACCAGATTCACTTCTAAGTTAATGCCAGGCCCAATGTCTTTTCTGAACTCCTTGGCCAAATTCATTTCCAAGTAAATGCCAGGTCCAAGCCCATCACCAGCTTCATTGAAATTTTTGATAAACCCAGAGGTATAGACTTGAGGGATACACCTAAGGTTGTCATCATTACTTTTTGAATTTCGATCTGACCTTTCCAACAGAGGCTCCTCAACGCATGCTTCCTTTTCTCTGTTGAAGCCTCCTACGACTGATGTCTCCTCAACAACAGTATCCACTGCCTCACCTATGTGACTGATAGAAAGCCCCTGCCGTTGTGCTACCACCTCATCGCCGTCGTTCTTGATTCTAACGTCTGCCCCTGAAATGTTTCTACTCTCCTCACTGTAGCAGGTTCCGATGGAGCTGAACTCCTCCAAGACGTTGTGTTTCAAGCTATCAGAGTATATTAGATGATCTTCACAGACTAGAATGGGATGTGAACTGCCATTACACTTCAAAATGATAGTTCTGTTAATAAGTTCCATACACGCAATGGCCACTCTAATTCTAGCATGAGAGAATGACTTTGGTTGACAGAGATCACGCTCTAAACTGAGAACAGAACTCCATGTGCGCCCAATGTTATTTAGAGTATTTCTATTCTAGAGATTCAGTGGTATACCATAACACCTCAGCCATACACGTCTCTCATGTTGTAAATGAAAGCCAGGCTTCCATTCCACTACGAAAAGACTCCAATCCTTGAACCAATCTTGGAGCTGGCCGATGTTTGAATACAGTTCCGCTTGAGATTTAAAAGACAATATTATGTCGCGACCTCTCCCTTTTCTGACCTCTATCTATTCCAACCCTTTCTCCTTCAGAACTTTTGAAATAATGTGAGTGAGATATTCTGTATTGAATCTGATGATTGCACTTTCATATAGCCAACCATTGCCCTTTTCAAAGGCTTGTATCTCTATACTTTCTTCCCCAGCCGCAGAAGGAGTGTCCCCTTTTAGTACTTTTGCAAAAGATCTATGACCAACAAATGCAGCCTTTCCACTAATGTTGTTTGTATAAGGGGCCCTTCTGGAAGGCTAGGGCTTCCCCCTGCTCTGTTCATCTCTGCTATTTATATCATAAGCAGTAACTTTGACCTCCAGCACCTTATCATCCACCAAAAGGCCATTCCTTTTTTGAATGGCTATAGTTGCTGCTACCTGACAGTCATATCTCACAAACTCGAAACGAGAGTTTGTCGCTTTCCTTCTTTTGTAGGGGATAAATGCTTCCATCACAATCCCAAAATTTGTAAAGAGTTTGAACAGAGCTTTTGCATCCATTGCTGAGGGTATGTTGTCCACGAAACAGTAAAAACTCCATGCCTTGCTTCATTGCCTTGTGCTCCACCTCCTCTCCGTTGTCTCAGCACCGGAATCCAACCTCCACTCGTATCTCTCTTTTTAGAGTTCAGAAACATGTTGAAGTTGCGAAATCTCCAAATCAGGAATTATATTTATTTATGGCGTAGTTGTCGACATGATATTGCAAAATCGTAATGTTTTTTCAAAAAAATATTTTTCTACAAAAAATAAATAACTTCGCACAAAGTTTAAGAGGACATTCTTAAAATTCTCTATCATATTCATTATCAAATATAACAAAAACAAAATAAAACAATACTTGTGAGATATTTTATATAAAATATTAACAGCATATAATGAAGAGACCACATTATAACGAAACTTTAAATACATGATTCAAATTGAAATTACAAAAACTCAAGTAACACTTCGATTCAATTAAACTATAAGGAGTACTAGCATAAGTTACCCCAAAAAAAAAAAAAGAAAAGAAAAGAAAAAAGAATTGAAAAATCCCACTATGATTTACAAGCAATGTTAAAAATGGGTAACCTGTGAAAGGCAGTGGCATTCCAATAAATAGGACCAGTAGGGGTATACTCAGGGTCTTGAGTAGTGTGATGATCTTCACCAGTTGTTATGGCTTCTCTTATTGCAGCTCGAGCATATCCTAGACTTGCTTCAAGCCTCTCTAAGTAACTGCACTTCTTCTCTATTCTTGCACTCATTGGTGTAGGAACAAAAATTTGGGGTCCATTCATGCTATTATTCCATATCCCTTCCTTCTTCCCTACCTGTTTTTGATTATGAAACGAATAATTCCACAATAACACATAGAATTTTTCTTGGAAATATGCAAAATCAAGAGGGAAAATTATACTCATTTCTCCTAAATTTTAAAAAATATATAATCAATATCACACTTTTGATATAATTATATTGACATTTTTTTAATAAGGCTAAAATAATCTAAATATAAATAAATATATATTTTAGTAAAAATATATGATAATATCAATTTTTTTCATTAACATGACTAAAGAATTATTGATAAAAAAATATTTATCTCTTATGTGAATTAAAAATTTAAAAAAGACTAATATAATAATGTCAAAAATATGAGATAAATTGTATTATTTTTTTTTTTAAACTTAGACGAGGTGAGTGTAATTCACCCAAATAGAATTTAGTGTGTATGTCATCTGCATAGCACATTTCGTGTCATCTGCGTAATGATACGACACTAATCATGGTGATGTCATGTTAAATAATATACAAAAATTATAACATCGTAGCATTGCTTTAAAAGTTATTATTAGAGAATAGTGTATGGACGTCAACAAAAACCAACCAGCTAAAAAGACTAATTTGCCACTCATGGTCAATAATTATTAAAGACAAAAATTTGTGTGAATTCTTTATTGTATTGATTTGATTATTTCTTTCCATTATAGATTATTTATTTATTTATTTATTTATTTTTTGTAGTTGTAGCTTTTCTAATTATGTATGATGATACTGTTTGTTCCAATGGATGGATCGGACTGGTTCAAGCTCCTCAAGCCCAGGTCCAAATAATCAAGCCCACCGGATAACCTGTAAACAAGTTCAACGGGGAACGGGGTAGTCCCCCAGTGAACCCTCCGACGAGCAAGTCAGGAAGAGAAGTAGAGTGTAGAGGGAGAGATTAGAGATAGAAAAGCTTAACCTTCTTCTTGTCTTCAACGTTTGCTTATATCCTTTGGTAATCATTTCACTGTCCCTTCCGACCTGACCTCCTCGTCGAAAGTCTATGCTGTAGCTTACCTTGTTCAAGGTAAGGGGGTCCTGTTCTGACGGAGAGGTGTTGTCGTAATAAATGCTGTGATGGGCTGCATTAATGGTGATATGCAGTGGCAATAACTTTGCTGATCTTTGTCTGTTGATGTAGCTCGTCCTTCACCTGTCATGTGTCTGAATGTCATTGGCTCTTTATGCCATGTTGGATTCCAACTGTCCTAGACCTCACCAACTGGGTTATGTATTGGGCTCCAAGTGATGGGCTTGGGTTGTTCATAGTGATTCATGGCCTTTATGGGCTTATACATGTCAGTAGTCCCCCATTCCCGAGTGCAGCTTTAGTCCAACGAAGGGAATACTAATGAAGAAGATGAGGGTGTTAAGGGTTGGCAGGATGGAGGTCGACCGACAGGGGTGACCGAAAGGGTGAACCGATCGAGAGGTGGTCCGACCGTGCAGGGTGACCGAGTGGAAAGGCCGACCACGAGGAGGGCCGACCATAAAGGGTGGCCGAGTGGGAGGGTCGACCACGAGGAGGGCCGACCGCGAAGGGTGACCGAGTGGGAGGGTCGACCACGAAGGGTGACTGAGTAGGAGGGTCGACGACGAGGAGGGTCGACCGCGAAGGGTGGGGTGGAGGGGCGTGGGGCTCAAGAGATGGCGTGTCACGTGGTGATTTGGAGTGGAAAAGACAGGGTAATGAGAGGAGACAGTGGATCGTGGTCGTACACGTGGCAACATCCCGCGGGGGGGTGGGGGGAGATTAGGCGTTAGATCAGAAATGAAACGATAGGTCATTATGGGTGTTGAAAAGACAATTTTGGCGGATGATTTGAAAAGTTTTCAAACTGGCGAAAATCAATTGGGATCCTTGGAATACGGGCAAACCGTGGGCTTTTGGCATTATTCGATTCACCTACTTGTTTACGAAAAATCAAAATATTCAAAGTGTGAATTCCTTTGTTGCTCACGATACACCTCTGCAACACTTTTTCAATTTCCTTGCACCTGCATCCGAAGCGATTCGCAGACATACCATAGAAATGGCCCAAGAAGGAGCTGCGAATGTCAGGGTGGATCCACTTGGTGATAATGATGCAGTGGAGTTAGCGCAGCAATATAGGATGGAGAGGATGGGGGAGTCGGTGGTACGATCCCATGGTTCCACCATGATAGCAGCTCTAAAGCCAATCAGCCAGGCAGAACCAGATCACTGGCATACAAAGGCAGATAGATCAACGGTGACTGCAGCAGATTTAATGCCTGCTGAAATAGAGTTATTGTTGCTGATGTCGACGGAGAGGCCGTCCGACGCCAGGCCAGGGGAGTTTGCCCTTTATGAGGAAGCATTGAAGGGAAGACTGAGGCTGCCCCTGTCGCAAGTGGTGGTAGATGTCCTGAATCGTTTGGAGGTAGCACTGGGCCAACTAATGCCCAATGCGTGGAAGATCTTACTGGCTTATGCAAGTGCGTGGCCGAAGGCGAACGAAAGGGCGGCCATGACAGTAGACGAATTCTTCGCATGTTACAAGGCCTCAGGGCAACAAGAGACTTGGGTCACTCTGCAGGCTGCAGCAGGGAAAGGGCTGGTGGCGGGGCTGCTATCATCGATCAAAGGGTGGAGACCACGGTGGTTCTATGTGTCTGCCAGTGGAGGGGTTGGAGTGCGCACCATTTGGAAAGTGCCCACCAAGTCTGTGGAGCCAAAGCTGGGAGCAGCAGCAGAGGAGCGGGTGAAAAGGGTAAAGGAATGGAGGGAGAAGGAAGGGGCCAGATTGGACGAGCTCGTTCAGCCGTCGGCTTTGTTTGAGGCAGGGTTGGGTCCACAGCCGAGTGGTGGGGACCTCGACCGAACGGAGTTGGAGGCAAGGAGGAAGGCTCAAGAGGCGGAGGACCAGACCATCTCGGCCAAAGCCCAAAAATTCAAAGAGTCGTAGGCAGACCGACCGCCACAGTCGGTTGCGGGGGAGAGGATCCGACCTCGCCCCAAACCCTTGGGGGAAAAAGACTTAAGTGAATTTGTGCCACGACTGCCCCCAATAGATCCCTTGAAGGAGAGGCTTTGAAGGAGATGGAGGTGAGGGGCGTAGTGAAGAAGAAGAGGAGAGTGAGAATGAGTGAAGAAGAGCCTGCCCTGAAGAGAAGGAGGGAAGTGAGGGCAGAAGAGACCAGTGTGGCCAAGGAGGCAGAGAGGGGGGTAGTGGAGGAGACCCCAGGAAGGGTGGTCGTCCCAAAAGTGGTGGACATCGCGTCGGAGGGGATGGAGGTCGTCCCAGTAGTGGTGGGGATCACCACCGAGGTAGCGAGGGCCGCCCCCGGAGTGCAAGTAGAAGGTAGGGCAATGGGCCCTGAGCCAAGGAGAGGAGAACAGCCCTAGGGGGGTCCTGCACCCCAAGGAGGGGGAGTCAGTCTGACTACTGCGATCTACCACACTCGTGCAGTGGCTGGGCGGTTGGAGAGAGAAGAAGGCCCAGCCAGGGCCGGGGTAGACCGCCTTGTGGGGATTGTGGAAGAGGCAGCCTTGCACTCAGCAGCCAGATTCAATGAGGCTGAGCTGCTGAGGGGGTTACGCTCCGCTCAAATAGAGGTAACCACCTTAGTAGGGGCTCTGCTGAGAAAGGCGGGGACTGCAAAACTCAAGGCGGATAAGGCCAGGGCTCAACTTGCAAAGTTAAAGAAGGAGAGTGCAAGTTGGGAGAGTGCCCACGCTGATCTGCAAATGGTCAAGGTAGAGCTAGAGAACACACGCCGCCAGGTTGTGTCGCTCGAGTTCCAACTGGCTGGCGAGCAGAAGAGGTTGGATGAGGTCCAAAAAGCCTGCGCGGTCGCGGTCGAACGACATGAAGAGGCGATGAGCAGTAATGAAGAGCTGGTCAGGCAGAAGGATGAGGCAGACGTGAAGATTGACGGTCTGCAAAAGGAGCTGGAGGGCGAGCGTGCTAAGGCAGTAGAGGAGAATGAGAGCCTTCAGAAGGAGTTGGAAGCAGAGAGAGCCAAGGCGGCTGTTGAAAAGGAGAGCCTTCAGAAGGAGTTGGAAGCAGAGAGAGCCAAGGCGGCTGCTGAAAAGGAGAGCCTTTAGAAGGAGTTGGAGGTAGAGAAAGCCAAGGCAACTGCTGAAAATGAGAGCCTTCAGAAGGAGTTGGAGGCAGAGAAAGCCAAGGCAACTATTGAAAGGGTGACCTTGGTGTAGACGTCCCCGAACGCCTTGGGCGGATGGGTCCCGTTCTGTTCATTTGGGCTCACTACAGTTCAGGACTCAAATTGTCATGGTTCTAAATCTGAACCAAAGAGTCCAAATCCGGCAAATCGTTTTTGAAAACAGATTTTTTGTAAAGAAGTGCCAAACATGGACTGCTTTGCCAGATACAGAATCACTACCTAAATATTTTTTTATGGGGGAATTTAGGAAACCCTGACTCGTTTGCCTAAGGCCACGTGTCCGTCATCACCAAAGTTGCCTCGGCTCGGGAACTTGGGTACGATCGGGAAAGGTCAGCTATGAGCACCCCCTCTCGCCCAATCCGAAGATCGGCCTCTACTAACCATGATATCTAATTTTGAAAACGTTATACATTCTTATTCTGGTTAATTAGCCTAGAATTACTATGTGATGCGTGCAGCAAAACAAGTATAGACTAGATCGCATAATTTGGAACAGAGCATTGCATATCCGTTTGTTTGGAAAATGGTTTGAAATTTGCTACTCACGAGTAGGCTAAAACACGGATTTCAATGAGTTGTTCCAACTCAAGCAATCCAACCTTCACCCATAGGCATTTAGGTAGTAATATCACGTAAGCATATAGCCGCATGGTAAGCATGCTGTCATGTTAACATTCACACTCATGCGAGATGCTAAAGTATAAATACTTACATCGTACTCCGTGCCAACACAATGAACTAGTTAGTAATCATGCATGATCCTAGTTCATGTTAAAATGGCTAATGCATCACATACAGAATGTCACTAGAATAGGCTCGGCTAATCTATGGATGGCATGTGAAATGCGACAGATGACATGTATTCAAGTTAGATTTGAAATACTATGCAGTTAGCATGATGCGCTGAGCCCGGTGCATGCAAGACTGATGAATGATGCACACATGCATATCATAAGTTATGCTAAATTAAACGTGCCCTAATACTAACCATCAAAAGCAAGTAAGTAAAAGGGAGAAAGAAGTGGGGATTGGAAGATATGCACACAAGCACCCACACTTATTACAAATTCGCCCTCGCTCGGAGGGACCAAAAGAATATACAAATTAATTAACCTACAAGGTAATTAAATATTACAGACAATTAACTAGTTAAGCAAATTAACTAAGCTAATTAAGCAGTAAGAATCAGCCTCGGGAAGAGGGTCCAATGCATGCGCGCTCGGTTTCGTTCGGAAATCCGCCGCCATGCACAAGTTTGCCTCTGTTTCCCCTACTCTGCTCCTCTGAAAATTGCACAACTCCCAAGGTATGCTCCATGGACACTGTGGATCACCACCGACCAAGTGGAAACCCCACCGACCATGTCCGGATGGTCATGACCATTTGTTGAGCTCTCGGCCATCAATAATTGGTCGGTCGGCACTCCATGTAGTCGACCGGCTAAGTCTTCCTGCAGAACCTGTTTTGACAGCAGCAGAGGGCAAAACAAGGCATGGCAATGTATTTCAAGCAAATGTGTGCACCAACACATCCCTTATCATGTTTGTGACTCAAAGGGGTATGTTCCTTGATTCTCGGACCACCAATCGCGCATTTCAATGCGTGATGGCCCAAGGAACCAAGTCGTGCATTTGATTTCAAATAAAATGCAATGCATAGAAACATACCAAGGGGCTTTCAACCTCTATTATGGCTTGATCAAGAGGTGAAAGATGCACGCAATGATATGCAACCTAGACATGTGAGCTAAGTGTGCAACATGAGATGCAAAGAAGTAAGCATGCAATAGGCACACGAAGTAAGCAAATAAGTATGCAAGACATGGAATAACTGTGCAAGCTTAACCATGCAAGCATGCAAGGTGCAACATGGACAACATGTTAGGCAACTTAGCCAAGAGAATGCATGCCAAATACAAAGCGATTGAAGCATGCAACACATGCAATAGGCTAAGTATATGACAACACACAAGGTGAGCATGCGACAACATGCAAACAATGGACTTATACCAATTTGGGCAGCCCTATACTAGGCCCAAAACAGTGGCCAACATACTAAGGAATGAGAGGCAAAACACACGCAAACATGCACATGTTAAGGCCTAAACACTTAAGCATATGGAGATAACTTTTAAGCACACTTAAAAGAGGATAACATGGACATATGGCATACATTATAAGCTTTGAAATCATATTATAAAATGATGCCAAATCAATCTAAACAAAGCAACCAAAGCATGCAAACAAAGTCCAAGGTCTAAGGCTCACCAAAGGGGTATTGAACCACCCTTAACAAAACCAAACATGGGATGAATTGAACAACTAAAATCAGAGTTTTAGCATGTTAAAACAAAGCCAAAAACACAATGACATGGCATCCTAGAGGCCTAGACATGATGGCATACATGAAGGCACAAACATAGAGCAGGAAACACCAACCCTTTAAGGCCTTAAAGGAACACCAAATGCAAGCATACAAATACACCACAAGGACTGAAATGGCATGGCAAGTGGTTCCAAACCACTGAAACAAAGCAAGGATGGCATGCTAGAGGGGTTAATGCTTAGGGTATACAAGAGAGGTTGCATGGTAGCTATACAAAGCAAAGCATGGACTACCTGAATGACCAAAAACAGACCTTTAGCACATCAAAACAAGCACAAAAGCTTCACAAAGCTTGGTCAAAAACATGCCAGAAGAAGGCTCAAAGCACAAAGCATGTTAAGGCTAAAACATGGCATTACAAGACATGTATGCAAGGCATGCATGGTGTGTCTAAACCAAGTAAAAACAGAGGTAAAACATGGAAAAATACTACCAAATACCTACTGAAACATGGCCAACATGAGTTCAAAAATGGTGCTCACACATGAGGCTTAAATGGCATATATTAAAGACAACAAGGAGAGGGGATGGCCCTCTCCTTCTTAGGACCTTAAACCACCATCCTCACCACTGAAATCCCTCAAGATTTAAGTGGTGAGGAGGTCCAAACAAGGTGGTCCCGGAGCTCACAAAAAATGCACAAAAATAGGGCCTAACAAGGCCTAAGAGGGGTCAAACAATCCCAAACAACAAAACACCCTTAAACAACTATTTTAAGCAAGTAAAAAAAAGACTTTTATAAGTTATATGCAAAGTCTAAAAACAGTTGCAAGATAGTCAAAAAAGCTATGCAAAAATAGGGAATAAAGGGCAAGAACACTCACCCTTGAAGAACACTTCCAAGATCACAAGACCAGACCTCTTCTTGGATCAAAACTAGCTCAAAAAGTCCAAGATCAACCCTCTAATGCCTCAGCAACTAAGGAAAGGTGTAATGGTAGGTGTTTGTGTGCAATAATAAGGACAAACACACACTTAACTCACAAGGGAGGGAGGTATAGAGATAGAATAGACACACACTTCTAACCCTAAAAACCAGACCTCTGGAGCTTTTTTCTAACCCTAGAGGAGGGAGGAGAGGCCTCCTCTTTATAGAAGATCACTCTTGCAAAGCTTACAAAACAAGCTTGGCAAGAGTGAAATCCCTCCATACACGTGTATGGAGGGGGGCAAAGGTGCATGCCAGCTAGCACAACTGGCATAAAAATATCTGCAAAAGCAGATGCACAGTGATCAGCCAGCCAAAAATGCTATTTTGACAAAATAAATGGCCGACCGACCATCTAGAGTGCCGACCGGCCAAACATCTGGCCGATGGCAACAAAACACTGGCCGGTGGCCTCAAGCCATGGGCGGTGATGTGTGGTGATGGCCCACAAGCCACTCCCTTCCCCTTAAAGGCAAAACACAAGTGTTTGGTGCAAAATCAAACACAAAACAGTCGAGTCGAGAGATCCTGAGGCAGGGCGCGTGGCCGAGACCTCCGGGAACTCAAGACGAACACAAACATGGATGATCACCGAATGTTCAAATGGTAATGTCCAAGTCTTGAGGACGGTCAAAAATGGGGTGTCTACACCTAGATAAGGAGTTGGCGGAGGAGAGGGCTAAGGCAACCTCTAAAAGGGCGGCTTACCCTGATCTTTATGTGGCAGCAGTGGACCAGTTCAAGGGGTCTGCTGAATTTCAGATGACAGTGGATGCCGCGGTCGCCAGTAGCTTGGCGAGGGAGGAGTCTGGGGGGGCGGGTCCGTCTAGGACGACTGTTGGAGGAAGGACTGAGGCAGAAGTGATTGAAAGCTTTCAGCGGTCAGACTTTTATAAGAGCGAAATGGCTGAGTTCTGGGACAGTGGTTGGAAAATGTTCAAGCGTAAAGCTGAGGAGCTGTTCCCAGACTTGGACCTGAGTAGTGTGAAAATCGATGACGACGATGTGGCCCAGACCCCCCTTGATGAGGGTATTGAAGAAGAAGACCTTGTGTCCAGTGAAGAGGAGTAGTTTGAAGAAGAAGAAGAAAGCCTTGCACAGACCTTGTGTGTTTGTGTTTGTTTTGTTTGTTGTTTTGTTTTATTTTTTGTTTTGAATGGCTGTAATGAACTCATGTACAAATTTCTGAATAAATAAAATTGCAATTATGTTTTCATTTGATTGTCTGTGCTTGTGCAACTGAAATGAATGAGGCGTGGGCTAGGCGTGTGTATAACTCATTGTGAAGTGCAAAGTGGAGTTGAACTTGTGATAAGAACGAAATTTAAGAACTCCTCAGTGTAGAGTGAAATTGAAGTTGTAATAAAAATTCAACGCAGGGTAAAGTTAGGAACTCCTCAATGCAGAGTGAAATTGAAGTTGTAATAAAATTATAAGTTTGTGTTTGCCACACTGCTGAAGTAAATTAGTGGTTTATTGGAGTGAGGCTTGGCTTGTAAGGAAACAGGCTGACTTGTAAGAGTTTGATTGAGAAGAAAATAACCTGACTTGTAAAGAAAACGTGTAAGAACGTCTTTGGAATTTGACTAAGCAAAGAGTGGTGTAAAGACTTGGATTTGGAATTGTGACTAAGTGTGTCTACTAATTCCACAAGCATGAAGTTTGCATAGATGGCTTTGACCGAGCCCTGCACGCGTGCTCAGTTGGGGCTAAGCTATGATTCACTGACGTTGTAAGGAACTCAGTTTGAACCTGAAATTGTGGTGCTCGGTCCGGTTAAGACTTGTTATGCTTAGGCTGGCTGAGGCTTGGTCTGGCCGAGTGCTTCATGCTCAGTCTGGATAGGGCTTTTAGTGCTCAGTCTGGCTGAGGCTTTTCGTGCTCGGTCTGGCTGAGGCTTTTAGTGCTCAGTCTGGCTGAGGCTTTTGGATGCTCGGTCTGGATGAAGCTTTTTAGTGCTCAGTCTGGACGAAGCTTTTTAGTGCTCAGTCTGGCTGAGGCTTTTTGTGCTTGGTCTGGCTGAGGCTTTTTGATGCTCAGTCTGGCTGAGGCTTTTTAGTGCTCAGTCTGGCTGAGGCTTTTTGATGCTTGGTCTGGCTGAGGCTTTATGATGCTCAGTCTAGCTAAGGCTTCTCATGAGTGCTGCAATCAAAACGTCATTGAGACACCATACAGATAACTGAGATATATAATTGTTAGCAGGGAAAGTGTAACCCAGTTAATCAAAATGTTACATTGCGTGAGGGGATATCAAGAATGTGTAAATTTGCCGAAAAGAAAATACAATAACTGAGCAATACAAAAGTAGGAGCTTATTGAAAGTAACGTTTCAGGTGTTCGACATTCCATGGGTGGGGGAGGTCTCAACCTTCCATGTCCTGAAGTCGGTAGGTGCCCGGACGTGGTCGGGCTTTCACAACGTAAGGTCCCTCCCATTTGGCTTCCAGTTTACCCTCAGTCAGATTTTTGGTGGCAAGAGTTGCTTCTCTCAAGACAAGGTCCCCTACAGCGAACTCCCTTGGTCGGACTTTGCGGTTGTAATGTGTTCTCATTTTCTGTTAGTATGAGGCCAGTCTGACAGCGGTGGTCTCTCTGAGTTATTCAATTAGGTCCAGGTCTGCCCGACGGAGCTCTTCGGTTAGTGCTGGATCCGGATGTAAAACCTTGGAAGTAGGCAGACCGACTTCTACTGGAATAACTGCCTCAGCGCCGTATGTTAAGCGGAAAGGGGTTTCCCCAGTGGGAGTCCGAGCTGTAGTTCAGTAAGCCCAGAGTACATTCGGAAGTTCCTCAGCCCAAAGTCCCTTAGCAGCTTCTAGCTTAGTTTTGATGATCTTTAGGAGAGAACGGTTGGTGACCTCGACTTGGCCATTGGCCTGGGGATGACCGGAGGAAGAGAAACATGGTTGAATCTAGAGGTCGGCACAGAACTTTCTGTACTTGGCGTTGTCAAATTGTTTGTCGTTGTCAGAGACGATGGCCTGAGGAATGCCAAACCCGCAAACGATCGACTGCCAGATGAACTTGGTTGTGTTCCGCTCGGTGATGGTGGCAAAGGGTTCTGCCTCTACCCACTTGGTGAAGTAATCAATGGCGATAATCGCGAACTTGGTCTGGCCTCGGCCGGTGGGAAGTGGACCGACCAAGTCGATCCTCCATTTGGCGAACGGATAAAAGCTGCAAAGTGTGATCAACTCTGTAGGAGGAACATGGGGGATGTTGGCAAAACGTTGACACTTATCACATTTGAGCACGAAATCAGTCGCATCTTGATCGAGAGTTGGCCAGAAATAACCAGTACGGAGTATTTGTGGGCTAGAGACCTGTCGCCCGAATGATTACTACAAATTTTCTCATGGATTTCCCGCGTTACATAGGTTGCTTGAGCCAAATTGAGGCATCGCAGGTATGAGCGTGAAAAACAACGTTTGTACAAGACGCCACTGACCAGGATGTAATTGGACGATCGGGCCCTGACTTTGGTGGCCTGCTATTGGTCGTTTGGGAGTTCCCCCGTTGTCAAAAATAGGAAGATGTCGGACGCCCAAGGGATAGGTTTGTTTTGTCGGAACTGCACTTCTTGTAGGTCGGGTGAGATGGCCGGGTGGGCTAGGTATTCAAGGCGGACACCGTGGTTGAGGTCGGACTAGTCTGCAGAGGCCAACTGAGCCATCTCATCTGCCTTGGAGTTTTTCGCTCGAGGTATGTACTTGATGTGGAAGGTATTGAAGAGGCGAACAAGGGGGAGGGCCATATCCCTGTAAGCCCACATTGTGTCCTCATTGGCATCGAATTCCCCTGTAATCTGGCCGACAATGAGCTGGGAGTCGCTGAACACTCGGATGTGGCTGACTCCAATGTCCTTGGTGAGGCGGAGTCCTGTTATCAATGCCTCATATTCGGCCTTATTGTTACTGGCATTAAACAAGAAACGGAGAGCACATTTGAAATAGCCACCTTAAGAGGCGGCGAGAATGAGGCCAGCCCCACTACCTTCCCTGCGGGATGATCCGTCGACGTTGAGAGTCCATGAATGCTGGTCTTCTGGCTCGGTAGGGGTTGGTGGGGGTGGAAGCGCAGCGGTTGGGGTAGGATTAGTGAATTCTAGGATGAAATCCGCGACAGCCTGTCCCTTAATTGCTGTTCGAGGCCGGTAGGAGATATCAAACTGATTGAGTTCCACTGACCACTGCATGATTCTGTCGGAAAGTTCTGGTTGTTGCATGACCTTCTTCAAGGGTTGGTCGGTGAGAACCACTATGCAATGGGCCTGGAAGTAAGGACAGAGCCGTCTGGAGGCGGTGACCAAGGCCAAGGACAATTTTTCTAACAGCAGGTAATTCTGCTCTGCTCCCCTACGAGCCCGACTGATGTAGTGGACCGGCCGTTGGACAGAGTCGTCTTTCCTGATAAGAGCTGCACTGACTGCGGTGCTTGAGACGGCTAAATAGAGGAAGAGGGGCTCGCCCGTAATTGCTTGTGAAAGGAGGGGGAGATTGGCCATGAACTGCTTCAACTGTTGAAAAGCCTCTTCAGATTCAGTTTTCCATTCAAAAGTTTACCGAAGAACTTTGAAGAATGATAGGCACTTATTTGTTGCGCGGGAAATGAAACGATTGAGGGCCGCAACTCGGCCAGTGAGCCTTTGAACCTCCTTAACCGTTCTGGGTGACTGCATCTCAATCAAGGCCTTGATCTTTTCAGGGTTAGCTTCAATGCCCCGTTGACTGACCATAAAACCTAGAAACTTACCAGATCCTACGCCGAATGCGCACTTCTCTGGGTTGAGCTTCATTTGGTACTTGCGTAGGGTGGCGAAGGTCTCTCGCAGGTCGAATAGATGATCAATAGAGAGTTTGCTCTTGACTAGCATGTCGTCGACATATACTTCCATATTCCGACCTATCTAATGATAGAAAACGGCATTGACCAACCGTTGGTAGGTGGCCCTAGCATTCTTCAGTCCGAATGGCATCACGCGGTAGTGGTAGGTACCTCAGTCGGACGGGTGCATTAGGATTTGGTTGTACCCAGAGAAAGCATCCATGAAGCTGAACATTTGATGACCGGCCGTGGCGTCGACCAGTAGATCTATGCAGGGAAGAGGATAGCTGTCTTTGGGGCAAGCTCAGTTTAGGTCAGAGTAATCGACACAGAGTCGCCATTTGCCATTGTTCTTGCAGACTAGGACCACGTTTGACAACCATTTAGGGTAATCCACGTTTTTTATGAATTGGGCCTCAAGGATCTTGTCAACCTCTGCGGCTATAAGTGTATTGTGCTCTGGATGGAAGATGTGCTGCTTCTGGCGGTAAGGTCGGAAATGGGGTTCGATGCTGAGGCGGTGAGTTATGAAAGAGGGGTCAATGCCGGGCATGTCTGAATGGGTCCAGGCAAATACATCATTGTGCTCGATCAGAAAGGCGGTAAGGTCGGCCTTAGCTTGGGGGGATAGTTGGCTGCCGATCTTGGCAGTTTTCATTGGGTTGGTGGGATCGATGGGAACCTCAACGAGCTCCTTCACCGGTTTTCCTCTAACCAGCTCGTCCTCATCTCGGACGTCAAGTCCTTCAATGATCATGGCCTCTTTCAGCTTGACTTCCTTGAGTGAGACGACATAATATTCCCTGGCTACGGTCTGCTCTCCCCTTACTGTCCCGACGCCCAGGTCGGTAGGGAACTTTATGCCTGTACAGTCGGCGTCCGTGAAGGTGATGGGTTCTGTCCACTACTTGGGCTGTTTGGAGGGTCGGTCTACTGTGGCAACTACTTTTTCCAAGCCTTGCCTTATCTTCCTAAGTTCTGCCCTCTGAGCGGAGCGGGATGGTCCGCTACAAGTAAGGCCACCTGAAATGACTCGGATTTCACTAACTGGCGGAGGGAGATTACCTGGCGGCCGAGGCTGTTGTGGGGGGCGATCATGGCCTTGGTTAGGTTGGACTGGCTGCCAGGGTAGGGTACGCCGGCAGTTGTTTCTGAGGGGCTCGGTTCTTTGCCTCTGTTGTGGCCGGGTGTTCGTGAACCGGCTGAGACGCCCTTGACGAATTAGGGTCTCGACCTGATCCTTGAGGTTGATGCAGTCATCAGTGTTATGGCCATGGTCCTGGTGGAAATGACAATATTTGGACTGGTCTTTCTGATTGGAAGGGATCTGTGAGGGTAGGGGCCATTTGAGGGGGTAGTCCCGTTGGATCTGGTGGAGGACTTGTTCCATGGGAGAATTAAGGGGCGTGTACCGCTCGAACCGACCGGGCGGTCGGGCTGGTGCCGACCGGTCAGCGCGAGGAGGTCAGTCGGTATAGTGGGATGTTTGGCTGTTATACTGGGTGTTTCTGGGTTCCGAGTCTTTTCTCTTTTCTTTGGGGGTCAGGTTTTTAGGTATTGGATCCTGCCGAGCGGCAAATGAATCTTCAGCATTCATGTATTTCTGGGCTTTGGAGAGTAGGGCTGCCATGGAGGTCAGGGGGTTTTTGGAGAGGGAGAAGAGAAAATCGGATGATCGTAACCCAGCCATGAAAGCCATGAGGATGACCTTGTCATCGTTTTTCGCTACTTGTAGGGCTTTGGTGCTGAAGCGGGTAACGAAACTGCGCAGCGACTCCCCCTCGGTCTGACGGATGTTGAGGAGCTGGGTTGCAAGGCGGCGTTGGCACTGGGCTCCAATGAAATGGCTAAGGAAGGAGTCGCTGAGATGCTGGAAAGTGGAGATAGAGTCGGCTGGTAACTGGCTGAACCACAGTTGAGCTGACCCCTTCAGTGTCACGGGGAAAACCCAACACATGATCTCGTCAGGGAAGGCATGGAGGATCATAAGGGTACGGTAGGTCTCCAAATGGTCGACTGGGTCCGTCGTACCGTCAAAAGAGTCAATGGTGGGTATCTTGAACTTGGCGGGCAGAGGTTTCTCTCGGATGGAGACAAATGGTGAGCTTGCCGTGGTAGAGGGTTTATGCTGAATGTTCTGCATGACTCCTTGGAGTTGGAGCTTCATTGCTCGGAGTTCAGCGTCCCAGAGGGGAATGTGGTCACCATGGTCAGTCAATGGGGGCTGGACGCTGCTGGCTTCCCCTTCAAGGGCTGGTGCCACGACCGAAGGGTGTGGGGGTGTAGACGTCCCCGAATGCCTCGGGAGGATGAGTCCCGTTCTGTTCATTTGGGGTTCACTACAGTTCGGACTCTCAAATTGTCACGGTTCTAAATCTGAACCAAAGAGTCCAAACCCGGCAAATCGTTTTGAGAAAACAGATTTTGAAAGAAGTGCCAAACATGGACTGCTTTGCCAGATACAGAGTCGCCACCTAAATGTTTTATTTTGGGGAAATTTAGGAAACCCTGACTCGTTTGCCTAAGGCCACGTGTCCATCATCACCAAAGTTGCCTCGGCTCGGGAACTTGGGTACGATTGGGGAAGGTCACTTCGTGAGCACCCCCACTCGCCCGATCAAAGATCGGTCTCTACTAACCATGATATCTATTTTTGAAAACATTATGCGTTCTTATTCCAGTTATTAGCCTAGATTTACTATGTGATGAGCACAGCATACAACTATAGACTGGATCGTCTGAATTGGAACAAAACATTTCATGTTTATTTTTTAAAGTGGTTTGATGATGCTACCCGCAGGTACGCTAAGACGTAGATTTGCCACCCTCGGGTGGGCTTAGAAAAACATGATTTTGCCACTATCTAGTGGGCTTAAAACACACATTTGATGAATTGTTCTAATTCAGATAACCCAACCTTCACCCACAAGCATTCAGGCAGTTATATCACATAAGCATATAGCCTCATGGTAAGTATGCTATTCATGGCAGTCACTCACACGCATGCAAGGATGCTAAAGTATAAAACTTACCGAGTACTCCAAACCAAAGCAGAAGCTAATTAGAAATCCATGCATGATCCTAATTATACAGAAATGCCTAATGCAACACATGCAAAAATGCAACTATAGCAGGCTCGGCTATTCTAAACATGGCATATGAAATGCTACAGCTAACATGTATTCAACTTGGAATTGAAAATACAATGCAGTTAGTATGATGCGCCGAGCCCGGTGCATGCAAAATAGATGGATGAATGCAAACATGTTATCATACTGTATGCTAATTAAAACATGCCCTAATTTAACCATCATAAGCTGGTAAATAAAAGGGAGAAAGACGTGGGGTTGGAAGACATACATCACACTCACGCACACTTATTACAACATTGCCCTCGCACAGAGGGTCCGAATAAATAATATACAGTCCCAAATAATTACAGTCCAAATATGTACAAAAATCCTAATTAATTACCGAATTAACTAAGAAAACAATAAACTGGCATGCAAGCCAGGGACTGCCTTGACTCTTCTTCAGATGATGAATAATGCATATCCAGGTTGCCTTTGCATGGAAATCCACTGTGATGCCCCAATTAGCATCTGTTTTGCAATAATATTTTGGAAAGCGCGCCAAGCCCCGGAAGACTGCTAATTCTTGATTTGCTGCAACAGAGAGCAAGAAAGGGGCATGGCAATGTATTTTTACAAATGTATGCATGCTTCGATCCTCGTGTCACCAATCACGCATCTCAATGCATGATGGTCGAGGAGTCGAATTGCACGACTCAATATGAAATGAATGCACAGGAAAATGCAACAAGACCTAACTCCATCATGGATAATCCGGAGTGTCGGTGACTGGGAATTGAGACACGTTCCGTCACTCGAAGTACGAAACATCCCTCGTTTTCCGTGCTCGGGCTAACCCCTATCCCAAGCACAATGCAATATGCATGACATGCATGAATGCAACTAATATACAACCTAGCATGCACAATGCTATGAAATGGCATACACGATGCACGAGGTAATATGGCATACACAATGAGGTAACATATAACCTAGCTTACACAATGCTATGAAATGAAATGGCATACACAATGCACAATGGACTTACACCAACACGAGTGGACCTCAGCCACACTCACATAAGTAGCCATAAGATGAAAAACGAGACACTCGAAATGCGTGCACACATGTACGCAAATCGAGGACCGATCCTAAGGCACAAATGCCACTCTAACAAAGCATGGTAAGGTATGAAACATGATACGCAAACATGCAAATTTTAGTACCGAAATATGACACAAAACAGCCCCAAAACATGGCAATGTGGTACCCGATGCATGAAATGAGACTCGAAACGCAAAACTAGGCACACGCAATGGCCTATAGCTATACAAAGAATGCATTATTTGAACATGAAGTGTGAAGACAGAATCAAGACAGTCCCAAAAAAAGCATATTTACAGTTTTAAGCAAGGCCAAAAAGTGAACATAAATAGGGCTAAGTTAACATGCAAAAATGGCCCCAAAAGAGAGATAGAGAAGCAAGTAGCAGCTGCTGGCTCCAAACAATGAAGAGCCCTTCAACAAAGTTGAAGAGGGGATCAAAACAAGGTATTTCACATTTTATGGACGAGCCCAAAACAGTGCACAAGTAAGCTTAAAATACTATGCAAGAAATAGGCCTAAAAGAAGGTTTAAACACAAAGTGTAAAAAGGGAGCCTCAAACAGAAAAAGACCCTTGATCAAACATGAAAAGGGGGTCAAAATAAGGCTATTTACAGTTCGGACCAGAGCCTAAAAATACAAGCACAAGGGGCTAACAAAACATGCAAAAATAAGGCCAAAAGAGGGATAAAGAGGCAAGTGACAAAAGGAAGTCTCAAACAGTGAAGATCCCTTCAAAAATGTTGAAGAAGGGCTCAAAATAAGCCACTTTACAGTTTGTAACAAGCTCAAAACAGTTTAAAAATAGGCCTAAAATACTATGCAAGAGCGAGGCATACAAGAGAGGTAAAGAAGCAAGTGTAAAGAGGAAGCCTCAAACAGGGAGAGGCCCTTAAACAAACATGAAAAAGACCTCAAAATAATACTATTTTCAGTTAGGGTCGGAGCCCAAATATGCAAGAAAGTATGGCTAATATATTGAGCAAAATAAGGCAAGAAAGAGGGAGGAGAAGACTTACCCTTGAAGACCAAATCTTTGACAACTCTTGGACCAAGTTTGGTGGCTCCTTAGCTCTGGAAAATAGCTCCAAGTGGCTGGAATGGATGGTGGTTTTATGGTGCTAGGTGGTGGTGTAGAAATGGTGTAGGGTTTGGGAGGTTTTGAGGGTTGGAGTGTAGAGAGCGAAAGATACAATGGAGGAGCTCCAAACCAAATTTACTAACCCCTGAAGCTGCTGGAATGGCCTGGATATATAGGCAAAAGAGGGGGAAAAAAAAGGGGAGAAATGAATTCAAGTTTCCCCCCAAAAGTGCAGCCCCCCGGATACACAATCTAGGGGGAAACAAAATACATATTTGTAATGTATCTGGAGAGAGGATCAAGGCCGGCTGGTTTGCTAGGGTTTAGGTGGCCGGTCGGCCTTTCCCATGGCCGGCCGACCAAGGGGCAAAAGGCTCAATGAAGGTTAATGGCCGGCCATGCCAAAAAGAGGGCCTCTCATGTGTGCACAACACAACCATGTAGTCAAAAACTGGAGAAAGTAAACCAGGAGAGAGAAAAGCCCACTTTTTGGAGGGGTTCAAAAGAGTCAAACACAATTACTGGCCGGCCATGTGATATTGGTGGCCTCCCAGGTGTGTACAACACAAATATGTGGTTTAGGGCTGGAAAAAGTGGCCTTAGGGTGGTCAACATTGGCTTTCAAGTGAGAAAAACGGGCGACGGAGGGCGATGGAGGAATAAAACTGGTTGTCAGAACAATTACTAGCCTCTCACCCTTCTATGACCTTCTTAACAATGAAACAGAGGTCCCTGCCAAAAATGAACCCAAACCGATGCAAAATGAAGGTTCGGGGGCCGAAACGCGCAGCCCAAGGCCCCAAAAATTGACTGTTAGGCACCGGAAGTGGTGTTTGACCACGAAGTTAGTCTCTCGAGCCACAGTGTCCGTCAAAACGGAGAAAATAAGATGCATGCCAAAAACTGGAGCAAATGGAGGTGGTTAAGCGGTCCCGAACCAAGGCACACGGCCAATGGCTCTGAAAAACTGGAAACCGGACTCCAAACGGGAAAAATGGCCTACGACCACGAAACGTAGGCTACAGCCACTGAGAGATGATCTACGAGACCTCTCCCTCCCTTCGGGAAGAGAAAACAGAGCCTGGTTCACAAATCGAGGCAAAGCATGAAAGAGTCCAGAAGTCCGGAGGCAAGGCTCACAGCCGAGACTCTAAAACCTTTGAACGAGCATGATATGCAACATCACCGAGCGCTCAATCGGTGACGTCTGAGTCTTAAGGTCGGTCAAAAATGGGGTGTCTACAGTTGCCCCTCTTTGACAGAACTCGAAATTCACACGTGACGGGAGTGAATGTCAAAGCCTAGAGACGACCCATTTTTGACAAGGCCGAAGACTTAGACAAACAGGCAAGATAACAAAGATGTGCCCGCAGGCATGCCTGCAGGCAGGGAGCAAGATGCAAAATGATATGCAGGAAGATTTTGATAATTGGACTTATACACTACGCGAAGCCGGTTTGAAAATTGGACTTATACGCTATGCGAAGCCGGTTTTGAAAATTCAAAACAATGCAAGTGGAATGTGCGTGACAACGCAAGTGAAGAGGTGTGCATGACAATGCAACCTAAGATGAATTCCAAACACACTGAAATCGTGTGGGGAAAGGGGACAGGGAGAAACGTAGGGACATATCCCGGTGTTTCGGAATGGTGTGAGCATTGGAACGTATTCCGAGCGCTTTTAACCGAAGAGGGAGAAACACAGGGACGTATCCCAAAGGTTAGGGACGTATCCCAAAGGTTAGGGACGTATCCCAAGGGTTAGGGACGTATCCCAAAGGTTAGGGACGTATCCCAAGGGTTAGGGACATATCTCAAAGGTTAGGGACGTATCCCGAAGATTAGGGACGTATCCCAAAGGTTAGGGACATATCCCAAGGATTAGGGACGTATCCCCAAAGGTTAGGGACGTATCCCGGTGTTTCAAAGAGGAGGAGAAACATAGGGACGTATCCCGGTGTTTTGGCGAGAAAGAGAAACATAGGGACGTATCCCGTTGCTTCGGAATGGAAAGAGAAACATAGGGACGTATCTCGTTGTTTCGGAATGGAAAGAGAAACATAGGGACGTATCCTGTTGTTTCGGAATGGAAGAAGGAACATAGGGATGTATCTCGGCGTTTCGGAAAGAGAGAGAAACGTAGGGACATATCCCGGTGCCTCGAAATGGAAAGAGAAACATAGGGACGTATCCCGTTGTTTCGGAATGAAAAGAGAAACATAGGGACGTATCCTGGTGTTTCGGAAAGAGAGAAACGTAGGGACGTATCCCGGTGCCTCAGAATGAAAAGAGAAACATAGGGACATATCCCGTTGTTTCGGAATGGAAAGAGAAACATAGGGACGTATCTTGGTGTTTCGGAAAGAGAGAAACGTAGGGACGTATCCCAGTGCTTCGGAATGGAAAGAGAAACATAGGGACGTATCCCGTTGTTTCAGAATGGTGTGAGCATTGAAACGTATTCCAAATGCTCTTAACCAGGGAAGGTCTAACCCGTCGCACGCACGAGGAGAAAGAATGGTAATTGCAAGTGAAAAGGTGCATAACAATGCAAGTAATGAGCGTGACAATGCTAGATAGATGTGCAAAATCAATGCAATGAATAAGCGTAACAATGCTAGTGAAGTGGGTGCATAACAATACAATTGGAATGTGCATCACAATGCAAGTGAAGTGGGTACATAACAATGCAATTGGAATGTGCATCACAATGCAAGTGAAGTGGGTGCATAACAATGCAATTGGAACGTACATCACAATGCAAGTGAAGTGGGTGCATAACAATGCAATTGGAACGTACATCACAATGGAAGTGGAACGTGCGTGACAACGCATATTTGAAACAAAATGTCGAATAAGGGAATATAAGCCTTAACAAGATCAATAACCTCCGATTTACCTCTCGGAGGGGTCACAATACACCTTGTGCATGCCAACTGACGATGAGCTACGCATCGAATGAATTGAAAATTCTGCAAAAACAATTTGAGCTGAAAAGTGGGTTTCTCTTGCTTATACTTCCAAAACCCAGTTACTACCTTTCTTTCCCGGCCATGTTCACAACTTTCCCTATTCTCCAACGGAGTGACAGACTAGGTTGGTTTAGTATCCAGAATTGAGGTGCATACACGCTATCTCAACCTATGGGGCTTCCATACAGATTTCAAGCCAGGGATACACCCCTGGGTATTTAAACCAGACTTTAGTCCCGGAAATCCCGAACCTTTATGTTCTAGGCATCAGCCATTCGAACTCTAGTTTCCATCGTCGCAGCTGGTCTCTTAGGAACTCATTGCAAACACGGCCAAGATGTCCCTGGCACGAAACGGTCCTCAAGGAGAGCACTTCTGATTGCCTATTCTGGCTTGAAGCAGACTTGATCTTGAGCTTAAGGTAAAGGTACATTCATACTTCGGAGCATTGGCACGACCTGAAGAGGTACACACGGAATGCAATCAAGGAATTTGCTGAAGGTGAAACACACTCAGATGCTTCAATTTTCCCTCTTTTCTTTTGCTTTGCAGTCCGGAACCTATATAGCTTCAGATAGATCCTGATTTTACTGTTCTCACATGACCTGGGTTGAACCCTGCAGTTTTCGAAAGAACAAATTCCCTTTTTTTTGCACAAATGTGGAGAATGGCACAACACTCTGAGCACACAACAAATCATTTTTTGAAATTGAGAAAATGAGTTCTCGACCAGGTATTGAGCCTACGACTGAACACAGCGAAAAAGACTCAACAACGAAAAACAAAAGGTGAACAACCTAAACACATCGAGACACGCTCGGAACGACTCAAATCCAGAATTGAGACAAACAAAACAAGAGACACGACACACAGACGTGTTACAAAGACGAGAGACCTCTCAGCGCACGAGGAGCCAGTTTCTCTGGGTATTGTTTCCCACTCTTTTCTCATTTGTGATTCTCACGTCACTCTGGCACTCAATCTCTGTTTTTCTGAAAAAAGCCCTTTTCTCACTTTTTCTCTCAGCGTACATCTCTCTATTCTTCAATCTCTCATTTTAAATCCCTCCCCTGGGTGGTTGATGGATAAACAGAAAGTTGTGGGCTCTTGCCCCTAGCATTCCGCTAGATTCTTCTTCTTCTGCACGCGGCTAGTGAGTTTCTCCCACAGAGGGGCTGTGCTACAACTGGGTGTGTAGCAAATCTGCAACTGACATCGGTAGACGATGCTCTGCTGGGGAGTTTGGACTTGATTAGATCTGTCCAGATGAGGGAGTGGAATATCTTGATCCATTCCAGTTCGTGCTTCGCACTTGGCTTGATACCTCGTTGCTCGAAGGGTGAGAGAGCTTTCAGCCCTTTTGCTGTTAACTTCAGTTGTGCCCTTTTCTGGCAGGTAGAGTGCCCTTCTTGGCAAGTATTGTGGCAATGGGGAAAAGACAGAACACCTGACTCAACTGTGCCCCTAGTTCATCATTTCGACCATTTTTTGTTTTTGGCTTTCTACCAAGACAATTTTGACCAAAATGAGAGTTAGATTAACACACTTGTTCGATTTTTTGATTTGAAATCATGCAAGTCAGGCTGTGAGCACTGAAAATTTTCCTTTTTTGGGTCCAAGAAATGATCTAGTTTTTGGAAAAGATGGAACAATTTTTAAGAAAATTAGTCAACTTTAGTAAAAATTCTCAAAAACTATTTTTACAAACGGCCAATGCTTAACAAGCACGGAACCTACTCTTGAGACGCACAACCTCGGATTTGGAGAAAAATTGCCCCCTTGCTCGAAGAGAGCTGCATGGCAACGGAAAGTTGCCCCTTGTTTGAATGGCACCGCAGCGCATTGAATGGCAACGGAAAGTTGCCCCTTGTTTGAATAGCACCGCAGCGCATTGAATGACAACGGAAAGTTGCCCCTTGTTTGAATGATACCGCGGTGCATTGAATGGCAACGGAAAGTTGCCCCTTGTCTGAATGGCACCGTAGTGTATTGTAATCAATCCTCAGAGCGATGATTGCAACCGAGCTCCCGGATACAGAAAAAACAAAGATGACTAGAACCATCATATGGACACAGTTGAATTTGAAGTATTTTACGGCTGGACTTCAGAATGAAGTTGCCTACGTATCCCAAACCTGGGAATCAAGCCTTATGTAGTTCGGGGTTAAGGTACACTCGGGTGTTTAACCTCTCCTTTTTATGCTCTAACTTTTGCCAAGGCGCCTGTTGCGGGTTTTCGACATTGCGAGCTTTGTTTTTCTTTTCTTTTCAATTCTTTTCATTTCTTTTCTTTTTTGATTTTCTTTTTTTTGTTCTTTTCTTTGCATTTTTCTTCCTTTTTTTTTTCATTCTTTGCACTTTTCTTTTTTTTTTTTTGTTCTTTTTGTTTTTGTTTTTTTTTTTTTTTTTTTGCTTTTTGTATATAACTTTTCTTGCTTTAACTTTTGCCTGGGTCGCCCTTTCCGGATTTTCGGCCCAGCAAGCCTCTTAAAGGGTAAAAGTGTAACAAGTCCATGCCAAATGGTTTTAGGATCTCGAAGCCATCCATATCCAAGAGAGTGGCTGTTGTATCGATTTGCAGAAGGATCCATCTTCGGCTCTTTGAGCACATCGGACATTTTCGTCCCTAGTTCGAGGGGTGCTCCTGATCTAGCTTCGCAAGCTTCTTGATCTGATTTTGTTGCCTTTAATTCACGGGCTGCTCTGGATCCGGCCACACAGGCCTTACATTGTAGTTGACCTTTGAACTTTCTGAGTTCTAGTCCAAGGTTTGAAAATGAGGAGTCGAGTCTCGAGGCTAAGAGCGATCCTAAGCTGCGCAATCTCAAGAGCGATTCCACACAGGTCTTCGCAGGACCGCGTAAAACATTTTTTTTTGAAATCTTTTAAGAAAGCGACTAATCGCTCGCGCTGAAGACGGTGTGGGACCAATCTGGATCAAGCTAGGATCCTTCTCAGTACTCACGTTAACAAACATGATTTCATTCATTAAGGGCTTAGCACGCCTCTCTTTCTCTCAATTTGATCAAAGTTTTGCAAATCCCGAGGAATTCCTTCCTCTTCGTTTTCATCACAGTGTTCAAAACGTTTTGAAAAACTTAGGTTAATGCAATGAGTTCGAGGCATAGAAAAACAAGTGAAAAGCACTGTCGTTTCATTCAGAGCTTTTGGCACAACTGGCACAAGGCAAAAGCGAACACGAGAATGTGAAAATCACTGTTATTCATTCAAATCTGTTGGCATTACTGGTTCCAAGGCAGAAATAGACCCAAAACAAAATGAAAAGACAAACACAAAACAAAATGGTGATGCCCGAGGTAACACCCCCCGGAATCACCCGACTCCTATACAACAGGACTGACTCGATACAACAAGACAAACCCAAAACAAAAGAGACTGACTCAAAACAAAAAGACAGACTCAAAAACAAAACAACAAGACTGACCCAATACCTAAGTCAGAATGTGCAAAAACCAGCATTCACAAATGCTCAAAACAGTGCGTGCCATACACCATATCTGAAATAAACTGAACGCCGCCCGCAGGTGGTTCATCCCTCGATCACATCACATTATCCCCTACAAGTTCACTGATCAAGTGCCGATAGACTTTGCAGGACCTGGTGCGGAGATGACCCCGTCGTCAATCAAATTTTGTATCTCGTGGCGGAGACGAACGCAACTGTCGGTGTCATGACCGGTTTGTTGATGGAAAGCACAGTACTTAGTCGGGTCATGTTTTGGAGGGAGAGGATCAGGTAGAGGCCGTTGCTCTAACGGTTTCAGATGTCATTTCCTGAGTAGGACCCCCAGGGCTTTAGACAAAGACATATAGAGTGAGGCGAAAACCCTATTGCCTTGGGGTAGATAGTCTGAAGTTCGGGTGTTTGAAGTGGATGCACCAACAAAGGGGGTGGCTGCTCTTGGTGTGGTGGTGGCGACCATGCCCACTTCGGAAGATCTTGCAGCTGCGTCACCGCTGGTGGTCGCATTCGAACTGCGGGTAAACGCCCTCCTGGGCTGCTCGTTCTCCTGGTCAATGAGGCCCTGCTTCATAGCATCCTCGATCTGTACTCACATCTCATGCAAATTTGAAAAGGTAGGGAAGGGGAGCACGATCATTTTCTATATCAGTTTGGGCTGGAGGTTGCGCACAACCATCCATATTTGATCCTTATCCGTTGGCCTAATGGTCATCATTGAGGCCTTGGCCCTCCAGTGGGCCACGAATTCTGAGAAGCTCTCCTTAGGCTCCTGCCTCGTCGTCTCAAGATCACGGGTCGTAATCTCGATTTGGGTATTGTATGAATATTGTGCGACGAAGGCCTCGGCCATCTCCTCCCAGCTTCGTTTCACTGAATCCTCCAATTTGGCGTACCAGATGGCCGCAATACCCGACAGGGTCCTGCCAAAAAGGGAAAGCTTCTGTAATCTTGTCAAGCCCATCGGGCGCAGAACATCTGAAAACAAACTCAGGTGGACCATGGGATCTCCTGACCTATCAAAAAGGTCGATGTGATGCATCTTGAACCTGTCCGGCAGTGTCACAGCTGCGTCGGTGTACCCGTCCTCAATGTTCGGGATGGACTTTACCCCCTGGGATTTTTTGAACATCTTTTCTAGCTTGCTCACCTTCAGCGCTGTCGGGTCTAACTCGAACTCAAAGGGTGAATCCGGAAGGTTGATCGGTGCTTTAGACAACTGGGGTAAGATTGGGGGCGGAGCCGGTCCTGTCGAAATATTCGTATCTCCCTGGACATTTGGTGCCTCCTCGAGTGCTGGAACTCCTGGTGGGGGAGGAGCCTGATACGAAGCAGATGCTCCGTTTTGCTGTTGCAGCCGGGCAATTAAGTCTGCCTGTTGAGCCATGATCTCAGCCTGCTGTTTGGCAAATTCCGCCTGCCGGGCAGCGTCTTGCTGCATGAGTTTCATACTTTCTTGGAGTTGACGCATCATTTCCTCCATCCCTGATGTGTTCTGTTGATCCATCTAACTGACTGGTATCTATCCCTGCAGTAGAAACTGAGACCTCAGCCTGACTGTTCACTGGTGGGGTGGATAAGGGCCACTGATCTGGTAACTGCTGAACCGGTGATTTGTGCCTGACTGGCCCTTTTACCCTGCCTCTAACAAAGGAACACTGATTGCCCTTGAACTGAATCTCTGACCTGACAAAGTCTATCAGCACAAGTTCGATGAATCTCGGGGGATATCGGAGCCTTCTGAAGCTATGGTTCCAGGACTACACCCTAGCAAAAGAGAAAACAAGCAGCACCTCAGCTCAACTTCACTAAAACAGATACGAGTGTAGCAGGATGATTGTGCCCTCTACTGAATTCTGCCCCCTACTGAATTCTGCCCCCAAAATTCAGCCTCAAATCTGATACCCTCAGGTAAACTGAATCCCAAAATACTGAACTGGTGCCCGCAGGCCTGATGCCCAAACTTGCAAACTGATACATGCATTCCTGTAGAGACGCACTCTAAAAGCACATAACAGATAAGTGAGAGCCAAAACACCCCTATGTTGGGGTAGGGTTTCCCTGTCCTATTTTGTCAGGAGCTAGGGTTTCACTACGCACGCAGCGGTTTCAAACAACCTATATTAGGTAAGCAACCTGTCCTAGTTTGGAATGGTCACTATGGATCCGAATATGCATTAGGTCGAATGGTTAAAAGGGTGCCCCGGTAAAACCGGGGTTTGTGTTCCCATACTAGCAGAGCCCACAATCGGTCAGCCTTATGGTCATGTCTTGACAAGACAAGCCTCCGGCAAACCGTTCAGGAATAACAGATGGCAAACACGGTGCCCTAGGCGCACCAATGCAAACGCAATGCAAAGAAACACATAAGTGTAGTCGAAACCAGATATCATGAGTTCGAGTCAAGTTCTCTAAATCCCAAGCGGAGTCGCCAGAAACTGTAGACTTCCCCGAACGCCCCGGGAGGATGAGTCCCGTTCTGTTCATTTGGGGTTCACTACAGTTCGGACTCTCAAATTGTCACGGTTCTAAATCTGAACCAAAGAGTCCAAATCCGGCAAATCGTTTTGAAAAAATAGATTTTGAAAGAAGTGCCAAACATGGACTGCTTTGCCAGATACAGAGTCGCCACCTAAATGTTTTATTTTGGGGAAATTTAGGAAACCTTGACTCGTTTGCCTAAGGCCAGGTGTCCGTCATCACCAAAGTTGCCTCGGCTCGGGAACTTGGGTACGATTGGGAAAGGTTACTTCGTGAGCACCCCCGCTCGCCCGATCAAAGATCGGCCTCTACTAACCATGATATCTATTTTTGAAAACATTATGCGTTCTTATTCTAGTTATTAGCCTAGATTTACTATGTGATGCGCACAGCATACAAGTATAGACTGAATCGTCTGAATTGGAACAAAACATTTCATATTTATTTTTTAAAGTGGTTTGATGGTGCTACCCGCAAGTAGGCTAAGACGTGGATTTGCCACCCTCGGGTGGGCTTAGAAAAACATGATTTTGCCACTATCTAGTGGGCTTAAAACACACATTTGATGAATTGTTCCAATTCAGATAACCCAACCTTCACCCACAGGCATTCAGGCAGTTATATCACATAAGCATATAGCCTCATGGTAAGCATGCTATTCATGGCAGTCACTCACACGCATGCAAGGATGCTAAAGCATAAAACTTACCGAGTACTCCAAGCCAAAACAGAAGCTAATTAGAAATCCATGCATGATCCTAATTATACGGAAATGCCTAATGCAACACATGCAAAAATGCAACTATAGCAGACTCGGCTATTCTAAACATGGCATATGAAATGCTACAGCTAACATGTATTCAACTTGGAATTGAAAATACAATGCAGTTAGTATGATGCGCCGAGCCCGGTGCATGCAAAACAGATGAATGAATGCAAACATGCTATCATACTGTATGCTAATTAAAACATGCCCTAATTTAACCATCATAAGCTGGTAAATAAAACGGAGAAAGACGTGGGGTTGGAAGACATACATCACACTCACGCACACTTATTACAACATTGCCCTCGCGCAGAGGGTCCGAATAAATAATATACAGTCCCAAATAATTACAGTCCAAATATGTACAAAAATCCTAATTAATTACCGAATTAACTAAGAAAACAATAAACTGGCATGCAAGCCAGGGACTGCCTTGACTCTTCTTCAGATGATGAATAATGCATATCCGGGTTGCCTTTGCACAGAAATCCACTGTGATGCCCCAATTAGCCTCTGTTTTGCAATAATTTTTTGGAAAGTGCGCCAAACCCCGGAAGACTGCTGATTCTTGATTTGCTGCAACAGAGAGCAGGAAAGGGGCATGGCAATATATTTTCACAAATGTATGCATGCTTCGATCCTCGTGCCACCAATCACGCATCTCGATGCATGATGGCCGAGGAGTCGAATTGCACGACTCAATATGAAATGAATGCACAGGAAAATGCAACAAGACCTAACTCCATCATGGATAATCCGGAGTGTCGGTGACTGGGAATTGAGACACGTTCCGTCACTCGAAGTACGAAACATCCCTCGTTTCCCGTGCTCGGGCTAACTCCTATCTCAAGCACAATGCAATATGCATGACATGCATGAATGCAACTAATATACAACCTAGCATGCACAATGCTATGAAATGGCATACACGATGCACGAGGTAACATGGCATACACAATGCGCTAACATATAACCTAGCATACACAATGCTATGAAATGAAATGGCATACACAATGCACAATGGACTTACACCAACACGAGTGGACCTCAGCCACACTCACATAAGTAGCCATAAGATGAAAAACGAGACACTCGAAATGCGTGCACACATGTACGCAAACCGAGGACCGATCCTAAGGCACAAATGTCACTCTAACAAAGCATGGTAAGGTATGAAACATGATATGCAAATATGCAAATTTCAGTACCAAAATATGATACAAAACAGCCCCAAAACATGGCAATATGGTACGCGATGCATGAAATGAGACCCGAAACGCAAAACTAGGCACACGCAATGGCCTATAGCTATACAAATAATGCATTATTTGAACATGAAGTGTGAAGACAGAATCAATACAGTCCCAAAAAAAGCATATTTACAGTTTTAAGCAAGGCCAAAAAGTGAACACAAATAGGGCTAAGTTAACATGCAAAAATGGCCCCAAAAGAGAGATAGAGAAGCAAGTAGCAGCTGCTGGCTCCAAACAATGAAGAGCCCTTTAACAAAGTTGAAGAGGGGATCAAAACAAGGTATTTCACAGTTTATGGATGAGCCCAAAACAGTGCACAAGTAAGTTTAAAATACTATGCAAGAAATAGGCCTAAAAGAAGGTTTAAACACAGTGTAAAAAGGGAGCCTCAAAAAGCAAAAGACCCTTGATAAAACATGAAGAGGGGATCAAAATAAGGCTATTTATAGTTGGACCAGAGCCTAAAAATACAAGCACAAGGGGCTAACAAAACATGCAAAAATAAGGCCAAAAGAGGGATAAAGAGGCAAGTGACAAAAGGAAGCCTCAAACAGTGAAGAGCCCTTCAACAATGTTGAATAAGGGCTCAAAATAAGCCACTTTACAGTTTGTAACCAAGCTCAAAATAGTTTACAAATAGGCCTAAAATATTATGCAAGAACGAGGCATACAAGAGAGGTAAAGAAGCAAGTGTAAAGAGGAAGCCTCAAACAGGGAGAGGCCCTTAAACAAACATTAAAAAGACCTCAAAATAATGATATTTTCAGTTAGGGTCGGAGCCCAAATATGCAAGCAAGTATGGCTAATATATTGAGCAAAATAAGGCAAGAAAGAGGGAGGAGAAGACTTACCCTTGAAGACCAAATCTTTGACAACTCTTGGACCAAGTTTGGTGGCTCCTTAGCTCTGGAAAACAGCTCCAATTGGCTGGAATGGATGGTGGTGGTATGGTGCTAGGTGGTGGTGTAGAAATGGTATAGGGTTTGGGAGGTTTTGAGGGTTGGAGTGTAGAGAGAGAGAGATACAATGGAGGAGCTTCAAACCAAATTTTCTAACCCCTGAAGCTACTGGAATCGCCTAGATATATAGGCAAAAGAGGGGGGAAAAAAAGGGGGGAAATGAATTCAAGTTTCCCTCCAAAAGTGCAGCCCCCCGGATATACAATCTGGGGGGAAACAAAATACATATTTGTAATGTACCTGGAGAGAGGATCAAGGTTGGCTGGTTTGCTAGGGTTTAGGTGGCCGGTCGGCCTTCCCCATGGCCGGCTGGCCAAGGGTCAAAAGGCTCAATGAAGGTTAATGGCCGGCCATTCCAAAAAGAGGGCCTCTCATGTGTGCACAACACAACCATGTAGTCAAAAACTGGAGAAAGTAAACCAGGAGAGAGAAAAGCCCACTTTTTGGAGGGGTTCAAAAGAGTCAAACACAATTACTGGCCGGCCATGTGATATTGGTGGCCTCCCAGGAGTGTACAACACAAATATGTGGTTTAGGGCTGGAAAAAGTGGCCTTAGGGTGGTCAACATTGGCTTTCAAGTGAGAAAAACGGGCGATGGAGGGCGATGGAGGGCGATGGAGGAATAAAACTAGTTGTCAGAACAATTACTGTCCTCTCACCCTTCTACGACCTTCTTAACAATGAAACAGAGGTCCCTGCCAAAAATGAACTCAAACCGATGCAAAATGAAGGTTCGGGGGCCGAAACGCACAGCCCGAGGCCCCGAAAACTGACTGTTAGGCACCGAAAGTGGTGTTCGACCACGAAGTTAGTATCTCGAGCCACAGTGTCCCTCAAAAGGGAGCAAATAAGATGCATGCCAAAAACTGGAGCAAACGGAGGTAGTTAAGCGGTCCCAAACCGAGGCACACGGCCAACGGCTCCGAAAAATTGGAAATCGGACTCCAAATGGGAAAAATGGCCTACGACCACGAAACGTTGCCTACGGCCACTGAAAGATGATCTACGAGACCTCTCCCTCCCTTTGGGAAGAGAAAATAGAGAAAACAGAGCCTGGTTCGCAAATTGAGGCAAAGCATGAAAGAGTCCGGAAGTCCGGAGGCAAGGCTCGCAGCCGAGACTCTGAAACCTCTGAACAAGCACGATATGCAACATCATCGAGCGCTCAATCGGTGACGTCTGAGTCTTAAGGTCGGTCAAAAATGAGGTGTCTACAGGGAGTGGAGGTGGTAGATTTATATGCGGGGGAGGAGGTTGCAAACCTTCCAAGTTGGGTGGATAGGGTTGCGGAACAGTATGGCTCAGGGCTCTTTCTTGGTTGGGTGGAATATCTGGAGGTGGTGGAGGAGGCATCGGAAGGTTTCTTTGGAGTAAAGCATTTATCAGGGTCTGGTTTTGTTCGGCCATGCGGTTAATGCTGTTGGTAAGCTCAATGATATACTGTGGTGGGTTGTTTGGATTGGGAGGGTCGGTTTGATGGTCGACAGCATTATGGTGAGAAGTCATAGATCTAGTCATGACCATACACTTGGATGGGTAGGAGGAAAAGGTTGTTAGGACAGGGTCTCCAGCGACAATGAGCACAACTGGCGTCCAGATAAGAACCAGTTCCCACAGACGGCGCCAACTGATGATACTGTTTGTTCCAGTGAATGGATCGGACTGATCCAAGCTCCTCAAGCCCAGGTCCAAATGATCAAGCCCACCGGATAACCTGCAAACAAGTTCAACGGGGAACGGGGTAGTCCCCCAGTGAACCCTCCGACGAGCAAGTCAGGAAGAGAAGTAGAGTGTAGAGGGAGAGATTAGAGATAGAAAAGTTTAACCTTCTTCTTGTCTTCAACGTTTGCTTATATCCTTTAGTAATCATTTCGTTGTCCCTTCCGACCTGACCTCCTCACCGAAAGTCTATACTGTAGCTTACCTTGTTCAGGATAAGGGGGTCATGTTCTGACGGAGAGGTGTTGTCGTAATAAATGCTGTGATGGGCTGCATTAATGGTGATGTGCAGTGGCAATAACTTTGCAGATCTTTGTCTGCTGATGTGGTTCGTCCTTCACCTGCCATGTGTCTGAATATCATTAGTTCTTTATGCCATGTTGGATTCCAGTTGTCCTGGACCTCACTAGCTGGGTTATGTATTGGGCTCAAGTGATGGGCTTGGGTTGTTCATAGTGATTTATGGACTTTATGGGCTTATACACGTCAATGTATTATTGGATTATAATTGTCAAATTTGATGTAATTCTTTTTGTATTCATAATTAATCTTCTTCCAAGAATAAAATAAAATAAAAAAGAAGCACACCAAGGAGCCTCGGACCAAATAAAGACCATGTGTAAAATTGTCTTTTTAAATTTGAACTGGCTTTTTTCTTCTTTTTGTCATTTTTTCTCAATCTTAAAATTAAATGGAGAAATTCTATTATATCATTCAACAGTCATGAAAATGATATTTACTTTAATTTAAAATAATAATAAAGGAATCTTCCTAGGGGGTGCTGTATTAACTAGGAGTAATGAATTTCATTCCTGGCTCAAAAAAATTAAATTCCTTGATAACCCAATACCTATCTGTCGAACAAAAAATCATTCAAATCACTGTAGTAAATAAATGCCATGTCCAATTGTAAAAACCAAAATCAGAAACGTATCCTTATTTTCCCTAATGAATTTACTGCTCTCACAGTCTATGTATTCTTTCTCCTTCCTAGCAAATTTGCATATCATTTAAAAAAAAAAAAAAAAAGTTAATAAAGTGACACACACCAATTACAAATTTTTTTTTTAATTTATTATTGTACACATCAAATTGTGGAATTCACCATTGAGGAGATTGTTCACCACCTATATTTTATGTAATTAATCTATTATCCTTTCTCTTCTTTTGGAATTTGAAGAATTACTAGCTTTTTAAATTTATTTCTATGATTGCACAATTGAAACTGCCAAAATAAAAAAAATATATATATGTGTATAAAAAATAAAAAGTCATCACATATACATAAGAATAAAATTATACATCTACGCACGCATATTTGTATATATATAATGATAGAATCTTTGAATAGGCAAATATATACACAAATAGTTATTCAGTAGTTTTAGAATATTATGTGAAAAGTTTATGTGGTGGTCTAGATTTTACAAGTGCGACATACTCATTCATATTTATTAAATAATTGAGAAATAAATAATATATATATATATATATATTTAGGTGTATCAATACCACATAGTACTCGCAAATTTTAAATACACAGACGTGTGTGAAATGCGAACAACAAAATGCAAAACCTGGTTTTCTTTGGATCCAATAGTTGCAGAAGGTGAAGGAGAAGGCGGCAAGGAGGACCACTGTAGCCAAGGATAGTAAGAATTGAAGATCAAATTAGAGTTCTTTTTGAACCCAATAAAGCCACAGACACAGTCACCACAATCAATGATACATAAACAGCAACATAAACCTTGAAGACCAACACAGCCTTCTGTTGCTGTTCCCCATCTCTTTCTCTCTCTAGAAAACACCAAGTTTCCAATGATATAGAATATGTGTATCATGTTGTGTGTGTTTGGTGTGATTCTTGTTGGAAATGGTTATAAAATTCGGGGTAAAATCAGAATTTTTTCTTAAATTTGGTCTATTTTTTAGGTGGGTCCCGTGCGTTGATTTACGCGGGTCAAAGTGGTAACGTGTTCTATGCTGCGTTGTGATTCACGTAGTATATTTGGTTGCTCAAAACCATTACCGAGTGAATGGAAAATTGAAGCCAAAGTGTGTTCCATGGAAATGGAGTTTTGGTAGAAAATCCTTAAAGGTTTGAATAAGGCTTGTCCCACATTTATTTGGTGGGAAGTTTTGAATGGGTTTATAAGGCATGGGTTTGGTACTTGGGGTGTGGCCCAAGGGGTACCCAAGTGTTTTAGAGGGAGAGATTATGGACAAAATGGGCTAGACCCATTGGACCCAAAAATAACCACACGTGCGCGCCGTCCGTCCGTCCGGTCGAGCGGGCTTCGCTTGGGTGTGTGGTTGGGCTTGTTCGGCCCAATACCTATCTTTTTGGGCCAAAAACATTTGAATTTAATTTTATTTTTTGGTAAAATAAAATCCAAAATTCAAAGTAATTCCGGAAATAAACTGGTTTGGTTTTACTGTACACCCAAACAGGGCCCTTCCCCTTTTTTATCTCTTTGAATTTTTGAACCCAACAGATTCAAATTTGTTTAAATTCAAAACCAAACAGGTTTCATACCTATTCAAACAGGTTTGCACTTGTTTAATTCAAAACCTACAGCCACCATTACATCTATAAATAGGACAACCCTCATTTGATGTTTTACATTCAGAAATTTCGTATTTCACCTCTGCAAATCTTATTCTTCATTTTGCTGCATTTTATTTTTGTGAGAGAGAGTATAAACACTTAATGTGTTTGACGAACGAATAAATTGTAGTGCTGCTTTTATTCGTTGATAGATCATTTCATCTTGGGAGATAGATGTTCACATTCTGAAAGCACCAAGGAGAGGACGAATCTGTCTTAAAGACACAGTGTCAAACACTGGACTTGATTAGATTATAATTCAAAGAAATTAATCAAGTAAGTTATTTAATTTTTTTTCGGTGTTTTATTATTTATTTAAATCAGATTTTAATTTTTTTTTGTAATAAAATAAAATTTGTTTTTATTTATTTATTTTTATTTCAAGTTTGATTTTTGTAATCAAACAAATTCTTTCATTTCCTTTATTTCTTTTATATTTTGTTTGTTGTTAAGTATACAAACTGAATTAATTAATTACAATGAAGGTTGTCCAACAATTCTGTACTTTTTTTCTCGGGAAAGTGAGGGAAAGTTTGAGCGCAGGAAGAGCAATGACAGTATTGTGTAAAGTGGGGAATTATACTAAAGAAAGGCAAGTGTCTTGCCGCATCGATTGCTCTTCTGTCTACTGTTTCGAGCACCACATGCAAAATTAAGGAAATGACAACAAAAAAATTTAAATAAATAAACTTTCTATTTCCAAATATGCCCTTTTCTATTTATTTTCTAACTATACTTCTTTTATTTCTTATATACAATCAAGAAGCAAGGGACAAATTATTTCAAGAATGATTGTTATAACCCATCTTAAAGTGGAATTGATTGCTATATACTAATCACTTTTATAAGAAAAAAACATATACAGGTGGTTTAAATCTTCTTCTCCTTCAAAAATGAAATTTTTTTGCACCCACCTCGAAAAGTAATTTAAAAATGAAGTTTATGGTATAGATTCAAATTTAATAAATTCTAAATCATACTTAGAATAAATGTGATTTATATATTTTATTTTTGAAATACTTTTCTAAGTGAAAAAAGTATTCATGTTTAAAAAATATCTACATATCAAGAGAGGAAACCAAAAATAAATTTGATGTAAACATATGGCAAGGGTATTTGAATTACTTCAATAAATTTAAATATTTAGTGAATGTTTGATTGTAATATTTGTTGCCTCGTTGAAAAGATCCTTCAATATTTTTATCTTTTATTTTTTTGCCACACGGTTGGACAGCCACTAGAAAAAGCCAAACAAATAAAATAATTCACTTGATTTTATGTCCTTTATTTTGTGATGTTTCAATAAGTTTTTCACTTTAAAAGGTCAAAGTATGAAATTCCTTAACTTTCCTAAATAATCATTGAGTAGGTTAATTCGAAAATTCTCTCAATATAACCTTGGGAAAATTATACAACAACCTTGTCTTTTATGTTAAATTTGGATGTTAATTGTTTAAGTGCTCATATCCTTAAATAAAATAAAATTTCAAATATATATATATATATATATATAGAGAGAGAGAGAGAGAGGCCAAGAGCAATTTCTTTCATTTTCCTTTTTTGCTAAATTGTTAACTTATTCAATCATAATTTTTAGAAGATTCACTTTAATCACTTAAATTTCCAAATCCTTGGAAAATATCTTTCAAGGGCAACTTTGATTCCAATCTATAAAATAAAATAAAATAAACTTTAATTACATTTGTTGCACACACACGTATAGACCATTGTCAGTCACTTGAGGCCTTATACATATCCAAAATTAGAAATGGGTAGGGGAACACGTTATATGCATATTCAGGATTATATCTTTGGAGGGACTACTCTATAATTTAAAAAATTGGGAGAGCTACTATATATAATTTTGAAATTATCTACCAAAAAATTAGGGGTGCGAACTCCTATAATTTTAAATTATTTTAAAATTTTTAATATAATATATGATATTTTTCAAATTTTTGGGAGTGCGGCCGCCCCCTCTAGCCTCCCATAGATCCATCATTGCATATATATGACATATTATATAATATTCTCAGATGAGATGTTGTAAATTATGTAAAAATATACTAGAAATTAAATAGGATTCTGGAAAAATAATTTTTTTTTAATATTTAATTAATGTAAAAGGTCAAAAATATTGCTTTACTAATAAATATGAGCTTCTTCTTCGTCATGTATTGTCACAAATTAAAGGATTTGGGTGTGTAAATTGAGTACAAGTGTCGGATACATATCTGACACTTTTACTCATGTCATATCTTGTGTACATGGGTACTGTAGGAAAAATACAAGAGTCCATGTAACACAAACGTTACTTTTTTTATAGATTTGGGGTGACTGCTACGCATAGTTGGACCCATTCTGCTGCTTATTTCGATGATTCACCATTAAGTAGCATTTTCATCAAATCACATTTGTATATAAAAAAATGAATTATAAGTATAATTTGAAATATAAAACTAAATACAAATGTAATTTGATAAAAATGCTGCTAATATCCGATCAATTTGATTTTTTACATATATGTTTTACTCGATATTTTTTAAAAAATGAATAGTTTAAATTATTTAAATAAATCTCAAAATAGCCCAATAAACTATGTAATAATGGCGGTTAAGCACTATACCCAATAGCCACCCCAAACCCCTCTCTTGGCCTACTCCCTTCCCGCCATATTGACCCATTCAAGCCTTCATCCAAAATGTTATGACTATATCAAATTAAAATTTTAAGAATAAAATCACTTTTTAAGAATCAAATATTTTTAGTTATTAAAATATTATTATTATATTTTTAACGATTAAATTGTTCATTTAACATTGAATTATTTCCTTTCAAGACCAAAATTTTTCTTGTAAAAAGAAATAAAAGAAGCCATTTTTACATAAAATTATTTTATTTCTAAAAATGTATTTGCTAGTAATATTTTTTAAAATTTTGTAACTAAAGATAATTTTGTTAACTTTTTGAAACGACTTTTTAGTGACGACAAGAACCGATCCCTTAATATTTTATAAATCAACTGTCTGCGGATTAGAATTCTCGGATATAAAAAATAAACATGCTCAAAATCTCAACTTCTCACAATCTTATAATCTAACATATTTATCCTAAATTAAAAACAAAAAACAAAAAAACAAATTACATTAACTTCTCTCGAGATTTGAAGAAAATATAAGTAGCCCCATAATTTTAACATAATTACAGTGAGCTACCTTAAGGTTTTAATTCATGTAACACTTAGTTTTTCTTTTCATCAGTAAGTCATCTTGATGGAAAAATGGTTTACTCTTATCTCTTTTACATCGAAATATATATTTTTTCTTGATTCTTCATATCATTTTTATTAGTTTCAATTGTTTTATTCTTACTAAAAGAGAGATTAATATAATTATATTAAAACTGTAAAATTACATATATATTTTAAATTTTTTAGAAAAATCAATGGAATTTATCATTTTAAAAATATAAAGTTAGTACAAGAATGCAATTGAGATATGTATGAGGATGAAGTTGGTATGCACTTTACATTTATGGATAAAACCTAGAAACTTCAAACAAGTAATCCATTAATGGCAGTGTTGTTATTTTCATTTAGGATTTTTCCCTTTGCAGTATGTTACACCTCTATTGATAAAAACATTTATATACATTTGTTTGTATATATGCATAGATAAAATTGTTATATTCAGTTAACAAACAACATGGCATTTAAACTTTTTTGTTTAATTTGAAAAACATTTTGAACAGTGACAGAATTGAATAGAGGTTGGTTAAAAAGAAGTGTATTAAATAAAGAAACTGTTGTAGTTTTGCCCATGTTTTTTGGCTTTCAAAGTGGAAAATTTATCAAGGTTGTAATATGAAGAGGTGGCATGCACGGGAGGCCTCAAGGTGATATATATAGTGTTAAGTATAGATACTATTGAAATGTCATAATTGCCCTTTTCCACTTCTCAATTTTGATTTTTAAAAAAACTAAAATTCATTGATATATATAGGCTTTCTATTCGATAAAGCAATTCTCATAAATAGTTTATTTATTTTTAAATTTAGGATAGTTATTGCGTTGTAGGAAGCGTTTGTTTTATGAGATTGTGGTATGAGTTAGATTTTATGAACAATAAATTTAATCTATTGTTTGGTTAAAAAAATAAAAGTCACATAAATAGTTGAATACACATAATTTTTAGCAAAATAATTCATAAATTAATTATCTCAAAACTAATAATCCAATATATTACAATCCTTTTTATCCAACCTATCTAAACAAATCCCGTAGTGTATATCCATTTTCACTTTGAAAATTTTATGTTGTGAGGACACGTAAATGAGAAGCTGCTTTTATTGTCTGTCAATTAAAATAATTAATTTCTAGGAATATAGAGCCTAACTTTTTATCCTACTTGAAACCTTGTATTGGTTGTCAAATACCACAGGGCTCTCTCTCTCTTTCTCTCGATAAAGGAAGTCTAAAACGTTAATGAATTACAAATTTAGAATGCAATTATTTGGTAAAGATTAATTTCTTATTTGTTTCCTTTTTAATCTATTTGGTAAAGATTATATTTCCAAGAACATGACAGACATAATTAATGAAACACGTTCCGTAAGTTAATTGAACAAATGCACACGCATGAATAATTATTTTGTTTTTTTTGTTTAAGCAAACATAATTTCTTTTTCAAAAATACTAGAGGCCTCAAAAATTCTACCAAAAGTTTTACCAAATGTCTCACATGGGTGTGGAACCCACATGCGACCCACATTGAGTCCCACACCCATGTGAGACATTTGGTAAAACTTTTGATAGAATATTTGGGGTCTCTAGCATTACTCTTTTTTTTTCCCTTGCATGCATTATACCGGTTTAAAGCTAATAAAATAATGAAAAAATAAAAGTAATTTAAATATGTCAACTGAACTTTTATTTATTCTGGTAGTTGTTCATAAAATATCATAAAATGTGTAATCAAATGATAGGTATTATCTAGATTTACATGCAAAATCAAGCTCAAGATAGCCATTTCAGTTCCTTCTTTTAAATCGTAAGTTATTTTTCTACTATACGATTAAAATTAATGAAGTTAGATTTTAAAATAGATGGATAAAAGAGATATGGGACATAAAATTTGTGTGTATTTTTTCCTTTGTCTTAAAGGGTGATGGTTTGGTACTTGAACTAGTAGAAGGGGTAAAATCGATCTAATTTGATTCAAATGAATGTTTTGATTACGGTTTTGAATCAAATTAAATTTTAATATATTTGTTTATTATTTTAATATATTTGTATGTAAATTTAAAAAAACAAGAGTATAGAAGTTGCCACCAATATGTTTTTACTTTGAAATTGACAAAGTCCATGTAACTCAGTTAATAGTAATTGTTGTAAGTTTGTTTATTATTATTAACTATATATTATGTATATTGTTATATATATAAAATTTAAAATTATAGAATCAAACTAACATATGAGAATGCCAAATATTCGAAAGTTTCTCTATTCAATCTTTTTCTTTTTTTTCTTGTTGCTGAATGTCTCGTTGGTCCATATATTTTTTTTTTTAATTTTCTAGGCCTCTAGGTTATAGATAGAGCTCGAAATTCAATTATGATTCTATTTTCTTTCGAATCATAAAAACCAATTCTATTCATGATTTATATTGAAATTTGACCCGATCCATTAACACTGTTCCAAGCTCCTCTTTATTGATGTATCCTCTTTTTGATTGATTTTCATCAATAAAGTTCCTCCTCTTGCCGTTCAAAAAAAAAAGAGAGGAAGAGGACAAAAGATCACAACTCACTTGGCATTGTTGGCACTTTGTGTTAATGAAAAACAGTGTGAAGATCTTGTATTTAAAGGCCATTGATGGCACCTGCTCACACACACACACACACACACACGTGTAACCTTCAATAGCAGGGCTTTCCAACAAAGTTCATGGGCAATTATGTCATTTCAAAAAACATGTATTTATAAAACCATATCACAAAGATAAATAATCAGGGCATTGGGCCTACTAGTTGTATAACACCGTTTGTAATGTGAAGTCTTAGATTTAACTTATACAGAGATGAGTTTGATATTCTTTGTAATGGTTTCTTTTTCCTCCATTATGGATTGTTGGGCTTAGCTTTGTGGGCTTGGTGAATTGGTTATTAAATTTTGTTAACTTTCTAACTAGGGAAAATCGGTTTAAGGTCCCTATCCAACTTTTAGTAATGGATTAGGTCCACAATGTGTTCTTTTGTAGCCTAAGGTCCCTCAATGTTATTTTAGAGTGTAAAATACCTGTCTTACCCTTGTTTATAATATACGTTGTTTTCAATTTGGCAGCTAAAGATCATATTGATATTTTGTAGGAGATTATGTAAGGATGAACTTGACGATTCAGATTTTTGTGGAGATTTTCTAGGGTTTTTGTAGGTGTTGAAATCCTGTTCGTTGTTTGTAAGTGTTGAAATCCTGTACGAGTTGAAATCATGTTCGTTGTTTGTAGGTATTGATTGATTGTGTAGGAGTTGAAATCTGGTTCATTGTGTTTGATTTGATTTCATGTGGAGTTGAATTAGATAAGTTTTTAATTTTTGATTTGATTTGATCATGTAGGTGTTGAATTAGGTTTTTGTTTTTAGTTTTGATCAATGTGAGAGAGACGAATTCAGTGTTGTTTTTGATTTTTGAAGTTAATTTTTCATTATTTGTTATTGATGAATTTTCGATGGAGTTAATTTTGATTTTTGGAGTTGCTTTTTTATTCTCTGTCAACATGGTTATGAGTTGCTTTTTGGTGCTCTGTTTTTCTGCGTTTTTGTGCTCTGTTTTTTGTTCACTTTGCATTTTTTGTGTAGTGCAGAGAAAATTGTAGGTTTGTTACTATAATTGAACTCAAATCACAGAGAAAATTGTAAGCTTATAGTGCAGTGAAAATTACAGAGAAAATTGTAAGTAGGCAGAGAAATTTACAGACGTAGCAATAGAGTAGTAAGTGTTTTGTTTTTTTTTTAAAATTTTTTTGAATTGAATGTTTTGTGAACATAACAGATCTTCTCTGTGATTTTTTTATGTGCTTGTGTTTAATATATTTTTGTCTCTTGATGTTAATGTGTTTTTGTTTTTGTTATATTGAAAGTGAATATAAGTTCACAAATTTCTCTGGACTTTTCTTTGTAGTCCAGAGAAAATCATATGATTGTATTACAAATGATAAGTATTACAAATTTCTCTGGATTTATATGTTGTGTTTTTATGTGTTTTCATATGTTTGCACTTTTCAAAGTTTTCTGATATGTTTTCTTTGCACTTTTCATTTTTTTTTTTTTTGCACTATTCATGTTTGTGGACTTTTCTTTGTAGTATAGAGAAAATCGTAGGTTTGTTATTATAATCCAATGAAAATGACAGAGAAAATGTTAAGCTTGTAGTTGAGTAAAAATCACACTTGAAGTTGGTGTCTTGATCTTGATACAACAGAGAAAATTACAAGGTAGCAACATAAACATGACAGAGAAAATTACACAATAGAGAAATTTTGAGGAAATGAAGCATTGAACAAAATAAATATGCCAGAGAAAATTAGACACAAGACATAAACATAATGTGGCCAGAGAAAATTATAAATGCTGCCAGAGAAAATTAGACACACAAGTAAGAAAAGTAATTTGGCCAGAGAAAATTATAAATGCCAGAGAAAATTAGTCACACCAATAGAGTAGTAAGCCATAGATAATTTGCTTGAGAAAATAATGAAAAAACATAAACATGCTAGATAAAATTACACAATAGATAAACACAAACGTAGCAAGCTAGAGAAATTTACAAAAACAAGAACACAAGAAGCTTCAATAAGAAGCCCCAAATGCACAGAAAGCAGTTCAATTTTGATAGTTGGAAGGAAAGCAACCCATCATCAGTTGGAGCAAAGAAATTCTGGACTTAATCCAGAGAAAATTCAAATTTCTCTGGACTTAATCCAGAGAAAATTCAAATTTCTAAGAAATTTCTCTGGATTCAACCCAGAGAAAATTCAAATTTCTCTGGTCCAGAATTTCTCTGGAACGATAAAACTCTGATTTGATCAATTTGTCATTGGTTTTGCTGCTGCTGATTCAATCACAATTTCCTGCACAAACAAATTAATAGTTCTTCTATGAGTTTGTGATAGATTTTCTTTAAACTTAATGGTATGAATTTCTCTGGGTTAAATCTAGAGAAAATTCAAATTTCTCTGGGTTAAATCCAGAGAAAATTCAAATTTCTCTGGATTACTTTAAGCCTTCCTCTACTGCTGCCTCTTCCTCAAGCTTCTTTTTCCAATATTCTTCAAGTAGGGGTCCAAATATTGTTTTTCCAGAAACAACTCCAATTCTACTAAACCCAAAAAATCAAAAGACGTTATATTCAACACTCAGAGAAATTTTGAACCTGAAGATGTTATATTCAACACTGGATATATATATATATATATGTGCTGACATTGTATATATATATATGTATGTATCATATATATATATATATATATATATATGTTTGCAACCATAGATAAGATAACTAAGAGTGACTGTTTGATTATGGTTGCAAATGGTCTTAATTGATTAATTATCATATATATACTAGTCAAGACAGTAAGCAACAGATTGTATATATATATATATGTATGTATCATATATATATATATATATATACATCTATCAACTCCACTCCACTTTGTTTGTTTACCCAGAAAATCAAATTTGCCAAACTTAGTGCTTTTGTTTTGCTGAATTTGTTTTCGTACTCGCCGGAAAATACCCAACATCAGTACCAGCATGACAAAGGAGAATATCCAACAGACGTAGGGTATTTTGGTCCAAGAAATTGATAAAATACGCTGGTATTTTGGTTAGGGACCTGAGGCAGTATTACATTTTGTAATGTCCTTTATGCAGAAAATTGTTATTATTAGGGAGCTTAAAAAAAAAACCCCTTCTAACTATTATGAATTAGTGGTCGATGATATAATTATTTTTCATAATATAATTATGCTCTTATCTATTGAGAAAAATAAAAAAAAATCACACAGATAAATTGAATAATAAATATAGAGACCTCGCCAAAATTTAGAGAAAATACAAATAGTCTTATAAGGTTAACATAATTACATTAACTTTATTTTAGTAAAATTAAATGAATCAAAACTAGTACAAATAATGTGAAAATAGAAGAATAAATAAAGAAGGATATATATTTTAATATAAAAAATATGACAATATTATTTTTTTGATTAATACAATTAATAAATTATTGATAAAAAAGGCATCAAATATAAATTTAAACAAAATTTAATATAGCTATACTAAAATTGTCTGGTTAATTTTATATATTTTTCAAACAATAAGTTAATAAATATAAATAAATCTAATAACCATATTAAACACCAGGCGTGGACTTCATTACCGTATTGAACATTTTTCAAAACCCACTTGCAAACAAAACAAAACGATCATACTCGCGCTCTCAAACACTTACTCGATACGTGGACGATGAAAAGGAGCGAGTAAACTGTTAATTGCACTTGAGGAGTTCACGGGAAATAAGTGGGGAAAGTAAACATATTTATGACATCATCCGTGGTAGGAGATTTTTGGAAAGGACAGAATTGGAAATAAACAAATTAACAAAATCCGTGGCAGAGATTTTTGGAAAGGGCAGAATTGAAAATAAACAAATTAACAAAAGAAGAAAAAAATTGAATTCACATTTTGCATGTAATGAAAGAGAGCTCAAAAACAGAGGAACATGACGCTTCGCTTGCTGGGGCAACCATCTTTCACCAATTGTTGCTCTTTCTCTTCACTTAACCAAGAAAAACAGAGAGAAAGTGAGAGAGAAACCCATAACGCTCCCTTAAAAAAACCAAAACAAAACAAAAACAGTTTGTATCTATCTATCTGTCTACATGTCTATATAGAGAGAGAAAGGGGTGAGTTGTAGAGAGAGAGAGAGAGACGTGGGGGATGGGGGAGAAAAGGCTGTGTTCATGGTGGTGTTTATCATCATCTTCTTTAAAGCTTTTTGGGCTGATTGTTCCATTGATTTTGGTTTCTGGGTTTCTGGGTTTAGTGGGTCCGAAGAACTCCAATTGGGTATTTGATTCGAACAAGTTGTATCCATGGGCACGGAGTACTGTGATTCCATCATCATCATCATCATCATCATCATCATCATCATCATCTTCTTCTGCAATGTTTGTAGGACTAAAATCAAACTCAACTAGAGATTCAGTTTCAGCAAAGAAGGAGCATTTAGATGCAGTATCATCATCAGATGAGTCCATTCTTTACCGCTCTTCTCCTCCACCACTTCCTATTGATCCCATTCACAAAACCCAACCACCTGTAAGACCCTATTGATCATCATCATCATCATATTTTGTTTATCAGTGCTTTTTTTATTATAAAAAATCAAGAATTCATTTTTGTGTTCATGTGCATATAATTAAGAGAAGAGTATGAGGGGCGAAGCGAAGGCCTCCACTGTGAAATATAACTGTTTGTCACAATATTTTAAAAAATATATATTTCATTCCTTTACATTCTTTTCTTATTTTGTAGCAGAAAAAACTTTTGAATCTTATTAGTGATTGTTCTGTGATGTTTGAATTTTTTTAATGTATATATATATAATTTATACATTATATATATATATATACATATATATGTATATGATGAAAAATACTGATAATAAAATTCTGACTCTATCCCTGTACATATATATATATATATGTATTTTTCTTTGTTCTCTCTCTCTGTCTATCTATCTATATGTATGTATGTATGTACATATGGGATGGGGGTTTAGGGGGTTTACTTTGTGATGCTTTTGCAATTCTTGAAAGAAAAAAAATTGGGGTAAAAACCATGGAGATTCAGTCAATTTATATAAAATTGTTTTCTAAATACTTAATTTTTAGTTCAAGAGTTAAAATAAAATAAAATAAAAGGCAAAGAATTTGGGTGAGGCAAAATATGTAAGGAACAAGGAAAGAAGCGAAAACGAGGGCGTTTGGATTGGAAGACTGTCATCACTAATTGGCATCACCAATTCACCCCTAATTACATAAAATGGATCATATGAAGGGGTAAGCCCACACTCCTCTCTATTAAATAAGTGATAAACTTTATAAATATTAATAATTAAAATTATAAACTATTCCACCAATATGTAATTATTTTATAGAATAGCCACTGACATGTAATTTTTCCATAAAAAAATTCTTCTAGAAACAAATATAGTAAATATTATTATTTACTGTGAAGTGCTTTTTGTGTTCTTTTATTATTTATTATTTTATTATTGGATTTTATGACAAAAAATGGCAGGTTGAATGAAGGTTGGGACACTCTATTTGAATCCTCATTGTCTCACAATGACCTCTCTATATTAATCTCTCTATTTGATTGATTGTGTGCTGAATAGGAGCTTTTGAAACCAGAATATATGAGATATTTAGACAGATGATTCCTTTGATTAGATTGTACTTGGGCTTTGCTCATGATGTTTATCCTATCAATCTCAAATTGATAGATGCATAATATTATATGGAATATTACTTCTAAAATATCACTGTCTTGAAACGAAAACAATCACACAAACGATGATGTGGAAAATAAAATGTAAAATGCACTTGGCTTTTAGGTTAAAAAATTCAAAATTAAAAAATAAATAAATAAAAAACTAAAAGAGCAATGCTACATTTCCAAACATTACTGGAGGCTTAAATATCATTATTTTTTGAAAATCAACCACATTTCTCTTGTATTTTTAGTAAGACTGTTAGTATTTGTAGAATTATTCAAACCAAAAAGCAAAAAATTTACCCCAAAAAATCAATTATACACCCAAGTCATTCACACTTTTCCATTAAATTTTAAAAATCATTCCTAAACACAAGTTTTTTTTTTTTCACCTCATAAAAAAGTGAAAAAGCTACTAAAAAAATAAAACCCCAAATGAGGCCTATATATGAAAAAAGAGACTCAAGATGTGCTCTTTCCAAGAAATAATTTTTTTTGTTGCTTTATACCTAATGTTGTTCTTGTCTTATGTTTGTATTTTGAATTTTTGAAAGAAAAAAAAAATTAAGGGAAAAATGAAATATCATATTGTTTCTCATGAAGGTAAATTTACTAGAAGTAGGTGAGTGTGGTTGGTTGGAATGAGATTCTGAGTACAAATAGGATTACTTATCCTCTTTTGTTTTGGAATGAGATTCTGAGTACAATTTGATTCAATTACAAAAGAATGAGAAAAATATATCATTATTATTACTTTTTATTATTATTATTTAGAATATCATCTCTGCTGTTACACAGTGATAAAAAGTGTTAGCATGGCATCACTAGGACTGGGGTTCAAATCTTGTTGTGTGTCAAAAGAAAAGAAAAAGAAAATGATTTTTTATGTATATCAACTCAACAGGTTCAGAAGAATGAAGCGAGCTTGAATGCTACCACCATGAGTGCACCTCAAATTGTTCCTTCCACAAATGAGTCTCACACTATTCCCCCGAAGGTGGAATCGAAACGAAAGCCTAGCAATTTAAATAAACTAGAAGCCAGTCTCGGACGAGTTCGTGTTGCAATAAGAGAAGCGAGAAATAATGGAAATCAAACACACGATCCTGAGTATGTTCCCGGAGGTCCAATGTATTGGAATGCCAACGCCTTTCACAGGTACCCTTTTTTAAAATTTTTATTTTTATTGTCATGCTATTCTCCATCTTTTTTTTCTAGGAAACATGTAATCCTCTACTTTTGTTATGGCTTTGGACACTGAAAGAGAAAAGTTTTCTGTTATAATCTGAGTAATTTCATGGAATGGGACCCATTGGAGTGAGTCATTCCAATAAAAGGATTCAATTAATTATAGACACCTTATGTGGATCATTTTTCAAGTTAATATGAAGCAATAATTTAAGGTTTGAAAGGATCCATCGTTTTCATTTTATGAAAACAGTTTTTCAAAATTAATTTGTGTTTCCTATTAAAGGGATGTTTTCGTAAAATTTTCTCAAAAAGAGAATTTGGAAAAAAAATTTCCAAGTGTTTTCAAGCACCAAATAAAAGAAAACGAAAATGATACTTTTACACCTTTAGTAGTACACAATGGAAAGTTAATGCAACAACTACAAATTCCCAAGTTTTGAATATATACTTGGAACTCTTACCATTGCTTCTTCTTTGCCACTCAAGGAGCTACTTGGAAATGGAAAAACAATTCAAAGTATTTGTCTACGAAGAAGGAGAGCCCCCAATTTTTCACAACGGTCCATGCAAGAGCACATATGCAATGGAGGGAAATTTTATTTACCATATGGAGGTTAGCAAGTTCCGCACAAGAGATCCTGACAAAGCCCATGTCTTCTTCCTACCATTCAGCGTGACATCGATAGTTCACTTTATTTATGTGCGTGAGTCCCATGATTGGGCTCTGATGAAACAAACAGTCAATGATTATGTCAATCTCATTGCACGGAAATACCACTATTGGAATCGAAGCCTTGGGGCCGATCATTTCATGCTTGCTTGCCATGATTGGGTAAGGAATCGTTCTTTTGCTTGTATTACTCTTGCATTACGAAATAATATGTTGTGTACGATTTCTCTATCAACAATGCTACTTGCATATGATTAAAACACACAAAAGTGCATAGAAAGTGCACTGTGTGATTTAGATTTATTTTAAATATAACCCATGTAATACTCAATATGAATCTTAGTTATACATTATACTTTGTGCGTTTTATGTGTCTGGATTTTGTGCAACTATCAATTCTTTCTATATACTGGTAAATTATATACGGTCCACAAGTAGGACAACCATCTAGTTTTATCCCAATGGCTAGGATTAGTGTTCCTCATTAGGGGGTCACGTGTTCGACTTTCTATTTGCTCTAATGTACCCAAAAAAAAAATCCACTTTCTATTTGCTCTAATGTACACAAAAAAAGTATCTGAATAACTCAAAACAATGTTTTAATTTTTGGCAATGTTGTGCTGCAGGGGCCAGAGCTTTCCTCTTCCGTTCGTTACCTATACAAAAATTCCATTCGGGCTCTATGTAATGCAAACACCTCGGAAGGATTCAACCCCTCGAAAGACGTATCATTTCCAGAAATCCTTCTCCCGGATGGCACGACAAATCGCTTACTTGGAGGTCCATCCCCTTCGCAACGCCCAATCTTGGTTTTCTTTGCTGGAGGGGTCCACGGACCAATTAGGCCAATTCTTCTCGATCATTGGGAAAACAAGGACAAAGATGTCCAAGTTCACAAGTACCTTCCCAAGGGTGTTTCATATCATGGGATGATGCGAAAAAGCAAGTACTGCATTTGCGCAAGCGGTTATGAAGTAGCAAGCCCACGAATGGTCGAGGCACTCTACATGGGTTGTGTTCCAGTACTCATAAAGGACCACTACGTGGCACCATTTAGTGATGTTCTAAACTGGAAGTCGTTCTCGGTTGAGGTTTCGGTGAAGGACATTCCGAACCTTAAGACTATTTTAATGGGAATTTCTCAGAGGCAGTATATAAGGTTGCAGAGGAGAGGGCTGCACGTAAGGAGGCACTTTGAGGTTAACTTGCCTCTGAAGCGGTTTGACGTGTTCCACATGATACTTCATTCGATCTGGCTTCGAAGATTGAATGTTCGCATTCGTGACTTCGAAGAATCATGAATATCGTTCGATGAATTGAATTGAACTACCTGTCACTTCGTATTCGTTGAGGAAGGGGCCAAGTAAGTTGCGTAAAGTAACTTGTGTTGATTTATGAAATTTGTGCAATTATATTTATTTTTCAGAAATTAGTTTAGCATTTTAGGCAATAATGTATGATGTTCACTTATTTTGTTTTTTATTGGTGGAAAGAGGACTAATTATTAGATAATGCTCAGTTAAGTAACAATATTATGTCCATTAATCTTTGTGTGTGTGTGTTGTGTGTGTGTGTGTGTGTGTGTGTGTGGGGTGGGGGGGGGGGCCTCTGGCCAATCCCATTAAAACTGATTTAGTTGGTAATGGTGTCATGTTTTGACCTAAAATTATTTTCATCAACACAATTGTTTAGTGGTCGGAGCAATGTGATGTTTGTGATAGTTTTTCTTGCAAAAATGTTTAATAGCTCTAAATTAGGAGCTCTAGGGGAGCTGTAATTTGTCTTTTTTCTCGTGATGATTTGTCTTCTTGGTGTTCAATTTATTTTGTTTGTTGCACTTTGAACTTGTAGCTTATGGCTTCATTCTATTTTTGGATTTTGTATCCTACTTCCAGTTTATGAGGTAAAAATTGCGGTAAAAATAACAAAATATATTATTGTGAAAGTTTTGCTGATTCCATTAAGTGAGTACTGACTAAATATTGGTAACAAAGGATAAGTTTCTCTAGATGTTAGAGATTGGAATAATATTCTCATTACCATATCAAGATTTATGAATATTTTCTCTTTTTTTTTTTTTTTTGACTTGTAGTACAAAAATTCATTTTGTTTTTACCATACCATCCCATGGCACATGTTGATTTGACACGATTCTTTTATATCAGTTTTTGGTCATATCATAGTATTTACACTTCAAAAGCAAAATTGACTTTACCAAACTTGAAGCTGAATCTGCCAAACCTTGTAAGTTTGGAGTTTCTCTATAACAAGCTCAATTATAGTTTTGACATTGTAATGACCACTAGAGTTGCCGTGAGTTTATAAGATGGAAATGTTATACAAATTAATGATTTAATAATTATTATTTTTATTTATGAATGTGACATACAATAATAAAATTTGGTATTTGAAACATGATCTATAATAATAATTTGAAAGTATATTACATTAATCAATAAAAAAAATTATAACATTTATTAATTTATGTAATATTACTTGTATAAAAAGTAATTTGACTTCGGCCACCCTATGAGACAAAGTAAAAAAAATAAGTAATCAAGGGCGAAAAAATTATACTAATTTGGCTTCGGCCACCCTATGAGACAAAATAAAAAAAATAAGTAATCATTGGTGAAAAAGTGAAGATATGTAGAGGAGGGTGCGGGCATGTCCTGCAGGAATCCCCATGCGAACATTTATATGCAATTAATTAGTGGGATTTGGGATGGCTGCTGTGCAGGTGCACAGCAGCTACTGTTGTGTAGTCAAATAGGTCAATTTTGATAATTTTAACCGTTCACATCAAGTAGAATATACACAAATTAATCGATATCGTTTACCCATTCATCCACTCATATTTGTATTTATTTTAATACTTTAGATTACAATTGTTATTTATTTTTGTATATATAAATGTGAGTGGATGAATGGGTAAACGATATCCGATTAACTTATTTTTTTACAGGTATGTTATACTTGATGTATTCTAAAATGTTAACGGTTCAGATTATCAAAATGAGTCCTGAAATGGGCTCATTTGGTTGCACAACAATGATTACTGTGCACCACGCACAGCAACCACCCCAAATCGTAATTTAGTGACCTACTGTTTGCACACCCTAATAATTAAATTAAGTTATGCTCTTATTGTCATTATACAAACGTTAAAATGCCATACTCAATGATTACCGTCTATGCAACCGACTGAAACTTAAATTTGGACAGATCCCTTAATATTTGAAGTTGAGCTTAAATAGACTCTCAATTTGATTGAATCTACCTAAATTACCGTGGTTGATCCAACACATGGTCAATATTGATTATGAATGAACCATTGCTTTCTATATATATGATCAAAGCTTAAAATTTCATTTTTAATTGTCACGCTTATATTTACTTTTTATTGTATATATATATATATATATATGTATGCCATCAAACAATTGAGTGCAATCTTATAATTTTTTTATCAAATATCATATGTCATAGCAAATGAGACTGTTGGCTCTTGGATATATCCATCAACATTCGTAAAGAAAAATATGTATACATGGTGTTTGTTGTGTTAATGAGAATAAATTAAAAAAAAAAACTAAAATTAATCCAATAACAAATATAATTTTGAAAAAGGGAAAGAGATTGTGAAAAAAATAATTGCAAAACTAGTAAGATGGTTTGTAATTTTAACGACAGTGGTACTAGTTAATGAAAAATTATTAGGTACTTCCGGACCCACTTAATAGACCAAATAAAAGGAGCATAAACATCATTTTCCAAATCCATGATTGCCAATTAACACTATCATGAGTTGAGTACTCTCATCCCCTAACAAAGGGATCTAGTGTCACACTACAACAATTTTCACATTTGGCGACTAAATTTTTAGTCATCAAAAGTGAATTTTTAGTCACTGAAGGGCTTTAGCGACTAATTTTTTTGGTCGCAAAATTAGTAACCGAAGAGTAGTCGGGAAAGCTAATTGGCGACTAAAATTAATTTAGTCGCCAAAAGGTTGGACATTAAATTAATAGACCCTTCTCGACGACCAAACTTTTGGTCGCCTAAAGTCCCACCTTTTAGCTACTAAAATTTTAACCGACAAAGAGTTCATTTTTAGCTACTAAAAATTTAGTCGTCGAAAATCCCCATCTTTGGCAACTAAATGTTTAGTCGGCAAAGAGTTCTCCTACTAAAAATTTAGTCGCCTAAAGTTTTACATTTTTTGCTACTAAAATTTTAGTCGGCAAAAGTGTGTTTATAATTTAATTTTGTTTTTAGCTACAAAATATTTTAATGGCCAAATGTTTGATTTTCTTTTGGCTACTAAAGTTTTAGTCGCCAAATGTCCTTTTTTTTTCTTTTTTTTTTTTGACTACTAAACTTTTAGTCACTAAGGCCTCGTTTGGGAACCTTCCTTTTTAGCCAAAAAGTCAAAAAGTTACTAAATTAGCCAAAAAGTCAGCAACCCAGACAAAAAAGTCAAAGATTCTCTTTTCTCTCTACTTTTGCACATATTTTCGTAAAAAGTCAAAAAATCTTCCTAAACATACTAGTTTTTTTTAGCTCATATTTTAGCCAAATAGCTAAAAAGTTACTAAATTAGCCTGTTTCCAAACTAGGCCTAAATGTCTTTTTTTTTTTTTGTTACAAAACTTTTAGTCACCAAATGTCTTTTTTCTTTTTGCTACAAAATTTTTAGTCGCCAAATGTCTTTTCCCAAATTCTTTTTAGCTATTAATTGTTTAGTCGCCAAAAACATGATATTATGTTTTATCGCGAAATTATTATTTCTCTACAACCTGTCTATATACAATGCAACTTGTAATACGTATAAAAAGAAAATAATACATACTATCAATCATTCTACAATTTGCATCTATATACCAAAAATAAATAACATTAAATATCAAAGTCCATACAAATCAACTATTGTCCAAACTAAAATAATAATTCCATACAAAATATGTCATAAAAATCAAAGCCCTCTGTATACAAAAAAATACATTTACTATCAAGCAAAATTACCATTTGGCATGGCACAAATTGCCATCGTAATCTGTACCCACAACAAAAGGTGATATATGTACCACGACAAAAGTTTTCTATGGACCATGACAAAACGTCCTATATGTATGCCGACAAATGGTATATATGTACCACGACAGTCATTATCTGTTGATTGCCAAAAGTTTTCTGTATCAGTAATAATGAACTACACAAAAGCTGAGGACGACAAAAGTATTATATTAGTTCTACACAAAAGTGAAAATTCTTCTCCATACACCAATATGGATTATCCACAAGTCTACGCAACAAAACCATTTACAAAGAAAAACAAAAAACGAAACATTAGAGTTGGTTACAAAATATCAATTCAGTCAGCCATATGGAACATGTTCTAACATGCATTTAAGGTAGAACAATCGAGAAATGTCTTCTTGGAAATAAAAGAAAGTATATATATATATATATCATGCAATATTTATTCCAACCAATAGCACAAACAATGTAATATGTAATTTCTTTGTCCTATAAATATATAAAAGCAATTATTAGAATATGTAGATGTTATTTTAATAAATTTGTTGCTTTTTTAGCTAAGTGTTGCAAGTTTTTTTACTAAGTGTAAGAGTTATGAATTTTTGCCCCCAGAAAACCCTTTTTCGAGCAAGTGTAGGGCGTATTCGGCTCTAACTCCCAACCTACGGGTCCGAACAACGTTCCGTCAGATCTCACAAGTCCTATTAGCCATGGCAAAGCTATCCGTGTGAGACACACGGTCATTCGGGGGCTGTTTTGATTTTTCGACCCCGAAATGCTCCTTTTCGACTAAGTTTAGGGGGTATTCGGCTCTAACTCCCAACTTACGGGTCCGAATTACGTTCCGTCAATTCTCAAAAGTCCTATTTGTCATGGCGAAACTATCCGTGTGAGACACACGGTCGTTCGGGGGCTGTTTTGATTTTTCGCCCCCGAAACGCCCGTTTTCGACTAAGTTTAGGGGGTATTCGGCTCTAACTCTCAACCTACAGGTCCGAATTACGTTCTGCCAATTCTCACAAGTCCTATTTGTCATGGAGAAACTGTTCGTGTGAACCACACGGTGGTTCGGGGGCTGTTATGAATTTTCGCCCTCGGAAAGCCCTTTTCCGAGTAAGTTCAGGACGTATTCGGCTCTAACTCCCAACCTACGGGTCCGAATTACGTTCCATCAATTCTCACAAGTCCTATTTGTCATGGCGAAGCTATCCGTGTGAGACACACGGTCGTTCGGGGGCTGTTTTGATTTTTCGCCCCCGAAACGCCCTTTTTCGACTAAGTTTAGGGGGTATTCGGCTCTAACTCTCAACCTACGGGTCCGAATTACGTTCCTCCCATTCTCATAAGTCCTATTTGTCATGGGGAAACTGTCCGTGTGAACCACACAGTGGTTTGGGGGCTGTTTTGATTTTTCGTCCCTAAAACGCCTTTTTTCAGCTAAGTTTAGGGCATATTTGGCTCTAACTCCCAACCTACATGTCTGAATTGCGTTCCGTCAATTTTCACAAGTCTTATTTGTCATGGCGAAGCTATCCGTGTGAGACACATGGTCGTTCGGCGGCTGTTTTGATTTTTCCTCCTCGAAACGCCCTTTTTCAACTAAGTTTAGGGGGTATTCGGCTCTAACTCCCAACCTACGGGTCCGAATTACGTTCTGCCAATTCTCACAAGTCCTATTTGTTATGGGGGAACTGTCCGTGTGAACCACACGGTGGTTCAGCGGTTGTTTTGATTTTTTGCCCTTGAAACGCCATTTTTTGACTAAGTTTAGGGTATATTCGGCTCTAATTCCCAACCTACGGGTCCGAATTGTGCCCCGTCAATTCTCACAAGTCCTATTTGTCATGGCGAAGTTATCCGTGTGAGCACTTGGGCTTGTTTAACCCCCTACATTTTGGACACAATCATTGCTTGGTCAACAAGTTGACTCTTCACTAATAAATTGGGTATTGCATTATTTAATTACTGTCGCTTAATTAAACTCCGTCTTGGTTTTACTGTCACCAACACCATATCAGCACAATGCCTTCCTTTAATTAACCTAATAAATAACATTATGTAATTAAACCAAAGAAGCCCAAAATGAATCAAAAGCCCACAAATCAGGTTAAAGAAGATGACTGTTAATTATGCTGCTGTATTTAATTCAGCTAGAACCTGATAATTATTTCAAACATTAGAGTTATGTTGGTCAATATGTCAAATGTTAAGTCTTCATTTCCATTTTGTCTCCTTAACTTTTGCATCAACAAAGGGTATTTTCCATAAATTGATGGTAAAAGACAATGAAACATTCTAGTTTATGATCAAAACGACCTACCAAACTAAGTAGTGAAGTACAGAAGACAATAAAACAAAGGGAAACAAACTCAATTAAACACTCACCAAAACTCTTGCAGCCAAGGCTTTAGCGGGGCCTCTGTTTGCAAGTGTGGTCAGAGCTACCTCTGCTGCAGCATGTTCTGCTTGCCTCAAGGTAGAACAGAACGTGGGGCTTTCAAATGTCTCTCCATTAAAGTTGACAGTGGCTTTAAATCTGGGGGCATGATCTGGACCTTCTCGAATACATGAATAAGACGGCAGGTTGAAGCAGCTTCTCTAAGCCAATTCTTGTAATTGGTTTTTATACATGCCTATATACGATATGCTACCATAAATTAATCAAGTCAACTTTCGTGTACTTCAAGAGAGAAATAGAACAATAAAGATGAAGCTCCTTTATTATGTTAAAACACAATTATGCACCTGACTAGAAAATTTGAGCACATTTCTCTGCCAACTTAATGACAGCTTTAATAAAAGCAACAAAATATCGGGTATGTTTGGTTTGTGTTTGAGAGATGTGTTTTAGAGATAAAAAGTACGAAAAGTTGTTTGGTTTGGTTTTTTTCAAAAGATGTTTTGGAAAATTATTTTGAGAGAGAGTTTTGGAAAAAGTGATTGATTTGATGTGTGTGAGAGAGAGATTTGTTTGGAAAACTTGTTTGGTTTACAAGTTTTGAGAAATTTTTTTGGGAAAATTTGTTTGGTTTGATTACTTTTAAAAACTTATTTGTAGAGAAAATTTCCCAAAAATTTTTCACAAATACAAACCAAACGAACCCATCATGTTTAAAATCCTTCCAGGAAGTTTACCCAAGAAAGATGATGAAAAAAAGATCAAACTTATTTTACTAATAGAAAGCAAAAACTACATTTTAGATTATCATTTGTTTGAGTGAATAGATTGTGAGCAGATATACAACCAGTCACAATGAGAAAAGCACAAAAACATTCTTCACTTGAAGTCTGAAAAAAAGCAAGTCCAACACACCATTCATGTTTTCGCATAAAAAGGCCAAATCCCAAACGACCCCTAAATTTCTAGTGTTTGTTTAGGATAATTCAAAAACTGTTCCAGTGAAGTTCAAACTTGTTTTTGGGTGGCTAGCATACTGTTAAACCAGCCCATAGTTGGTATCAACTTTAAGCAAAGACTATATCTTCCATCCAAATTTGGTCTGAAAGGCATAATGTGCTAACCAAACACTTGAGTCACATCCAACCTTAGCTGATATGTTTCAAGATCTTTTAAGAAACTAGTATATGCATGTAGGATACAAGGAGAGTCCACCGACAACTGCCACCACTATATTATCATACATCAAAATATCTTAAATTAGTTCACACATAAACATAGTACAAAGATAATATCTGTCCAAGTTCATGGAAACAGCAGGAATTTTCCCTTTTGTTAGTCCACTAGTTTTGTAAATAATTTCAATGTCCCTCCATTTGGCTGCTGAGTAAATCTAGGAAGATAAGATAAAAATATTTTTTAAAGCTTGTTCAGTCCGTTTCAAAAAATTAGAATAACTTAGAGTAAGCCAAATTTTAGCTTACATCCATCCTAATTTCCTTTCTTTTCAGTTTTCACACATTTTCTTGGAGTCAATAAATTATTTATCATTAAAGAAATAAACTTGAAATCAACCCTAAAACAAAACTTCAAAAAGAAAAACAAACTACAAAATATCGGATCCTTCAATGCCTCATTTTTCAAACCTAATGCTTCAGTACACTCTTATGTACAAAAACATAATACATAGAATAACATCTTTGCAAGTTCATGGGAAACAACAGAAATTTCCCAATTGGTTTTATAAAGGTTGTGTTTGGATCATGGATTTGGGTAGGGATTTGGAAAGGAATTAGGGAAATGTGAATGAAATATAAGCTAAACTTTTTTTTTTCCTTTCCCTTTCCAAATCCATAATCCAAACACGGCCAAAGGATTTCAATGTCCATCAACTTGGCTGCAGAGAAAATAGAGAAGAGAAAAGATAAAAAATAACTTTTAAAACTTGTTCAGCTTATTGTTTTCATAAAATTAGAATACCCAATTCAAATAAAAAATATTAGCTTCTCTCTTTCCCAATTTCCTTTTGCCCAAATTTAACACATTTTCTCATGATCAAAAAATCAATCAACCCTAAGAAAACAACTTGAAATCACATTCCAAACAAATATGTAATCAAAAAATTTAAACTACACTATTGGATGCTCTCAATATCTCATCTCTCAAATTTAAAGCCTCATTATCTCAATTCCTCAAAAAATTCAATAACAAAGCAATGACTCTCTTCCTCCATGAAAACCCAAACAAATTGATTATCATTCAAGTAAAGTTCTACCAATTTGGTACAATTTCCTATGGAGGAAGGAATGGTGCCTGACAATTGATTACCAAATAGCCAAAGAGATGAAATCTCACTCATGTTGCCAACATTCAATGGGATCGAACCGTTAAGTTCATTCACATCGAGCCAAACAGTATCCAAATGTGGGGTTCGAAACAGAGATTCAGGGATTGAACCTTTCATGAAATTAGAATACAAGTTTATGAATCTCAAATTCAGCAAATTCCCAAAGCTCTCTGGTATATCACCAGTGAAGCTGCTTTGGGAGAGTTCCAAGTATTCAATGAGACTACAATTACCTAATTCAGGAGGGATTGAGCCTGTGAAACCATTGTTGCTGAAATCAATGGACTTCAATTGGGTCAATTCAGCTATCTCAGGTCCTAATCGACCCAATATTTGAAAACCAGAGAGGTTTAAAGAAACTACAAAGTGGTTGTGGTGATGATTGGAGTCACATTCGACTCCAACCCATGAACAAGGAGTGGAATCACATTCAACTTCAATTGAATAATTTTGTAGCCCCAAATTCAATTACTCGTATGATAATCAATCGCAAAAATACACAAACAAACTCATAAAAAAAGAAACAAAAAATTAATCAGAATGATGAGAAATGATCAATCTCGTACCTATAGATACAATGCTATACAACAAAAAGCAAGAACGAATCTCTGTACGCCATTCCCAGCCGCTTCGGATCGAATTTCTTGAACGAATCACATTCGACTCCAACCCATGAACGATTCCTGTATCGATCGCCACCGACCCATTAACCCTAGAAATGTTCAGTGTGAAGCGTCCGGCTCCCATGTCCTCCGTGGCCAAGGTGGGTTGAACCGGGTTCACAATCGATTCGAGGGAGCCGAGAGGGTAGTACGAGTGATTGATTCTCTGTGAGAGAGAGAGAGAGAGAGACAGAGGGAGAGAAAGAGGGCCATTTCCCTAAATAAGGTAAAATAGTAAATCAATTCTCAAATTAACCCTAGTTTTTAAAGAATTCTCAGAATAAGTTAACTCGCGGTTCACAATCGCGATTTTAACATATTTTCGCCTGCTGCGCGTGAAAGTTGGAAGATCTTAAATTTGCTGTTACGAAAAGCGATTTTGATTAAGAAATCGCGCTTACAAAACGCGAATTTAATTAATTTTTTTTTGTTTTGACTCGCTGTTACAAAACACGATTTCGTCAAAAAAAAAAAATTTTGTTCTGAACTCGCTGTTATAAATCACGATTTTATCAAAAAAAAAATTTCTTCTGAATTCGCTGTTATAAATCACGATTTTATCAAAAAACTTTTAATATATATTAAAATGTGATCAATATAAGACATAAGTTGGTGGTAGCTCAAATGGTAGTGCAATATTATGCCTTGGCAGGGTTTTCTTCTTCTTTTTCTTCTTTTTTTTTTTTTTTTTTTTTTTTTCACTCACTCTATACTTTATATATTTATTATGTAATTTTTTTATTAAAAAAAAATAAAACATTTGTTTGGTTAACTAAAATTTTTTTCTATAAAACACAGTTTTTTTCAAAATGTCAACATAATTGTTTAAAAAGTATTCAGTGTATTTGGTTTGAGTTTTTTGGATTTAGTTGCTTGAAAATTGAGTTTTTTTATTTTCATATTTTTTTGTTTTTAGAGAATATTTTTTAAATTTTAGATATTTTTTTTTTTACTTTTTTAGATGCACCTTACTTAGATATATCTAAAAAGTAAAAAATTTATGAAAAAATATTTTTCAAAATTAATAAATACATAAAAATATAAAAAATGCACAGAAAAAATATTTTAAATATTTTTTCAGAAAAATATTTTTTAAAATTTTGAACATTTTTTTTAAAATTTTTTTAGATGCACCTTAGATATTTGTATCTAAAAAGTAAAAAATTTGTGAAAAAATATTTTAAAAAATTAATAAATACATAAAAATATAAAAAAATGTACTGAAAAAATATTTTTGTATTTTTAATATTTTTTCAGAAAAATATTAATTTTTTCAGCAAAATGTACTCAAAAAATGTACGCTTTGAAAATATTTTAATACATTTTAAAAGCGTACATTTTGCTGAAAAAATATTTTTTGAGTACATTTTTTGAGTACGCTTTCACTGTGCATATTTTTTTGAGTATATTTTTCTGAAAAAATACTAAAAATACAAAAATATTTTTTCTGTACATTTTTTGTATTTTTATGTATTTATTAATTTTTAAAAATATTTTTTCACAAATTTTTTACTTTTTAGATATATCTAAGTAAGGTGCATCTAAAAAAGTAAAAAAAAATATCTAAAATTTTAAAAATATTCACTAAAAACAAAAAAAAAACGAAAATAAAAAAACTCAATTTTCAAACAACTAAATCCAAAAAACTCAAATCAAATACACTGAATACTTTTTAAACAATTATGTTGATATTTTGAAAAAAATTATGTTTTATAGAAAAAAAATTTAGTTAACCAAACAAATGTTTTACTTTTTTTTGATAAAAAATTACATAATAAATATATAAAGTATAGAGTGAGTAGGAAAAAAAAAAAAAAAAAAACCTGGCAAGATTTGAACCCACGCCCCCTCTGCCAAGGCATAACATTGCACTACCATTTCAGCTACCAACAACCTATGTCTTACATTGATCACATTTTAATATATATTAAAAGTTTTTGGATAATTTATAACAGCGAATTCAGAAGAAATTTTTTTTTGATAAAATCGTGATTTATAACAGCGAGTTCAAAACAAATTTTTTTTTGACGAAATCATGTTTTGTAACAGCGAGTTCAAAAAAAAAAATTTAATTAAATTCGCGTTTTGTAACCGCGATTTCTTAATCAAAATCGCTTTTCGTAACAGCGAGTTTAAGATTTGCCAACTTTCACGCGCAACAGGCGGAAATATGTTGAAATCGCGATTGTGAACCGCGAGTTAGCTTATTTTGGGAATTCTTTAAAAACTAGGCTTAGTTTGGGAATTGATTTACTATTTTAGCTTATTTAGGAAAATGCCCCAGAGAAAGAACCGCGTGAAGAAGTAACACTATGAGTAAGAGAAAAGAATGGAAAGGAAAGGATTACTTAATTTATAATCAGAGACAAGAAAAGAAAAGAAATGACGTCATTGGGATATTTCTTCTTTTTGTTTGAATAAGAGAGAAATAAAAGAAAAGAAATAATTGTGATTTTTTTATTTTTGTTTGATTAGATTTTATTAAAAACAAAAAAATTATTTTATGTTATATTACCAAAATAATTTTTTTATATTTTCAATCATTTTATTTCTTTTATTTTTATAGGGATAAAATTGGTATTATGAAAATAGCGATTTCTTTTCTCTCTTAATCTCGGGTAACTCTATTTACACACCACTCATTTACTCACTGCCCACCGTTTCTCAAATTTTTTTTATTACAATTGTGTCCCTCAATTAAATTACTTTTTTAGACAAATCTTAAACCCTAATTTCTCATACACACCTAAACACCACCACTGCAATCTACAAGCCTCCGATTTCGAATCAGCGCCGACGCCGCTCCCTCGCCTTTCTTCATTCTTCTTGTGACTCCACCTCTTTCATCCTCAAGCCTCATCACGCCTCCAGTCTTCCACATCATCCTCCTCCTCATTTTTCTTCTTCTTCTTCTTCACCGTGAAAACCCTAATCTGTCCCTCTGTCTTGCGGCGGATCTCTCTCTTTCGTGTAACAGCGAATCTCTCTCTTTATGCGATTTGGGGGTCACGATGGATGAGGGTTATGGCGAAGGTGCATCACGGCGGTGAGGGGCTGCAATTTTACTAGGAAAACAGATCTTGGTGGCTATGGCTGATGACGACGGTCGGAAGTAGAGAACAAGTGTAGACTTGAATAAAAAAAGAAAAGAGAAGGTGCATGAGGAGGGCTATGACACGTGGCGAGAGGGAGGTGACGAAAGGGGGTGGCGACCTGAAGGGCTGAGTAGGAATGATGACTGGCGGTTTGTTGTTGATGGCGACGACAGGGTGGAGTTAAGGTTAGGGTTGTGATTGGAGAAGATGGGGATAGTTTGGGAATATTGAAAAATTGATGGTGTACATTGAGCGAAAAATAAAAAAATCAAAATTAGATGTGGTGTGAAATGAGTAAATGGTGTGTATTGAAAGAGTTTATGTTGTGTAAATAGAGTCACCCCTTAATCTCTCCACTTTTGGGAAGATTGAAAATGAGACATATAAGAGAAATGAGTTTCTCTTCATTTCTCTCTATTTCTTCCAATTTCTCTCCACTTAGGTTATCTAAACAAATAAGAGAAATACATATCTCTCCATTTCAATATACGGTGACTAAATTTTTTTTTTGTCGCTGAAAGTAAGCAAAGCAACACAAAAAACAGCAGTCCAGGTGTGTTGCTTTGCTTTTGTGATGGTTGGGTGTAAATTGATCTGATGTGTTATGCTCGGATGAGGTGGTTGCTGTCAATTAGGTGATTGCTGTTCTTTTGTTTTTTTTTTTGTTGTTGTGTTGGTCTCTCACCAATTAGGAGGTTGGAGCTTAATCTAGCTCCAAGCTCCTCTTTATTGATGTTGTCTATCATATGTATTCTATATGTGGTTCATCAATAAAATTTTCTTTTGCCGATCAAAAAAAAAAAAAAAAAAAAAAATCCTTATAATTTCTTTTGAATTATACTTTGGTCTCTCTAATTTTTTCACATGATCTTTTTTTCGTTCAAAATTTTAACCATTAGTGTTGAATGAACCAGATTACAACAAAATTACAAATGTATGGTTGAAATTATTTAAATTAAAACTAGTGAAATTTCGCTCAAATAAGAGAATCAACATTATAATTTACCCTTGTTGTTTTCATTCATAAAAGGGATAGGATTAATCTTAAACTTGTACTTTTATTGTAATGACCCCAAAGTGCGTATAGGAAGTAATCCTTATTTAATTAGGGGTTAATGTGTTTGCTATCGGAATTGAAGAATGATCCGTTGGGTTATGCCTTTGAAACTGGAATTTGTGACCTTTACCAAACAATCTGGAACTTTTTCCCTCCGCTCGAGCGGAGCAGTAGGCGCTCGAGCGTACTTTTGGGGTTTCCAGCAAATTGTGCAGACGGCCTGAGATTCTGGGAGTTGTGATTTTCCGCTTGAGCGGGGGAGTTGACGCTCGAGCGGACGTCTTTGTTGGTCTTCGCGCTCGAGCGCAAGGTTGGGCGCTCGAGCGGGTCTCCAAGTTGAGTTGTATTTCTGAGGCACAGGGGTTCGTTTTTGGACATTTTTATTAGTGTTTTGAAACTTTCTATTTTATTTTGGAGTATTGGTTGAGGTGGTAATATGATGGTAAAGTAAGATTGGACCAAAAGCTTGAATTAGAATGATTTGTCTGCGACCAGCCGTCACTCTTTTGTCCTTTTCTTTTGCCACACTTTGAATTTGGATGTAAGGTTAGAACCATTGGAAATCTTATTTCCGGGGCTTCAATTTGGACACAAGAACGACCTAAAACGGAGTTTGGATGGGAAAGTTACATCTATTTGAAGTTTTGGAATCTGTGCTGAGAGCAGGTCCGCTCGAGCGGGAATAGGGACGCTCGAGCGGGATTTTCGGGACAACAGCTTTAAAAACGGGATTTTGGATCATTTCTTATATTTTCTTCTTCCCTCTCCCTTCCTTCTTGCCTAAGTCCGAAACCCTAACCCTCAAACCTTTGATTTCATCCATTTTTACCAACAATCCATCATGGGTCGTGCATCAAGGGTGAAGAAGAAGTGAAGATCAACTTTTCCAACCAATTAGATTTTGGGATTTCGAGAGGATGCGTTCAACCTAGCTTCTTTGCTTCTAATTTCGAGGTAGGGGGGTTCTCTTAGCCTTGAATGTTTATGATTCAAAGTGATTTTGTTGGTACTTTGAGATTTTGTTGACATTTTAGAATCTTGAGTTGATTATGGGTTAGGGACACTTATGGCTTAATGTTTATGTACAATGGGGGCTCCCACTCTACTTCTCAAAGGATATTGAATGTTTTTAGCATATTGGCATATAGTAATTATTGATTTGGCGATTTCACTAAGAAAAGAGGAAAACCCCCAATTTTCTTGGAAACCCTAGGTTGATTAATGATGATAACCAATGAATTGGCTCAAGTTGAAAGTAGAGTAATGAAATTGAAGTATTGAATTATGTGTGTTGAAGCTGAATTAGAATTTGGGAATGTTTGAAAATTGTGTTTAGAATTATGAATGAATTTGTTATAAATGGTGGAATTCATGTTATCATGTAAAGGAAAAATTAGGGAAATAATCTATTAAGGATATAGATGATATGAACTTGGTTTTAGAAGGTTGAAATAGGATTCAAGGATTTATTGTGAATTATGTGAAGTTGCAAATGGTATTGATGAACCAAGTGATGCTGACTTTGTTGGATAATGTTGTATTGAATAATATTGGAAATTGAATGATGTTGTACTATGATGAATTGTGTAGGGTCAGCTACAGGGGTGGACTAAGCATCTGAACACTGTGAGTAATAGTACTGTAACCGTACGTTTACTTACCGTTAATAATTCTTATTGTTAATGCATTGTTCTTTGTAAGCATTTATGTTGTTAGGGATCGGTGAGAACTTTGAAAGATGATGTGTACCTCGGTATGACTCTGAAACTACTGTACATTCCGGTTAAGGTTAATGGTTAGCATTAATGTGTAATAATCTGTAACTTACCTATGACTCTGCACAAGAATTATTAATACCATGCGACTGGTTAACCTTTGAGGAATTATGAATATAAACCCCGCTTAATGGGGATATGATATTTTGAACGTCCTATCCTGGACTCCTATAGCCTTATTTAGTTCGATACATGTTTTATGACATAGACATCTGCCTAGAATGGATTAACGAAATGAAAATCGAACAGAACCATGGGTTGCCTTAAACGTCAAAGAATTGAATATCAATAACATTGTTATATGACTCACATTACGCTGTGAATTGTTTTATTGTAACAACCCCCATACTGTTTACTGATTAATGACCGATTGATTACCGATAATCACCGATTACTGTTAAACGAAACTGATAATGACTGATAACTGACTGATGATTGAACTGATTAAAAGTACTGAACTGACTGACTGAAATTGGAAACCGAATTGATTGAGTATATGTTAGTTAAATTGCATTCTATCTGTTTGATTGTATGATTATCTGTTCATACTTATATGTTTAAACTGCTAATTGAAGGCCTTATCGGCGGCCGAATTAGAAACTGATTGATGTTAATGATCATCGTAATTAATGTGATTTTATGGTGTATTTACCTGAAAACTGATTGGGTATGACTAAATTAGATTAAATTAAGCTAATTAAAGAGTTTGACGTAATTACACTTTTGCCATTGTTAGTGGGCCCTTATTATAACATGTTAGAGCCTTGGTATGCTTGAATCAAACATTTTGCTCAGCTCATTTCTTGCTTTTGCCGACTAGAGGGAGAGAGTTAAGGGAGAGAGTTAGATTTCACCTCTTTTGGCTTGGTTTTGCTTGGAAATTGAAGGAATTGAAGTATAGATTGCATAATTGAGCTTCCTTGCCTTTAATTCTAGACTTGGGTAAGAGATTTAACCTTCTAGTAATGTATTTGAACTTGTTCATGCTTAGTTCTTGAGCCTCTAGTGATTTGAGCCTTGAATTGGAGCCTAGTTCATGCATGCATGCCTTTATTTTGAAGTTTTGAAGTTGTCTTTCATAAATTGTACATGCATGCTCATATTGTTGTTATAGACAATGTTTTCATCTGGTTTTGAAAAGAAATGAGCTCATTTGAACAAGCTTTGGAGCTTTAATTTGGTTTAAAACTCATGCATGACATGTTTGAATGTTGTTCTTGAAAATGGGTTTGACTGTAGTTTTAATTGACTCACCTTTGGGGCTTGAATTCATAAATTGAACTTTGAAACTTGTTATACATTGAATTTAGTTATGTTTTCCAGAATTTGGGCCCAAGAGGTCGAGTTTGGAGTGGTAGAATGCTTGGTTTGAGCTTGGGAGGCAGATCTGGAAATTCCAGATTTGGCTTCCTCGCTCGAGCGAAGGATTCCCCGCTCGAGCGAGCACCTTTGTCCAGGGACCCGCTCGAGCGACCATCGAGCGACCATCGCGCGTAAAATCACAGCATCCAGTATTTTTACTGTTTCGACAGACCGCTCGAGCGAAGGATTACTCGCTCGAGCGAAGCCTTTGATTTTGGACTTACGCTCGAGCGGATAAAGTCTCGCTCGAGCGAGGCTCCTATTTTCAGCAAACTTTGCGAAATGTTTTCTAAGTGTATTTTTGCATCCTCATCCCATCCTAGGCATTCTTAGGCCTAGTTTAAGACATCTTGATGAGGATATCGTTGTAGAACACACAAGGCAAATTAGGGATTAAGTTATTATATTTCCCAACTGTGTAGCTTAGTGTGTGTTCAACTTGTGAACTGTGTAGGGTTGGCGACTGGGGAGACACGCTCTAACATACCGTAGCCCAAACTCTGTGAGTAACAATTGTGTAAAGATATGTTCAACTGATTAACTTTTGAATACTGAACTGAACTGTTTACTGAACTGGTATTACTGAATGAATGTATGTCCTTTATTTCTGAACTATACTGTGGCATCCTTAGTACCTACGGTTTACTGTACTGTTACTGTTACAGAGATCTCTGTTGGTTTCCTCGTGGAGCCACTACTGTTTACTGACTGATGGCCATCATTACTGTTCGGTCTTTTAAGACCTATTGTCACTGTTATGCTAATGGATGTACCACATATGACTGTTTACTGTACTGAACAACTGAAATACTGATTGAATTGAACTGTTTTCATTACTGTAAGGACATTTATTCTAAACCTCTTTACGCTTTATGTTATTCACTGGGCTTTAGCTCACTGCTCATATATAAATGTAGGTGTACAGGCACCAGATCGGAGCTAGGAGCGTCAGGGTAACTCCAGTTTTGTCAAGCCAGCCTTTGTGCCTCACTGCGAGGTTCCGAGTTGCCATGCTATGGCTTTGGGGTGTTTTGTTTGTTTTCCCCCGTCTGTCTCCATACTGTTTGGACTACTGTACTGTTATAAAGGGATTAGGTCCCTGTACTGTGTGACTGTAAATTTTGTTTAGATCGTACTGTTTTGTACAGACGGAATGTTTCCTGTACTGTTATGTAGGGTTGAGTCCCTAGTTTGAATGGATGTAAATATTGTACATACTGTTCTGTACTGTTTATGTATGAATGCATGAAAAATCTTTTGCATACAGACTGTCACAGCTCGTTGGGCATTGTTTATTACTGTTTTGGCTTCCGCCAGGCCTTGTACTCTGTTTTACTGTGTTACTGTTCTGCAGGCCTTTGGTAATCTCGGATTACTGGCCGGTTACGGTGCTAAACCCATAGGGCCGGGTTTGGGTCGTGACAGAGTGGTATCGGAGCGATACTTACCACGAGTTATACCGCACACACGTGTCCAAACGAGCTATAGGGTGTCCTAGAAAAGTGATTAGGGCATTTCATGAACTTGAAAAGTGTGTGGTTACGTTATGACTGAATATCTGCTAATGTGTTAAACTGGTAAACAAATGACTGCTTATGTTTAAAACTGTTGTAACTGCTTATAGTGAAATGGACAATGCAAAAGAACCTGAGTCCTCATCTACTGAGGCAAGAATGGAAAGAATGGAAAGAATGATGGAACTGATAACTGCTAGACTTGAACAACAGAACCAACAGCCTCCTCCTCCTCCGGTACAGCCGGAACCTAATGTGAATGTGAATGATGGGGATATTATTGCTCTGACCCAGAAGTTCAGCAAAATGAAACCGCCATCCTTTCAAGGAGGCCTTGAACCGTTAAAAGCTGAAGCTTGGGTTCTTGAAACAGAGAAATTATTTGAAGTGTTTCCGTGCTCAGAAGCGAACAAGGTATTTTTAGCTACCTTCACCCTTCAAGAAGAGGCTAGAAGGTGGTGGATGTTGATCCGTGATACAAATACTATCATGACTTGGGCTCAGTTCAAGGAGTCCTTCTTTGAAAAGTACTTCCCACAATGTGTCAGGGATAGGAAAGTAACTGAGTTTGAACAACTGAAACAGGGCACCACGTCGGTTGCCGAATATGAAACAAAATTTACTGAACTTGCCCGTTATGCACCGTATATGGTGGATACTGAGTATAAGAAGGCCAGGAAATTTGAAGGTGGCCTTAACGTTGCAATACTTGATCGGATAAATGTGTTGAAACTACCGACTTTTGTGGGTGTTCTCGACCGGGCATTGATGGCCGAGTCGAACATTGCAGCAGTGAAACAATCTGAAACGCCAACAACTGAATGGCATGGTAAAAGGCAGGGTTTCAAATTCAAGAAAGGCAAGCACAACCCAGCCAACAAGAAACAGAATACGGGGTCGTCAATTAGCCCCAGCCAAGGGAGTGGGTTCATTCCACCCTGCTCTGTATGTGGTAACAAGCATAAAGGGGTTTGTCACAAATTATCTGGAGCCTGTTACAGGTGTGGTAAGGTGGGCCACATGGTTAAAGATTGTCCTTCTGCTCCTCAGGGCACTAGCAAAGCTGCAGCCAGCGGCGCAGCATCAAACGCTTCACCAAAACCGAACCCTAAAGCTACCGGGAAAGAGCCTGTGAGGCAAGGCCGAGTGTTCGCACTAGTACCGGGAGATGTGCAGAATACTGAGACCGTTGTGTCAGGTATTCTCTCTATCTGTACTCAAAATGCATATGTACTGATTGATTCGGGGTCTACGCATTCATATGTGTCGCATGCCTTTTCACGAAAATTGAATAGACCCTTGGAACCCATGAACTATCTGTTAGCTGTATCATCACCCGTAGGAGGACCTATGACCTGTGCATATATGTATCCTGCTTGTGAAATTATTGTTGAAGATGCACATCTGTTTATCGATTTACTGCCATTGAACATCGATCATTTTGATGTTATATTGGGAATGGACTGGTTAACAAAATATCATGCCACTATTGACTGTGTGACCAAGCAAGTTGTTTTCCGTCCACCTGGTCTGCCTGAATTCGTGTTTAATGGGGTTGGAGTAGTACCTCCCCCGTATCTGATTTCATCTGTGAAAGCTGTAAAATTGATTAGAAAGGGCTGTAAGGGATATTTGTGTTCTGTACTGGCTGTATCTACTGATGATAATGCTAATGTGAACTGTATTCCTATAGTCAGAGAATTCCCAGATGTTTTTCCAGACAATTTGCCAGGGGATTTGATTGACAGGGAGATTGAATTTACCGTTGATGTGATTCCCGGAACACAGCCGGTTTCTAAAGCTCCGTACCGAATGGCCCCAACTGAACTGAAAGAATTGAAAGTACAACTGCAGGAACTGCTGGATAAGAAGTTTATCAGACCTAGCACTTCGCCATGGGGTGCTCCTGTTTTGTTTGTCAAGAAGAAAGATGGCTCACTGAGACTGTGCATTGATTACCGTGAACTGAATAAGGTAACTGTAAAGAATAAATACCCATTACCGCGTATTGATGACCTGTTTGATCAGTTACAGGGTGCTAAAGTATTTTCCAAGATTGATCTCAGATCCGGATACCATCAGTTGAAAGTTAAACCAGATGACATTGATAAAACTGCTTTTAGAACGAGGTATGGACATTATGAATTTTTAGTTATGCCTTTCGGAGTCACGAATGCCCCTGCTGCTTTTATGGACCTCATGAACAGAATTTTCAAACCATACCTTGATGACTTTATTGTTGTATTTATTGATGATATATTGATTTACTCCAAAAGTATAGAACAGCATGAACATCATCTGAAACTTGCCCTACAAACCTTAAGAGAACAGAAACTGTATGCTAAACTATCTAAATGTGAATTTTGGCTTGACCATGTTATGTTTCTGGGGCATGTTGTTAGCAAAAATGGAATTTCTGTTGATCCGCAGAAAATTGAAGCTGTAGTGAACTGGCCTAGACCAACAAATGTGACTGAAGTCCGAAGCTTTTTAGGATTGGCTGGATATTACAGAAGATTTGTCAAAGATTTCTCCAAGATTGCCCTACCATTGACTCAGTTAACTCAGAAGGGGACATCATTTGACTGGACTGACCAAAGGGAATCAGCATTCCAAGAGTTGAAAACTCGACTTGTGACTGCACCGGTTTTGACCTTACCATCAGGTACGGATGGTTATACTATATTTAGTGATGCTTCTCATAAGGGTTTGGGATGTGTTTTAATGCAGAATGGGAAGGTTATTGCTTATGCTTCCCGACAACTGAGACCGCACGAAAAGAACTACCCGACCTATGATCTGGAACTTGCTGCAGTAGTGTTTGCACTGAAAATTTGGCGTCACTATCTGTATGGGGTGACATGTGAAGTATACACCGACCACAAGAGCTTAAAGTATTTCTTCACACAGAAAGAACTGAACATGAGACAGCGGAGATGGCTGGAACTGATTAAAGACTATGACCTACAGATATTGTACCATCCGGGAAAAGCCAATACCGTTGCCGATGCATTGAGCCGGAAATCGATTGGAAACTTAGCCTGTTTGCTTACAGGACAGAAAGAGTTGCTTTGTGACCTTGAAAAATCTAAAATCGAAATTGTTTTACGAGAACAAGGTGGAATCTTAGCTGCTATTTCTGCTCAACCGGCGCTGATTGAGGAGATTAAAGAGAAACAGCAACTGGATGACTTCTTGAAAAAGATCATCGAAGAAAGAGAATCTAAACCGAGACCGGGATTCAAATTTGAGAATAATGTACTGAAATTTCAAGAAAGACTGTGTGTACCAAATGATACTGAACTGAAAAGAAGAGTTCTGCAAGAAGGCCACAATTCGAAATTGTCTATCCATCCGGGGAATACGAAAATGTACCAAGATCTGAAACAGAATTTCTGGTGGCCGGGAATGAAGAAAGAAATTGCTGATTTTGTATCCAAATGTCTTCATTGCCAACAGGTCAAAGCTGAACATCAACGACCTGCCGGACTATTGCAACCCCTACCCATACCAGAGTGGAAATGGGAGCATATCACGATGGATTTTATCGTCGGATTGCCTCGCTCCAGAAAAGGTATGGATTCAATTTGGGTTATTGTTGATAGACTAACCAAATCTGCTCACTTCTTACCTGTCAAGACAATCTATAATGCGGACAAATTGGTTGTTATCTATATTGATGAGATTGTAAGACTGCATGGAGTGCCTGTGTCTATTGTTTCTGACAGGGATTCGAAGTTTACATCGAGGTTTTGGCAAAGCCTACAAGCTGCACTGGGTACTGAACTGAGACTGAGTAGTGCCTATCATCCTCAGACAGATGGCCAATCAGAAAGGACCATCCAAACTCTGGAGGATTTACTGAGAATGTGTGTCCTTGATTTTCAGGGAGATTGGGAAAGTCATCTGCCATTAGTTGAATTCGCCTACAACAATAGCTACCATTCGAGTATTGGTATGGCGCCTTTCGAGGCATTGTATGGCAGAAAATGTAGATCTCCGATTTGCTGGGCAGAAGTTGGAGATAGGCCTTTGCTTGGGCCCGAGATTGTGTATGAAACAACTGAAAAAGTGAAACTGATACACCAGAGACTGAAAACTGCACAGAGTAGACAGAAAAGTTATGCAGATGTCAGAAGACGGGACAGAGAGTATGAAGTGGGTGATCACGTTTTTGTGAAAGTGACACCAATGAAAGGCCAGACTCGTTTTGGAGTCAAAGGCAAGTTAGCGCCGAGATATGTCGGACCGTATGAGATTATTGAGAAAATCAATCCGGCGGCGTATCAAGTTGCGCTTCCTCCTGAAATGGAACACATGCATAATGTTTTCCACATTTCTATGTTAAGAGATTATCTCCGGGATCCCTTCCATGTAATAGAGCCTACCCACGTAGTGTTGAGTGATGACTACACTTACGAGGAACGGCCTATACAAATTGTAAACAGACGAATCAAGAAACTGAGGAACAAAGAGATCCCGTTAGTGAAAGTTGACTGGCAAAACCACGATAGCGTGTATGCCACTTGGGAAAGGGAAGATAACATGGCCAAACGATATCCTGAACTGTTTCCACTGAATCCTGTTTTCTTCCAGAATGAAGGTAACTCGAGTTTAGAGGACTAAACTCTTTATAAGGAGGGGAGACTGTAACAACCCCCATACTGTTTACTGATTAATGACCGATTGATTACCGATAATCACCGATTACTGTTAAACGAAACTGATAATGACTGATAACTGACTGATAATTGAACTGATTAAAAGTACTGAACTGACTGACTGAAATTGGAAACCGAATTGATTGAGTATATGTTAGTTAAATTGCATTCTATCTGTTTGATTGTATGATTATCTGTTCATACTTATATGTTTAAACTGCTAATTGAAGGCCTTATCGGCGGCCGAATTAGAAACTGATTGATGTTAATGATCATCGTAATTAATGTGATTTTATGGTGTATTTACCTGAAAACTGATTGGGTATGACTAAATTAGATTAAATTAAGCTAATTAAAGAGTTTGACGTAATTACACTTTTGCCATTGTTAGTGGGCCCTTATTATAACATGTTAGAGCCTTGGTATGCTTGAATCAAACATTTTGCTCAGCTCATTTCTTGCTTTTGCCGACTAGAGGGAGAGAGTTAAGGGAGAGAGTTAGATTTCACCTCTTTTGGCTTGGTTTTGCTTGGAAATTGAAGGAATTGAAGTATAGATTGCATAATTGAGCTTCCTTGCCTTTAATTCTAGACTTGGGTAAGAGATTTAACCTTCTAGTAATGTATTTGAACTTGTTCATGCTTAGTTCTTGAGCCTCTAGTGATTTGAGCCTTGAATTGGAGCCTAGTTCATGCATGCATGCCTTTATTTTGAAGTTTTGAAGTTGTCTTTCATAAATTGTACATGCATGCTCATATTGTTGTTATAGACCATGTTTTCATCTGGTTTTGAAAAGAAATGAGCTCATTTGAACAAGCTTTGGAGCTTTAATTTGGTTTAAAACTCATGCATGACATGTTTGAATGTTGTTCTTGAAAATGGGTTTGAATGTGGTTTTAATTGACTCACCTTTGGGGCTTGAATTCATAAATTGAACTTTGAAACTTGTTATACATTGAATTTAGTTATGTTTTCCAGAATTTGGGCCCAAGAGGTCGAGTTTGGAGTGGTAGAATGCTTGGTTTGAGCTTGGGAGGCAGATCTGGAAATTCCAGATTTGGCTTCCTCGCTCGAGCAAAGGATTCCCCGCTCGAGCTAGCACCTTTGTCCAGGGACCCGCTCGAGCGACCATCGAGCGACCATCGCGCGTAAAATCACAGCATCCAGTATTTTTACTGTTTCGACAGACCGCTCGAGCGAAGGATTACTCGCTCGAGCGAAGCCTTTGATTTTGGACTTACGCTCGAGCGGATAAAGTCTCGCTCAAGCGAGGCTCCTATTTTCAGCAAACTTTGCGAAATGTTTTCTAAGTGTATTTTTGCATCCTCATCCCATCCTAGGCATTCTTAGGCCTAGTTTAAGACATCTTGATGAGGATATCGTTGTAGAACACACAAGGCAAATTAGGGATTAAGTTATGATATTTCCCAACTGTGTAGCTTAGTGTGTGTTCAACCTGTGAACTGTGTAGGGTTGGCGACTGGGGAGACACGCTCTAACATACCGTAGCCCAAACTCTGTGAGTAACAATTGTGTAAAGATATGTTCAACTGATTAACTTTTGAATACTGAACTGAACTGTTTACTGAACTGGTATTACTGAATGAATGTATGTCCTTTATTTCTGAACTATACTGTGGCATCCTTAGTACCTACGGTTTACTGTACTGTTACTGTTACAGAGATCTCTGTTGGTTCCCTCGTGGAGCCACTACTGTTTACTGACTGATGGCCATCATTACTGTTCGGTCTTTTAAGACCTACTATCACTATTATGCTAATGGATGTACCACATATGACTGTTTACTGTACTGAACAACTGAAATACTGATTGAATTGAACTGTTTTCATTACTGTAAGGACATTCATTCTAAACCCCTTTACGCTTTATGTTATTCACTGGGCTTTAGCTCACTGCTCATATATATATGTAGGTGTACAGGCACCAGATCGGAGCTAGGAGCGTCAGAGTAACTCCAGTTTTGTCAAGCCAGCCTTTGTGCCTCACTGCGAGGTTCCGAGTTGCCATGCTATGGCTTTGGGGTGTTTTGTTTGTTTTCCCCCGTCTGTCTCCATACTGTTTGGACTACTGTACTGTTATAAAGGGATTAGGTCCCTGTACTGTGTGACTGTAAATTTTGTTTAGACCGTACTGTTTTGTACAGACGGAATGTTTCCTGTACTGTTATGTAGGGTTGAGTCCCTAGTTTGAATGGATGTAAATATTGTACATACTGTTCTGTACTGTTTATGTATGAATGCATGAAAAATCTTTTGCATACAGACTGTCACAGCTCGTTGGGCATTGTTTATTACTGTTTTGGCTTCCGCCAGACCCTGTACTCTGTTTTACTGTGTTACTGTTCTGCAGGCCTTTGGTAATCTCGGATTACTGGCCGGTTACGGTGCTAAACCCATAGGGCCGGGTTTGGGTCGTGACATTTATCCCCATGAATAGTACTGTAACGACACATGTGTTTGTGTAAATAATTATTATTAATGCTTTGTTATACGTATGACGTCTATGGCACCATGTAATGACTCATAAAGCGAAATTTATGTGCACCATTGTGAACGGTATTCGTACGAACCTAGCATTATTCTATTCTGTTTATCCACTTCGTTTATGCCATGACATGATATGAATTGTTCAGTCTTCAAGAACTATTGATTTCTAGTATGGAACAAAGTGCTGTACGGAACTAAGTGCTGCAATGCGAGTCACCTCTAGAATCCGTACGAGCCACCCCTTGAGTCCATACCTATGTGAACTGGGCTTAAAGCTGATGTGAAAGATGTGAGGCCTATGGTCGTTCTATCCAAGATATAATTTGTGAAGTTATGAAGGATACAATTTGTGAAATTATGAAAGATATAATTTGTGAAGATATGAAAGATACAACTTGTGAACTTATGAGGCCGAGGGCCACTTTGTGAATTTGTGAACCTAGGAGGCCGAGGGCCAACTTGTGATTTCTGAAATTATGAGACCAAGGGCCAACTTGTGAAACATGAATCTGTAACTTGTGAAACTATGAATCTCAAAGGCCGAGGGCCAATTTGTGAAGTTGTGCATCTAAGTTAAGCCAAGGGCTAATTTGTAAATGTGTGAACCCATCAGGCCAAGGGCCAATCTATGAAGCTATGAATTGACAAGACTGTTCTGAAATGTGTACAGAATCAGACTAACCACAGGATTTTTGCATGTACTTATGTAATTAGATGAAAGCGTACATTGTAAGTAAGTTAAGTTAATCTTTAAATTGTTTATGTACTATTATTCACTGAGTTTTACTCACTCTGTTTTGTCTATTTCTGTAGGTAATCAACTGGGAAGCCAGTCCTGACTTAAGGGACTTGTCCTCTCTTGTCAACCTCAGTGTGTCCAGGCACTTAGGATGGAGCCCACGCATCTAGTAAAGCTTTAACTAGGTTTTTGGTTTGTGCTTTGATGAGTTACTTATGGTTGGATGTAAATGATCCTTTCCCTCTTTTGTACTTTTGTGTGCATGAGAATCACTGTAACTAAGCCCGGATATATGCTTCATGTGTATTATATATTTAATGTAATGATTGCGGTCCTGGCATAGTAGTAGTAGCTCAATGGATGTTATATTTAAGTTATTTTTTTTAATTGCTAATGCTTCCGTTCGGGCCCCACTTATTATATATATCAGGTTAAATGTCCGTCTTCGAATAGGTCATGCCCAAATCTTTTAGGGGCGGGATTGGGGCGTGACATTTATAGTAAATTGCAGAAAAAAAATATAAATTGGATCAAGTTCACTAGTTTCAACAATAATTGAACTATGACATTATAATTCTATAGTTTCAACAATATTGGAGTTACTCCGATAGTTTTACTTTGATTTTTCTAATTTTACGCGTGATTTTTTTTCATATAAAATATTAACGGCATATAATAAAGAGACCACATTATAACAAAATTTTAAATACATGATTCAAATTGAAATTACAAAAACTCAAGTAACACTTCGATTTGATTAAACTATAAGGAGTAACAGCATAAGTTACCCCAAAAAAAAAAAAAAAAAGAAGAAAGAATTGAAAAATCCCACTATGATTTACAAGCAATGTTAAAAATGGGTTACCTGTGAAAGGCAGTGGCATTCCAATAAATAGGACCAGTAGGGGTATACTCAGGGTTTTGAGTAGTGTGATGATCTTCTCTTATTGCAGCTCGAGCATATCCTAGACTTGCTTCAAGCCTCTCTAAGTTACTGTACTTCTTCTCTATTCTTGCACTCATTGGTTTAGGAACAACAATTTGGGGTCCATTCATGCTATTATTCCATATCCCTTCCTTCTTCCCTACCTGTTTTTTATTATGAAACGAATAATTCCACAATAACACACAGAATTTTTCATGGAAATATGCAAAATCAAGAGGGAAAATTATACTCATTTCTCCTAATTATTTAAAAATATATATAATCAATATCACACTTTTGATATAATTATATTGGCATTTTTTTTAATAAGGCTAAAATAATCCAAATATAAATAAATATATATCTTAGTAGAAAATATATGTTAATATCAATTTTTTTCATTAACATGACTAAGGAATTATTGATAAAAAATATTTATCTATTATGTGAATTAAAAATTTAAAAGAGACTAATATAATTATGTCAAAAATATGAGACAAATTGTATTATTTTTTTTAACTTAGATGAGGTGAGTGTAATTCACCCAAATAGAATTTAGTTTTTATGTCATGTGCATAGCACATTTCGTGTCATCTGCGTAATGATACAACACTAATCATGGTGATGTCATGTTAAATATTATACAAAAATTTTAATAGCATAGCATTGCTTTAAAAGTAATTCTTAGAAAATTAAGTGCATGGACGTCAACAAAAACCAACCAGCTAAAAAGTCTAATTTGCCACTCATGGTCAATAATTATTAAAGACACAAATTTGTGTGAATTCTTTATTGTATTGATTTGATTATTTCTTTCTGTACGGGAAAGAAATAAACCTTCTCGTATAATCCTGTTGATCAAGACTGCGTTCCTCCGTACGACGTCGCTTTATCACCTGAAAACACAAACGTGAGCTAGCCGGCGGGTGTGTGCCGGAAACCTCTCCGATGCCTAAGTCAGTAAGCTTGACAAATAGACAAAAGCTCTGTGTAAAAAGCAAAGTTGTGTGTTACCTCTCCCAAGGTGACATTTGTGAGCTTTTATGGGTTTCGTGTGGCCCAATCCTAGTAGGACTTCTACTTCTCCATGCAGAGTCCTCCTAGGATTCATACTCTTGAAAGATAATGCTTATCCTTCAACACCCCCCTCACTGCTTAAACCAAGTGAGATGGTTCTATCATGGCCGAACTCCAATACGACCGAAGTAAACACGACTATGCCTAGCCGCAGAATGAGCCGAACTAGTTCTTCCTTTTACTTCTCTTACGTCGGTTTCTCGTGCACAGCACATGGCACGGTTTAGACCGAACTAACGATTCGTGACCGGTATAACTCCAAGATCGGTCCAACTTCAAGTTGCTTCCGGACCGAAGTAACTTTACACGTATCTTGGGCCAGAGTAATTCTGTACCTCTCTTGGGTCGGAGTAACTTTTACGGCCTTTTTTACTCAGCCCTTTGTATTGTGGGCCACTATGACCATCTTATAGCTCGGCCCAATTTTCACCAAAATTACCCTCTCAATTGCCCCTTAATTCTATCTGCACAGCATGATTGGAATTACCTGTCAATCAGCCGAGCTAAAGTTTTTAAGCCTTTCCAGCCGAGCTAAAAAAACCCTTTAGCCTCTCCAGCCGAGCTAAAAAACTCTTTAGCCTTCCGGCCGAGCTTATTTTACTCCGGGCTCTACTTGTCCGGTCAAAACGTCTCTTCAATCACAGCGACTGTAACGCTTCCCATTCTAATCACACGTGGCACGCTCTGATTGACTGAGGACGGCTGTCACGCTGTCTTCGTACTTCGTGTTTTTTGAACAGTCCCGCCCAATTGTTGGGCTTTCAAACAAAAACAAGCCTTGAGGCCAGAATCCCTCTACTTTTGCCCTTCATCTTCTGCCTTTCCTTCGTGTTTCTTCATTGTTCTTCGTTTTCTGAAAGAGCTCGTCGACTGCTGTCCGTTGCTTCCAACTCCAGTCCTTGCCTATTCATCTGGTTAGTATTGCTCATTTATTTTGTTTTCGTATCTCGCTTTCTATGTTTTTGCGAAACCTATTTGTACATTTTTGTTTTGCTTCTGTACTTTTATGGAAAAAACTTTAACAGTAGAACGCATGAGTATATGATACATCCTGTAGAAAACTAGCTTTTGATCTAGAATCTTGTCCCAACCGAACTAGGAGACTGTTTGTGCTATATATGTAGATCAATTCAAACAATAACCGAACTAGAACTCGTAGAAATAACAGTAGTTTCAGCAAGTTACCAACTCCTGATTCACTCTAGCTGAGATAAGCTCATCGAACGAAGTTTGAACTCAGTAAACTAGGAACCTCGGCCTTCAACCGAGCTAAGCCTTTGGGGCTAAGCCAGCTTTCTTAGTTTCTAAACCAAACTCAGAAAGCTGCCCCTAGAGGCTCAACCGAAGCAACAAAACTCATAGTTCAAACCGAGATAACCATCCTTACTAGGTTTGCACTTAGTAAACCGAGACACCTGAACACCAACTGATTTAGGCCTTTGGGGCTAAACCAGCTTTCTTAGTTTTTTAGACCGAACTCAGAAAGCTGCCCCTAGATGATGAACCGGTCTAACAAAATTGTTTCCAAAGCCAGTATGCGGAGACGCTTGCCAAGGTCTGGTTAATAAAAACCCTGCTCAAACCGAGCTACCAAGCATTTTGCTGAACCGAGATAGAACCTGTTCACAAAGCCGAAGTAGGGCTCTTTTACCTTGCTTTTAATTTGTAGCACGGTCCAATGATCTGTGCTTAACCCCTTTGTTTTCTACTTTGCAGACTTAGGTTGCCCAGGCACTCCTCCGTGCGCTCAACCGAGCTACTGAGTACAACTTTTGCACCGATCTAATTTATTCATAATTTATACAATAAATGGGAAAGTATAGGTATCTAGTAGACACTCCGGGCGGCCTAGCCGAATTCAGAAAAGACTACAATATACCTGATGACGTCCACCTGATTTAGCCGAAGAAGATGTTATTCCTTGGGACAATGAAGGCTTTGTTCCTTTCACCCTTTTGTCCATAATCGAGACCGGACTACAATTTCCAGTCCAACCCTTGATGTGTGAGTTTCTTAGACAAACCAGACTATGCCCAACCCAACTATCCACCAACTCCTACCGCATCATAATGGGAATAGCCGAACTGAACTGCCAAGCCGGACTCAACCTTGGCCTAGCCGAAATCTTCCACCAATACTCCATTGGTTCAAAAGAAGATGGGTGGGTCTATTATTTAAGAATACGCCGTCGCCGAGAGAAGATAATAAAACATACACCGGATAAAGACTTAAACGACGACGACTTTTTCTGGGTGTCTGGGAATTTTGAGGATCATCAAGCCCAAATTCCTAGCCGACGTATAAACTGGAAAAAAGGAGAACCCGATATACTTACTTCGGTTTTCTTGCTTGCTTTATTATATTTCGGTTTTTCAATCTTTCAGCCGAACTAACAGTTGTCTTCTTTCGCAGATTCTACCCACCTCCATTCATTATACAGCTACCCAAATCTAGCTACTTTGCGCGCCGCACTACGGTATCCAGAGCGTAGTTGGGCCAAACTGCTAAAGTTCGAGCCGACCTACAGATACAGCGGTCGCCGAAAAGCCAGAGTGACTGATTTTCTACTTGAAGACACACCAGAACCGGATCCAACCTTACCGGAAATCAGACTAATCCCACTAACTGCTGAAGAGGAAATGGCCAAAAGGAACAGAGTCAGGGCCCTCTCGACCGAGACCAACAGGGCCGAAGTACCACCATCAAGTCAAACCCAAGAAGCGGTGGTGGCCCTTCCTACGCAACAACCGTCCTCATCCCACCGAACCAAGCGCGCCCGGACTACCGAAACTGAACAACGCATGGTTGATGAAGACGAAACTGCTCTTCCAACGAGCCCGCCACCGAGTCCCCAACCGGAGCCTTCTGACCGAACTACCACTAGCTGGGTACCAAAACTTACCTTCAACAACCGAGATATCCAAGACTCTGACTCGGTTGTTGCTAATAATGATCACCAGTTGGCCTTCAACCTGGCCAAGAGTGTGTGCCTCCCCAAAGATATGGAGCACCACCAAAAGCAACTAAACACCGAACTGAAGGCCATCCGGTCTTCAACAAAATCCATGATTCTGGTAAGTAGCTTTGTCCGTTTTTCTGTCTAATTTTTCCAACTTTCACTTCAGCTCAAGGGAAGTCTTTGTTTTGTCAAGCCATTCAGAAAAACAACATCACTCACAGGAAAGTGTTAGAGCTCAGGAAAACAACAAGGCAAGCCGTGGCAGAAGCCGAAGCGAAGACGGCCGAGTTAGAGGAGGCCAGAAAGCAAATGGCCGAGCTACGAGCTGAGAATGGCCGACTGGCTGGACTGGTTAGTTCGGCCGAAGCAGAAAAGCAGAAGGCTGCCATTGTGCTAAAGGATAAGTATCTGCGCGAGCTGGTGAAGCTTGAAAAGAAGAAAGATACCGAGATAACCCAGCTGAAGGAGAGCGCAAAAGGAGCCGAAAAGCAAGGTTTCAAGAAGGCAGAGGATGCTTATATCAAGCAGTGCGAAGCCGCCAAGGAACTCTTCTTTAAGTGCGGCTGGAGGGCAGCTGTTGAGAAGCTCGGTCACGATCCACAGACCGAGGTTTTCAACCCTCCAGCCTACTTCATACCGAACTCCCTAGTAGAGTATACTGATGCCATTCAGCAGCAATTTCTTGAAGGCTCAGACTCTAACGAAGACTCTGCCTCTGAGGATACTCCGGTTATCAATGTGGACCAGTCAGTTCGGCTGGAGCCCACGGTGGAAGACCTGACTATTGAACTACCGGGTGAAACCGTGGTTCCGACCGAAACCACCCTTGTGACCGAGAGCGAGCTCCCGCCTGAAACTGGTCTTCGTGTTGATGCCGATGCTGCGTTTGATGCCGAAATTGATGATCTTTTCAACTGATTCTTTTTGCTTTTTCTTTTGTTTGCTTTGACTTGTAACCGGGCTACGGCCCCTCCTTTGTATTTGCTTTCTGATAAATAAAAATTTTCTTGAACTCTTACTTCGGTTGATGTGTATGTTTGTACTTGTAATGATTTTTCCATAATCTTTTCACTTCCAAATTTTATCTCGGTTTTTGCTGGTCAAACTAACTATGCTTACCAGCCAACCACTCCTTAGTCGACATAATTACTTTAGCTGAGGAGTACACAGAGTTTGTTTAATCCAGCCAACCACTCTTCAGCCATACCCTTACTTCGGCTGAAGAGTATAAAGAGTTGGTTTAATCCAGTCAATCCACTCTTCAGCCATACCCTTACTTCGGCTGAAGAGTACAAAGAGTTGGTTTAATCCAGCCAATCCACTCTTCAGCCATGCCCTTACTTCGACTGAAGAGTACAAAGAGTTGGTTTAATCCAGCCAACCACTCTTCAACCATGCCCTTACTTCGGCTGAAGAGTACAAAAAGTTGGTTTAATCCAGCCAACCACTCTTCAACCATGCCCTTACTTCGGCTGAAGAATACAAAAAGTTGGTTTAATCCAGCCAACCACTCTTCAGCCATACCCTTACTTCGGCTGAACAGTATAAAGAGTTGGTTATTCCGACCAAATGTCCTGCAGCCTGGATCCTTATCCTGGGCTTAGGAGGGGTGTTGGTTTATTCCAGCCAACCTCTAAGTTAGTTTTTCCAGCTAACTTAGAATAAAATGTTTGGTTATTCCGACCAAACGTCCTGCAGCCTGGATCCTTATCCTGGGCTTTGGAGGGGTGTTGGTTTATTCCAGCCAACCTCTAAGTTAGTTTTTTCAGCTAGCTTAGAATAAAATATTTGGTTATTCCGACCAAACGTCCTGCAGCCTGGATCCTTATCCTGGGCTTAGGAGGGATGTTGGTTTATTCCAGCCAACCTCTAAGTTAGTTTTTCCAGCCAACTTAGAATAATGTTTGGTTATTCCGACCAAACGTCCTGCAGCCTGGATCCTTATCCTGGGCTTAGGAGGGGTGTTGGTTTATTCCAGCCAACCTCTAAGTTAGTTTTTTCAGCTAACTTAGAATAAAATGTTCGTAATGTGCCTAAAACTTCACTAAAGCTAATTTTTACAGAGAACAACTCTTGCTGAAAAGAATTGATTGTTTTATTGAGGAAAAAAGAAATTACATATGTTTGAAAAGCTAAAAATAAAATAACTTGAGATTGGCCGTGTTCCATGGCCTAGGGATTGCTTTGTCGTCCTTGTCTTCTAGGTGGTATGCCCCTTTGCCTGCTAACCCAACCACTTTGTAAGGACCTTCCCAGTTTGGCCCTAACTTGCCATCTCCTGGTATTAAGGTGTTTCCCATCACTTTGCGCAGTACCCAATCTCCAATCTTGAATTGTCTTGGATGCACCGTTTTATTGTATTTTCTGGATAACTCTTGTTGGTATGTGGCAATGTAAACCAGTGCTTTTTCTCTTCTTTCTTCCGCAAGGTCGAGTTCCAATGCTATGGCTTCTCCATTCAAGTCTGGATCAAAATTCTCGCTTCGAATTGTGGGGAGGCCAACTTCCAGTGGTATTACTGCTTCCATTCCGTAGGCTAAGGAGAATGGTGTCTCTCCTGTTGATCGCCGAGGTGTGGTGCGGTAAGCCCATAAAACATGAGAAAGTTCGTCCGCCCACTTGCCTTTTGCCTTCTCTAACCTTTTTTTCAGTCCATCCAAGATGACTTTATTTAATGCTTCTGCTTGGCCATTTGCTTGAGGATATGCCGGTGTAGAATTGTAGAACTCTATCTTGTACTCTTCACAAAAGCCTCTGAAGATTCTGCCGTCGAACTGAGTGTCATTGTCTGAGATTAGGGCTTTTGGTATGCCAAACCGAGTGATGATATTCTGCCAAATGAACTTCTTCACATCTTTTTCTTTGATTGATGCCAATGCTTCTGCTTCCACCCACTTTGTGAAGTAGTCTGTTGCTATGAGAAAGAACTTCCTGTTGCCGGGTGCTGTTGGAAGTGGTCCTACTATGTCCAAGCCCCACATTGCGAAAGGCCATGGGCTAGTTAATGGTAGGAGTTCTCTAGCTGGTTGGTGTATTTCGTGTGCGAATTTCTGGCATTTCTCGCACTTCTTCACATATTTCTCCGAGTCTGCCTGCATGTATAGCCACCAATATCCTTGTGAAATGGCCCTGTAAGCTAGCGATCTTCCACCTTGATGGCTTCCGCACACCCCTTCGTGTATTTCAAACAAGAATGCTTCCACTTTGATGGGGTGAACACACTTTAGGTAAGGTCCTGAGAATGACTTCTTGTATAATGCCAAAGATGGGGAGAGCCAAAATCGCTACGACTTCGCTCTTATTCTGTTGGCTTCTTTTTTCTCTTCTGGTAAGATGCCGTCTTTTAAGAACAGGATGATGGGGTCCATCCAAGAGGGGCCTAGTTCTGCGCAACATACCTCTTCTGGTTCGGGGTCTTCAATGCTTGGTCTAGGTAGGTAGTCGATCAGTAGTGGATGAGGTATGGAGGTATCTGCCATTGAGGCGAGGCCTGCTAGTTTGTCTGCTCTGCTGTTTTCCTCCCTCCCGATTTGTTCTATCCTTACTATATCAAACTTCTTGATCTCTGTTCTGACCAATTCTTGGTACTTGGCCATCCTATCATCCTTTGCTTCATAGTCGCCAGAAATTTAGTTTACCACCAACTGTGAGTCGCTGTAGACCATTAGTTCGGTGGCCATCATGTAGTATGCTGATTTGAGTCCTGCGAGAAGCGCTTCATACTCCGCTTCGTTGTTTGATGCTGGGAAGCCAAGGTTGATTGCTTGCTCTACAACTAGGCCGTCTGGTGAGATGAGGACTATGCCAAGTCCTGCACCATGCCGGTTGGATGCTCCATCCACAAAGAGCTTCCACATCTCTCCAACGAACAACTTCCAGCAAGTGGAGGGGTCAGATGATGTCATGGGGTCAAGAATGGTGTTTTCTTCAAGGTCCATGGTTGCTGTCTACCCCTCGCCTTCTGATTGTACTTTCGGTGAGTCTTGGTCTGTTTCTTCCTTGCAGTCTTTAGTCTGGTCTGCCTTGGAGTCTGACCGAGTGCTTTCTGCTAGGGGTTGTGCTATTCCGGCGTCAACTTCCATCCCTAGTTCGGTTGTGTCAGTTAGGTCGACTGGGCAGATATGATGGCTTCCAGGAGTAAACTCTGCAACGAAGTCTGCCAAAGATTGGGCCTTTACTGCGGTTCTGGGTTGGAACTTGATGTCGAATTGTCCCAACTCTACTGCCCACTTCAAGATTCACCCAGAAAAGTTCGCCCTCTCAAACAAAGCTTTTAGTGGAAAAGCTGTGAGGATGACTTTGGTGTGGGCATGAAAGTAGTGTGCCAATTTCCTGGAGGCCATTATTAAGGCTAATGCTAATTTTTCCAAGGGCAAGTACCTTATTTCGGCCCCTAGCAATGTCTTGCTGACATAAAAGATGGGCAGGTGTTGGATTCCTTCTGCACGAACCAACACTGCGCTAACTGCGTGCTGAGAGACTGCCAGGTACAAGAAGAGTTCTTCACCAAGTACTGGGGTAACAAGCAATGGTGGGGAAGACATATATTCCTTCAAGCTTTCCAGAGCTTGGTCGCATTCTTCATCCTACTCAAACTTGGCCTTTAAAGTTTGAAAGAATGGTCGTAGTCTGTCTGATGACCGGCTTATGAACCGATTGAGCGCAGCCGCCATGCCGGTGAGATGCTGCACTTCTTTGACTGAGTTTGGTCTTTCCAAATCCTGGATTGCTTTGATCTGAGAGGGATCTGCTTCTATACCTCGGTTGGTCACAAGGAAGCCCAAGAATTTGCCAGATCCTACTCCGAATGCACACTTGGACGCATTAAGGCGCAACTTGTGCTTCTTCAGGATTTCAAACATCTCTCCTAAGTCCTTGAGATGGTCATTCTCATCCTTGCTCTTGACCACCATGTCGTCGATGTAAGTCTCCATTGTTCTGCCTAACAATGGTTCAAACATCTTGGTGACCATCCGTTGGAATGTTGCCCCTGTGTTCTTTAGGCCAAAGGGCATGACCTTGTAACAGTATAGTCCTCTTGGAGTTGTAAAGGATGTGACCTCCTGGTCTGGTTCATGCATGGCGATCTGGTGGTAGCCTCTGTATGTATCCAGAAAGCTAAGTCGATTGTGCCCCGCCGTTAGGTCTACCAGTTGATCTATTCTTGGTAGAGGAAAGCTGTCTTTTGGGTATGCCTTGTTGACTGTTTTGTAGTCGACGTAGACACGCCATTTGCCATTCTTCTTTGGTACTACGACCGTGTTGGAGATCCATTTTGGGTAGTGCACTTCTCTAATTGCTCTTGCCTCCAGCAGGTTACCTACTTCTTCTGCCATTATTTCGGCATGGTGAAGTGCTGATCTGCGAGTGCGCTGAATGACTGGTCTGGCTGATGGGTGGACATTGAGTTGGTGACAGATGAAGTTTGGATCAATGCCTGGCATGTCGTACGGTGTCCAGGCGAACACTTCGATGTTAGAGGTTAGGAATTCCAATACCTCTAATCTCTCAGTGCTGGACAACGACGAACCGAGCAAAAAGAACTTATCCGGGTTCTTTTCATCTATTCTTACCTCTACCAAGTCTTCCACTGCTTTCTGATCCGCCACTTTGCCGACATCTGCGAATAGCTCATTACTTTCAGGTTCTTCCACCGAATGAACGTATCCTTTGGCAGCGCGGCTGCCATTCACCGTGACGAAGCATTGCTTCGACATGATTTGATCTCCATAGACTTCTTCAATTATACCGGTGTCGTTGGGGAACCGCATTACTTGGTGGTAGGATGACGCTACCGATCGCATGGCATGCAGCCATGTTATGCCCAAGATGATGTTGTAAGTGGAGGGGACCTTCAATACCCAGAACTCCACTTGTTTTGTCACGCTTCCTGCTCTAACTGGAAGAATTATTTTGCCGACGGGCCATTCTGGCATGGAGTTGAATCCAATTAGGGGAGATACAGTAGGCGCCAAGTCTTTGTCTTGTAGCTTTAATTGTTTAAATGTTTCGTAGTACATGATTTCACATGAACTACCCTGGTCAATCAGAATTCGCTTGACGTCAAAATCCTTGACTTGGAGAGTGACGACTAGGGCATCATTGTGAGGACAGTATATCCGTTCCAAGTCTTTATCCGAAAAAGACATGACGCTTGTTGCCTCTGTCTTCCCCTTCTTGATGGCAGGTTGGGCACTTAGCACCTCTCTAAAGTGCTCAGCCTTTTTGATTGATCCCCTGAGCTCGCATACACACTCCGGTTCAAAAACTCTATGAATCACATTGATAATGCCTTGAGGCGGGGCGTCGATTGGCATCCCATTGGGGTTATTATGGTCCTGGGGGGGCTGGCTGCGTCCCTCCTTCAATGTATTTATCCAAGTGACCTGCTGCCACCAACTCCTCCAGGTGCTGTCTTAATGGTGTGCAATTCTCAGTGCGGTGCCCCTTTTCTTTGTGGAAGGTGCACCGTGATCTTTCGTCATAGTCCTTCTGAGCTTCTCCTAGCTTGGCTGGCCACTTGACAAAAGGCTCATCTCTTATTTCGCTCAGAATCCGATATATCGGTTTCTTGAACACCGTGGTTATGGCAGTGCGGATCCTCAACCATCTTTTATCCGGGTCTTCTCCGTTATCTCGTTTGCCACGTCCGTTTCTGTTCTGACGATCTATTGCATTGACCTTTGCTGAGGTTTTCTTTTCTGGTACTGTGGTTGCCCCAGATTTTGCTTTGGCACGTGCGCCATCCTCTTCTACCCTGATGTGTTGATGCACTCTTTCCATCAAGGCTTCCATGGTGAGGGGTGGCGTCATGGTGATCGAGTCCCTTAGTCTGTTCCCGACTGGAAGGCCTCTTTTATATTGTGCAATGGCGAGATTGGTGGGGCAGTCCCCAATCTGATTGAATGTCTCCCAGTAGCGACTATTATAGGATCTTAGGGTCTCTTTATTGCCCATGTCGATGGAGAGTAGCTGGTCGATCTCCACCGGGGTTTTAGTGTTTGTTCGGAACCTTGTTATGAACGCTTCTGCCAATTGTGCCCAGGAGGCTATGCTGCCCTCTGGAAGTTTCTCGAACCAAGTCAAGCCTAGGTCGCCAAGGCTTGACGGGAAGAGTATACACATTAAGGCCTCGTTTTGCCTGTACACAGCCATGACCTGGCGAAAGTGGCTCAAGTGTGAGTAGGGATCCGTCTTTCCTTCATATGTAGTGAATTTCGGCTAAAGGAAGCCTGATGGTAGGGGCGCGTTTTCAATCGCCGGAACAAACGGCGAAGTCTGCAGCCTTGCTAATGCTTTGTCCGTTGGTTCGTAGGCAGGGCGTGGTATTGGCATTCCAACCTCGACGCTTCCATGCGTCCGAGGAGCCAACCGTTGTAAGGCAGAAACTCTGTGTGGATCCCTTGCCCTGGCATCCTCCTTGCATCGTGCCTTTTCTTCGAGCACGGTTCGTAAGTCGGATGTTCTGGGTAGCTCCGTTTGTCTAGATCTGGTTTGGTGCGAATGCGAGGGCCAATACGTGCTTCCTTCAGTGTATGATCTTTCAGATCTCGTCCTCTCAGACTTGGAGGGACGAGTTCTGGAAGACCAGGATTGAGTGTCGCCTGTCCTGAGGCTTCTGCTCTCTCCTTGCGCGGGTGTGGTATTCCTACTACGATTTTCTGAGTGGCGAGGGGGCGTCTTGTTTTTGCGCCCCTCTCCTGTCGCCACTTCTTTTTTCTTCATCTGGCGTTATAAAGCTTCCATGTCCGCCGCCATCTTTTTTATTAATTCATCTTGTTCTTTCACGCGGTCTTCCAGAGCTTGAGGATCAATCCTCCGTCTTTGCCTGTCAGGACTTTGCGAACGAGAGCGATGGGGGCTGTTATTCCGCCTCCCCCTAGTATCCCTCCTGGTGTTATGTCGTTGGGGCTCCAAATCTGCCATGGGAAGGATAGAAGGTAGTCCTTCACGCCTTGCGCCCCCATCTGGAGTTTGTCCATCGATGGCGGACTGTGGCAATTCTTCAATGTGCGCCATTGTCTCTGAAGAGGAGGAACTTAATCAAGAGGTTTTGTCCTGTCTGTTTTTCCCACAGACAGTGCCAATTGTACGGGAAAGAAATAAACCTTCTCGTATAATCCTGTTGATCAAGACTGCGTTCCTCCGTACGACGTCGCTTTATCACCTGAAAACACAAACGTGAGCTAGCCGGCGGGTGTGTGCCGGAAACCTCTCCGATGCCTAAGTCAGTAAGCTTGACAAATAGACAAAAGCTCTGTGTAAAAAGCAAAGTTGTGTGTTACCTCTCCCAAGGTGATGTTTGTGAGCTTTTATAGGTTTCGTGTGGCCCAATCCTAGTAGGACTTCTACTCCTCCATGCAGAGTCCTCCTAGGATTCATACTCCTGAAAGATAATGCTTATCCTTCAACACCCCCCTCATTGCTTAAACCAAGTGAGATGGTTCTATCATGGCCGAACTCCAATACGACCGAAGTAAACACGACTATGCCTAGCCGCAGAATGAGCCGAACTAGTTCTTCCTTTTACTTCTCTTACGTCAGCTTCTCGTGCACAGCACATGGCACGGTTTAGACCGAACTAACGATTCGTGACCGGTATAACTCCATGATCGGTCCAACTTCAAGTTGCTTCCGGACCGAAGTAACTTTACACGTATCTTGGGCCGGAGTAATTCTGTACCTCTCTTGGGTCGGAGTAACTTTTACGGCCTTTTTTACTCAGCCCTTTGTATTGTGGGCCACTATGACCATCTTATAGCTCGGCTCAATTTTCACCAAAATTACCCTCTCACTTTCCATTATAGATTATTTATTTATTTATTTATTTTTTGTAGTTGTAGCTTTTCTAATTATGTATTATTGGATTATAATTGTCAAATTTGATGTAATTCTTTTTGTATTCATAATTAATCTTCTTCCAAGAATAAAATAAAATAAAAAAGAAACACACCAAGGAGCCCCGGACCAAATAAAGACCATGGGTAAAATTGTCTTTTTAAATTTGAACCGGCCTTTTTCTTCTTTTTGTCATTTTTTCTCAATCTTAAAATTAAATGGAGAATTTCTATTATATCATTCAACAGTCATGAAAATGATATTTACTTTAATTTAAAATAATAATAAAGGAATCTTTCAAGGGGTAGTGTATTAACTAGGAGTAATGAATTTCATCCCTGGCTCAAAAAAATTAAATTCCTTGATAACCCAATACCTATCTGTCCAACAAAAAATCATTCAAATCACTGTAGTAAATAAATGCCATGTCCAATTGTAAAAACCAAAATCGGAAACGTATCACACTCTATGTATTCTTTCTCCTTCCTAACAAAATTGCATATCATTTTAAAAAAAAAAAAAAAAAACAGTTAATAGAGTGACACACACCAATTACAATTTTTTTTTTTAATTTTTTATTATACACATCAAATTGTGGAATTCACCATTAAGGAGATTGTTCACCACCTATATTTTATGTAATTAATCTAGGGAAAATTGGTCTAAGGTCCCTATCCAACTTTTAGTATGAGGAGAGATCCACAATAATATTTTCTAGTGTCTAAGGTCCCTCAATGTTAGTTTAGTTTATAAAATACCTATTTTATCCTTTTGTATATTATACGTGGTTTTCAATTTTGGAATCTGAAGATTACGTTACTATTTTTATGGAAGATTACTTTGGGATGAACTTGGCGATCGATGGAGATTTCGATGATGCAGATTTCGTGGAAATTTTATAGGAATTTTGTAGTCGTATAGTAGTTGAGTTTCGTTGATTGTGTAGAAGTTGAAGTCGTGTTGAAGCTCGAATTTCCAGTAGAGTTGAATCAGGTAAGTTTAATAATCAGTTTAAGTTTTTTATTTTTCATTTGATTTGTATATATGGACTCCGATTTCAAATAAGTTTTTGTAGTTTATTTTAAATTAGGTTTTTATTTTCAGTTTTGATCAAAGTGATAGAAAAGCCAGCTTAGTGAATTATTTTTTGATTTTTGAAGTTGATTTTTCATTCTTTGTTATTGACAATGGAGTTGATTTTTCATTCTGTGTTACATGTTTATCAATGATAAGTTTTGTTCTTCGTGTTTGGAGACCGGCTCTGTTTTTCTTCACTGTCTTAAGTTTTGTGCTCTGTTTTTTTCATTTATTCTGCACTTTTCATTTTTCTACACTTTGCTTTGTATTCCAGAGAAAATTATATGTTCATATTCCAGAGAAAATTGTATGTTTATATTCCAGAGAAATTTCTCTACATTCTGATTTGAGTTCAATAATGCACAATCACACAAAGAAAATTATAAGCTTGTCGTACAGTGAAAATCACAGAGAAGCTTATAATTTGATAACTGATCTTCTGTGTGATTTTTGTCTATGATTGTGTTTAATAGTTAGCATTGAATATCTCTGTGATTTTCTCTAGATTCATTAATTCTTCTGTAATTTTTTTTTTGTTATCTTGAAGGTGAATTTAAGTTTGTAAATTTCTCTGGACTTTTATTTGAGTCCAGAGAACATTATAAGGCAGGTATTATAATCCAGAGAAAATTATAATTATTAAAAATTTTTCTAGACTTTTATGTTGTTCTTGTGAAGTATTTTTATATTGAACAAGTTATTTTTGGTATTTTTTGTTTTAGTTTAGATGGACAGTGCAGTGTTGTTGCTGTGCAAATATTGGAATGATACTATTATCATTAATGTTTCATGCGAATTGAATTGATGATGCTATGATTTTACTTGCATTGAGTAAGAGACCAGCTGGGAGGCCAAAGAAGAACAAAATTGCTTCTACTGAAGAGTTTAAAAGGGTGATTAAGTGTAGTCGATGTGATAGGATTGATCGCCATAATAAGAGGATATGCAAGGAACCTTTGTTAAATAGTTGAGGATATTACATTTATTGATTGAATAATACATTTGAGAATTACTTTGTGTATTTTGTTTTGTGAAATGTACTTTTTGGACAGTGCATATATAATACCAATCAAATTCATCTAGAGAAATTTTTTAATAGCAGTGAAAATTACTTTTTATGTTGCGTTTTTAGAAACATACTTTGGGAGTGCCTTTATAATACCAATCAAATTGATCTAGAGAAATTTTCCTATAGCAGAGAAATTTGCTATGTGCATTGTGTTTGTTGAAATATGCATTGCGTTTTGTGAGGTCAAATTCATCCAGTAAAATTTGTCAATAGTAGAGAAATTTGTGAGGTCAAATTCATCCAAAGAAATTTACTATGTGCATTGTGGCAAATTTATTCAGAGAAATTTGCCAGTAACAGAGAAAATTACTTTGTGCACTATGTTTTGTAAGGTCAAATTCATCTAGAAAAATTTGTGAGGTGAAATTCATCCAGAGAAATTTACTATGTGTATTGTGGCAAATTCACCTAGAGAAATTTGCCACTAGCAGAGAAAATTACTTTCTGCACTATGTTTTGTGAGGTCAAATTCATCCAGAGAAATTCGCTAATAGTGCACTGTGTTTTGTGTGCTCAAATTCATCTAGAGAAATTTGCCAATAACAGAGAAAACTACAATGTGTATTGTGTTTTTTGAATTTGATGATTGCTTCGTACCAACACAGTGCATTACAAATTACATGATCATATAGGCACCCTTTTGGCACGATACGAGTTAAATTTTTCTGTGAAATTCTGGTAACTTCATACAAGAAAAATTTCTTTAGACAATTTTCTTTGTGTGGATTGTGTTGATAATCATCACTAAATATGCATTATAAAAAAAATATTTAACCATTGATAGTTATGAAATTTACATTAGTTAAAACAATATATATACATATATGTCAAAAACATCATTTCTTCAATGTACGAAAAAAAAAAATTGAAGGGTCATTCCTTATTACATTGTGTACATTGTCTTCATTTCACTAGTATGCTTTCACTATTATACTTTTAGTTCTTCTTTTGGTGATATTTCAATTGGTTCTGTCCATGACCGGCCAATTTCGGTCGCAAATCTCTCTATGATTTTCTGTCCTTGTGAACCTTACGTCTTGTTTTGACAATGTTGAGCTAATAGGTTCATGGTTGCTATATTGTCTCATTATGTAGCAAATGAAGAGGCCACAATCCACACTGCATACAAATTATAGGTATAGTTAGTTTTAAGAAATATTCAAATTAGATTAGCTTATTTATAAAGTTTCTGTTTCTTACTTGGTGTTTATGGTGTTTTGTTGCTTTTACGTTTCGTCATTTTTAGACAATGAAAACATAAAGATGCCAACATTAAATCCCAGAGAAATTTACAGACAACAAGAGAAAATGGAACATAACAAACACACACAAAGGAGAAAAGTGATGTGGCCGGAGAAAATTCAAGAATGGAACAAACCAAACATATACCAAAGAAAATTACACATGGCAAGCCAGGAGAAATTACATATACGCCAGAGAAAATTAACAAGGCAAGCTAGAGAAAATATGCATTCCATAATATAAAAATCCCAGAGAAATTTACAAACAACCAAAGAAAATAGAACATGACAGACACACACAAAGGAGAAAAATGGTGTGGCCATAGAAAATTCAAGTGTGGAACAAAATAAACATATCAGAGAAAATTACACATGGTAAGCCAGAAAATATTACATATATGCCAAAGAAAATTAAACAAGGCAAACTAGAGAAAATGTCATTCCATAATATGAAAATGTCAGAGAAATTTATAGATAACCAGAGAAAATTGAACATAACAAACACACACAAATGAGAAAAGTGATGTGGCCAGAGAAAATTCAAGAATGGAACAAAATAAACATACCAGAGAAAATTACACATGGTAAGTTAGAGAAAATTAAACACGTGTGTATTCCATAATATGAAAATGCCAGAGAAATTTACAAACAACTAGAGAAAATGGAACATGACAGAACCACACAAAAGAGAAAAGTGATGTGGCCATAGAAAATTTAAGAATGGAACAAAATAAACATACCAGAGAAAATTACATATATGACAGAGAAAATTAAACATGGCAAGCCAAAAAAAATATGAATTCCATAATATGAAAATGCCAGAGAAATTTACAGAAAACCAGAGAAAAATATGGAATAACTAGAAACAAATGGGGAAATAAACATGCCAGAGAAAATTCGAAGAAAACACATAGATCAAGCAAATACCAGAGAAATTTACAGACAAAATCACACAAACATCTTCAAGAATAGGTTCGAAACTTAGAGAAATAACATTTTTCAAATTCATGTAGGTTTTTATTACGAAATTGAAATCCTAATTAATGGAAGGCTAGTCAACTGTGTTTCGGAGAAAAACTAGTTGGATTGGAGAAAACTTACCAGAGTGATGATGAAAACCCTAATTTCGAACTAAAATGGCTTGAGATGAAGATGCAATGAGATGAATGAACTGAGATGACGATGAACAATGAAAACGGGTCAGAGAAATTTGTGAGGAACGAATTGAAAAGAGTTTGGCAGAAGAAAATGAAACCGTAATGGCGACAGTGAAGATGATAGTGAAACCCTAATTCTCATGTTCTCTTACTCATGAAAATGGTTGGATGTTTGGAATGAATTGAGTCATCGGAATGCAATCGAGTTGAGCATTCTATGTTGATCTGTGAAGGGTATTTTGATCCAAAAAAAATTAAAAACGCGTCTGTCGTTAGTGAGGGACCTGAGACATCATTCCTATTTTTGGTGTCCTTTATGCTGTAAATTACTCTTGTTAGGGACCTTAAAAAAAATTCTCCATTAATCTATTATCCTTTCTTTTCTTTTGGAATTTGAAGAATTACTAACTTTTTAAATTTATTTCTATGATTGCACAATTGAAACTGCCAAAATAATATATATATATATATATATGTATAAAAAATAAAAAGTCATCACATATACATAAGAATACAAAAAGCTAGTAATTCAGTAGTTTAATTACATAAAATATATACACGGATAATTACATAAAATATTTGCGCACACATATTTGTATATATATAATGATAGAATCTTTAAATACGCAAATATATACACGGATAGTTATTCAGTAGTTTTAGAATATTATGTGAAAAGTTTATGAGGTGGTCTAGATTTTACAAGTGCGACATGCTTATTCATATTTATTAAATAATTGAGAAATAAATATTATATATATATATATATATATATATATATATATATATTTAGGTGTATCAATACCACATAGTACTTGCAAATTTTAAATACACAGACGTGTGTGTGAAATGCAAACAACAAAATGCAAAACCTGGTTTTCTTTGGATCCAATAGTTGCAGAAGGTGGAGGAGGAGGCGGCAAGGAGGACCACTGTAGCCAAGGATAGTAAGAATTGAAGATCAAATTAGAGTTCTTTTTGAACCCAATAAAGCCACTGACACAGTCACCACAATCAATGATACATAAACAGCAAGATAAACCTTGAAGACCAACACAGCCTTCTGTTGCTATCCCCCATCTCTTTCTCTCTCTAGAAAACACCAAGTTTTGCTATGATATAGAATATGTGTATCTTGTTGTGTGTGTTTGGTGTGATTCTGTGCTTTTTTTCTCGTGAAAGTGAGGGAAAGTTTGAGTGCAGGAAGAGCATGGCAGTATTGTGTAAAAGTGGAGAATTATACTATAGAAAGGCAAGTGTCTTGCCGCATTCTACTGTTTTCGAGCACCACATGCAAAATTAAGGAAATGACAACAAAAAAATTTAAATAAATAAACTTTCTATTTCCAAATATGCCCTTTTCTATTTATTTTCTACCTATACTTCTTTTATTTCCTACCTATACTTTTTTTATTTCTTATATACAATCAAGAAGCAAGGGAAGAAGCAAGGGACAAATTCTTTCAAGAATGATTGTTATAACCCATCTTAAAGTGGAATTGATTGTTATATACTAATCACTTTTATAAGAAAAAAAACATATACAGGTGGTTTAAATCTTTTTCTCCTTCAAAAATGAAGGCCTTGTTTGGTTTGTGTTTCTCAAAAAATTTTGGAAAAAATTCTCTACAAATAAGTTTTCAAAAGTAATCAAACCAAACAAATTTTCCCAAAAAAATTTCCCAAAACTTGTTTGGTTTACAAATTTTCCAAACAAATCTCTCTCTCATACACATCAAATCAATTACTTTTTCTAAAACTCTCTCTCAAAATAATTTTTCAAAACATCTTTTGAAAAAAAACCAAACCAAACAAATTTTTGTACTTTTTATCTCAAAACATGTTTCTCAAATACAAACCAAACAAGGATTTTTTTGCACCCAAAAAGAAAAGTAATTTAAAAATGAAGTTTATGGTATAGATTCAAATTTAATAGATTCTAAATCATACTTAGTGAGAGGGAGATTTATGATCTAGTTTCGGCCAAACAAGATTGGGCCGAGGTATTTGGCTTCAAGATTGTGCCGTGGTTTTGCTCAGTAATGGCAAAGGGCCTGCGGGGCCGAGCTACTTGGGCTCTTTGGTATGAAGGCCGGTCAAGTGAGAGCTCGGCTGAGACGTCTGCGGCCTAGAAGGGCTTCATGGTTCGTGCGTTGCTCAGTCGGAAGGCGCGCACCCATAGCTCGGCGTGAAGATTCGTGCCTGAAGCTTGGCAGGAAGGCCTTTGGTTGACCGGAATGACCAATCCCGTGCTCGGCGTCGCCGGAATGCGGTCGAGCACGGCTGAAACGAAGCTTGGTTATTGGAAGCACTTGGTCTTGAAGTGCAGTATGGCTATTGGCAGCCGAGAAGCTGGAGCCCGGCTGCCGAGCTCCCAGTACAGTGGGCTGGCAGTTGGGTTAGGTGGTGTTCAGCAAGGTTTATGCTGACAGATGGGATAGCGGAGCCACGTGTCAGGAGATGACTGGGAGTGGATATGGGGCGCAGATGGTATATAAATATGTCTGCGCCCCCCATACGCGGACAGACGAACATCTCTGTAAGGAATTCTTACACTCAAACACTCTCTCCCTTCTCTCTATCCATCCTAAGGTGTGTGCTAACTTGATCGTCGGAGGGTTTTTCCGGCCACACACCGCCGGGTAGCTCACCGTTACTTGATCGCAGGTGATCGGACATCGACAGAGCTCGGAAGAAAGGAGTACGGGCTTGCCGGAATATTTGCTCCCCGTACAATTGGCGCCGTCTGTGGGAAGCTTGACAGACAAAACCTTGTCTTCCAGGTTCATCTGATCGCCGTCCATGGCGAACAACGACGAGTTTCCGTTGTCTGCCATAGACGGAGCTACCCCGGAGTTCACCCGAAGGAGAGAAGGTCCTCCCGCCATCCATCCAATGGCGGACTTGGAGACGCCCACTGGAGGACAGTCAGTAGACGCGCGGGATAAGCGCGGAAGAAGTCATGGTCACTCGCAGAGTCCAGACGGTCACCGGCGCAGGAGAGACTCACACGCCAGGCGACTGGAAAGTAAGTTGAGAGATCAAGATGCTGTCATCCGGCGAATGGTGGCGGAGATGGAGGATCTCAAGCGGCATGTCAAAGGGAAGGGTGTAGTTGGAGTGGGAGGCCACAGTGAGCGCACCCCATCCCGCCGTTCAGGCGGTTAGAGTCAGCGACGTACTCAGTCCATATCCATTACCAGAAGTTACCAGGTTGGTGATTCCGACGCGGGTATAGAGAAGTCTAGCGCGCAAGACAGCACCTACAAACCCTCACGTCCGGAGACGACGTTGAGGTATTCTTACTCTGCTCAGTCAGAGGATTTGCGGGCAGTTTTGAAGGAGCGGGCCCGCCGGCGCGAAGCACAGAGAATACCGGCGCTCCAGCGGTTATCCTATGGGGTTCACGCCAGTGAGGAGGTCGGAATGCCTCCACCCCGCCAAGCAGTGCCGCTCTTTGAGGATACGGACTTGGCCAGGCTGAGCGCCACCCCTTTTTCCCTGGTTATAGAAACAACACCGCTTCCGGCAGGCTTCCACCAGCCTAAGTTCACGCTCTACGACGAAAAAACCGATCCTTACATGCATGTGAGCCACTTCCGACAAGTTATGGCCGGACATAGGCGAAATGACGGACTTATGTGCCTGATCTTCCCGTCAAGTTTAGGTGAGCTGGGCTTGAAGTGGTTCGAGAGGTTGCCGGAAGGGAGCATACAACAGTGGCATCAGTTGGCCGAAGCCTTTGTGACGCGCTTCAAAACCAACACAAAAACACCAAAGGAAGTCGATCATTTACTTGGTGTCAGGATGGAACCGAGCGACACTCTTAAGGCGTACAACTCTAGGTACTGGGATACCTTCAATGAGATCCTAGATTGCCCAGTCAAATTGGCAATCACCCAATATAAGCGCGGTCTTCCGCTTGGACATAGGCTGAGGGATTCGCTTACAATGAGCTAGCAGACATCCATGTGGCACCTAATGCAGCGCATCAATGAGCACATCCGAGTAGAGGACGATGCAGCGACATCCACCGCGAAGACAACCTCGATAGCCACGGGCAAGTGGGCGACTGGGTTTTAAGGAAGGTCATGGGCAACGCACTAGTGCCGGGTGAAGGCAAGCTAGGGGCAAACTAGGAAGAGCCTTACAAGATAACCGAGCAAGGGGGCATACCACTTAGAAGATTTGGATGGCAAAGGCGTACCCCGGCCATGGAATGCGGCCTTATGTAATTTTTTGAGGGACTTGTTTCCCCTACACTTCTGAATGCAAATACTCTTTTTGTCAATGTAATAGAAGTGAATTACTTTTGCTGAAGAGCTTTGTTGTGTCCGAAATAATAGTGGATGAGGGGCCTACTCTCCTGTTCCAGCCGAGATGATTTACTCCGGCTGAAGAGTTGATGATTTGCTTAACTGCAAGGTTCCAGCCGAGATGATTTACTCCGGCTGAAGAGTTGATGATTTGTTCAACTCCGAGGTTCCAGCCCAGATGATTTACTCCGGCTGGCGAGTTGATGATTTGTTCAACTCCGTGGTTCCAGCCGAGATGATTTACTCCGGCTGACGGGTTGATGATTTGCTCAACTCCGAGGTTCCAGCCGAGATGATTTACTCCGGCTGAAGAGTTGATGATTTGCTCAACTGCGAGGTTCCAGCCGAGATGTTTTACTCCGGCTGGGGAGTTGATGATTTGTTCAACTCCGAGGTTCCAGCCGAGATGTTTTACTCTGGCTGACGGGTTGATGATTTGCTCAACTCCGAGGGTCCAGCCGAGATGATATACTCCAGCTGAAGAGTTGATGATTTGCTCAACTGCGAGGTTCCAGCCGAGATGTTTTACTCTGGCTGGCGAGTTGATGATTTGTTTAACTCCGAAGTTTCAGCCGAGCTAATGTTGCTCGCCAAGAAAGAAGTGACGGAGCGAACCTAGCTCGCCTTCATTGGAGTTCCTTGGCCGAGCTGATCTTGTCCGCCAAGAAGGAAGTGGCGGAGCGGACCTTGCTCCCCTTCTTTGGAGTTCCTTGGCCGAGTTGATCTTGTCCGCCAAGAAGGAAGTCGCGGAGCGGACCTTGCTCCCCTTCTTTAGAGTTCCTTGGCCGAGCTGATCTTGTCCGCCAAGAAGGAAGTCACGGAGCGGACCTTGCTCCCCTTTTTTGGAGTTCCTTGGCCGAGCTGATCTTGTCTGCCAAGAAGGAAGTCGCGGAGCGGACCTTGCTCGCCTTCTTTGGAGTTCCTTGGCCGAGCTGATCTTGTCCGCCAAGAAGGAAGTCGCGGAGCAGACCTTGCTCCCCTTCTTTGGAGTTCCTTGGCCGAGCTGATCTTGTCCGCCAAGAAGGAAGTCACGGAGTGGACCTTGCTCCCCTTCTTTGGAGTTCCTTGGTCGAGCTGATCTTGTCCGCCAAGAAGGAAGTCGCGGAGCAGACCTTGTTCCCCTTCTTTAGAGTTCCTTGGCCGAGCTGATCTTGTCCGCCAAGAAGGAAGTGGCGGAACGGACCTTGCTCGCCTTCTTTGGAGTTTCTTGGCCAAGCTGATCTTGCTCGCCAGGAGGGAAGTCACCGAGCAGACCTTGTAATGTAATCCCAGTCACGCTAGCGCGGACGGAATTAAGGGGCAATTGAAAGGGAGATTTATGATCTAGTTTCGGCCAAACAAGATTGGGCCGAGGTATTTGGCTTCAAGATTGTGCCGTGGTTTTGTTCAGTAATGGCAAAGGGCCTGCGGGGCCGAGCTACTTGGGCTCTTTGGTATGAAGGCCGGTCAAGTGAGAGCTCGGCTGAGACGTCCGCGGCCTAGAAGGGCTTCATGGTTCGTGCATTGCTCAGTCGGAAGGCGCACACCCATAGCTCGGCGTGAAGATTCGTGCCTGAAGCTTGGCAAGAAGGCCTTTGGTTGACCGGAATGACCAATCCCGTGCTCGGCGTCGCCGGAATGCGGTCGAGCACGGCTGAAACGAAGCTTGGTTATTGGAAGCACTTGGTCTTGAAGTGCAGTATGGCTATTGGCAGCCGAGAAGCTGCAGCCCGGCTGCCGAGCTCCCAGTACAGTGGGCTGGCAGTTGGGTTAGGTGGTGTTCAGCAAGGTTTATGCTGACAGATGGGATAGCGGAGCCACGTGTCAGGAGATGACTGGGAGTGGATATGGGGCGCAGATGGTATATAAATATGTCTGCGCCCCCCATACGCGGACAGACGAACATCTCTGTAAGGAATTCTTACACTCAAACACTCTCTCCCTTCTCTCTATCTATCCTAAGGTGTGTGCTAACTTGATCGTCGGAGGGTTTTTCCGGCCACACACCGCCGGGTAGCTCACCGTTACTTGCTCGCAGGTGATCGGACATCGACGGAGCTCGGAAGAAAGGAGTACGGGCTTGCCGGAATATTTGCTCCCCGTACACTTAGAATAAATGTGATTTACATATTTTATTTTTGAAATTCTTTTCTAAGTGAAAAAAGTATTCATGTTTAAAAAATATCTACATATCAAGAGAGGAAACCAATAATAAATTTGATGTAAAGATATGGCAAGGGTATTTGAATTACTTCAATAAATTTAAATATTTAGTGAATGTTTGATTGTAATATTTGTTGCCTTGTTGAAAAGATCCTTCAATTTTTTTATCTTTTATTTTTTTGCCACACGGTTGGACAGCCACTAGAAAAAGCCAAACAAATAAAATAATTCACTTGATTTTATGTCCTTTATTTTGTGATGTTTCAATAAGTTTTTCACTTTAAAAGGTCAAAGTGTGAAATTCCTTAACTTTCCTAAATAGTTATTGAGTGGGTTAATTCGAAAATTCTCTCAATATAACCTTGGGAAAATTATACAATAACCTTGTCCTTTATGTTAAATTTGGATGTTAATTGTTTAAGTGCTCATATCCTTAAATAAAATAAAATTTCAAATATATATATATATATATATATAGAGAGAGAGAGAGAGAGAGGCCAAGAGCAATTTCTTTCATTTTCCTTTTTTGCTAAATTGTTAACTTATTCAATCATAATTTTTAGAAGATTCACTTTAATCACTTAAATTTCCAAATCCTTGGAAAATATCTTTCAAGAACAACTTTGATTCCAATCTATAAAATAAAACTTTAATTACATTTGTTGCACACACAAGTATGGACCATTGTTAGTCACTTGAGGCCCTATACATATCCAAAATTAGAAATGGGTACGGGGACACGTTGCATATTCAGGATTATATCTTTGGAGGGGCTACTCTATAATTTAAAAAATTGGGAGAGCTACTATATATAATTTTGAAATTATCTACAAAAAAATTGGGGGTGCGAACTCCTATAATTTTAAGTTATTTTAAAATTTTTAATATAATATATGATATTTTTCAAATTTTTTGGGGTGTGGCCGCCCCCTCTAGCCCTCCCTAGATCCATCATTGCATATATATGACATATTATATAATATTCTCAGATGAGATGTTGTAAATTATGTAGAAATATACTAGAAATTAAATAGGATTCTGGAAAAATAATTTTTTTTAATATTTAATTAATGTAAAAGGTCAAAAATATTGCTTTACTAATAAATATGAGTTTCTTCTTCTTCATGTATTGTCACAAATTAAAGGATCTGGGTGTGTAAATTGAGTACAAGTGTCGGATACATATCTTACACTTTTACTCATGTCATATCTTGTGTACATGGGTACTGTAGGAAAAATACAAGAGTTCATGTAACACAAACGTTACTCTTTTATAGATTTTGGGGTGACTGCTACGCATAGTTGGACCCATTCTGCTGCTTATTTCGATGATTCACCATTAAGTAGCATTTTCATCAAATCACATTTGTATATAAAAAAATGAATTATGAGTATAATTTGAAATATAAAACTAAATACAAATGTAATTTGATAAAAATGCTGCTAATGTCCGATCAATTTGATTTTTTACATATATATTTTACTCGATATTTTTAAAAAAAATGAATAGTTTAAATTATTTAAATAAATCTCAAAATAGCCCAATAAACTATGTAATAATGGCGGTTAAGCACTATACCCAATAGCCACCCCAAACCCCTCTCTTGGCCTGCTCCCTTCCCGCCATATTGACCCATTCAAACCTTCATCCAAAATGTTATCACTATATCAAATTAAAATTTTAAGAATAAAATCCCTTTTTAAGAATCAAATATTTTTAGTTATTAAAATATTATTATTGTATTTTTAACGATTCAATTGTTCATTTAACATTGAATTGCTTCCTTTCAAGACCAAAATTTTTCTTGTAAAAAGAAATAAAAGAAGCCATTTTTACATAAAATTATTTTATTTCTAAAAATGTATTTGCTAGTAATATTTTTTAAAATTTTGTAACTAAAGATAATTTTGTTAACTTTTTGAAAAGACTTTTTAGTGACGACAAGAACCGATCTCTTAATATTTTATAAATCAACTGTCTGCGGATTAGAATTCTCAGATATAAAAAATAAACATGCTCAAAATCTCAACTTCTCACAATCTTATAATCTAACATATTTATCCTAAATTAAAAAAAAATAACAAAAAAACAAATTACATTAATTTCTCTCGAGATTTGGAGAAAATATAAGTAGCCCCATAATTTTAACATAATTATAGTGAGCTACCTTAAGGTTTTAATTCATGTAACACTTAGTTTTTCTTTTCATCAATAAGGCATCTTGATGGAAAAATGATTTACTCTTATCTCTTTTACATCGAAATGTATATTTTTTCTTGATTCTTCATATCATTTGTATTAGTTTCAATTGTTTTATTCTTACTAAAAGAGAGATTAATATAATTATATCAAAATTGTAAAATTACATATATATTTTAAATTTTTAGAAAAATCAATAGAATTTATCATTTTAAAAATATAAAGTTAGTACAAGAATGCAATTGAGATATGTATGAGGATGAAGTTGGTATGCACTTTACATTTATGGGTAAAACCTAGAAACTACAAACAAGTAATCCATTAATGGCAGTGTTGTTATTTTCATTTAGGATTTTTCCCTTTGCAGTATGTTACATTTGTTTGTATATATGCATAAATAAAATTGTTATATTCAGTTAACAAACAACATGGCATTTAAACTTTTTTGTTTAATTTGAAAAACATTTTGAATAGTGTAGGAGAGGGTTCAAGAAAGGAGTTGGAAAATTCGAAGATCTTCAAAGATCCTTGAAGAACAACTTCGAATTCTCTAGAATATGATGAGAGGCTTAGATTCTTCAATAATCTCAACTTAGGAACACAACAACAAAGGAGATGATGGAGATAAGAGATTGGGTGAAGAAGAAGGCAAAATGGCTAGAGAATAGAATAATGGCAAGGCTCTCCCATTGATCTCCCACTTTCACTCTCAAGGTTGATAATGGAGAAGCGAAATTAGTTCTTTCCCAAGAGTTAAAAATCTCCAAAATCCATCCCTTGTAAAGCTATGGGTGGGTGCTATTTATAGGCACCTCATGATGTAGGATGGAGCCCATGTGCAAGGCACATGGGAGATATTCTCTCTAACCACCTTGTCCGAGGAGGTGACCTCTCCGAGGAGGTGACCTCTCCGAGGAGGTGACTTCTTCGAGAATGAGAAAACCCCGAAGAGGAGATCACTCCCTCGGCGAACCCTTCTTCTTAGCCACACCTAACCAATGATCCCCAATCATCCCAAAGGGTCAGGGGTAGTCCCAGAGGACGTCCTGCCGCAAAATATTGCCGAGTCTCATGGACCCCCCGGGGTCGTGCCACCTCGACCCGGGTATAGGCTAGTTTAACCGAAGAGTGAATTTATCTCCACTCACCGTCCTCGGGATCGGGTCCTTTGTTCGAACTCCATTACGCCCATGGTTCTGGTGCGTAGATCCCGGAAAGCTCCGAGCCCGCAAGTGTTCTGGGACTCATTAACGGAGCGACTTCTAGATTGCGTCTGAATCCGTTCGAAGCCAAGTACTTCGGATCTCTAGATTCGTGGGTCCGAATCCTTTCGAGTCCGAGTGCCTCGGATCTCTAGGCTTGCTTAATACCCTTTCGAGTCCGGGCCCGAGTAAGTCTCTAGGTTCGTGGACCCGAACCCTTTCGAGGCTTACAGCGATTCAATCCGTTTGATGGCAATAAATCTGGGCCCACCGATTCTTGGACTTGCGATAAATTCGGGCCCACTAATCTTGGGCTATTGGGCCTAAATAATTTAGTGGGCTCAAATTAGCCCCTCTTACATTTGCCCCTTGCGTGTATGAGAGATTTTAAATTTCTCAGACATGCATACTGTCATTTCTTCGACCCTGTTTCGCATCACGTTCCCCAAAAAAAAAACGTTTTGTCACGACAGAGTCTATGGATAAAGTTGATGACGCACTTCAATTTACAGAAAAAATTGACAAGCAAAAATTTTATTTTTTTGTACTCTTTTTTTTTTTTTTTATGTATATATTTTTTAACCAAAGAATAAAGAAGCATTTTTTTTTTTCGTTGTTTGCAAACAACACAGCAGATCAATTACCTATATATACATTATTAGAATATACTAATGAAATATTCAAAGATAATGCTCCCTTTTTTTTTTTTTTTTTTAATTAAAGAAAGGCTCAAAAACCCTATTCTATATACTTTTCTTTTTCTTGCGCAGCCGCCACAGGCACAGATCCAATTCATCATCTTCAACAGGCACAGACCCAGCTCCTCTTCTTCAACAGACACAGACCCAGCTCCTTTCTTCTTTTTTTTTTTTTTGTTTCAAGAAACCAAACGTTCTTCTTCAAAAAAAAGAAACAGAGCTGTTGCCGTTTGCACAGAGCTCCATCGTGGCTTCACGCAACGCCGCCGAAGACACAAGCCACTGTCACGGTTGGCTAGCACCGGCACCAACTCGTCAAGCCGCCACTGTCACTATCGCAGCTTCACCTATTTCAAACGTCGCGGCCCAAGTTGTCGTCAACCTCTTGTTGTTCCAGCTCCGATCAAGCCGCCATCGGTCTCTCTTTACTCCACCTCCGATCACTTCTCTTCGCTGCATCTCACGCCCAACTCTTGCACCGGTGCTTCATTCATCGACCGTAGCTGATCAATGACGACCATGCCGCCCACTCAACGCGGCGTCGGTCTGTCGGTATACTTTCTCGCCCACTGAAATTCATCACTATTAGCCATGACCCGCCAACGCTGACAACATCACCGATTCAACGTGGTGTCGGTCTGCCCAATTGTTCTACCACCTCTTTATCGCTTCTGTACGTTGGTGGGTAAGCTATTCGAAAATTTTTTTTTTTAAAGAAAAATTGGTGGAAGCCTTCTTTGTGGTAAACCCAACTTCAGAATCTCTACATCTGATATATATATTTTGTGAATCTTGATGTGTCAATTGCTGCTCATTGCTTAAAGAAAATAAAACTTGAATAGCCCTCCGTTGATTTTTTCCTTGAAATGGAGGCAAGTCTTGAGGCATTTTTGTTGACTCAAAATCTGATGTTGCTAAAATCACAATATTGAATGTTTGAATATTGTAATTCCTGAATTTGAAACTTTACTCAGAAGCTTGGTTTGAATGTAGACAAAATGACACTTTGCTTTGTTGAAAAGAAAGAAACAAACGTGTTGTTGTTGTCGATGATACACACATTGGTATTGCTATTTGTTGAACCCCTCCGACTGGATCTTGAACTCATGATGAAATGTAGCCCTGAAATTCATATTTTGGAGCTTGACTTTGTGTCGATAAATATTGACATAGATGGGGTACTAATGTTGCAAAGATTCATTGGTGTAGAGAGAGAAATAATTTGAATCTTTTGAGTTTTGTTGGTGCTGCTACTGAAAATTTTGTCTTGAAATAGCTATTGCCTCTATTGAATCTTGATTTGCATAAGAAATGTAGTCTTGAAATTCATGTTGACAAATCTAACGTAAATAGAATATTTGATGCTTGCATTGAAATATTGATGTCAATGGTGGAGATGTGATAGGAATGATGTCACGCTTGATACCATGTGCCAAGACCGAACCAGCTTACCATCAGCCTCTCTTTGCTGAAACTCTTCCTCCGGCTTCGGCGGTCCAATGCAAACCACACACGTCGCCCGTTCAACGCGTCGTGTGTGGTCTTGCCTAACGCTGTTCAGCTCGTCGTTGGTGTGCCCTCCTGGCTTAGCAACATTTTTCAAAGCTCCGAATACATAGATCTTGGCCTTGCTTTACACTCACTGGTTCCAGCTCCAATCACTGTTGACTTCGACGGTTCCAACGCACACCACACACGTTCGCCCTCTCAATGCAACGTGTGTGGTTGCTGACTCTTCTGTGGTACCAGCGTTGCTTCCGGCTTGAACTTGTCCGACGCCCACCACGCACGTTCGCCCACTCAACGCAACGTGTGTGATCCTGCCAAGCCTAGCCCAGTCTTGTTGATTACAGTCTGTAAAACCTCTCTGATTTTAACTTGAATTTCCAACATCGGCTTCGGACTTCACCCCTCTAATAGTCCCAAATTTGTGAGTATGAAATTTGGCTCCCTCTTCCTCTTGTTGAATAATAAAGACGATATATTGTTGTTTGTTTAACTTATGGATGCTTGGGAAATACATAGCTGATGCCAAAATTTTTGTGTGGCCGTTGTAGTTTTACGTCGGCTTGAGAGGAACCAGCCCGGAGAGACAAAAACTTGATAGTTGCATTTTCATGAACTTGCTCAGAGTAATAAAATTGTTGTAGCTTAAATAGATAATTATTATTTGTTGATGTTGCCCCATTCTGATAATGCCTGAATCATGATCTGAAATTGATATTGTTTGTCTCATTTGTTGGCTTTGCTATTTCAGGCAAATGAATTCTTGATTAAAATCCATGACCTCGGGGCCCTTGGAACCCGAACTAATGAGAGCAAGGGCTGTTCCTCGGAAGTTTGAACAGAAGCAAGGCTGTCCCTCGGGAGTCCGAAGGTAGCACACACCCTACTTTGGCAAGAAAGATTCCTCTGGAAGATAACCGAGTCTACCAAGCTTGCACCAACAGAAATAAAGATTGTCTCCCAAAAGTCCGAGCAGAAGCAAGGCTGTCCCTCTGAAGTTCGAGCAGAAACAAGGCTCTCCCTCAGAAGTCCGAGCAGAAACAAGGCTGTCCCTCGGAAGTCCGAGTGGATGTGCACTTCTACTTTGGCAGCTAATGGAAGCAAAGGCTATCTCTCGGGAGTTCGAGTAAGAGTCCACTCTATTTTGAAAAGAAAGATCCTCAGAGCTCGTATTGATGAAATCAAGGGTTGTTCTTCAAACCCGCACTAATGAGAGCAAGAGTTGTCCCTCGGAAGGCTCTCCCTCATAAGTCCGAGCAGAAACAAGGCTGTCTCTCGGAAGTCCGAGTGGATGCGCACTTCTACTTCGGCAGCTAATGGAAGCAAAGGCTATTCTTCAAAGCTCGCACTAGCGGAAGCAAGATCTGTTCTTCGAAAGTCTAAGGCGGAGAACACACTCTACTTTAGCAAGACAGATCCTCGAAGCTCACGCTGATGGAAACAAGATCTGTTCTTCGAAAATCTGAGTGGGAGCACACACTCTGCTTCAATAAGAAAGACCCTCAAAGCTTACATTGATGGAAGCAATAGCTGCTCTTCGGAGGTCCGAGTGGGAGTATACTTCTACTAGGTTGGTAACCGAGTCTACCATTCCTTTTTCTTCTCTGAGGGGCAACAAAAAATTGAAAACTGTTTCAAGCAACATAACACAATGAAGATATACAATGTAGAGAAAATAACTTTTAATGGAGATACATAATATAGAGGAAATAAATTTCTTCATAACATAAGAAAGATAGAACTTCATGCACAATGCAGTAAATGCAAACTGTAAATGTCATAGGTAGACTTCTTTCACGGAATGTTGAAATTTGCCCCTAGAGTTGCAAGATCATTTGGAAAGCTTTCACCAGCTGCTCGGGTTGTGGCCATCATGCACCATCATAGCTATGTCTTTGGATCTTTCTGTACATACTGATATCCACATCCCCGCAAGACTTTTCATGGATCTGTTGTAGTCGGAAACTTGCTTCTTGTTGGCCAACACACCAGGCTAGGAATCCGGTACCTCCTCGGAAATAAAGTTCACCTTGAATAATTATGAATTGGGCAAGCTTGGCCATAGTCAATTTTCCAACTTTGCTTCTGAGTTGTTCGAGGACTTCTCCTCTCCAGTCCTCCGGAAGGCCTTTGTCTTCAGGTATTATCGAAGGCTCTATTCTCTTCTTGATAATAATTGTCGCCTCCTCCTCTGGAATGTCAACTCTTGCCCCTAATGTTGCGAGGGCATCTGAAAACTTGTTGTCGGAGCGAGGCACATGCTCTATTTCGACCTTCTGAAATTTGTCAAGAAGCCTTTGGACTGTTGTTCGATATGTGGCCAAGGCAGGCTCCTTTAAGACAAACTGTCCTGAAACTTGCTTCACTATCAGCTTTGAGTCCCCCCGGATCCAAATCTTCTTGATACTGTGCTTCTCAGTTGCTATCAAGCCTAACATAAGAGCCTCATACTCGGCTTCATTATTCGAACAATGGAAATCCAGTTTATAAGACAAATATAACTTTTCCCCACTTTTGCTTGTAAGGACTATCCCGGTTCCTCCTTTACCTCCTGCTGCTGCTCCGTCAAAGCTCAATGTCTAGAAGCTTTCCTCGGAAGCCATAGCTGCATGCACCTCTCCTCTTAATTCTTCATTCACTGGTTCATAGTCACCACTTGGAAATTGAGCAAGGAGATCAGCTAAGGCTTGGCTTTTGATCGCCTTGGGGGCTACACATGTGATCTCAAATTCACCCAGTGCTAACAACCATCTTGCCACCTTCCCGGTTAGAGCAGGCTTGCTGAGGAGGTATCGGATTGGATCACTTTTAGTAACAATCTGAATCTGGTGTGCTAAGAAGTAATGTCTGAGCTTTTGGGCAGTGAATACCAAAGCTAAACAATGTCTCTCTACCGGAGTATATCGGACTTTTGCTCCTCGAATCTTCCGGCTGATGTAATACACCGGGCGTTCTGCTCCATCTACATCTTGGACCAATAATGCCCCTATGGACTTGGGGGTTGAAGTTAAGTACAACATTAGAGGCACCCCGGGCTGCGGGGCTATCATGGTCTGAGGCGAGGTCAAGGCTGCCTTGATTCTCTCGAAGGCCTTTTGGTGCTCCTGGTTCCACTCGAACTTGGCATCTTCTTTTAACAATGAACCGAAAGGCGCAGAGATCTCTGCCAGTGCTGGGATAAACCTCCGAATATAAGACACCTTCCCGAGGAACTTCTTTAACTCCTTCTGAGAATTTGGGGGAGGCATTGCTTTGATAGACTTGACCTTGTCTTCATCTGCCTCGATACCATGCCTATGTACAAGAAACCCGAGGAACTTCCCGGCCGTCACCTCGAAAGCACATTTGAGAAGATTCATCCTCATTTTGAATTTCTGGCACCTCTTGAATACCTTCTCAAGGTCTCGGAGATGGTCTTCTTCTTTCTTGGATTTTACCACTAGATCATCAACATAATCTTCCACCTTATGATGGATCATGTCATGAAAGATTGCAGTCATAGCCCTTTGGTAAGTTGCTCTGGCATTCTTGAGTCCGAAAGGCATGACTGTATAGAAGAAGTTCCCGAGAGGTGTTCTAAAAGCAGTCTTTTCTGCGTCCTCTTCAGTCATCTTAATCTGATTGTATCCACTGAATCCATCCATGAATGAGAACATCTGGTGTCCCGAGGTGGCATCCATGAGGGTGTCAATGTGAGGAAGAGGGAATTCATCATTCGGGCAAGATTTGTTCAAATCTCGAAAGTCTACACATACTCTGATTTGACCATTCTTCTTCTTTACTGGCACTATGTTTGCCAACCACGTGGGGTACTGCATTAGCCTGATAGAACTAGCCTGTTGAAGTTTTTTCAATCTCCTCCTTAATCTTCTCTTCGAGATCTACATGATATTTTCGAGCAGCTCGCTTAATTGGCTTGGAGTTTGGGAACACATCAAGATAGTGGGAGACTAGGTCAGGATCTAGTCCGGACATTTCCTTATATGACCAAGCAAACACATCTGAGTATCGGCTTATCAACTTTAACAACTGTTCCCGCTTCTCTAGGCTAAGGCTCGAACTTACGAATATCGGCCTCGGTGCATCTTGTCTATCACTCGGATCTATTTCAATAAGTTGTTCGGGCTGAGGCTTCGGTCCATCTTGCATGCATTCTGGAGCTACTTCAGGCTTTATTACTATATCATTGTCATGAGGCTCTTCTTTTGACTCGGAGTCGGTGACTGAAGAAACCGACTCCCCGCACCTTCATAAATAGTACACCATCTTGCCTCCTTCTCGGACTTTCATCACCTTCCGAGGAATAGGCGAACTTTCTGGTCTAGACATCGCCCGCTTACTTGATTCTGCCATCGGCTCCTTGTCATCTTTGATATCCTCCCAACGAGGAATTTTGACCCCTCGAGGCTTAGAGGTGGTGGGAACTTCTTCGACAGCCAGTTCGGTGAAGTAGATGGCATCAGAATAATGAGCTTCATGGATCTCGAATGGCCTTTCTGTAGCCTGAATTGTCACCGTCTTCTTTCCCCATTTGGCCTTAACACACTGATGATAACTTGATGGTACAGCCCCATATCTATGCATCCAGGTCCTCCCTAGAATGATGTGATAATTTGCCTCAGAATCGATAATATGGAACTTGGTGGCCGAGCGAATCTCTCCGACGGCTAAATCAACTGTTACGCATCCGACAGTAACTCTCCTTTCTCCACCGAAGCCAGTGATGACTATCGGCTGCTTCACAATGCGCTCTTCAGAGATTCCGGCCTTTTCTAGAGTAGCGCGAGTCATAATGTTGATAGAGGCTCCACTATCTAGAAAGGCCCTTTTGAACTCAACCCCGTTAATAAAAGCAGTCACATAAAGCGCGCGGTTGTGAGAAAAAGGATACTTCCGATCAGTCTCGGAGAAAGTAATGGCACTAGATTGCTCTTTTGCCTTCCTCGGGATAGATCCCTCAGTCGACATGCATTCCTCATGGTGTGCCTCGGCTATATTAATGATGGACTTGGTGATTTCTGTTCTTGCCTCCCTGGAAAGTCCAAGTTGGTCAAAGAACTGCTTGAACTTTACACAGTCTTGCAGGGTTTTGGCATAGTGATCCGGATCTTTTTCCACTCTTGGAGGCTCGTAGTTAACCATCTCCTCGGTCTCCTCAAAATAAGATGCCACATAAACATGGTGTCCTCCTCTTCCATAGTACTCTTCTCCTCCTTCTGGATCAAAGGGATCTTCGCCATGAGTCATAAATGTTCTGCCCTCTGGATCGAGAGCACTTCCATAGTAAACTTGCTCACCCTCTGGCTCGAGGATGTCGTCAAGATAACAATCATCGTCATCAAGATTGGCGATAGCCTCGATCATCGGGCCTTCATAAGCTATCATAGCAACATTCTTGCCCTTGTCTCGGTGTTGAGGATATGGTTGTTCTCGGATGTCTTGAGTCCCTTGCTTTTTGAACCTTAATTCGTCTGCCTCGACTTTATCTCTGAAGATTTTCCTGAGAGTCCAACACTTCTCTGTCGGATGTTTCAATGTACGATGGTAGACACAGAATTCAAGGCTCTCACGGTCCTTTTTTGATGGCATTTCTTCAACATAAGGCAATTTTAGCTCTCCGTCAGCCACCCATTCCTTAACTAGAGCTTTCACTTCCTCGATTCCACATGGATAAGAAACATTTCCCTTTTCACCATTATATTGCTTTCTCTTCTGGCCTTTATGACCTCCTCCTTGTGACTTTCGAGTATCTGGGGTAGAGGCAGCAGCAACAATAGGTCCACGAGACGATCTGAAGCTAGTCTCGTAACTGGCCTCAAATCCGGACTCGTGAGCCTAAGGAATGCTAATGTTCCGAGCTGCTTCTATTAATGCCGAGAAGGTGGGTAGCTTGTGATTAACTAGAAACATTTTGTACCTGCTCAATGCCCCTTCTAGACAGATTTGAACCAGATAACTCTCCTCAACTGCTTCATGACAATCTACGGCCTTGTCCTGAAACCTTTTGACGTAGTCAAGGATGTCTTCACTTTCTTGTTGCTTCTCTTTACACAATGTAAGTGTGGTCACCTTCTCCGCCACTTGAAAGAACTTGGAGTGGAATTTGTTAACCATTTCCTCCCAACTTCGGACAGAGTTTGGGGCCAAATTAACATACCAACTATATGCTCGGTCGGTGAGGGACTTAGAGAATTCTCTCAGTCGGAGGACGTGGTTTGAACCATGAATACCCAGAGTCTCGATGAATCGCACAACATGTTCTCGGGCATTTCCTTGTTTGCCGTCGAACTTGATGAACTTCGGCACTGTATACCCGTCAGGGTATGGATAGCTCAGCATCTCAATGGGGTAAGGCGGCTTGATGTCTGGATCAGGCAAAGAGGGTAAGGTCCTCTTGCCCCGTTCGAGATCGAACATGGCCTGCACATCGGCGAGAGTGAGAAACTGCTGAGGGAGAGAGTTTGATGGTGGTATTCCCGGGACTTGGCTTGTGGACCCGAAGACTGAGCTAGGGGCGACTTGGCCATTCTGGTGCTGCGAATTCGTCATTGGTGAGGACATTTGACGATACTGGCCATCAGCGCCTATAGACAAGCCAGTTGGTGATGAGATATTGAATTGAGGCCCGTAGAGTCCACCACACGGTGCCGCTATACCGGGTTGTGCTTGCAGATTTGTTGTCGGCACCAAAAGAGGCCCGCTTGGTGCTTGGGTAACATTTATTGGTGGCGTAACAAGATTAGGTACGGGTAGAGCTCCCTTTTGCGCCATCATGCTCCTTATGTTTTCCTGGACACCAACAGTCGCCGGAACGCCATTCATTACACCAGAAACTCCCCTAGTCACCATTGGATCTTGGCTTGGCACGCCATGGAGCCCGGGCATGGGCAAACTGCTGCCTCCTACTGTGGTTTGAGCATGTGTTACTGTGACCGTGTTGCCATGAGCCATAGGCTGATTGGGGCTTACTTCTCCTTGGATTTGATTTTGCGCTCCGGCGGGAATAACTCCACCACCAGTTTGATTTCCGTTTGGCGCCGGTGCAAAGTTAGAACTCATCACCAACATGGTGTGAGTGAGATTCTGAAGAGTGGTAAGAATCTCCTGCTGAGTATTTTGAAGTCCTTGAATGGCTTCAAGCAAAAGTGGTTGATCTAGAGCCGTGGTTCTGTCATCACCACCATTAGAGGATCCTTGTTGGTGAACTTCATCTTCTCCCGCCATCCTTGTTGGAGTTGTGTGGATTCCAGATCTCGTTGAGACCATTAACCAATCCGCCTCCCCAGTGGAGTCGCCAAAATGTAGGAGAGGGTTCAAGAAAGGAGTTGGAAAATTCGAAAATCTTCGAAGATCCTTGAAGAACAACTTCGAATTCTCTAGAAGAAATGTGAGAGGCTTAGATTCTTCAATGGTCTCAACTCAAGAACACAAGAGTAAAGGAGATGATGGAGATAAGAGATTGGGTGAAGAAGAAGGCAAAATGGCTAGAGAATAGAATAATGGCAAGGCTCTCCCATTGATCTCCCACTTTCACTCTCAAGGTTGATAATGGAGAAGGGAAATTAGTTCTTTCCCAAGAGTTAAAAAGCTCCAAAATCCATCCCTTGTAAAGCTATGGGTGGGTGCTATTTATAGGCACCTCATGATGTAGGATGGAGCCCATGTGCAAGGCACATGGGAGATATTCTCTCTAACCACCTTGTCCGAGGAGGTGACCTCTCCGAGGAGGTGACTTCTCCGAGGATGAGAAAACCCCGAAGAGGAGATCACTCCCTCGGCGAACCCTTCTTCTTAGCCACACCTAACCAATGATCCCCAATCATCCCAAAGGGTCAGGGGTAGTCCCAGAGGACGTCCTGCCGCAAAATATTGCCGAGTCTCATGGACCCCCCGGGGTCGTGCCACCTCGACCCGGGTATAGGCTAGTTTAACCGAAGAGTGAATTTATCTCCACTCACCGTCCTCGGGATCGGGTCCTTTGTTCGAACTCCATTACGCCCATGGTTCTGGTGCGTAGATCCCGGAAAGCTCCGAGCCCGCAAGTGTTCTGGGACTCATTAACGGAGCGACTTCTAGATTGCGTCTGAATCCGTTCGAAGCCAAGTACTTCGGATCTCTAGATTCGTGGGTCCGAATCCTTTCGAGTCCGAGTGCCTCGGATCTCTAGGCTTGCTTAATACCCTTTCGAGTCCGGGCCCGAGTAAGTCTCTAGGTTCGTGGACCCGAACCCTTTCGAGGCTTACGGCGATTCAATCCGTTTGATGGCAATAAATCTGGGCCCACCGATTCTTGGACTTGCGATAAATTCGGGCCCACTAATCTTGGGCTATTGGGCCTAAATAATTTAGTGGGCTCAAATTAGCCCCTCTTACAAATAGTGACAGAATTGAATAGAGGTTGGTTAAAAAGAAGTGTATTAAATAAAGAAACTGTTGTAGTTTTGCCCATGTTTTTTGGCTTTCAAAGTGGAAAATTTATCAACGTTGTAATATGAAGAGGTGGCATGCACGGGAGGCCTCAAGGTGATATATATAGTGTTAAAGTATAGATACTATTGAAATGTCATAATTGCCCTTTTTCACTCCTCAATTTTGATTTTTAAAAAAACTAAAATTCATTGATATATATAGGCTTTCTATACGATAAAGCAATTCTCATAAATAGTTTATTTATTTTTAAATTTAGGATAGTTATTGCGTTGTAGGAAGCGTTTGTTTTATGAGATTGTGATATGAGTTAGATTTTATGATCAATAGATTTACTAATCTATTGTTTGGTTAAAAAAATAAAAGTCACATAAATAGTTGAATACACATAATTTCTAGCAAAATAATTCATAAATTAATTATCTCAAAACTAATAATCCAATATATTACAATCCTTTTTATCCAACCTATCTAAACAAATCCCGTAGTGTATATCCATTTTCACTTTGAAAATTTTATGTTGTGAGGACACGTAAATGAGAAGCTGCTTTTATTATCTGTCAATTAAAATAATTAATTTCTAGGAATATAGAGCCTGTCCGGATCGTCTGCTGTGGTTGTCTGCGGTGCTTCCTGCAGTGGTCCAAAACCACGTCGTTTTGGACCCTTTTTTTTTTTTTTTTTTTCTTCTTTCTTTTTTTTCGTCTCTCTCATCTCTCACATGTCTGAGAAACCACAATCCAAACACACAGAGACGAAAATGGATGGCAAGAGAATGCAATCACCGCACCACTCATTCCAAAGAATCAATTTGTTTACTTATTTGCTTCATCTCATTCTATGATTCTGATTTTGACTAGAATTATTCCTTCCAATTGGTGTATTCAACTCACCACCATCACCAAAATTTGCAAATTATCTACATCTCCTCCTCTGTTATCCATCTCTCTCTCTCTCTCTCTCACACACACACACACACACACACACACACACACACAAGCACTAGCATTGCAAATTGCAGATACGAACCAGATCTCAATCAAAAAATATATATATGTATATGTAAGATTTATTTTACCAGAAGTCATTTGCAGAACTATTTGATACAATATTTGAAAACAACTTCATAAATTAAACCCACTGTGTTCCAAAAAAAAATAAAAAAAAATTCACGAATCAAACCCACTAGATGTGTTCCCAAAAAAAAAAAAACTTCATGAATCAAATCCACTTTGTGTGTTCCAAAAAAAACACAGATCACACTTCATGAATCAAACCCACTCGATATGTTTTTGCGACGAAGGATCTTTGATGCTCTATAAAGATGTTTCAAGAAGATTCGTTGTCGGAGGTCGATCTCTTCACGGTGATGCAGATCGGAACAGATCGGAGGAAAATGACCAAGTTTATCGGCTTCTCCGATCATTCCCGTCAACTTTGCCGTCGTGATGTACCTGTTGCTATCCCGATCAAACATCCTGAACCACTTCTTCCCTGTTCGTGTTTTGGCTTCTTGTGAAGTAAAAATGAAGAAGTAAAAGTGAAAGAGAGGCTGAAAAGACGAAAAAGAAGGAAAAAGAAGAAGAAGAAAAAAAAAAAAAAGGTCCAAAACGACGTTTTGGACCACTGCAGAAAGCACCGCAGACAACCACGGCAGACGATCCGGACTCAACTTTTTATCCTACTTGAAACCTTGTATTGGTTGTCAAATACCACAGGGCTCTCTCTCTCTTTCTCTCGATAAAGGAAGTCTAAAACGTTAATGAATTACAAATTTAGAATGCAATTATTTGGTAAAGATTAATTTCTTATTTGTTTCCTTTTCAATCTATTTGGTAAAGATTATATTTCCAAGAACATGACAGACATAATTAATGAAACATGTTCCGTAAGTTAATTGTACAAATGCACACGCATGAATAATTATTTTGCTTTTTTTGTTTAAGCAAACATAATTTTTTTTTTTCCTTGCATGCATTATACCGGTTTAAAGCTAATAAAATAATGAAAAAATAAAAGTAATTTAAATATGTCAACTGAACTTTTATTTATTCTGGTAGTTGTTCATAAAATATCATAAAATGTGTAATGATAGGTATTATCTAGATTTACATGCAAAATCAAGCTCAAGACAGCTTTTTCAGTTCCTTCTTTTAAATCGTAAGTTATTTTTCTACTATACGATTAAAATTAATGAAGTTAGATTTTAAAATAGATGGATGAAAGAGATATGGGACATAAAATTTGTGTGTATTTTTTCCTTTGTCTTAACGGGTGATGGTTTGGTACTTGAACTGGTAGAAGGGGTAAAATTGATCTAATTTGATTCAAATGAATGTTTTGAATCAAATTAAATTTTAATATATTTGTTTTAATATATTTGTATGTAAATTTAAAAAAACGAGAGTATAGAAGTTGCCACCAATATGTTTTTACTTTGAAATTGACAAAGTCCATGTAACTCAGTTAATACTAATTGTTGTAAGTTTGTTTATTATTATTAACTATATATTATGTATATTGTTATATATATATATATATAATTTAAAATTATAGAATCAAACTAACATATGAGAATGCCAAATATTCGAAAGTTTCTCTATTCAATCTTTTTCTTTTTTTTCTTGTTGCTGAATGTCTCATTGGTCCATATTTTTTTTTAATTTTCGAGGCCTCTAGGTTATAGATAGAGCTCGAAATTTAATTATGATTCTATTTTCTTTCGAATCATAAAAATCAATTCTATTCATGATTTATATTGAAATCTGACCTGATCCATTAACACCGTTACAAGAGAGGAAGAGGACAAAAGATCACAACTCACTTGGCATTGTTGGCACTTTGTGTTAATGAAAAACATTGTGAAGATCTTGTATTTAAAGGCCATTGATGGCACCTGCTCACACACCCGTGTAACCTTCAATAGCAGGGCTTTCCAACAAAGTTCAGGGGCAATTATGTCATTTCAAAAAACATGTATTTATAAAACCATATCACAAAGATAAATAATCAGGCATTGGGCCTACTAGTTGTATAGCACCGTTTGTAATGTGAAGTCTCAGATTTAACTTATACAGAGATGAGTTTTAGGGGTGTAACTCGGGCGGGTTCGGTCGGGTTGGGAGGTTGTCCAAGCCCAACCCAAGTTGTGCTGAGACCTGCCCAAGCCCGAATTGTAACCCGAGGTTGTGTGCCCAAGCCAGACACGAGTTAAACCCGAATTGTCTGAGTTGGCCGAATTGCTCGGATTGTAAATGAATTTTTAGTTTTTTTTTTTTTTTTTTTTTTTGCAGCTATATTATTAAATTATTAAATTTGACTCTATTTACAATTTTTTTTATTTATAGAAAATCATTAATACCATCAAAATAAATAATTTATATAATGTAAGAGAGATGTCACTATAATAGTCCTTGCAATTTATGAGTGAAAAAAAAAAGAAAAAAAAGTAAGATTTTATGTTGTTTGTATATGTAATATATATTCAATATGATTTAACGATACAAATTACTTTAATATCATGTAATGGCTAATAATTTATATATATATATTTAATATTTTTATATATCTATATATATAAAATTCAGGCTTCGGGTTGCTCGGGTTGTTTGACGTCTTTGTCCAAGCCCGCCCAAATTTAATTTGGGCTTCTAAATTTTTGCCCAAGCCCGTACCAAATTTGAAAATATTTTGTCCAAGTCCTAAAAAAATTCGGGCTGAGCTTAGGTTGCTCGAGTTGAGCCCGCCCAAGTTGCACCCCTAATGAGTTTGATATTCTTTGTAATGGTTTCTTTTTCCTCCATTATGGATTGTTGGGCCTAGCTTTGTGGGCTTGGTGAATTGGTTATTAAATTTTGTTAACTTTCTAACTATTATGAATCAGTGGTCGATGATATAAATATTTTTTATAATATAATTATTCTCTTACCTATTGACAAAAATAAAAAAATCACACAGATAAATTGAATAATAAATATAGAGACCTCGCCAAAATTTAGAGAAAATACAAATAGTCTTATAAGATTAACATAATTACGTTAACTTTATTTAGTAAAATTAAATGAATCAAAACTAGTACAAATAATGTGGAAATAGAAGAATAAATAAAGAAGGTGAGAGGGATAAATATGATCTGGATTGGGCCATGGTAATACCGGACAAATTGTGGGCCGAACATATTTGGGCCGTGGTATCCTGGGTCCACCCAGAAGTGATTTTTGCCCGGTTATGGCAAGGGCGTGTGGAACCGAGCTACTTGACCTTGTCGGCACGAAGGCCGGTCAAGTAAGGGTTCTACGGTTTATGCGTTGCGCAGTTGGAAAGCGCGCATCCATAGCTCGGTATTAAGGCTCATGCCTGAAGCTCGGCAGGAAGGCCTTTGGTTGACCGGTATGACCAATCTCAAGCTTGGCTTCGCCGGAATGCAGTCGAGCGCGGCTAGAAAGGAGCTTGGCTAATGGAGCACTTGGGCATGAAGCGCAGCATGACCGTTTACAGCCGAGATGCTGCAGCTCGGCTGCCGTGCTCCCAGTAGAGTGGGCTGGCAGTTGGGTTAGGTGATGTTCAGCAAGATTTGTGCTGACAGATGGAATAGCAGCACCACGTGTCGAGAGATCACTGGGAGTAGATTTGGGGCGCAGAAGGTATATAAGCATGTCTGCGCCCCCCATGCTAGAGATGACACAATTTGGTGAGAAAAACACTGAACACAACTCAGTCCTCTCTCTCTCTATCCCTGTGTGTGTGTCTAACTTGATCGTCGGAGGGGTTTTCCGGCCACACACCGCCGGGTAGCTCACCGCCGTTGTGCTCGCAGGTCGATCGAACAGGCAGAAGCTTGGAAGAAAGGAGTGCGGGCTTGCCTGAATATTTGCTCCCCGCACAATTGGCGCCGTCAGTAGGAAATTTTGCAAGACAAAACCTTGTCTTCGAGGCTCATCTGATCGCCATCTATGGCGAACAACGACGAGATTCCGTTGTCTGCCATCGACGGAGTTACCCCGGAGTCAGGCAGACGGAGAGAAGGACATCCCATCATCATTCCACCGATGGCGGACTTGGAGACTTCTCCGGGAGGACATTCAAAAGATGCGCGGGATAAGCGCGGCAGAAGCTTTGGTCATTCACGGAGTCCAGACGGTCATCGGCGGCGGAGAGAATCGCACGCCAGACGACTGGAACACAAGCTACGGGACCAAGACGCCGTCATCCGGCGAATGGCAGCGGAGACGGAGGATCTTAAGCGGCATGTCAAAGGAAAAGGTGTAGCTGGAGTGGGTGACCACAGTGAGCGCACCTAACCAGGCCGTTCAAGTAGTCAGAGCCAGCGGCGTACTCCGTTCATATCGATCACCAGAAGTTACAAGGTTGGGGATTCCGACGCGCACGAAGAGAAGTCCAGCGCGCAAGATAGTACCTACCGACCCTCACGTCCGGCGACGACGTCGAGGTATTCATATTCTGCTCATTCAGAGGATTTGCAGGCAGTCTTGAAGGAACGGGCTTGCTGGCGGGAGGCTCAGAGGGTGCCGGCATTCCAACGGCTATCCTATGGGGGTCACGCCAGTGAAGAGGTCGGAATGCCTCCACCCCGCCTAGTTGCACCTCTCCTTTTAGACACAGACTTGGCTAGGTTGAGCGCCACTGCTTTCTCCCTGGAGATAGAAATAACACCGCTTCCGACAGGGTTCCACCAGCCAAAGTTCACGCTCTATGACGGTAAAACCGATCCTTATATGCATGTAAGCCACTTCCGACAGGTCATGGCCGGACACAGGCGAAATGATGCTCTTATGTGCCTAATCTTCCCGTCAAGCTTGGGCGAGCGGGGCTTAAAATGGTTTGAGAGGTTGCCGAAGGGGAGCATAGAAAGGTGGCATTAGTTGGCCGAAGCCTTTGTGACGCGCTTCAAAACAAACACCAAAACACCGAAGGAAGTTGACCACCTACTGAGTGTCAAGATGGAACCGAGCGACACATTGAAGGCATACAACTCCAGATATTGGGAGACCTTCAACGAGATTTTGGATTGCCCGGTCAACCTTGCAATCACACAATACAAGCGCGGTCTCTCGGTCAGACATAGACTGCGGGACTCGCTTACCATGCACCAGCCGACATCCATAGGCCAGCTAATGCAGCGCATCAATGAGCACATCTGTGTGGAGGATGATGCGTCGGCATCTACCACGAAAACAACTCCAGCAGTAGCGGACAAGAGGTCAGCTGGCAAAGTGCACACGGTTGGGCAGGAGTCCAGTCGATCAAGTGACCGCACTGAGGAATCGGACCGTGGCTCAAATCGCAAAAATCGGGGTAGGGGACGTCGGAATGACCGGGATGACTACCCCCGGGATGACGTAGCCGATGCAAACAGAAGGTTGAAAGCAAGGACAAGCATCACCACGGTCTTCAAGATTCCAATCTATCGCATACTTAATGAAATCCGTGAGGAGAAATATGTCTGGTTTCCTGCTAAGTTAGGCGACGGACAGAAGGGCTTCAATCCGAGGTACCGTTGCACGTTTCACCGGGAGCAAGGCCACCAGACAGAGGATTGTTTGCCTTTGAGGCAACACTTGGAAGAGCTAGTCCTAGCCAAACACTTGAACCTTTACATTGATGGGGGCGTGAAGGCAAACCAAGCTCCGGTTGATTCGCGGGGACCGGATGACTGAGATCCACCTCCACAAGGGGTTGTTAATGTCATCCACGGCATAGTGGAGCCGGCGCGTGTATGCGAGCTCCGCGGTATGATCAAGAAGGCAGAACACATGAGGGAAGTTTTTTCGGTTCAGCCTGCGATTAAGAGGGGGAAGACCAAAGAAAAAGATGTGATCAGTTTCTCCTCAAGAGACCTAGAGCGCATTCAGACGCCGCACAACGATGCCCTAGTGGTTACACTCCGCGTCAAAGAATTTGATGTCAAACAGATCTTGATCGATCAGGGAAGCTCGATCGAGATCATGTACTACGACGCTTTCAAACAGCTCAAGCTCCAGGATACAGATTTGGCCCCGGCAACTTCGCCACTGGTTGGTTTCAACTCACAGCCGGAGTGGCCTTTGGGAAAGATTATCCTGCCAGTCAAAGCGGGGTCTGTGGTAAAGCAGATGGAGTTCTGGGTGTTGCAGGTGCCATCCACTTATAATTTGATCCTTGGAAGGGGATGGCTTCACGCTATGCAAGCCGTAGCGTCGACCTATCATCAGGTAATGAGACTTCCCTCGGTTATGGGGGCAATTGAGGAGATTTGGGTCAATCAAGTCATGTCGAAGCAATGCTTCGTGGCGGTCAATAGGAGCCGAGCTGCCAAAGGCTTTGTTCAAATGATTGAGGGACCGGAAGACCGGGAAATCCTTGACGATGTGGGCACCAAGGCCGAGGACAAAGCTGTCGAGGAATTGGTGGAAGTGCGCATTGATACAGAGCATCCAGACAAGTTCTTCTTGCTCGGCTCAAGCTTTACAGCCCAAGAAAGGACCGACATGGTTGAGTTTTTGATGGCCAACGTCGAAGTCTTCGCATGGTCACCTTACGACATGCCCGGTCTCGATCCGAGTTTTATATGCCATCATCTCAATGTTTTCCCCGGAGGAAGTGAAGAACTTGCTTGAGGCGCGAGCAATTCAAGAAGTGCACTACCCTCGGTGGATTTCAAACACGGTCGTGGTGCCCAAGAAGAATGGGAAGTGGCGAGTTTGCATTGACTACAAGACCATCAACCGAGCTTGTCCGAAAGACAGCTTCCCTCTGCCTAGAATAGACCAGCTTGTGGACTTGACGGATGGACATAACAGGCTCAGTTTCTTGGACGCCTACCGTGGCTACCATCAGATTGCCATGCATGGGTCCAACCGAGAGATCACCTCGTTTACAACACCAAGGGGATTCTTCTGCTACCGAGTCATGCCTTTTGGTTTGAAGAACGCCGGGACAACTTTTCAAAGGATGGTGACCAAGATGTTCGCTCCTCTGCTAGGCCGGACAATGAAGGCTTATATTGATGATATGGTGGTTAAGAGCCGGCATCAAGAAGACCATTTGTCCGATTTGGCCGAGATGTTCGCCATTCTCAAAAAGCACAAGCTACGCTTGAATGCGTCTAAGTGTGCCTTCGGCGTGGGATCTAGAAAATTTTTGGGTTTCCTAGTCACGAACCGAGGTATCGAAGCAGACCCTACACAAATCCGAGCCGTGCAAGAGTTAAAACAGCCTAGCTCGGCTAAGGATGTGCAGCATCTGGCCGGAATGGCCCGCCATGCTTAACCGATTTATAAGCCGGTCATCAGATTGCTGCCGCCCTTTCTTTCAAGCCTTGAAATCAAAGTTCTCATGGGATGAAGAGTGTGACCGGGCTTTGGCCGACCTCAAGGAGTATTTGTCTTCAGCGCTGTTGTTGGTCACACCGAAGCCCGGAGAAGAACTCTACCTTTATCTGGCCGTATCGCAGCACGCAGTTAGCGCGGTGCTTGTTCGGTCGGAAGGAATCAAACATCTACCCATCTTCTACGTCAGCAAAACCTTGCTACCGGCAGAGTCGAGGTACTTGCCGCTGGAAAAACTTGTGTTAGTTTTGATGATGGCTTCAAGGAAGTTGGCACACTATTTCCATGCCCATACCATCATCGTCTTGACCGAGTTCTCTCTCAAAGCTTTGTTCGAACGGGCAGACTTCTCCGGTCGGATTCTTAAGTGGGCGGTCGAATTGGGACAGTTCGATGTGAAGTTCCAGCCACGCACTACCATAAAGCCCAGACTTTGGCCGACTTCGTTGCTGAATTCTCACCTGGAACTCATCCGGTATGCCCGGTCGATATTGCTGTGGCAGATGAAGAGGAGAATGCAAGCTTGACCGAAATACCACAACTCGGCGGCATTGGCGACGTGGAACTTGCGCGCCCTGCCGAAGCACCTTCAGTTAATACGATACTATAGCCCGGTGATGCGATAATGGAGTTGGGTATCACTGACCAACCCGCTTTGTCCGACACCACATCACCGAGGAGGGAAGAAATGGAACCGCTCAGCACAGAGCCTGCGGCCGGCATAATACCGCAACCTGGCGATTCGCCTACAGACTCAGGCATTATGGAACAACTTGCTGAGTCCGGCGCCGAATCACCAAGGGGGGCTGAAGTGGAACCGCTCAGCACGGGACCGGAAGCCGAACAGCAGAGCAACCGTGATCCCTTCAACCTTCAGGCTTCTCAGGACCCCTCAGAGTGTTGGAAGCTCTTTGTCGGCGAAATGTGAAAACTTTTTGTTGATGGAGCCTCGAACCGTCACGGTGCCGGGCTGGGTATAGTTCTGATTTCGCCAGACAGACTGACTATTGAACATTCTATCACCCTTGGCTTCTCCGCATCCAACAATAAGGCCGAGTACGAGGCGCTATTGGCCGGTCTCAAGAGCATGCTTCAGATGCAAGCATCCGAGCTAATGGTTTACAGTGATTCCCAGCTTGTGGTTAACCAAGTTTCTGGGGTTTACGAGGCAAAGGATGACAGAATGATGAAGTACCAAGCTCTGGTCAGAGACCACATCAAGCGATTTTAGGCGATCAGGGTCCAATAGATTGGCCGAGAAGAAAACGGCCGAGCAGATGAGTTGGCCGGCCTTGCTTCTATGGTCGACAGCACATCTCCCAACCCTCTTTTGATTGAATTCCTTTCGAGGCCCAGCATTGAGGAAATCGGGTAGACCGAAGTACTCTGCATCGAGCTAGGTCCTTCTTGGATGGACCCTATCATCCTCTTTCTCAGAGAACGGACCCTTCCAGCCGACAAGAAGGAAGCACGTAAAGTGCGGGTGAAGTCTGAGCGGTTTTGGCTCTCTCCATCAAGCCTTTTATACAAGAAGTCTTTCACCGGTCCATACCTGAAGTGTGTGCATCCGAGCAGCGTTGAAGTCTTCCTTTATGAAATTCACGAAGGCATCTGTGGTAGTCATATAAGGGGCAGGTCCTTGGCTTACCGAGCTATTTCGCAAGGCTACTGGGGGCCGTGCATGCAAGCTGACGCCCAAAAATATGTTCGCAAGTGTGAGAAATGCCAGAAGTTTGCCCACCAGATCCACCAGCCGGCCAGGGAACTTCTTCCCCTCACCAGCCCTTGGCCCTTTGCGATGTGGGGGCTAGATATAGTGAGGCCGCTCCCAACAGCACCAGGCAACCGGAAGTTCTTCATCGCAGCCACAGACTACTTCACCAAATGGATTGAAGCGGAGCCTTTGGCAACAATCAAGGAGAAAGGCGTGAAGCGGTTTTTCTGGCAGAACGTGGTCACGCGGTTTGGCGTCCCCAAAATTCTGATCTCTGATAACAGCACCCAGTTTGACGGTCGCCTATTCAGAGGGTTTTGTGAAGATTTAAAGATTGAATTCTACAACTCTACTTCGGCATACCCACAGTCCAATGGCCAAGCCGAGAGGTCGAACAAGATCATACTTGATCGGTTGAAGAAGCGGCTGGAAAAGGCCAAAGAAAAGTGGGCTGAGGAACTCCCCAGCATCCTTTGGGCATACCGAACAACCCCGCGGCGGTCTACCGGGGAAATTTCATTTGCATTGGCTTATGGCATGGAGGCAGTCATACCTTTGGAAGTCGGCATGCCCACCCTCATATGTGAAAGTTTTGAACCCGAGCTGAACGCCGAAGCCATTGCCCTTGAACTAGATCTAGTGGAAGAGCGTCAGGAAAAGGCTCTCATCCATGTCGCTGCCTACCAACAAGAGCTCTCAAGGAAATACAACAAAACAGTGCATCCCAGACCATTCAAAGTAGGTGATTGGGTCTTGAGGAAAGTTATGGGCAATACCTTGGTGCCAGGTGAAGGCAAACTAGGGCAAATTAGGAAGGACCCTACAAGATAACCGGTCTGGCGGGCAAGGAGGCATATCACTTGGAGGACTTGGATAGTAAAGGCATACCCCGGCCATGGAATGCAGCCAATCTCAAGCTGTATTATTTCTAGCTTTAGCTTTTATTTTGTGCAAAGGAATTTTTTGCCTTACACTTCATGTAATATTCATTTTTGTCAATATATAGAAGCGACTCATCTTTGCCCCAGCATTTTTAATGTTGCTTTGAGTTTTGAGATTCTCAACCGAGATGATTTACTGCGGTTGAAAGAGTTGATGTTTTGCTCAACTTGAGATTTTCAACCGAGATGATTCACTCCGGTTGAAAGAGTTGATGTTTTGCTTAACTTGGGTATTCTCAACCGAGATGATTCACTCTGGTTGAAAGAGTTGATGTTTTGCTCAACTTGAGATTTTCAACCGAGATGATTCACTCCGGTTGAAAGAGTTGATGTTTTGTTCAACTTGGATATTCTCAACCGAGATGATTCACTCCGGTTGAAAGAGTTGATGTTTTGCTCAACTTGGGTATTCTCAACCGAGATGATTCACTACGGTTGAAAGAGTTGGTGTTTTGCTCAACTTGGGTATTTTCAACCGAGATGATTTACTCCGGTTGAAAGAGTTAATGTTTTGCTCAACCTAGGTATTCTCAACTGAGATGATTTACCTCGGTTGAAAGAGTTGACGTGCTCAGTTGTATCTACTACCGAGATGCCTTTGCCGGTTAGTTAAGTTAAGTAAGATGGTTAATGTTGCCAAAGTATTTTGTCCGGTTGAGGTTACTCAGCTGACCGTGCCAACACTTCAAGAAAATTGAGCTTTTTCATTGATGAGAAAAATATGTACAAGAGGCGGGGCAGGCAGCCCGGTTACATGTGCAAAGCAAAAATAAAGAAAAACTAAGAAAACTACACTAGGGGGGAAAGGTTAGTGAATTCGTCGCCAGCTTCCTCCAGGTTGATCGGTGGGCTTTGATCTCGGACACCGGTCGCAGTTTGGCTGGGCTGCTCCTACTCTTGGCGGTCCTCTCCCTCAGCATCTGCCTCGGTTGCTCCTTCAAGTCCTTCCTCGGCCTCAGCCTCCAACGCGTTGAAGACATCGTTGGCATATGGCACGAGATAGGTCGGTAGGAAAATAGTTGGCGGAGAGGCAAACACGTCGGTATCAGGACCTTGACCGAGCTGTTCGCAGGCAGACTTCCAACCCGCTTTGAAATAGATATCTTGGATGGCGAAGACCTGCTTCTTATAGCTGTCCCCGACCTCCTTAAAGCCGGCGTTGTTGGCGTCTTCGCACTCCTTCTCCCTTGACTCTTTGAGCGCGTTTAGCTCGGCCTAGAGCTCATCCCGCTTTTTCTCGGCGTCGCCAAGTTGGCCGAGCAACTTGGTGTTGTCAGCGTTGGCAATCTGCAGTGAGGACTTTGCTCAGCCACGCTCAGTCTGAAGGCTTTGGACTTGGCTGGCAGTGTCGTTTGCCTTTTGTCGCAGTCGATGGATGCGCTCCATGACCAAGTGTTGCTTCTGAATAGCCTGCAAAAAGAAAATTTGATTAGAGTGGAAACCGTGCAAACACTTGTGAAAATTTGAGTAGAAGTTTGATACTCTTACCCTGGTCATGGACTTCACGGCCGACTTCACCAGCCGGGTGTCTGGGACATGGTCGCTTCCGACCACGTCGCTCGGTAGGAGAAGGGCCTTGGAGAGGTCAAAGGCGAGGAGATGTTCTTTGTCGCCCTTCATGGAGGTCGTTGCCGGGATCTCCTTACCCCGGTGCTTGAGCTGCGGTCGCCATGTCGGTGTTGGGTCTATGGTGACGGTGGGTTGCTCGCTTGTTAACTCTTCAACCAACTCGGTAGAGGGATCTGCGCGAGGCCTTTTCCCAGCTCGGCGGGCTTCTTGGCTGGCTGGGGATGGCAATGCCACCACGGCACCACTTGATTGACCAGTAGCATGAGCGCGGGTGATGACGCTCGGTATCTCGACAGATGTTGCAATGAGGAGGTTTTTGATACGGCTTCGTTTTGTCATCTCTTCTTCCTCGGTTAACCGGATTAGGGGCACGTCCGGTAGTGTTGGGTCTGGAGGAGGTGACGGAGCACGGAGAAAGTCTGTGACTTTACTCCGGCGTGGAGCAGAGTACCCGTAGGTTGGGGTGTAGCCGAGCAGCTCGTTGCAATCCCGGTTGCTATAACGGAGCACGGCCCTGATGGCTTCTTCGTTGGGATAGTGGTAGTTGGCTTGTAAGGCTTGGATTGCTGCAAAGGAAAGAAAAGTGTTAAAACACAGAATATGGAACAAAGGCAATTGACCGAGCAAGTCGGCACGGCTTACATGTGGATCCGAAATACTTGCTAATGAACCAGCCCAGTATATCGGCCGTCTCATTGTTGCCAGACACCCAGAAAAAGTCGTCATCGTGTAAGTCCTTGTCTGGGGTGTCGGTCACTATTTTTTCTTTGCCCGGTCGAATTTTTAAGTAATAGGCGAGGCCGTCGCCTGTATGCCCAAGTGTGTACTGTCGCAGTATCTCGGCTAAACCTAAGTTGGTCCCTAGCCGGTTATTTAGCTTGTGAATGCCGTTGATTATTTGGTAGGTGTTGGTTGATACTTGTGTGGGTGTTAGCCCGATACGGCGCAGGAATTCGGTCAGCAGAGGGTTGACCGGGAAGTGAAGGCCTCCCTCAACGATGGAAAGAACGGTGAAGGGGCACTAGTCTAATCTGCCCCAAGGAGTTGTCTCGATCTCGGCGAGCTCTAGGTGAACATCTGTCGGGATACCGTAGTCTTCCCGGAATACGGCCAAGGCAGCCGGGATGTCAACGAGGAAGAAAAAGCGCCCCATGTGTAGCCGGCTGGTTTAGCTCGGCTGAGGTGGTTTGGCAAAGACTGGTGTCTGGATAGCTGCTCGGTCTTTGAGAGCCTCTATTTGGTCAGTGGTCCCCTTGGACTCTGCAAGAAAAGGATGGCAATTGTAAGTGTGAACGCAGTCGCGCAAAATGAGCTTGGCCTTAGCTCGGTCGTAGAGGATGCCAACCACCTTGGTCGATAGGATGAGTCAAGGAGCTTGGTCGCTTAAGCGGACCAGATTTTAGCCCAGTTTAGCGACCGAGTTCTCTGCCTACTCGATTTCTCCTAAGGTTTTGACAGACTGGTTATTTGCTGGGTCTGAATGATTTTTTGGATCAAAAAAAGACCTAGAACCCGATCCGCCCCAGATCTTCAGTGTTCATCAGGGAAAATGAAGAACAACAAGAACAGCGACGCGAATAAGGGCCAGGTGAGGATTTGGGGTAGGATACGTCCTAAAATCTACAGATTTATGCCCTAATATGTGCAATACCAAGTGAAATAGTAAAAAGGGGGGCTTGAAGGACTTACCAGTTGAAGACAGTGGCTCCTCCTTCAAACACAAGCTCAGAAACGGCAATGGAAGAATGGCACGAGCTCTGGGTCGTCGAAGAGAATGGAGAGGCAAGAAGAGTAGGATGAAGGAAGCTGGGCATGCTTTTAAGGTGGAAAAACTGCCAAAAATTTGAATGCAGACGGACGCGTTGGTTGGCCGCTTGAGGACCAATCGGCGCATGATACGTGCCCCCATTAATGGCGGCGACAGAGTTGAGGGGACAAGAAGGTCATGTGAGGCGTCGACCGAGCAAGTCAAGAGACAGGAAGGTCAGGCGAGGCGTCGACCGAGCAAGGTAAGGGACCGAGTGCGGAAATTAGCCCGGTTTGCCTCTTGCAAATTGTGAACCGATGAAGAGTTCATCCCGGTCGGAACAGGTAATCCCGGTCACGCTAGCGCGGACGGAATTAAGGGGCAATTGAAAGGGAGAAATATGATCTGGATTAGGCCATGGTAATACCGGACAAATTGTGGGCCGAACATATTTGGGCCATGGTATCCTGGGTCCACCCAGAAGTGATTTTTGCCCGAGTATGGCAAGGGCATGTGGAATTGAGCTACTTGACCTTGTCGGCACGAAGGCCGATCAAGTAAGGGTTCTACGGTTTATGCGTTGCGCGGTTGGAAAGCGCGCATCTATAGCTCGGCATTGAGGTTCATGCCTGAAGCTCGGCAGGAAAGCCTTTGGTTGACTGGTATGACCAATCTCAAGCTTGGTTTCACCGGAATGCAATCGAGCGCGGCTGGAAAGGAGCTCGGTTAATGGAGCACTTGGGCATGAAGCGCAGCATGACCGTTTACAGCCGAGATGCTGCAGCTCGGCTGCCGTGCTCCCAGTAGAGTGGCTGGCAGTTGGGTTAGGTGATGCTCAGCAAGATTTGTGCTGACAGATGGGATAGCAGCACCACGTGTCAAGAGATCACTGGGAGTAGATTTGGGGCGCAGAAGGTATATAAGCATGTCTGCGCCCCCATGCTAGAGATGACACAATTTGGTGAGAAAAACACTGAACACAACTCAGTCCTCTCTCTCTCTCTATCCCTGTGTGTGTGTCTAACTTGATCGTCGGAGGGGTTTTCCAGCCACACACCGCCGGGTAGCTCACCGCCGTTGTGCTCGTAGGTCGATCGGACAGGCAGGAGCTTGGAAGAAAGGAGTGCGGGCTTGCCTGAATATTTGCTCCCCGCACAGAAGGATATATATTTTAATATAAAACATATGACAATATTATTTTTTTGATTAATACGATTAATAAATTATTGATAAAAAAGACATCAAATATAATTTTAAACAAAATTTAATATAATTATACTAAAATTGTCTGGTTGATTTTATATATTTTTCAAACAAAAAGTTAATAAATATAAATTAATCTAATAACCATATTAAACACAAGGCGTGGACTTCATTACCGTATTGAACATTTTTCAAAACCCACTTGCAAACAAAACAAAACGATCATACTCGCGCTCTCAAACACTTACTCGCTACGTGGACGATGAAAAGGAGCAAGTAAGCTGTTAATTGCACTTGAGGAGTTCACGAAAAATAAGTGGGGAAAGTAAACATATTTATGACATCATCCGCGGTAGGAGATTTTTGGAAAGGGCAGAATTGAAAATAAACAAATTAACAAAAGAAGAAGAAAATTGGATTCACATATTGCATGTAATAAAAGAGAGCTCAAAAACAGAGGAACATGACGCTTGGCTTGCTGGGGCAACCATCTTTCACCAATTGTTGCTCTTTCTCTTCACTTTACCAAGAAAAACAGAGAGAAAGTGAGAGAGAAAATCCATAACGCTCCCTTAAAAAAACCAAAACAAAACAAAAACAGTTTGTATCTATCTATCTACATGTCTATATAGAGAGAGAAAGGGGTGAGTTGTAGAGGGAGAGAGAGAGAGAGAGGGAGAGAGAGAGACGTGGGGGATGGGGGAGAAAAGGCTGTGTTCATGGTGGTGTTTACCATCATCTTCTTTAAAGCTTTTTGGGCTGATTGTTCCATTGATTTTGGTTTCTGGGTTTGTGGGTTTAGTGGGTCCGAAGAACTCCAATTGGGTATTTGATTTGAACAAGTTGTATCCATGGGCATGGAATTCTGTGATTCCATCATCATCATCATCATCATCTTCTTCTGCAATGTTTGTAGGACTAAAATCAAACTCAACTAGAGATTCAGTTTCAGCAAAGAAGGAGCATTTAGATGCAGTATCATCATCAGATGAGTCCATTCTTTACCGCTCTTCTCCTCCACCACTTCCTATTGATCCCATTCACAAAACCCAACCACCTGTAAGACCCTATTCCCTCCCTCTCTCTCTATATCTATCTATCTATCTATCTATCTATCTATTGTATGTGTAATTTGTTTATCAGTGCTTTTTTTATTATAAAAAATCAAGAATTCATTTTTGTGTTCATGTGCATATAATTAAGAGAAGAGTATGAGGGGCGAAGGCCTCCACTGTGAAATATAACTGTTTGTCACAATATTTTAAAAAATATAAATATTTCATTCCTTTACATTCTTTTCTTATTTTGTAGCAGAAAAAACTTTTTAATCTTATTAGTGATTGTTCTGTGGTGTTTGAATTTTTTTAATGTATATATATATAATTTATATATTATATTATATATATCCATATGTATTTATGTATATGAAGAAAAATACGGATAATTAAATTCTGACTCTATCCCTTGTACATATATATATATATATATGTATTTTTCTTTGTGCTCTCTATCTATCTATCTATATGTATGTATAGATAAAATTCTTGAAAGAAAAAAATTGGGGTAAAAACCATGGAGATTCAGTCAATTTATATAAAATTGTTTTCTGAGTTAAAATAAAATAAAATAAAATAAGGATCAAAGAATTTTTAGTTCAAGAGTTAAAATAAAATAAAACAAAAGGCAAAGAATTTGGGTGAGGCAATGTAAGGATCAAGGAAGAAGCGAAAACGAGGGCGTTTGGATTGGAAGACTGTCATCACTAATTAGTATCACCAATTCACTCCTAATTACATAAAATGGATCATATGAAGGGGTAAGCCCACACTCCTCGCTCTATCTCTCTATTGTCTCTCCCATGTCATTAGGCTAGATTAGAATAGCCACTGACATGGTTGAAAAAAAAAAAATTATAATTCAGCCTAATCTTTTAAAAAAAATTAAATTAGTGATAAATTTTATAAATATTAATAATTAAAATTATAAACTATTCCACCAATATGTAATTATTTTATAGAATAGCCACTGACATGTAATATTTCCATAAAAAAATTCTTCTAGAAACAAATTTAGTAAATATTATTATTTACTGTGAAGTGCTTTTTGTGTTCTTTTATTATTTATTATTTTATTTTTGGATTTTACGACAAAAAATGGCAGGTTGGATGAAGGTTGGGACGCTCTATTTGAATCCTCATTGTCTCACAATGACCTCTCTAAATTAATCTCTCTATTTGATTGATTGTGTGCTGAATAGGAGCTTTTGAAACCAGAATATATGAGATATTTAGACAGATGATTCCTTTGATTAGATTATACATGGGCTTTGCTCTGCTTTTGAAATCATCAGAGAAAAATATATCATTATTATTACTTTTTTTTATTATTATTTAGAATATCATCTCTGCTGTTGCACAGTGATAAAAAGTGTTAGCATGGCATGACTAAGACTGGTGTTCAAATCTTGCTGTGTGTCAAAAGAAAAGAAAATAGAAAAAGAAAATGATTTTTTCTGTATATCAACTCAACAGGTTCAGAAGAATGAAGCGAGCTTGAATGCTACCACCATGAGTGCACCTCAAATTGTTCCTTCCACAAATGAGTCTCACACTATCCCCCTGAAGGTGGAATCGACATGAAAGCCTAGCAATTTAAATAAACTAGAAGCCAGTCTCGGACGAGTTCGTGCTGCAATAAGAGAAGCGAGAAATAATGGAAATCAAACACACGATCCTGAGTATGTTCCCGGAGGTCCAATGTATTGGAATGCCAACGCCTTTCACAGGTACCCTTTTTAAAATTTTTATTTTTATTGTCATGCTATTCTCCATGTTTTTTTTTTCTAGGAAACATGTAATCCTCTACTTTTGTTATGGCTTTGGACACTGAAAGAGAAAAGTTTTCTGTTATAATCTGAGTAATTTCATGGAATGGGACCCATTGGAGTGAGTCATTCCAATAAAAGGATTCAATTAATTATAGACACCTTATGTGGATCATTTTTCAAGTTAATATGAAGCAATAATTTAAAGTTTGAAAGGATCCATCGTTTTCATTTTGTGAAAACAGTTTTTCAAAATTAATTTGTGTTTCCTATTAAAGGGATGATTTCGTAAAATTTTCTCAAAAAGAGAATTTGGAAAAAAAATTTCCAAGTGTTTTCAAGCACCAAATAAAAGAAAACGAAAATGATACTTTTACACCTTTAGTAGTACACAATGGAAAGTTAATGCAACAACTACAAATTCCCAAGTTTTGAATATATACTTGGAACTCTTACCATTGCTTCTTCTTTGCCACTCAAGGAGCTACTTGGAAATGGAAAAACAATTCAAAGTATTTGTCTACGAAGAAGGAGAGCCCCCAATTTTTCACAACGGTCCATGCAAGAGCACATATGCAATGGAGGGAAATTTTATTAACCATATGGAGGTTAGCAAGTTCCGCACAAGAGATCCTGACAAAGCCCATGTCTTCTTCCTACCATTCAGTGTGACATCGATAGTTCACTTCATTTATGTGCGTGAGTCCCATGATTGGGCTCCGATGAAACAAACAGTCAATGATTATGTCAATCTCATTGCGCAGAAATACCACTATTGGAATCGAAGCCTTGGGGCCGATCATTTCATGCTTGCTTGCCATGATTGGGTAAGGAATCATTCTTTTGCTTGTATTACTCTTGCATTACGAAATAATATGTTGTGTACGATTTCTCTATCAACAGTGCTACTTGCATATGATTAAAACACACAAAAGTGCATAGAAAGTGCACTGTGTGATTTAGATTTTTTTTAAATATAACCCATGTAATACTCAATATGAATCTTAGTTACACATTATACTTTGTGTGTTTTATGTGCCTGGATTTTGTGCAACTATCAATTCTTTCTATATACTGGTAAATTATATACGGTACACAAGTAGGACAACCATCTGGTTTTATCCCAATGGCTAGGATTAGTGTTCCTCATTAGGGGGTCATGTGTTCGACTTTCTATTTGCTCTAATGTACCCAAAAAAAGAATCCGCTTTCTATTTGCTCTAATGTACCCAAAAAAAGTATCCGAATGACTCAAAACAATGTTTTAATTTTTTGCAATGTTGTGCTGCAGGGGCCAGAGCTTTCCTCTTCCGTTCGTTACCTATACAAAAATTCCATTCGGGCTCTATGTAATGCAAACACCTCGGAAGGATTCAAACCCTCAAAAGACGTATCATTTCCAGAAATCCTTCTCCCGGATGGCACGACAAATCGCTTACTTGGAGGTCCATCCCCTTCGCAACGCCCAATCTTGGTTTTCTTTGCTGGAGGGGTCCACGGACCAATTAGGCCAATTCTTCTCGATCATTGGGAAAACAAGGACAAAGATGTCCAAGTTCACAAGTACCTTCCCAAGGGTGTTTCATATCATGGGATGATGCGAAAAAGCAAGTACTGCATTTGCGCAAGCGGTTATGAAGTAGCAAGCCCACGAATGGTTGAGGCACTCTACATGGGTTGTGTTCCAGTACTCATGAAGGACCATTACGTGGCACCATTTAGTGATGTTCTAAACTGGAAGTCGTTCTCGGTTGAGGTTTCGGTGAAGGACATTCCGAACCTTAAGACTATTTTAATGGGAATTTCTCAGAGGCAGTATATAAGGTTGCAGAGGAGAGGGCTGCAAGTAAGGAGGCACTTTGAGGTTAACTTGCCTCTGAAGCGGTTTGACGTGTTCCACATGATACTTCATTCGATCTGGCTTCGAAGACTGAATGTTCGCGTTCGTGACTTCGAAGAATCATGAATATCGTTCGATGAATTGAATTGAACTACCTGTCACTTCGAATTCGTTGAGGAAGGGGCCAAGTAAGTTGTGTAGAGTAACTTGTGTTGATTTATGAAATTTGTGCAATTGTATTTATTTTTCAGAAATTAGTTTAGCATTTTAGGCAATAATTTATGATCTTCACTTATTTTGTTTTTTTTTTAGGTGGAAAGAGGACTAATTATTAGATAATGCTCAGTTAAGCAGCAATATTATTTCCTTTAATCTCTCTGTGTGTGTGGGGGGGGGGGGGGGGCGTTAGGATCCTCTAGAGTAGAAACCCTACATTGATCTCCTAAAGTGGAAGATCCAATGGCTGAAAATAAAACTCACCAAAACGACGTCGTTTTGGTGAGTAAGTTGAAAAAACAAAAAAAAAAACAAAAAACAAAAAACAAAAACAAAGAGAGAGAGACAAGAAGAGAGAGAGAGGATCACAAACTCTGCCATGGCTGGGTTTTCAAATTTCTGAGTTTTACTTCCCTTACCCCTTCATCTTTCCTCTCCTCTTCGCTGCCCCGCCGCCACCGGACACCGCCGATTTATATTGGCTACAACTCTTGCCTCTAATACTGTCAATATCTCATCTGGGTCATAGCTACAATATACATGAGAGTTTTCCTTCCGGAGTCGATTACAGACGATGATGACTGCGTTTTTGCTAAGGAAGAAGCAAAACTTAGCCTTTTAGATAAAGATGAAGATTCCAAAAACAATTTCAAAATATTCAAGACAATGCCTTCCTTTGATGATTCTGTCTCCTTGTTAAGAAGCAAGTAATGGAGTCAAATAAATATCTATATGATCTTTGTGGCATTGCTCTGTATAATTAAGGTTTAGGCTCTGCTTGTTTGTTTCTTGGGAAATTTGAGATTAATCTTACATGTCTATGTCTTTTGTTCGTTATTATTTTGATTTTGTAGCTTTGGTGTTTGTTATTTGTCCTCAGTGAAAATCACTCCCAAATCAAAGCAAAACTCTCTCTCTATATATATAAATCAAAACAAATAAATATACAAACGATTTTATCAAAAAAAAAAAAATTAAAATCACAGAAGTGGGTTTAATGTGGGTGTAATCAGAGAAGAAGAATTGCTTTGTAGGATTGCTTTGTAGTTTTTAGAGAAGAAGGAGGGGATTTGAATCATCATCAAGTGCAGAAATTATTAAAAAAAAATGTACTTTTCTCAAATCCTTATATAACCACTCATCAAGTGCTCGCCGGTGAAGAACATAGGTGACGATCACCGAAGAGAGAATGAAGAAGAGGAGAGGGAAGATGAAGGGGTGAGGGAAGAAAAACTCAGAAATTTGAAAACCCAGCCATGGCAGAATTTGGAGATCTTCTTCTCTCCCTCTTCTTGTCTCTCTCTCTCCCCTTTTTTTTTTTAACTTACTCACCAAAACGACGTCGTTTTGATGAGTTTTATTGTCAACCGTTGGATCTTCCACTCTAGGAGATCACTGTAGGGTTTCTACTCCAGAGGATCCTGACGCGGGGGGGGGGGGGGTGGGTCCGATGGAGTCATTGTGTCTGCTCTAGTCAGTCCCATTAAAACTGATTTTGTTGGTAATGGTGTCATGTTTTGACCTAAAATTATTATCATCAACACAATTGTTTAGTGGTTGGAACAATGTGATGTTTGTGATAGTTTTTCTTACAAAAATGTTTAATAGCTCTAAATTCAGAACTCTAGGGGAGTTATAATTTGTCTTTTTCCTCATGATGATTTGTCTTTTTCCCTTTTTTTTAACCCTTGCCAGCTATGTAGAGCTCAATTTAGCGCTCTACACCTAGTGCTCTGTACCACAGTCGCTTTTCTTGTTTCCATTGAGTGATTATTGACTACTGGATATATACTGTCTCAAATCAAAAGTTCTCTCTTGGTGTTCAATTTATTTTGTTTGTTGCACTTTGAACTGGTAGCTTATGGCTTCATTCTATTTTTGTATTTTGTATCCTACTTCCAGTTTATGTGGTAAAAATAACAAAATATATTATTGTGAAAGTTTTGCTGATTCCATTAAGTGAGCATTGACTAAATATTGGTAACAAAGGATAAGTTTCTCTAGATGTTAGAGATTGGAATAATATTGTCATTACCATATCAAGATTTATGAAAATTTTCTCTATTTTTTTTGACTTGTTATAGTGCAAAAATTCATTTTGTTTTTACCATACCATCCCACGGCACATGTTGATTTGACACGATTCTTATATCAGTTTTTGGTCATATCATAGGATTTACACTTCAAAAGCAAAATTGACTTTACCAAATTTGAAGCTGAATCTGCCAAACCTTGTGGGTTTGGAGTTTCTCTATAACATGCTCAATTATAGTTTTGACATTGTAATGACCACTAGAGTTGCCATGATTTTATAAGATGGAAATGTTATACAAATTAATGATTTAATAATTATTATTTTTATTTATGAATGTGACATACAATAATAAAATTTGGTATTTAAAACATGATCTATAATAATAATTTGAAAGTATATTACATTAATCAAAAAAAAAAAAAAATTATTAATTTATGTTATATTACTTGTATAAAAAGTAATTTGACTTCGGCCACCCTATGACACAAAATAAAAAAATAAGTAATCAGCGGCGAAAAAATTATACTAATTTGGCTTCGGCCACCTTATGAGACAAAATAAAAAAAAATAAGTAATCAAAGGCGAAAAAATGAAGATATGTAGAGGAGGGTGCGGGCATGTCCTACAGGAATCCCCATGTGAACATTTATATGCAGTTAATTAGTGGGATTTGGGATGGCTGCTGTGCAGGTGCACAACAGCTACTGTTGTGTAGTCAAATAGGTCTATTTTGATAGTTTGAACCGTTCACATTTTAGAATACATCAAGTAGAGCATACACTAGTTATTCGGATATCGTTTACCCATTCATCCACTCACATTTGTATTTATTTTAATACTTTAGATTACAGTTATTTATTTTTGTAAATACAAATGTGAGTGGATGAATGGGTAATGATATTCGATTAACTTAATTTTTTACAAGTATGTTCTACTTGATGTATTCTAAAATGTGAACTTTCGGATTATCAAAATGGGTTTCGAAATGGGCTCATTTGGGTACACAACCCGGACAACAACCATCACAAATCGTAATTTAGTGACCTACTATTTGCATGCCCTAATAATTAAATTAATTTATGCTCTCATTGTCATTATACAAACGTTAAAACGCCATAATCAATGATTACAGTCTATGCAACGGACTAAAACTTAAATTTGGACAGATTCCTTAATATTTGAAGCTGAGCTTAAATGGACTCTCAATTTGATTGAATCTACCTAAATTACCCTGGTTGATCCAACACATGGTCAATGTTGATTATGAATGAACCATTGCTTTATATATATATATATATATGATCAAAGCTTACAATTTCATTTTTAATAGTCACGCTTATATTTACTTTTTATCATATATATATATATATATATATGTATGCCATCAAACAATTGAGTGCAATTTTATAATTTTTTTATCAAATATTATATTTCATAGCAAATGAGACCGTTGGCTCTTGGATATATCGATTAACATTGGTAAAGAAAAATATGTATACATGATGTTTGTTGTGTAACTGAGAATAAAAAATAAATAAAAAAAAACTAAAATTAATCCAATAACAAATATAATTTTGCAAAAGGGAAAGAGATTGTGAAAAAAATAATTGCAAAACTAGTAAGATGGTTTGTAATTTTATCGAGAGTGGTACTATTTAATGAAAAATTATTAGGTACTTTCGGACCTACTTAGGGTTGGTTTGGCAAGTTTTAAAAAAGTCAAAAAGTTAAAAAGTCACTATCCTATTTAAGTCATTTCATCTTATTTAAGTCACACCACTTCTCTAATACATCAATTCTAACTCAACCCAAATCCAACCCATATTTAATAAAAAGTCAAAAAGTACACTTATTTAGATCATCCCAAACAACCCCTTAATAGACCAAATAAAAGGAGCATAAACATCATTTTCCAAATCCATGATTGCCAATTAACACTACCATGAGTTGAGTACTCTCATCCCCTAACAAAGGGATCCAGTGTCATTGTTGGACGTGAAGCATAACAGTGATTGTTGTGCGGCTCGTGAAAGTCATTTTGGGTCATATTTTGATGATCCAAATCGTTCAAATTTTAAGAAATATCGAGAACAATATACTTGTAAAAAATCAAGTTACACTACAAGAAATTACACATTTCCCGACCACTTTTGCCGACTAAAAAAATTTTGGTCGCAAAAAGTGACATTTGGCGACCCAAAAAAAATTTCGTAGCTAAAAGTTGATACTATTACCAACAAAAGTAATTTTGTTGCAAAAAGTGTTTTTTTGCGACCAAATGAAAATATTAGTCGACAAAAATATTGACGGGAGGTGAAAATCTGGACAAGAACAGTATAAAGTTTTACCCACTAAAACAATTTAGTCGCAGATATCAAAACGATGTCGTTTTGATATCTAAATACACTGAGGGACCATGGCCAACCAACACTGTTGTAGGGGATAACTGAACTAATTCAAACCTATATTGAAAAAAAAGGCGCCTCTCAGTCGAATTCAATCACACCTCAGTCGCGCCAATCACCTCGCCTCACCATCAACGTCGCCGTCCGCCATCCTTGCCTCTCCACCGTCAGCGCCGCCTTTAGCTTCACCATTTATGATTCGTCTTCGCTTGGCACCGTCATCTAGGTATTTTTTTTCAACCTTCTGTCTCTCTTTGATTCGTCTTCTGTTTATATCTCTCTGATTCGTCTTCGCCATTTCTGATTCCTCTTTCTCATACTCTTCTTGTTCTACAATGTCTCACCCACCAGGGCCCTCACCATCGCGATTTTTCGGAGCATCTTCAACTCTCCCTAAAAACAATTTTGAGGTATAAATCCTCTCTCTCACTCTCACTCACTCAGTCTCTGTCTCTCCCTCTCACTCTTAATGTTTCTGTTGATGTTTGCTGCTGGGATATGTCGATAATAAGATTTCAATCTGTTGTTTGTGAAGTCCCCCAATCTGTGATGTTCCTTGGAGTGTTTTATTTCTTCTCTTTCTTTAAGTATCCCCTTTTATTTGTGAATTTCAAGCAGATTTGGGAAAAATTACAAAAAAAATTCTGGAAGGATTCACATAATAAAGAGCAAGAACCTATAAGTTCATTTATTTATTTTTATTTGTAAATTATTTGACCTGTGATTATTTGGTTCAGATTCATTTTATTTGGAGATATGATAAATTATTGCTGTGGTAGTTTACCAAAAGATCATTATTGTTATTATCACAATAGTAGTAGGGATTTCAATTGATTTATCATTCCACCAAACTTATTTAGTGGTGGAACTCATTGTTGGGCATCTTGAAATGGAATGTGTTTGAAACCCTGATTGCAAGTTGATGTATCATTCTATGACTCGACAGATTAAGATAAGAGATCTTTTGGTTTATAATTGTTTGCCTTTCCAAAATTTGTGACTCTTTGAAATTGCATATTTTTGACCATTGAGTTAGTCTGTTGGGCATCTTGGTTCTGATCTGTGCCGAGGCATCTTGGAGTTTGCCAAGGAACGCCCTCTTGGCAAGTCTGGCTTACAGTGGCTCAAGATACATATGGCGAATTTGTATGCTGGTGGTGTGGACAAGTTTTCCTATGAGGGTCGAATTGCATTTACTGAGAATCATTTGGATGATATCTTCGATTCAGCAGACAGACCTCTTGAAGGAAGGCGCTGGTGGTTGGGCGCAGAGGATCCGTTTCAATGCTTGGCAACATGTATTAATCTTGCTGAAGCATTGAGAAGCTCCTCTCCAGAGACTACTATTTCGTATATGCCTGTCCACCAGGTATTGTAGTCTAACCATAAACAAAAATTGATCTGGGAATTCATCAGCAATATGTATCTGTGTTTGTGTGCATTTGTCTGCTCAAAAATTGAACAAGGCCTTCAGTACCAACTATTTATTCTGATTTATAAAATAGAAGAATGGAAACAAGATATGGACAGAGAAAAAAAAAAGAATAATTTTATGCCAGCTGGATCTAGGAAATGAACATAAATTTTATTGAGCTTCGCTTCCAAGTTATCGATTGAAGTTGCTCTTAAATAAATTTATTACATTTTTAAAAGATCCTGTTTTTTATTCTGTAAGCAATGTGCTTGCAGAGAGGAAATCAATAGTATTTAAAAAAGAAAAAAGAAGCATCTATTCTGGCTTTTGTCACGGTTCCTACTATAATTTCAAGTCTTCAATATATTAAAGCTTCTGATTAGTGATGCTCAATGACATGTTGTATAGTTATATCGTGGCCAAATATGTATTGATTGATCATCGAAGGCAAGTCGTTTTACTAATTTGCTCTCTCATGTATATGTGCTTATGACACCCACACATACATCCAATCAGACAAATTTGTACATATGTGCTGTAAAATACATTTACAATTACAATTTCAATGTAATACGCTTTATGTCTATGTTGAGACAGAGTGTCCCATCCTGTCTGTTGACAGATCATAGACTAAAGACATCAGCAAGTAATGGAGATAATAGATTTTCGCTGGTTTTCTTGTTACATAATGTCGCTACTTGTGAAATTGAGAAAACATCAAGCAGATTCTACAATTTTATTGTTATTTTTATTTTTAAACATTTTGATACGTAAATACAAGTTACATTTTCTTTTTGTTGTTATACTGAATTCTGGAATATACACCATTATTCAAACTTTAATCTAAGATTTTTTCCCTCTATTTTTTCCTCTTCAAGGATGGTTCATGTAATGGCCTACAACACTACGCTGCCCTTGAGAGGGATAAGGTAATAAAATCTCTATCGCTTAGCTCATATGAAGTTGTTCACTTCTGGCCATGGTAGTCGTGTTCTTGTATTGTAGTGAAAAAAATTACTTTCGTTCAGTTAGGAGCAGCTGCGGTCAATCTTGTTGCTGGAGAGAAGCCTGCAGATGTTTACTCGGGAATTGCTGCTAGGTACACAATTATCTTCAGATGATATATATGTTTTCTTTTCTAGTTTCTTTTTCTTCCCTCTTTTTGTTGGTGTGTGTGTGTATCTATTAATAAAGGAAGAAGGAAATTCATAAGTGACATGTACATCACTACTAGCTTCCCTTAACCAATATTTGGGAGGCTGCTAATTTTCAGTTCTGTAAACTTCAGAGGTGAACCATCTTGATTAAATTCTCTAGGAACATATAAGTTGGGTGTAAAGTGTGAAAAATTAGTGTTGGGATTCGAAGAGAGAGAGATAGATATAAAGAAGAGAAGAGAATACGATGAATAGGTTTGGGTGTATGTCAAACCCTCCACCTTAGAGCATATTTTATAGTTAGAACAATAGAATGTGATAATAGTATCCTGAATGCAAAATAACATAAAACATACAACAAAAAAAATACTCTGGAAAATCAATATCCCCAATAACAATGAAATGTCTGGATCCAGTCTGAACATACCCTGATCAATGTAATTTATGGTCTCTTCTCTGATTCTGAAAAACAAATTACTAACTGGAAACAGAAAAGAATAGAGGTCATGTCTTTGTTCAGGTGCTAAGTGCACTGGATGACTAGCTCGGAGATGGATCAAGGGAGTTACCTCATGGTCTTTGTGTGGAGCTCATGAATGAAAATTTGTATTGTGGTATTACGTGGAGGTGCTTAGACAGATCTGATAAGGATGCCTTGGCTAGTGACATCCTCTTGAATCACAATTGTGAAAATCTCCTCTGTAAATACTATTGATATTCTTGCTGTGATGCAGAGTTCTTGATATTACGCGGAGAGATGCAAAAAAAGATCCCGCAACTGATCCGAATGCATCGCGTGCTAGCCTTTTAATTAATCAGGTTCGATTGCTTCTCATGTTCATTTAATTCTTATGGTGTTTAATTCATGTATAAAATATCGTACTGAAAATAGATGCATTGAACTTGTTAAAGCCACAATAATTCTCTACCATTCTTAAGAATTTGGCTAATTCAGATAGGTGCTTCCCAAATTTCATTACTTTTCCTGAACCTAATTCAGTTCTATCACTGATTTCCTACCTTCGCAACTAGAAATCTTCAGGTATATAAGAAATTGGTTAAACAAATGGTGATGACATCAGTGTATGGTGTGACTTATATTGGTGCCCGTGACCAAATCAAGAAGAGGCTAAAAGACCGTTGTGCCATTGAAGACGATGATGAGTTGTTTGCAGCATCTTGTTATGCAGCAAAAGTGAGTACATACCGCTGTAGTAAATCTTTAACTTTGTTGGTTTTTGGCTTTTTTTTCCAATAAAATAACTATAATTGCGACACAGTGGTTGACAAAGTCACACTAGCAATTTGTAATAAATGTTGGGATACCTGCTTTTTCACATTCTCAGCCTGACAATTTTTTTCCCTCTATATATTAAGGAAGGTTTAAGTTAACTGTGATTCATTGTATGGCAGACCACCTTGACCGCATTGGGTGAGATGTTTGAAGCTGCACGAAGTATCATGAGTTGGCTCGGTGACTGTGCAAAGGTCTGTTCAATTTAATTTCTGATGTTTTGCTTAGTAAAAGAGATATTTACAGATTGTGACCATCAATAGCTGTGAAGCTAATCTGTGTGTGCAAAAATCGGTTTAAATATGTTACATGACGATTGCGTTGTGGTGGTTGTCCAATAGGTAAAAACAAAATAACAATGCATGTGATAGGAAAATGCTGTTAAGTGTTGAGTACTGTTATGTTTTTGCTGCAGTCACAAGTCACCCCATGCAATCAGTTTGCTGCCCATTCTGTTTTTGTTGTACTCGTACTCTAATAAATTATGAATTTAAGTTCATATATGGTCATGTTTTTCGGTTATGTAATTTTATTAAGTTCAGGTGTCACATATACTCTAGAATCTGAACTACATGTTTGCCTATCCAATTTAACGGATGATGAAGTTCTGGTGATGACTGCAAACCGGTGTCAGCATGGACTTGTGTGGTGTGCGAGCATGTGTAAGTGGGAGCTTGTGTGGTATCTGAGAAGCATGGACACGGACACGTGACACGACACGGATACGACACGGACACGCTGACACGTTAATTTTCAAAAAATACAGGACACGATACGTGGGGGACACGCATGAAATATATAATTTTATATATTTATTATATATTATATATATAAATATATCATTCAAATATAATATAAAATGCAATATGACACTAATTTCTATAAATTTATATGGGTTTTGTTTTATTATTATATCTTAAATTGTTGTATTCAAGCTTATAATTAGTTTCACATGTGTCTAATTGATAGACACGTGTGTTTAAGTGATTGACATATGTGTCCTCCAAGTGTTCAAAGAGTGTTTGGATCTTTAAAAAAAAATTAAAAATAGGACACGTTTTGAAGAGTGTCAAACACGTGTCCTAAGAGTGTCCAAAGAGTGTCGGTGTCTGACACGAACACGACACGGATACGTCACCTTCTTAGAAGTGTCCGTGCTTCTTAGTGTGGTATGTTACGTGTGTATCATAAACATCCTCTATACCATTATCTCTTGTACTATTTTTATATAGACTCGTGTACTGGTGTTTGGTTTGAGTTTGTGTCTAAGTGTCTGATTAGTCTAATTCAATGTTCAAGGACTTGGTCATTTTGTGTATAGAAATTAGAGACTGGTACTCTCTTCTCAAGGTAATCACCTATTCATTCTTTTCATTTCCCTGATATCATATGCACAATGGACCATCCATTATCATATATATATGCCCATTCATGATTTACAAAGAAATCATGGAAAAAAATTGGTTTTGGTTTTGGTTTTGAGAGAGCAATCTTTTTAAGAGGCTGCCTGTGAATCATCTCCTTCCTCCTCCTCAATCCTTTAAGGACTTCTATATCTGTGTGAGAAAAGGCCATGGAAAAATCTTTTTCTTTTACCTGATTATTCTACTCCCTTCCCTTGCAATTCTCTCTCTTTGAGGGAACTGCATAGCAATGCTTGAGCAATATTGTATAATGGCATGGTATAAGAATAGGGTAATAATAAAATCTATGTAAAATAGTTTGAAAAACTGGTACTCATTCATTTCAAACCAGTACATCTTTATTTGTTATTTCAAAATGTTACTACCATTTGCCAATCATTTTTTTTCCTAGTATATGGAAACAGGAAAAGGAAAAAGAAGAAAAAAAAATAAAAAAAAAAGAAAATGAAAAAGAAAAAAAAAATTGTAATTCAAATCTCCTCCTTCAAAACATCATCTTTTGCTATTCACGTGCAGTGGATACACTGTGAGGAAGGAAGGATATATTGTTACTTGGTTTGTTTGTTCTCATGTGAGTTGTATATCCATATGGGTTTTGTTTTCTTATATTTTGGCTACATGTACTCAGTGCTGTGCCCTTGCAGGCTCTCCTTTCATGAAATTGTTAGTATTAGGGGACCAGTTTATTCTCTCTCTCTCTCTCACACACATTGTTATGCAGTTAATTCTTGTGTTTTGCATTGAATGACAGCCCTACAAATGGGCTTCTCAGTTGCAGATCTTTCATCAAAACTGAATGTAGCTAAAGTAAACTGGAGGTATATGTCTTGCTGTCTTTGAACAATTTGTCATCAAAAGTGAACTTTATTAATTATTAATTAATTTATTCCATGAGTTGTTTTATTTTCAGGAGCGATTAAGAGGCAGTGGTGATGATATTGCAGCCGCTGATTATGCTGATGCACTGAAGCCTTCTGTCATTGCACTACCTCTACATGGATGTTAGTCTGGAACTATTTTACATGTGAGACACTTCTATCAGTTCTTTAAGCTTTTAAACAGATACCTTTTTCAATTCTAGCCAGTGACCAAGTTGAATGTATTAGTTGAGCAGAAACATCAAAATTCAAATGAAGAATTTTGAATTTATTACGCTTTCACATTACTTGGATTGGGATTTTTAAAGTTTATGCTCAACTTAGCAGCCACCTAGAAGTAGACAGGATTTTTTAATTGGATTCTTAACTCTATCTGCTTTTTGGGTTTTTGATTATACTCCATTTGGTTTCCAAGAAAATCTAGTAAAGAGAAGGAAAATTTTGAATTTATTAGGTTTCTCATTACTTGAATTGGGAATGTAAAAAGTTTTACTCAACTTAGCGCAGTAGAAGTAGATAGCATTAGTTAATTGAATTCTTTTTGGATTATGGGAAAATTGAAGCATTAGTTATTATCCTCTCTCTATGTACTTCTTGGGTTTTTGATTATACTCCGTTTGGTTGTTGAGTAAATGTAGTAAAGAGAAATGAAGGAAGAATTTGAACTTTTTAAGTTTCTCATTACTTGGATTGGGAATTTAAAATTTTCTAGCTCAACTTAGCCTTCTAGAAGTAAATAGCATTAGTTAACTGAATTCTTAATTTTGTTGTTTGTTTGGATGATGAGTAAATGGAAGAAGGAATTGCAATTTTAAGATATATTTTGATTTTGAAAATTGAACTCGAGCTTTAAAAAAAAAAAAGTAGTACCTGTGCTCATTCGAGCAGGGGTTATACTTTTCTTAGGTTTTTAGGTAATGACAAAGATAATGTATTGAAGTGCATTTGTTTGTGGTTAGATTGAAGTTGGTCAATTTCTTTAATTTTAGTTTTAGTTTTTGTTGGTTTCACATCTATCTCAATTCGCTAACATTATTAGTACATTAGATTGATTTCTATGTTTTCTTTTAGTTCTAGGGTTTTTTTGGTTTCGTTCACAATAGGACCTTGCCATCTGAGGATAAGTTAGAAAATCAGACATAAGAAAAAGAAAAATAAAAGAGAGAGAGAGAGAGAGAACAAAAAGAAAGAATTTTGTATCTTCGTATCTTCTTCACGTTTTGAATTATGTAGTACAAGTACTTGAGTTACAAGTATTCCTGCAACTGTGCTTACTACAACTTTGTGCAGTAGAATTTTAGTTTTCTGAAAACCAATTACAAGATAAAACTCAAGATTTTCCTTTTTACCCTTTTCTTTTTTCTTTTATTTTCTTAGGAAGTTGTTGAGCATATGCTATATAGTTGTTCAAATAGTTTTTAATTCCCTATCTAAATCTGAGAAATGAAGAACTCTATTGGCTATTTAGCTGATGGTTGGTGGTTATTGTGGCTGAATGGGCCACTTTGCAGTCTTCACGAAGGGTGCTAGCCATGGTTTTGAACATTGGCCATTTCGTCGTGAACTAGCTAATGTGTATCTAGTTTTTAACTTGTAACTCCTGTCTAGATTATTCAGAGTGACGTGTAACAAGGCATTGTGGTTTCACTAATAGATAGCTTTTGGCTAGAAAATTGAGTATCTTATCTGTACGGGGAAGAAATAATTCTCCTCGTATAATCCTGTTGACCAAGTCCACGCTCCTCCGTACGACGTCGCTTTATCACCTGAAAACACAAACGTGAGCTAGCCGGCGGGTGTGTGCCGGAAACCTCTCCGATGCCTAAGTCAGTAAGCTTGACAAATAGACAAAGTTTTATGTTCTCAGAAAGAATTGTGTTCAATTACCTCCTCCAAGGTGATGTTTGTGAGCTTTTATAAGTTTCCCGTGGCACAATCCTAGTAGGACTTGTATTTCTCCATGCAGAGTCCTTCTAGGATTCATACTCCTAAAGATAATGCTTATCCTTTTACACCCTCCCCCACAGCTTAAACCAGGTGGGATGGTTTTCTCCATGGCCGAATTACCATTTGACCGAAGTAACACTGGCTATGCTGAGCCACAGAGAAGACCGAACTATCATTAGCTCGGTTTTCTCCTCCAACTCCTTATCTCGGCTTTCCCCGGTTCAACCATGATGCGTTTAGACCAAGCTTCTGAGTAGCAAGCTCTGGCCGATCTAACCACAATACACCGCGACCGGATTAACTCCGAGACCGGACTAACTCTAGTTATGAACTAACCATGAGGCCGGACTAACATCAAGTTACCTCCAGACCGGAGTAGCTTTACACCAGCTTGGGCCGAAGCAATTACACCTCTCCTAACCCGGAGTAACCATACCTCTCCTGGGCCGGAGTAACTATGCTTCTTCTAGGCCGAAATATCATTACGGCCTTTTACTGAGTCCTTCACACTTTGGGCCATAAAGTCTATCTTACAGCTCGGTCCAATTCTCTCCAAAAATTACCCTCTCAATTGCCCCTTAATTCCATCTGCACAGCGTGATTGGGATTACCAGTCTACCAACCGAGCTGAAGTTTATTAAGCCTTTCCAGCCGAGCTAAAAACCCTTTAGCTTCTCCAGCCGAGCTAATTTTACGTCAGGCTTCACTCTGTTCGGTCAAAACGTCTCTTCAATCACAGCGACTGTAACGCTTCCCATTCCAATGACACGTGGCAGATTCTGATAGGCTGAGGACGGCTGTCACGCCGTCTTTCGTACTTCATGAATTTTGAACAGTCCCGCCCAAATTTTGGGCTTTCTAACAAAAACATTCCCTGAGGCTAGGTCCCTTCACTTTTGCCATTTCTTCATCTTCTCTCTCTGTGTTCTTGCTGTTCGTGTTCTTTCTTTACTGCAACAGTTTTCATCTTCAGTCCCTTCTTCTTTAATCTGGTAAGCAAATCCACTTTCCCTTCATGTTTTTGCTTTTACATTCGTTTTATGCAACTGTATATCTTGTTTTGTATGTTTTTTGCCAACACTTTCTTCCATTTGTTGCTTTTGCTTCCGTATTTTTATGAAAAAACCAGTAGAACTTCATGTGTGTATGAACTATTATGTAGAAAAACCAGTCTTAGATCCAAAATCACATAGCAACCGAACTAGGATACTGTTTGTCCAATATTGGTAGGTCACTCCAGTCAATAGCCGAACTACAACTTGTAGAGACTCAAAGAGTCACCAACGCCTGATTTATTTTAGCTAAAATAAGATCACCGGGTTTCGCACATATCAAACTAGGAACCTTGGTTTTCAACCGAACTAAGTCTTTTGGGGCCAAGCCAGCTTTCTTAGTTTCTAAACCGAACTCAGAAAGCTGCCCCTAGAGGCTTAACTGAACCAATTTTATTCATACTACAACCGATTTAGGCCTTGGGGGCTAAACCAGCTTTCTTAGTTTTTTAGACCGAACTCAGAAAGCTGCCCCTAGACGTTAAACCGGTCTACCGAGCAACCTGCCCAAACCGAGCTACCAAACCTTTTGATGAACCGAGATAGAACCAGTTTTTTGAGGCCGATGTAGGGCTCTTATACCTTGCTTTTAAATTGTAGCACGGTCCAACGATCAGTGCTTTAACCCCCTCTGTTTTCTACTTTGCAGACTTAGGTTACCCAGGCACTCCTGCGTGCGCTCAACCGAGCTACTGAGCACGATTTTTGCACCGATATAAATTATAAGTAAATTATACATCAGATGGGTAAGTATAGGTATCTAGTTGAGACATCTGGTAGCATGGCCGAATTTAGGAAAGATTACCATTGAGAGGGTAATTTTTGGAGAGAATTGGACCGAGCTGTAAGATGGACTTTATGGCCCAAAGTGTGAAGGACTCAGTAAAAGGCCGTAATGATATTCCGGCCCAGAAGAAGCATAGTTACTCCGGCCCAGGAGAGGTATGGTTACTCCGGGTTAGGAGAGGTGTAATTGCTTCGGCCCAAGATGGTGTAAAACTACTCTGGTCTGGAGGTAACTTGATGTTAGTCCGGCCTCACGGTTAGTTCATAACTAGAGTTAGTCCGGTCTCGGAGTTAATCCGGTCGCGGTGTATTGTGGTTAGATCGTCCAGAGCTTGCTACTCAGAAGCTTGGTCTAAACGCATCATGGTTGAACGGGGGAAAGCCGAGATAAGGAGTTGGAGGAGAAAACCGAGCTAATGATAGTTCGGTCTTCTCTGTGGCTCAGCATAGCCAGTGTTACTTCGGTCAAATGGTGATTCGGCCATGGAGAAAACCATCCCACTTGGTTTAAGCAGTGGGGGAGGGTGTAAAAGGATAAGCATTATCCTTAGGAGTATGAATCCTAGGAGGACTCTGCATGGAGAAATACAAGTCCTACTAGGATTGTGCCACGGGAAACTTATAAAAGCTCACAAACATCACCTTGGAGGAGGTAATTGAACACAATTCTTTCTGAGAACATAAAACTTTGTCTATTTGTCAAGCTTACTGACTTAGGCATCGGAGAGGTTTCCGGCACACACCCGCCGGCTAGCTCACGTTTGTGTTTTCAGGTGATAAAACGACGTCGTACGGAGGAGCGTGGACTTGGTCAACAGGATTATACGAGGAGAATTATTTCTTCCCCGTACAATTGGCGCCGTCTGTGGGAAGAAACAGACAAGAACAAAAACCTCTTGACTAAGCTTCTCCTTTTCTCAATCAATGGCACACATTGAAGAACTACCGCAGTCCGCCGTCGACGGGCTAACTCCAGACGGGGGCGCAAGGCGAGAAGGATTACCCTCTGTCCCTCCTATGACAGATCTGGAGCCCTAACAACATAACTCCAGGAGGAGTGGCAGGGGAAGGCGGAATAGCAGCCCTCGTCACTCTCAAAGTCCTGACAGGCAAAGGAGGATGATTGATCCTCAAGCCCTGGAAGATAGCGTGAAGGAACAAGATGAACTAATTCGGAAGATGGCGGCGGACATGGAAGCATTAAAACGCCAGATGAAGACTAAAGATGTGGCGACAGGAGAGGGGCGCAAGCACAAGACGCCCCCTCGCCACTCAGAGAATCGTAGTAGGAATACCACACCCTCCCAAGGAGAGAGCAGAAGCCTCAGGACAGGCAACACTCATTCCTTATCTTCCAGGACTCGTCACTCCAGGTCTGAGAGGACGAGATTCGAAAGATCATACACTGAAGGAAGCACGTATTGGCCTTCACATTCACATCAAACCAGATCTAGACAAACAGAGCTGCCCAGGTCATCCGACTTACGAACCGTGCTCGAAGAAAAAGCACGATGCAAGGAGGATGCCAGGGCAAGGGATCCACACCGAGTTTCGGTCTTACAACGGTTGGCTCCTCGGACGCATGGAAGCGTCGAGGTTGGAATGCCAATACCGCGACCGGCCTACGAACCAACGGACAAGGCATTGGCAAGACTACAGACTTCGCCGTTTGTTCCAGCAATCGAAAACGCGCCCCTACCATCAGGCTTCCTTTAGTCGAAATTCACTACATATGAAGGGAAGACGGACCCGTATTCACACCTGAGCCACTTTCGCCAAGTCATGGCTGTGTACAGGCGAAACGAGGCCTTAATGTGCATACTCTTCCCGTCAAGTCTTGGTGACCTAGACTTGACTTGGTTCGAAAAGCTCCCAGAGGGCATCATAGCCTCCTGGGCCCAATTGGCAGAAGTGTTCGTAACGAGGTTTCGAACAAACACTAAAACACCGGTGGAGATAGACCAGTTACTCTCCATCGACATGGGTGAAAAAGAGACCCTCAGATCTTACAACAGTCGCTACTGGGAGACATTCAACCAGATTGGATACTGCCCCACCAATCTAGCCATTGCGCAGTATAAAAGAGGCCTTCCAGTCGGAAACAGACTAAGGGACTCGATCACCATGACGCCACCCCTTACCATGGAAGCCCTGATGGAGAGAGTGCATCAGCACATCAGGGTAGAAGAGGATGGCGCACGTGCCAAAGCAAAATCTAGTGCAACCGCAGTACCAGAAAAGAAGACCTCAGCAAAGGTCAATACAGTAGATCGGCAGAATAAAAACGGGCGTGGCAGACGAGATAACGGAGAAGACCCAGACAAAAGATGGTTGAGAATCCGCACTGCCATAACAACGGTGTTCAACAAACCAATATATCGGATTCTGAGCGAAATAAAAGATGAGCCTTTTGTCAAGTGGCCAGCCAAGCTAGGGGAAGCTCAGAATAATTACGACGACAGATCACGGTGCACCTTCCACAAAGAAAAGGGGCACCGAACTGAGAATTGCATGCCACTGAGACAGCACTTGGAAGAATTGGTGGCAGCAGGCCACTTGGACAAATACATTGAAGGCGGGACGCAACCGGCCCCCCAAGATCATAATAACCATCCCAACAGAATGCCAATCGACGCCCCACCACAAGGCATCATCAATGTAATACATGGAGTCTTTGAACCTGAGCGTGTATGTGAGCTCAGGGGATCAATCAAGAAGGCTGAGCACTTCAGAGAAGTATTAAGTGCCCAACCTGCCACCAAGAAGGGGAAGACAGAGGCAACAAATGTCATGTCCTTTTCGGATAAAGACTTGGATCGAATATACTGCCCTCACAATGATGCGCTGGTCGTCACTCTCCGAGTCAAAGATTTTGACGTCAAGCGGATTCTGATTGACCAGGGTAGTTCATGTGAGATCATGTACTACGACACATTCAAGCAACTGAAGCTGCAAGACAAAGACTTGGCGCTTGCAGTTTCTCCCCTGATTGGATTCAACTCCATGCCTGAGTGGCTTGTCGGCAAAATAATCCTTCCAGTCAGAGCAGGGAGTGTAACAAAACAAGTGGAGTTCTGGGTATTGAAGGTCCCCTCCACATACAACATCATCTTGGGCAGAACATGGCTGCATGCCATGCGTTCGGTAGCGTCATCATACCATCAAGTAATGCGGTTCCCCAACGACACCGGCATAATTGAAGAAGTCTATGGCGATCAGATCATGTCAAAACAATGCTTCGCCACAGCGAATGGAAGCCGAGCTGCCAAAGGATACGTTCATTCGGTGAAAGAACCAGAAAGTAATGAACTATTCGCAGACGTCGGCAAAGAGGCTGATCAGAAAGCGGTGGAGGACTTGGTGGAGGTAAAAATAGATGAGAAGAACCCGGATAAGTTCTTCTTGCTTGGCTCATCGTTGTCCAGCACTGAGAGATTAGAGGTCTTGGAATTCTTGACCTCTAATATCGAAGTGTTTGCCTGGACACCCTACGACATGCCAGGTATTGACCCAAACTTCATCAGTCACCAACTCAATGTCCACCCATCCGCCAGACCAGTCATCCAACGCACACGCAGATCGGCACTCCACCACGCCGAAATAGTTGCAGAAGAGGTAGGCAACCTGCTGGAGGCAGGAGCAATAAGAGAAGTGCACTACCCAAGATGGATCTCCAACACAGTAGTAGTGCCAAAAAAGAATGGTAAATGGCGTGTCTGCGTCGACTACAAAACAGTCAACAAGGCGTGCCCAAAAGATAGCTTTCCTCTACCAAGGATAGATCAACTAGTGGACCTAACGGCAGGGCATAACCGACTTAGCTTTCTGGATGCATACAGAGGTTACCACCAGATCGCCATGCATGAACCAGACCAGGAGGTCACATCCTTCACAACACCAAGGGGGTTATATTGCTACAAGGTCATGCCCTTTGGCCTAAAGAACGCAGGGGCGACATTCCAACGGATGGTCACCAAGATGTTTGAACCATTGTTAGGCAGAACAATGGAGGCTTACATCGACGACATGGTGGTCAAGAGCAAGGATGAGAATGACCATCTTAAAGATCTAGGCGAGATGTTCCAGATCCTGAAGAAACACAGGTTGCGCCTCAATGCGTCCAAATGCGCATTCGGAGTTGGATCTGGCAAATTCTTGGGCTTCCTGGTGACCAACCGAGGTATAGAAGCAGACCCCTCTCAGATTAAAGCAATCCAGGAATTGGAGAGACCAAACTCAGTCAAAAAAGTGCAGCATCTCACTGGTATGGCAGCTGCGCTCAACCGGTTCATAAGCAGGTCATCAGACAGACTACGACCGTTCTTCCAAGCTTTAAAAGCCAAATTTGAGTGGGATGAAGAATGCGACCGAGCCCTGGAAAGCTTGAAGGAGTACATGTCTTCCCCACCACTACTTGTTACTCCAGTACCTGGTGAAGAACTCTTTTTGTACCTGGCAGTCTCTCAGCACGCAGTCAGCGCAGTGTTGGTTCATGCAGAAGGAATACAACACTTGCCCATCTTTTATGTCAGCAAGACATTGTTGGGAGCCGAAACAAGGTACTTGCCCCTGGAGAAACTAGCATTAGCATTAATGATGGCATCTAGAAAATTGGCGCACTACTTTCACGCCCACACCATAGTCGTCCTCACAGCCTTTCCACTAAAAGCTCTGTTTGAAAGGGCGAACTTTAGTGGGCGAATTTTGAAGTGGGCAGTAGAGTTGGGACAATTCGACATCAAGTTCCAACCCAAGACCGCAATAAAAGCCCAGTCTTTGGCAGACTTCGTCGCAGAGTTTACTCCTGGAAGTCATCATATCTGCCCAGTCGACCTAACTGACACAACCGAACTAGGGACGGAAGTTGACGCCGGAATAGCGCAACCCCTAGTAGAAGGTAGTCAATCAAGCACCAAGGCAGACCATACTAAGGACAACAAGGAAGAGACAAACAAAGGCTCACCAACAGTTCAAACAGAGGACGAAGGACAGATAGCCAACATGGACCTTGAAGAAAACACCATTCTAGACCCCACGACATCATCTGATCCTTCCGCTTGCTGGAAGTTATTCGTTGGAGAAATGTGGAAGCTCTTTGTCGATGGAGCATCCAACCGACATGGTGCAGGGCTTGGCATAGTCCTCATCTCTCCAGACGGCCTGGTTGTAGAGCAAGCAATCAACCTTGGCTTCCCAGCATCCAACAATGAAGCGGAGTATGAGGCGCTTCTCGCAGGACTCAAGTCGGCATACTACATGAAGGCCACCGAACTAATGGTATACAGTGACTCTCTGCTGGTGGTAAACCAAATTTCTGGCGAATACGAAGCAAAGGATGACAGAATGGCCAAGTACCAAGAGTTAGTCAGAACAGAGATCAAGAAGTTTGATGTAGTACGGATAGAACAAATTGGCAGGGAGGAAAACTGCCGAGCGGACGAACTAGCAGGCCTGGCCTCAATGGCAGATACATCAATCCCTCATCCATTACTCATCGACTTCTTACCAAGACCAAGCATAGAAGACCCCGAAGCAGAAGAAGTATGCTGCACAGAATTAGGCCCTTCATGGATGGATCCCATCATCCTATTTCTGAAAGACGGCATCCTACCAGAAGAGAAAAAAGAAACCAACAGAATAAGGGCAAAGTCACAGCGATTTTGGCTATCTCCATCCTTGGCATTATACAAGAAGTCATTCTCTGGGCCTTACCTCAAGTGCGTTCATCCCAGCAAAGTAGAAGCATTCTTGTTCGAAATACACGAAGGGGTGTGTGGAAGTCATCAAGGGGGAAGGTCGCTCGCTTACAGGGCCATTTCACAAGGATATTGGTGGCCATATATGCAAGCAGACTCAGAGAAATATGTGAATAAGTGTGAGAAATGCCAAAAATTCGCGCATCAAATACATCAACCAGCAAGAGAACTCCTACCATTAACTAGCCCATGGCCTTTCGCAATGTGGGGCTTGGACATAGTAGGACCACTTCCAACAGCGCCCGGGGGCAGAAAATTCTTTCTCGCAGCAACAGACTACTTCACAAAATGGGTAGAAGCAGAAGCTTTGGCGTCAATCAAAGAAAAAGACGTGAAGAAGTTTGTTTGGCAGAATATTATCACTCGGTTTGGCATACCTAAAGCACTGATCTCAGACAATGGAACTCAGTTCGACGGTAGAATCTTTAGAAGCTTTTGTGAAGAGTACAAGATAGAGTTCTACAATTCTACACCGGCATATCCTCAAGCAAATGGGCAAGCTGAAGCATCAAATAAAGTCGTCTTGGATGGACTAAAGAAAAGGCTAGAGAAAGCAAAAGGCAAGTGGGTAGATGAACTTCCTCACGTCTTATGGGCTTACCGCACCACGCCTCGGCGATCAACTGGAGAAACACCATTCTCCTTAGCCTATGGGATGGAAGCAGTGATCCCACTAGAAGTTGGCCTCCCCACAATTCGAAGCGAAAATTTTGATCCAAACTTAAATAGAGAAGCCATAGCCTTAGAACTCGACCTTGCAGAAGAAAGAAGAGAAAGAGCACTAGTCCACATCGCTTCATACCAACGTGAGTTAATCAGAAAATACAGCAAAAAGGTTCATCTAAGACAATTCAAGATTGGGGATTAGGTACTACGCAAAGTAATGGGAAACACCTTGATCCCAGGAGACGGCAAGTTAGGCCCAAATTGGGAAGGTCCTTATAAGGTGGTTGGGTTAGCAGGCAAAGGGGCATACCACCTAGAAGACAAGGATGGCAAGGCAATCCCTAGGCCATGGAATACGGCCAATCTCAAGTTATTTTACTTTTAGGTTTTCTTTTTCAAACATATGTAATTTTTTCTTCCTTCAATAAAATGAGAAATTCCTTTTAGCAGAAGTTGTTCCTTGTAAAAGTTAGCTTTAGTAAAGATTAGGTATATTGTAAGCATTCTATTCTAAGTTAGCAAGAAAAACTAACTTAGAGGTTGGCTGGATTAAACCAAACACCCTTCCTAAACCCAGGATAAGGATCCAGGCTGCAGGACGTTTTGGTCGGAATAACCAAACATTGTTCTAAGTTAGCCGGAAAAACTAACTTAGAGGTTGGCTGGAATAAACCAACACTTGTTACTCTTCAGCTGAAGTAAGGGTATGGCTGAAGAGTGGTTGGCTGGAATAAACCAACACCCCTCCTAAGCCCAGGACTAAGCCCAGGATAAGGATCCAGGCTGCAGGACATTTGGTTAGAATAACCAAATACTATAAGTTAGCTGGAAAAACTAACTTCACTGGTTGGCTGGTATAAACCAACTCTTGTTACTCTTCAACCGAAGTAAGTGCAAGGCTGAAGAGTGGTTGGCTGGACTAAACCAACACTTGTTACTCTTCAGCCGAAGTAAGAGCAAGGCTGTTTGGTCGGAATAACCAAATACTATAAGTTAGCTGGAAAAACTACCTTCAATGGTTGGCTGGTATAAACCAACTCTTGTTACTCTTCAGCCGAAGTAAGTGCAAGGCTGAAGAGTGGTTGGCTGGAATAAACCAAACACTTGTTACTCTTCAGCCGAAGTAAGTGCAAGGCTGAAGAGTGGTTGGCTGGAATAAACCAACTCTTGTTACTCCTCAGCCAAAGTAAGGGTTTGGCTGAAATTGGATTGGCTGGATTAAACACTTTGTACTCCTCAGCCGAATTAAATATATCGGCTAAGGAGTGGTTGGCTGGCAAGCATAGTTTAACCATCTAAAACCGAAATAACAGTTGGAGTAACTGAAGCATTACAAAGTACAGGCATACATATCAGAACCGGAACAAGAGTTGAAGCAAAATTTTTCATTCATTCAAACTATTACAAAGGAGGTTCATAGTTCGGTTACAACGGCAAAAAGCAACAAAGAAAAAATACACAATCAGGAAAAAAGTTCTTCAATCCCGGCGTCAAAAGCCGCGTCACCAGCAACTTGAAGACCGGTTGCAAGAGGAAGTTCACTCTCGGTTGCCAGGATGCTTTCGGTTGGACCCACGGTTTCATTTGGCTGTTCGATAGGCAGGTCATCCACCATGGGCTCCAACCGAAGTGACGGGTCTGCACTAACAACCGGAATGTCTTCAGGAGCAGAGGAGTCATCAGAGTCTGAGTCCTCCAGAAATTCTTGTTGCAAGGCGTCTGCATACTCCGCAAGGGACTTCGGTATAAAGTAAGCTGGAGGGTCGAAGACCTCGGTCTGTTGATCATGACCGAGCTTCTCCACAGCCGCCCTCCAGCCGCACTTGAAGAACAGCTCCTTGGCGGCGTCGCATTGTTTGACATAGGCGTCTTCTGCCTCCTTATAACCTTGCTTGTACCCCACCTTTTCGGCTCCCTCCACGCTCTTTTTTAGTTGGCTTATTTCGGTATCCTTTCTCTTTTCAAGCTTTACCAGCTCGCGCAGATATTTGTCTTTCATAGCGATGGCCGCTTTCTGCCTCTTCGCTTCAGCCGAGCTAACCAGATCGGCAAGTCGACCGTTCTCTGCTTGAAGCTTGGTCATTTTCCTTTTGGCCTCCTCTAGTTCGGCCGCCTTTGCCTCGGCTTCCGCCATTGCTTGCCTTGTGGTTTTTCTTAGTTCTTGGACTTTCTTGTAAGTAATATTGTTCTTTTGTAAGGCCTGGCAAAACAAAGATTTCCTTTGAGCCGAAGTAAAAGTTAGAAAATTTAGGCAGAAAAAACAAACAGAGCTACTTACCAAGATCATGGACTTCGATGTGGACCGGATTGACTTCATTTCGGTGTTTAATTGCTTTAAGTGGTGCTCCATGTCCTTGGAGAGGCACACACTTTTGGCCAGGTTAAAGGCCAATTGGTGATCTTTTTCAGCCACGACCGAGTCAGTAGCTTTGATGTCTCGGTCATTAAAGGTCAGCGGCGGAGCCCACTTCGGAGATTCAGCTCGGTCAGTTTGCTCCGGTTGGGGGGAAGGTTGAGGACTTTGGGGGATGGATTCAACCTCATCGACAAGTTGCTGTTCGGTCGATGTAGATCGGGCGCGTTTGGAAGGGCGAGATGAAGAAGGCCGTTGAGAAGGGAGGGCCACAACGGCAGGCTGCGCCTCAATAATTGGTGGTACTTCGGCTCTGGTTGTTGCGGTCAGAAGGGCCCTAACTCTGCTTTTCTTTGCCATCTCTTCTTCAGCAGTTAATGGGACAAGTCGTATTTCGGGTAAGGTTGGGTCCGGTTCTGGTGCTTCCTCAAGAAGGAAATCGGTTACTCTTGCTTTTCGGCGACCGCTATACCGATAGGTCGGCTCAAAGTTTAGAAGCTTAGCCCAACTCCTTTCTTGACACCGTAGTGCGGCTCGCAAAATCGCAAGGTTGGGATAGCTATATAGGGAACGGAGGTGGGCGAAACCTGCAAAAGAAGAACTGTTAGTTCGGTTAATCGACTAAAAAAACCGAAATAAAATACAAGGAAGAGGACCGAAGTCATATTACCGGGCTCCCCCTTTTTCCAATTTATAGGCCGACCAGGAATTTGGGCTTGAAAATCCTCAAAGTTCCCAGAGACCCAGAAAAAATCATCATCATTAAGGTCTTTGTCCGGTGTGTGCTTAACTATCTTCTCTCGGCGGTGGCGAATCCTAAGGTAATAGACCCACCCAGCATCTTTTGAGCCGATGGAGTATTGGTGGAAAATTTCGGCCAGACCAAGGTTTAGTCCGGTTTGATGGTTTAGTGCGGCTATTCCCATAATAATGCGGTATGTATTGGTGGACAGTTGGGTGAGGCATAACCTAGTCTGCCTAAGAAATTCACAGATCAATGGTTGGACAGGAAACCGTAGTCCGGTTTCTATTATGGATTGAAGGGTAAAAGGGACGAAGCCTTCTTTTTCCCACGGAATAACATCTTTTTCGGCCAAACTCAGATGAACATCATCAGGAATATGGTAATCTTTCCTAAATTCGGCCATGCCACCAGGTGTCTCAACTAGATACTTATACTTACCCATCTGATGTATAATTTACTTATAATTTATATCGGTGCAAAAATCGTGCTCAGTAGCTCGGTTGAGCGCATGCAGGAGTGCCTGGGTAACCTAAGTCTGCAAAGTAGAAAACAGAGGGGGTTAAAGCACTGATCGTTGGACCGTGCTACAATTTAAAAGCAAGGTATAAGAGCCCTACTTCGGCCTCAAAAAACTGGTTCTATCTCGGTTCATCAAAAGGTTTGGTAGCTCGGTTTGGGCAGCTTTCTGAGTTCGGTCTAAAAAACTAAGAAAGCTGGTTTAGCCCCCAAGGCCTAAATCGGTTGTAGTATGAATAAAATTGCTTCAGTTAAGCCTCTAGGAGCAGCTGGTGTAAAACTACTCTGGTCTGGAGGTAACTTGATGTTAGTCCGGCCTCACGGTTAGTTCATAACTAGAGTTAGTCCGGTCTCGGAGTTAATCCGGTCGCGGTGTATTGTGGTTAGATCGTCCAGAGCTTGCTACTCAGAAGCTTGGTCTAAACGCATCATGGTTGAACGGGGGAAAGCCGAGATAAGGAGTTGGAGGAGAAAACCGAGCTAATGATAGTTCGGTCTTCTCTGTGGCTCAGCATAGCCAGTGTTACTTCGGTCAAATGGTGATTCGGCCATGGAGAAAACCATCCCACTTGGTTTAAGCAGTGAGGGAGGGTGTAAAAGGATAAGCATTATCCTTAGGAGTATGAATCCTAGGAGGACTCTGCATGGAGAAATACAAGTCCTACTAGGATTGTGCCACGGGAAACTTATAAAAGCTCACAAACATCACCTTGGAGGAGGTAATTGAACACAATTCTTTCTGAGAACATAAAACTTTGTCTATTTGTCAAGCTTACTGACTTAGGCATCGGAGAGGTTTCCGGCACACACCCGCCGGCTAGCTCACGTTTGTGTTTTCAGGTGATAAAGCGACGTCGTACGGAGGAGCGTGGACTTGGTCAACAGGATTATACGAGGAGAATTATTTCTTCCCCGTACAACCATATTCCTGATGATGTTCATCTGAGTTTGGCCGAAAAAGATGTTATTCCGTGGGAAAAAGAAGGCTTCGTCCCTTTTACCCTTCAATCCATAATAGAAACCGAACTACGGTTTTCTGTCCAACCGTTGATCTGTGAATTTCTTAGGCAGACTAGGTTATGCCCCACCCAACTGTCCACCAATACATACCGCATTATTATGGGAATAGCCGCACTAAACCATCAAACCGGACTAAACCTTGGTCTGGCCGAAATTTTCCACCAATACTCCATCGGCTCAAAAAATGCTGGGTGGGTCTATTACCTTAGGATTCGCCGCTGCCGAGAGAAGATAGTTAAACACACACCGGACAAAGACCTTAATGATGATGATTTTTTCTGGGTCTCTGGGAACTTTGAGGATTTTCAAGCCCAAATTCCTGGTCGGCCTATAAATTGGAAAAAGGGGGAGCCCGGTAATATGACTTCGGTCCTCTTCCTTGTATTTTATTTCGGTTTTTTTAGTCGATTAACCGAACTAACAGTTCTTCTTTTGCAGATTTCGCCCACCTCCGTTCCCTATATAGCTATCCCAACCTTGCGATTTTGCGAGCCGCACTACGGTGTCAAGAAAGGAGTTGGGCTAAGCTTCTAAACTTTGAGCCGACCTATCGGTATAGCGGTCGCCGAAAAGCAAGAGTAACCGATTTCCTTCTTGAGGAAGCACCAGAACCGGACCCAACCTTACCCGAAATACGACTTGTCCCATTAACTGCTGAAGAAGAGATGGCAAAGAAAAGCAGAGTTAGGGCCCTTCTGACCGCAACAACCAGAGCCGAAGTACCACCAATTATTGAGGCGCAGCCTGCCGTTGTGGCCCTCCCTTCTCAACGGCCTTCTTCATCTCGCCCTTCCAAACGCGCCCGATCTACATCGACCGAACAGCAACTTGTCGATGAGGTTGAATCCATCCCCCAAAGTCCTCAACCTTCCCCCCAACCGGAGCAAACTGACTGAGCTGAATCTCCGAAGTGGGCTCCGCCGCTGACCTTCAACGACCGAGACATCAAAGCTACTGACTCGGTCGTGGCTGAAAAAGATCACCAATTGGCCTTTAACCTGGCCAAAAGTGTGTGCCTCCCCAAGGACATGGAGCACCACTTAAAGCAATTAAACACCGAAATGAAGTCAATCCGGTCCACATCGAAGTCCATGATCTTGGTAAGTAGCTCTGTCTGTTTTTTCTGCCTAAATTTTCTAACTTTTACTTCGGCTCAAAGGAAATCTTTGTTTTGCCAGGCCTTACAAAAGAACAATATTACTTACAAGAAAGTCCAAGAACTAAGAAAAACCACAAGGCAAGCAATGGCGGAAGCCGAGGCAAAGGCGGCCGAACTAGAGGAGGCCAAAAGGAAAATGACCAAGCTTCAAGCAGAGAACGGTCGACTTGCCGATCTGGTTAGCTCGGCTGAAGCGGAGAGGCAGAAAGCGGCCATCGCTATGAAAGACAAATATCTGCGCGAGCTGGTAAAGCTTGAAAAGAGAAAGGATACCGAAATAAGCCAACTAAAAAAGAGCGTGGAGGGAGCCGAAAAGGTGGGGTACAAGCAAGGTTATAAGGAGGCAGAAGACGCCTATGTCAAACAATGCGACGCCGCCAAGGAACTGTTCTTCAAGTGCGGCTGGAGGGCGGCTGTGGAGAAGCTCGGTCATGATCAACAGACCGAGGTCTTCGACCCTCCAGCTTACTTTATACCGAAGTCCCTTGCGGAGTATGCAGACGCCTTGCAACAAGAGTTTCTGGAGGACTCAGACTCTGATGACTCCTTTGCTCCTGAAGACATTCCGGTTGTTAGTGCAGACCCGTCACTTCGGTTGGAGCCCATGGTGGATGACCTGCCTATCGAACAGCCAAATGAAACCGTGGGTCCAACCGAAAGCATCCTGGCAACCGAGAGTGAACTTCCTCTTGCAACCGGTCTTCAAGTTGCTGGTGACGCGGCTTTTGACGCCGGGATTGAAGAACTTTTTTCCTGATTATGTATTTTTTCTTTGTTGCTTTTTGCCGTTGTAACCGAACTATGAACCTCCTTTGTAATAGTTTCAATGAATGAAAAATTTTGCTTCAACTTTTGTTCCGGTTCTGATATGTATGCCTGTACTTTGTAATGCTTCAGTTACTCCAACTGTTATTTCGGTTTTAGATGGTTAAACTATGCTTGCCAGCCAACCACTCCTTAGCCGATATATTTAATTCGGCTGAGGAGTACAAAGTGTTTAATCCAGCCAATCCAATTTCAGCCAAACCCTTACTTTGGCTGAGGAGTAACAAGAGTTGGTTTATTCCAGCCAACCACTCTTCAGCCTTGCACTTACTTCGGCTAAAGAGTAACAAGTGTTTGGTTTATTCCAACCAACCACTCTTCAGCCTTGCACTTACTTCGGCTGAAGAGTAACAAGAGTTGGTTTATACCAGCCAACCATTGAAGGTAGTTTTTCTAGCTAACTTATAGTATTTGGTTATTCCGACCAAATGTCCTGCAGCCTGGATCCTTATCCTGGGCTTAGGAGGGGTGTTGGTTTATTCCAGCCAACCACTCTTCAGCCTTGCACTTACTTCGGCTGAAGAGTGACAAGTGTTGGTTTAGTCCAGCCAACCACTCTTCAGCCTTGCACTTACTTCGGCTGAAGAGTAACAAGTGTTGGTTTAGTCCAGCCAACCACTCTTCAGCCTTGCACTTACTTCGGCTGAAAAGTAACAACAGTTGGTTTATACCAGCCAACCAGTGAAGTTAGTTTTTCCAGCTAACTTATAGTATTTGGTTATTCTAACCAAATGTCCTGCAGCCTGGATCCTTATCCTGGGCTTAGGAGGGGTGTTGGTTTATTCCAGCCAACCACTCTTCAGCCATACCCTTACTTCAGCTGAAGAGTAACAAGTGTTGGTTTATTCCAGCCAACCTCTAAGTTAGTTTTTCCGGCTAACTTAGAACAATGTTTGGTTATTCCGACCAAAACGTCATGCAGCTTGGATCCTTATCCTGGGTTTAGGAAGGGTGTTTGGTTTAATCCAGCCAACCTCTAAGTTAGTTTTTCCTGCTAACTTAGAATAGAATGCTTGCAATATACCTAATCTTTACTAAAGCTAACTTTTACAAGGAACAACTTCTGCTAAAAAGAATTTCTCATTTTATTGAAGGAAGAAAAAATTACATATGTTTGAAAAAGAAAACCTAAAAGTAAAATAACTTGAGATTGGCCGTATTCCATGGCCTAGGGATTGCCTTGCCATCCTTGTCTTTTAGGTGGTATGCCCCTTTGCCTGCTAACCCAACCACCTTATAAAGACCTTCCCAATTTGGGCCTAACTTGCCGTCTCCTGGGATCAAGGTGTTTCCCATTACTTTGCGTAGTACCCAATCCCCAATCTTGAATTGTCTTGGATGAACCTTTTTGCTGTATTTTCTGATTAACTCACGTTGGTATGAAGCGATGTGGACTAGTGCTCTTTCTCTTCTTTCTTCTGCAAGGTCGAGTTCTAAGGCTATGACTTCTCTATTTAAGTTTGGATCAAAATTTTCGCTTCGAATTGTGGGGAGGCCAACTTCTAGTGGGATCACTGCTTCCATCCCATAGGCTAAGGAGAATGGTGTTTCTCCAGTTGATCGCCGAGGCGTGGTGCGGTAAGCCCATTAGACGTGAGGAAGTTCATCTGCCCACTTGCCTTTTGCTTTCTCTAGCCTTTTCTTTAGTCCATCCAAGACGACTTTATTTGATGCTTCAGCTTGCCCATTTGCTTGAGAATATGCCAGTGTAGAATTGTAGAACTCTATCTTGTACTCTTCACAAAAGCTTCTAAAGATTCTGCCGTCGAACTGAGTTCCATTGTCTGAGATCAGTGCTTTAGGTATGCCAAATCGAGTGATAATATTCTGCCAAACAAACTTCTTCACGTCTTTTTCTTTGATTGACGCCAAAGCTTCTGCTTCTACCCATTTTGTGAAGTAGTCTGTTGCTGCGAGAAAGAATTTTCTGCCCCCGGGCGCTGTTGGAAGTGGTCCTACTATGTCCAAGCCCCACATTGCGAAAGGCCATGGGCTAGTTAATGGTAGGAGTTCTCTTGCTGGTTGATGTATTTGGTGCGCGAATTTTTGGCATTTCTCACACTTCTTCGCATATTTCTCTGAGTCTGCTTGCATATATGGCCACCAATATCCTTGTGAAATGGCCCTGTAAGCGAGCGACCTTCCCCCTTGATGACTTCCACACACCCCTTTGTGTATTTCGAACAAGAATGCTTCTACTTTGCTGGGATGAACGCACTTGAGGTAAGGCCCAGAGAATGACTTCTTGTATAATGCCAAGGATGGAGATAGCCAAAATCGCTGTGACTTTGCCCTTATTCTGTTGGTTTCTTTTTTCTCTTCTGGTAGGATGCCGTCTTTCAGAAATAGGATGATGGGATCCATCCATGAAGGGCCTAATTCTGTGCAGCATACTTCTTCTGCTTCGGGGTCTTCTATGCTTGGTCTTGGTAAGAAGTCGATGAGTAATGGATGAGGGATTGATGTATCTGCCATTGAGGCCAGGCCTGCTAGTTCGTCCGCTCGGCAGTTTTCCTCCCTGCCAATTTGTTCTATCCGTACTACATCAAACTTCTTGATCTCTGTTCTGACTAACTCTTGGTACTTGGCCATTCTGTCATCCTTTGCTTCGTATTCGCCAGAAATTTGGTTTACCACCAGCAGAGAGTCACTGTATACCATTAGTTCGGTGGCCTTCATGTAGTATGCCGACTTGAGTCCTGCGAGAAGCGCCTCATACTCCGCTTCATTGTTGGATGCTGGGAAGCCAAGGTTGATTGCTTGCTCTACAACCAGGCCGTCTGGAGAGATGAGGACTATGCCAAGCCCTGCACCATGTCGGTTGGATGCTCCATCGACAAAGAGCTTCCACATTTCTCCAACGAATAACTTCCAGCAAGCGGAAGGATCAGATGATGTCGTGGGGTCTAGAATGGTGTTTTCTTCAAGGTCCATGTTGGCTATCTGTCCTTCGTCCTCTGTTTGAACTGTTGGTGAGCCTTTGTTTGTCTCTTCCTTGTTGTCCTTAGTATGGTCTGCCTTGGTGCTTGATTGACTACCTTCTACTAGGGGTTGCGCTATTCCGGCGTCAACTTCCGTCCCTAGTTCGGTTGTGTCAGTTAGGTCGACTGGGCAGATATGATGACTTCTAGGAGTAAACTCTGCGACGAAGTCTGCCAAAGACTGGGCTTTTATTGCGGTCTTGGGTTGGAACTTGATGTCGAATTGTCCCAACTCTACTGCCCACTTCAAAATTCGCCCACTAAAGGTCGCCCTTTCAAACAGAGCTTTTAGTGGAAAGGCTGTGAGGACGACTATGGTGTGGGCGTGAAAGTAGTGCGTCAATTTTCTAGATGCCATCATTAATGCTAATGCTAGTTTCTCCAGGGGCAAGTACCTTGTTTCGGCTCCCAACAATGTCTTGCTGACATAAAAGATAGGCAAGTGTTGTATTCCTTCTGCATGAACCAACACTGCGCTGACTGCGTGCTGAGAGACTGCCAGGTACAAAAAGAGTTCTTCACCAGGTACTGGAGTAACAAGTAGTGGTGGGGAAGACATGTACTCCTTCAAGCTTTCCAGGGCTCGGTCGCATTCTTCATCCCACTCAAATTTGGCTTTTAAAGCTTGGAAGAACGGTCGTAGTCTGTCTGATGACCTGCTTATGAACCGGTTGAGCGCAGCTGCCATACCAGTGAGATGCTGCACTTTTTTGACTGAGTTTGGTCTCTCCAATTCCTGGATTGCTTTAATCTGAGAGGGGTCTGCTTCTATACCTCGGTTGGTCACCAGGAAGCCCAAGAATTTGCCAGATCCAACTCCGAATGCGCATTTGGACGCATTGAGGCGCAACCTGTGTTTCTTCAGGATCTGGAACATCTCGCCTAGATCTTTAAGATGGTCATTCTCATCCTTGCTCTTGACCACCATGTCGTCGATGTAAGCCTCCATTGTTTTGCCTAACAATGGTTCAAACATCTTGGTGACCATCCGTTGGAATGTCGCCCCTGCGTTCTTTAGGCCAAAGGGCATGACCTTGTAGCAATATAACCCCCTTGGTGTTGTGAAGGATGTGACCTCCTGGTCTGGTTCATGCATGGCGATCTGGTGGTAACCTCTGTATGCATCCAGAAAGCTAAGTCGGTTATGCCCTGCCGTTAGGTCCACTAGTTGATCTATCCTTGGTAGAGGAAAGCTATCTTTTGGGCACGCCTTGTTGACTGTTTTGTAGTCGACGCAGACACGCCATTTACCATTCTTTTTTGGCACTACTACTGTGTTGGAGATCCATCTTGGGTAGTGCACTTCTCTTATTGCTCCTGCCTCCAGCAGGTTGCCTACCTCTTCTGCCACTATTTCGGCGTGGTGGAGTGCCGATCTGCGTGTGCGTTGGATGACTGGTCTGGTGGATGGGTGGACATTGAGTTGGTGACTGATGAAGTTTGGGTCAATACCTGGCATGTCGTAGGGTGTCCAGGCAAACACTTCGATATTAGAGGTCAAGAATTCCAAGACCTCTAATCTCTCAGTGCTGGACAACGATGAGCCAAGCAAGAAGAACTTATCCGGGTTCTTCTCATCTATTTTTACCTCCACCAAGTCCTCCACCGCTTTCTGATCAGCCTCTTTGCCGACGTCTGCGAATAGTTCATTACTTTCTGGTTCTTTCACCGAATGAACGTATCCTTTGGCAGCTCGGCTTCCATTCGCTGTGGCGAAGCATTGTTTTGACATGATCTGATCGCCATAGACTTCTTCAATTATGCCGGTGTCGTTGGGGAACCGCATTACTTGATGGTATGATGACGCTACCGAACGCATGGCATGCAGCCATGTTCTGCCCAAGATGATGTTGTATGTGGAGGGGACCTTCAATACCCAGAACTCCACTTGTTTTGTTACACTCCCTGCTCTGACTGGAAGGATTATTTTGCCGACAGGCCACTCTGGCATGGAGTTGAATCCAATCAGGGGAGAAACTGCAGGCGCCAAGTCTTTGTCTTGCAGCTTCAGTTGCTTGAATGTGTCGTAGTACATGATCTCACATGAACTACCCTGGTCAATCAGAATCCGCTTGACGTCAAAATCTTTGACTCGGAGAGTGACGACCAGCGCATCATTGTGAGGGCAGTATATTCGATCCAAGTCCTTATCCGAAAAGGACATGACATTTGTTGCCTCTGTCTTCCCCTTCTTGGTGGCAGGTTGGGCACTTAATACTTCTCTGAAGTGCTCAGCCTTCTTGATTGATCCCCTGAGCTCACATACACGCTCAGGTTCAAAGACTCCATGTATTACATTGATGATGCCTTGTGGTGGGGCGTCGATTGGCATTCTGTTGGGATGGTTATTATGATCTTGGGGGGCCGGTTGCGTCCCGCCTTCAATGTATTTGTCCAAGTGGCCTGCTGCCACCAATTCTTCCAAGTGCTGTCTCAGTGGCATGCAATTCTCAGTTCGGTGCCCCTTTTCTTTGTGGAAGGTGCACCGTGATCTGTCGTCGTAATTATTCTGAGCTTCCCCTAGCTTGGCTGGCCACTTGACAAAAGGCTCATCTTTTATTTCGCTCAGAATCCGATATATTGGTTTGTTGAACACCGTTGTTATGGCAGTGCGGATTCTCAACCATCTTTTGTCTGGGTCTTCTCCGTTATCTCGTCTGCCACGCCCGTTTTTATTCTGCCGATCTACTGTATTGACCTTTGCTGAGGTCTTCTTTTCTGGTACTGCGGTTGCACTAGATTTTGCTTTGGCACGTGCGCCATCCTCTTCTACCCTGATGTGCTGATGCACTCTCTCCATCAGGGCTTCCATGGTAAGGGGTGGCGTCATGGTGATAGAGTCCCTTAGTCTGTTTCCGACTGGAAGGCCTCTTTTATACTGCGCAATGGCTAGATTGGTGGGGCAGTCTCCAATCTGGTTGAATGTCTCCCAGTAGCGACTGTTGTAAGATCTGAGGGTCTCTTTTTCACCCATGTCGATGGAGAGTAACTGGTCTATCTCCACCGGTGTTTTAGTGTTTGTTCGAAACCTCGTTACGAACACTTCTGCCAATTGGGCCCAGGAGGCTATGATGCCCTCTGGGAGCTTTTCGAACCAAGTCAAGCCTAGGTCACCAAGACTTGACGGGAAGAGTATGCACATTAAGGCCTCATTTCACCTGTACACAGCCATGACTTGGCGAAAGTGGCTCAGGTGTGAATACGGGTCCATCTTCCCTTCATATGTAGTGAATTTCGGCTGAAGGAAGCCTGATGGTAGGGGCGCGTTTTCGATTGCTGGAACAAACGGCGAAGTCTGTAGTCTTGCCAATGCCTTGCCCGTTGGTTCGTAGGCCGGTCGCGGTATTGGCATTCCAACCTCGACGCTTCCATGCGTCCGAGGAGCCAACCGTTGTAAGGCCGAAACTCGGTGTGGATCCCTTGCCCTGGCATCCTCCTTGCATCGTGCTTTTTCTTCGAGCACGGTTCGTAAGTCGGATGACCTGGGCAGCTCTGTTTGTCTAGATCTGGTTTGGTGTGAATGTGAAGGCCAATACGTGCTTCCTTCAGTGTATGATCTTTCGGATCTCGTCCTCTCAGACCTGGAGTGACGAGTCCTGGAAGATAAGGAATGAGTGTCGCCTGTCCTGAGGCTTCTGCTCTCTCCTTGGGACGGTGTGGTATTCCTACTACGATTCTCTGAGTGGCGAGGGGGCGTCTTGTGCTTGCGCCCCTCTCCTGTCGCCACATCTTTAGTCTTCATCTGGCGTTTTAATGCTTCCATGTCCGCCGCCATCTTCCGAATTAGTTCATCTTGTTCCTTCACGCGATCTTCCAGGGCTTGAGGATCAATCCTCCTCCTTTGCCTGTCAGGACTTTGAGAGTGACGAGGGCTGCTATTCCGCCTTCCCCTGCCACTCATCCTGGAGTTATGTTGTTGGGGCTCCAGATCTGCCATAGGAGGGACAGAGGGTAATACTTCTCGCCTTGCGCCCCCGTCTGGAGTTAGCCCGTCGACGGCGGACTGCGGTAGTTCTTCAATGTGTGCCATTGATTGAGAAAAGGAGAAGCTTAGTCAAGAGGTTTTTGTTCTTGTCTGTTTCTTCCCACAGACGGCGCCAATTGTACGGGGAAGAAATAATTCTCCTCGTATAATCCTGTTGACCAAGTCCACGCTCCTCCGTACGACGTCGCTTTATCACCTGAAAACACAAACGTGAGCTAGCCGGCGGGTGTGTGCTGGAAACCTCTCCGATGCCTAAGTCAGTAAGCTTGACAAATAGACAAAGTTTTATGTTCTCAGAAAGAATTGTGTTCAATTACCTCCTCCAAGGTGATGTTTGTGAGCTTTTATAAGTTTCCCGTGGCACAATCCTAGTAGGACTTGTATTTCTCCATGCAGAGTCCTCCTAGGATTCATACTCCTAAGGATAATGCTTATCCTTTTACACCCTCCCCCACTGCTTAAACCAAGTGGGATGGTTTTCTCCATGGCCGAATCACCATTTGACCGAAGTAACACTGGCTATGCTGAGCCACAGAGAAGACCGAACTATCATTAGCTCGGTTTTCTCCTCCAACTCCTTATCTCGGCTTTCCCCGGTTCAACCATGATGCGTTTAGACCAAGCTTCTGAGTAGCAAGCTCTGGCCGATCTAACCACAATACACCGCGACCGGATTAACTCCGAGACCGGACTAACTCTAGTTATGAACTAACCGTGAGGCCGGACTAACATCAAGTTACCTCCAGACCGGAGTAGCTTTACACCATCTTGGGCCGAAGCAATTACACCTCTCCTAACCCGGAGTAACCATACCTCTCTTGGGCCGGAGTAACTATGCTTCTTCTGGGCCGGAATATCATTACGGCCTTTTACTGAGTCCTTCACACTTTGGGCCATAAAGTCCATCTTACAGCTCGGTCCAATTCTCTCCAAAAATTACCCTCTCATTATCTTATCTGTTCACTAATTGATTTATGTGTCTTTCTCTTTGCGGCTAGCAAAAGCAGCAAAAGCACAATTTTCACATGATTACAATGATCACCTTGCTCTTGTTCGGGCATATGAGGGCTGAAAAGAAGTTGAAAGAGATGTAGCTAGATATGAATACTACTGGAAGAATTTTCTTTCTGCTCAATCAATGAAAGCTATTGATGCTCTGTGAAGAGAGTTCCATTCTTCACTGAAGGAATATGTTTTAAATTTTAATGCTAGATGGATGTAAATTGGATGATTATATAGATTACAAGCGGATTTTTAAGTGAAGGAATATGTAGTTTGGAATTATTTGTTGATGAAAACTTATAATAGTTGCTAACTTTAATTAAACAGGTTCAGAATTTAATGATTTATATATTTTGTTGAATGTTCATGGTTTAGGTGAATTGTTGGTCTGATTGATTATTGTAAATTACAGATTTTATTGAATGGATTAGATAGATTATTATGAAGTACAGGTTTATTTTGTTGCATGTTGGCGCAAACATTCCTTTTGGCAACCAAACTTTTTGATCGTAGAATGTGACAATTGGCTACCAAACTAGAGGTCGTAGAATGTCACAATTGGCGACCAAATTTTTTGGTCGTGGAATGTCACAATTGGCGATTAACATGTTTGGTCAGGAATGTCACTTTTTGCAACTAAAGTGTTTTAGCGACTAAATGGATTAGTCGCAGTAACAATATATTTAGCGATCAAAAATTTAGTTGGCAAATCCAACTTTTTCTCGATTAACCAAAGTTTTGGTCGCTAATTACTTTTGCTGACCCTCAATTGACGATTAAAGTGGCGACCAAAAAAATTGGCCGCGAATAGCTTTTGCCGATTAAAAATGGACTTTTGCTGACCAAATTTTTAGTCAGTAAAACTGCGATTTCTTGTAGTGATCCCAAGGTCCTAAAATTTAAATTTATGAAAATTTGACACTTGGATATATACCCATGTCCAATACTCATATCCGAATCGATGTAACATATAGGGTGACATAAGTTTGGTCAGTCGAGCATTGCATCATACATTATTGATGCGGGTTTGCAGACTGGGGGGGGGGGGGGGGGGGGGGGGGTTTGGTTGTATTCAGTTGGGTGCGATGCATGAGTGGTGAAGTCTTTAAAAGGGAGTTAATAATGGGGGCTATTGATGCTGGGGAAGGAAGAACATGGTTTTTCTATTGAATTTGAACATTAAATTACAAGAAGATTGGTAGTGAGCTCGCATTTTCGCATTTTCTCATTTTCAGATCCCAGTCCAATCCATTTACAACAACCGTCTTAGCAACCTAGAGACTCAGACAGATGTACCCAAAAACCACCTAATGGGTGTAATAGTGTGGGGATTTGGATATATCAAAACAACACTCAAGCTGGCCTGGCGCTCATCTAATTGATATGGAGGGATCTACTTCGTCATATTAATATTAGGGATTCTAAATCAATTATTAAATATTTTATGTAATAATCACATATAAAAAAAAGTTAAATTTGAGCTGATGATACACAGACGAGAACAAAGACAATGTTATTAATATTGCTCGATTATTTTTGTAGTGTGTTTAATATACACGGAAGGTTCAATAAAATTAATGATTCAGATTATCGAAACAAGACTCGTGATGGGCGCCGCGAGCCCTAGCACGACGATAAAAAATAATGACAAAAGGCTACACCACAATCCTATTTCGATGATCTGAATCATTTAATTTGTAAGACCATTCGTGTATATATTACCTTTAAAAAAATTAAGTTGATCAAATAATCATAATATATTTAATTTATTGATTTGTTTCCAATAAAAATGAATGGCAAGTATGTTTGAAAACAAATCATTCGTTTTTTTGGTGACAAACGTTATAAATTGAATAAGTTATGATTATCGGATCAACCTAATTTTTATGTGCATAATATACATAAAAAGTCTTACAAAATGAATAATTTGAATCATCGAATGAACAATACCCTTTAGTCCACATCCGGGCCCAATTTTTAATTAACTTGTTAACATTACATATTATATATATATGTTTTTTAAATAAAATTTCAGGGAAAATTAAATGTAAAAACTATCAATGGAACATTAATTTTGTCGTGAATAATATATTAGACTTTCTTTGACTCAGTTTGACCTGTTTCTTTCCCATGAGAGAAAAATAAGTAATAAAATTAAGCAAAGCATAATGACTGTTGACCATGCACAACAGTAACTTCGTTGTTGATATTAATTTGACCTGTTTTTTCCCATAAGAGGAGCATTAATAACTAGAGAAATCATTCAATATTTTTGGAGAATCACGTGTATATATTTTTTAATTAATTATCATTCAATATGTCTTCTTATATATCCCATCTATATACATTCCTCACCAATTATAATACTATAGAATACTACGTGTCCATATTTCGAAATTGTTGAATAATTACCCTCAATAACTATTCCCTTTGGCAATAATAAATAATAAAAATATAAAAAAATCACATTTTTTAAGTTTTTTTAAAAATTTATGTCAAAGAAATTACTTGAGTTTGATCTAATTTAGAAGAATCAAAAAATATATTTAAAAACAAAATCCCAAAAAATATCACCAAAGAAAAAAAAAAGTCAAATATTATTTTTTGTCTTCAATGAATTTCTTTGATTTTTTTTTTCAAGTTTATCTAATCTAGTAAAACTTAATAATGTAAATTTTTTTAATTTTTTAAAAAAAATAAAAATAAAAATAAACATTAAAGATGATAAAATAAAAATAAAAATAAAAATAAAAAAAACTACTTAAAAATGCAATTGCTAAATCCCCATGCATCATGATGGAAAGCTCACCAAACGTTTTCTAGAGTAACAGAGGAGAAAAAGGAAATTAATTAATAAGCATACTAATAAATTTTATTAATTTTTTTAATTGATCTGTCACTCAATAATGACATTTTAAAACGTAAACCAAGATCTACTTCAACAATATAATTAACAAATTTTAAAAATTGTCATCACTCTTTTTAAGGGTGAATATTAGATGTAATAATGATATTATCAATCCAATAATCAATTTTGATTTGTGCAATATTGTTGAGTTAGTGGAAAAAAAAGTTTGTCCAACTAATTCATTTGCAACTTTTTATTGATCGGTAACACGCCATTACACTCAATATTTTCTTTTTTCATTTTACAAATCTTGAATGAGTGTGCAAAATAATACTGACATGTTTTGCGCAACTCCTAATTCATTAATTCAAATTTAAACAATAAAAAGGTAAGTATATCGAGAAAATTTTCAAATTAATTATAATAGTATTAAGAACACAAAAATCAAATACAAAATCAAACATAAAAATATATAAACTAACAAGATTTTATAAAATTGGTCGTAGGGCTCACTTTTAAAAAAATCAATCTATCCATTTATTTTTTTACGTCTAATCTTATATTTAATTTTTATATTCTCAAACTTATTGAATTAATTATCAAGACAACACATGAATATGAACTCTACATGTGTGTGACTCCACACTCATATGCCTTGTTGGTAATCCATTTAATAGAGTTTGCATCTACTTGTCTCACATGCATTAAGATTCGGACATTCGGACACTTATTTAGACCCTCTTGCATGATGGCAAATACTTAATAATTGTGTATATCTTTCAATTTTCATTTCTTTCTCTCTTTTATTTACTCGCTTATAATGGTAGCATAGAACATCATGTTTACTTAGCATTTCTCATATTCCGACTCTCTTGCATGAGGGCAAATATGTAATTGAAAATCCTAAGTGATTCGTGATTAGATCAGGATTAAAATATTCCAATTCCCAAATATTCAAAACACACAATCTAAATCATCAAGCACTTACGAAAGTGATTTAGATTGTTGTTTTCGGAATAAACAATAAATCAACACAAACGATTTTTTCGTAGAAAAATCACAATTGAAGAACCTTCAATTGTAATAAAAAATCACGGGCGAAACGCCACTAATCAATCCACTACTGAAGAAAGAAAGATTACAAAGATAACACACAAATTACCCAACTTAGTCAATTTGTCTTCAAACCTTCTGTAACTCTTTCACCAAGTCTTCGTCTCAGAACTGATCAACCTGAAGTTGAATCCACAGCTTCACTTGTCGAATCAACGACTACGTACATAATCAAATGCCTTTGAAACTCTACGTTTGAATCTTCGGAATCCACCGAAGAATAATACTCTTGTATGTATTCGATCAACCTCCTTGATATGTGCTTCTCAATTCATGAGTTTAATACTCATTCAATTTTATCAAGGAAAACTCACAAAAACCCTTCAGAAGAAAACCTTAGAAAACCTCAAAATAGATCTGAAAAGTAATCCTAGTTCTACCCTCAAAGACCCCAATCATTTTGGAAACGATCATCTCGGAAAGATCAATGGGAAGTCTATGATGCATACAATACAACACATATCCCTGGTCCTGGGTAATGTGCGAGGAATGGGTGGTGACATGCAGATTCGCACACACAATGATATTCATAAGACGGAACCGAGGAAGCAACTCATTTTGCTGAATGAGTGCCCCAGCAAGCCAAGTCCGGTCAACACCACATAATTCAAATGCAACATGATCAAAATAAACACCTGATCGAGTAAGAAACAGAAAATGAAAATTACCAACTTCAGGAAGATCAAGAAAAATCCGAAAAACATCACCAGTGATAACTAGAGACTTCTTCCTAACCCAAGTGGTAAAGGAGGCCGAAATTTCTTTTCGAATGGAATGGATGTTGCAATAAAATTCCCGGATAAGACTTAGATTTTGTGGCCCCGAAAAATGTAACACTTGATTACCGTCTAGTGAATCAAATAAAGACCGAATGGTAAGAACCTCAAAAGCACTTGGGAGGACATTGCGCTCTAAATGAACTTTACGAGTGGCAAACAACTCCCTAAACAACTTAGACTTGTCTTTAGACTCGAATTTGTCAGTGTTGAATGAAGGACGGGAAACCGTAGTTTTACGATGCTTGGATGATTCAGCCATGTCTAAAACAACCCAAACAGAGCAAGATAACCACAGAATCCAGACAAACACATAAACAAAACCAACCCACAACAGAAAAGACCCAAATCCCCAAATCCAAACCAAGGAGCACAGTAAAAACATTAGTCCATTAGTCCAACAAGCACGCATTAGTCCAACAAAAACAAAAATCAGCAATGTATGGAATCCAGTAATGTATGGAGCAAGATAATGAAAACAGATTACATGCTCACAAGGCAAAATATGTATACGAAAAAGAAATCCCCAATGTTAAACTCTAAAAAACATCCCGAATGTAAACCCTAGCAAAATGCAGAGTACAATAGGCGAAATCATGAACCCTAGATGCAAGAGAGACTCGAAAACATGAGGAAAAAGAAAAAACAACAAGAATGAACCCTAGATGATAGCAGAGCATAGTCACAATCATATTGCAAACGAAGAAGTAAAAAAAAACAAAGAGAAAAGAAAAACTTACCAACTTCGGAGAATGCAGATGAAGGAAAGGAAAAATGCCCCAAAACCAAGAGAGAAACAACTTGAAGAAAGTAGCAATGAAGACCACGAAAACCCTAGGGGAGAGAGAGGGGAAACACAAAGAGGTGAGAAAAAAATGAACTAAAGAGACATAGTTGCAGAATTTGAACCTCGGTAGGTCGCTCGAGCGACGACTCTCTCGCTCGAGTGAGTACAATAATGCACAAGGGTTCGCTCGGGCCAAGAACTTGTCGCTCGAGCCAAAAACACACGCTCTCTCAGGTCTAATTCAGTAGCAGAAGCACGCTCGAGCGAGGACTCCATTGCTCGAGCCAAGAAGAGAAAAAACAAAACCCCCAAAAAAACTTTTGTTTGTTTGTTTGTTTGTTTGTTTGTTTTTTTTTTTTTTAAAGCAAACAACACTATACTTAATATCATGGAGTGAGACCTGGAACATAAGTAGATGATCACATTTAGCCAAAATTGATACTAAGATGAAATAATTCGCACATCATGAAGCCTGTAAACTTACAATTTTGAAAAATGACACCTGAAATCATGAGCAAAGCAGATAAAATATATCAGTGATCATAAGCTACATGAGAATGTACAACTCAAAATCCAACATGAGAGCTCACAACATGAAGGTGTGTGTGTGCAATCCATGAGAGTCCACTGAGCTAGAGTTAATCCTCGTAGTGATCGGATGGCTGGACCTCCGGTAAGAGTAACTGAACATCATAGAGGAAAGTCAAACCACTAGAAATCACGGGGTATTTGTTGAGTAAATGCGGAGGATCCCCCTCAATCAATGAGTCCTTTATTTTTCATTTTTTTTCAATTTTTTTTTTCTTTCTTGTGGGCACTCACTGGTGGCATTCACGCTCAAGAGTATGGAAACCAAACCAGAGAAGAATGAAATAAAAAAGGATGGCCTGGTTGGTGCCTCTGAGGTAGCCCTTTCCTAATGCCTAGACTTCAAGGAACTGAGGGAGAAATCGTGGAAGTGAAAAATGATGATAGATGGTTAAGAGACTCAACATCACCCATGATATATTAATATAGGTCAATTCCACTGTAAAAGTACAAGAAACACTGTTAGTAGTCCATAGAGAACTTTGATCACTTGTGCGGAAACCCCTGCAACAATTTATCTCAAGAATGTGTACAGAATGAGATCATGAGGTTAATGAGCATGGGCATTCAAAATGAGCTATGAACAAAGAACAATGTGATTTTGTAAGCAGCATGAGTAGTGTACATATAAAGATGGATGCAAGAAAAACATATATCGATGACAATGAGATTATAGCATCCAAGGACACATAAAACCAAACACTCACACCTACTCAAGGAACAAGTAACACTCTAGTGATCGAGCATGACACCCAAGGTCTTTCTAAGGAACTCAAACCGAAGAAGATCAAGGGGTTTTGTAAAAATATCAACTTTTTGATGCTCAATGGGAACATGTTCAAGAACAACAAGGCCATCTTCCACTAACTCTCGAATAAAATGATGACGAATGTCAATGTGTTTGGTGCGAGAGTGTTGGACATGATTTTTTGAAATGTTTATGGCACTTGTGTTATCACAGAAAAGTGTGAGAGTGTTCTGTTCTATCCCATAATCATGAAGCATTTGCTTCATCCATAGCATTTGTGCACAACAACTCTCTGCAGCAATGTACTCAGCCTCAACAGTCGAAAGCGAGATGTCATTTTTCTTTTTACTATGCTAGGAAACCAAATTATTCCCAAGGTAAAAACACCCCCCGGATGTACTCTTCCTATCATCAGCACACCCTGCCCAGTCGGCATCAGAAAAACCAGTAATTTCAGCTGTAGTATCAGTAGAAAACCAAACCCCATACCCCAAAGTCCCATTAACATATTTGATGATGCGTTTGACTGCAGAAGATGAGACTCTTTAGGACTGGCTTGGTAACGGGCACAAACACCTACACTGAAAGCAATATCAGGACGACTGGCTGTGAGGTAAAGAAGACTCCCTATCATACTCCTATACAGGGTAGGATCAACATCAGTACCAGAGGAATCTTTGGAAAGGTGAAGACTGGTGCTCATGGGAGTACGTGCATGTTTGGCAGACTCAAGACCAAACTTTGACACAAGATTTTTGGCATACTTAGACTGAGAAACAAACATACCTGAAGGAGACTGTTTAATTTGAAGACCCAAAAAATAAGACAACTCTTCCATCATGCTCATCTCAAACTCGTGTCATGCAATCCGAAAAATATTTCACAAGATGATCAACAGTGGATCCAAATACAATATCATCAACATAAATCTGAGCAACAAGAATATGAGACTTAGTATGTTTCACAAATAAGGTCTTATCCACACTACCCCTTTGAAAATCATTATCAAGAAGAAATGTAGTAAGTCTATCATACCAAGCCCGAGGGGCTTGTTTCAACCCATACAATGCCTTGTCCAACTTGTAGACATGGTTTGGACATTTAGGATCCTCAAACCCTTTTGGTTGCTCAACATATGTCTCTTCTTTCAAGTACCCATTCAGAAAAGCACTTTTCACATCCATTTGAAACAATTTGAAACCAAAAAAACATGCAACACCAAGTAAAATACGAATAGATTCGAGACGTGCAACTGGGGCAAATATCTCATCATAGTCAACACCCTCTACTTGTGTGTAGCCTTGAGCAACCAACCTGGCTTTATTCCTTTTAAAGATCCACTTGGTACCTATCACATTCATGTCTCTAGGTCTGGGAACTAGAGTCCAAACATTGTTACGTTCAAATTGACCTAATTCTTCATGCATAGCATTGACCCAACTATCATCTAGCAAGGCCTCTTTGAAATTCTTAGGTTCAATTAATGAAACATAACACATATGTGATACCTCATCTCGAATCTGTCTTCGGGTTTTCATTCGATCCGATACACTTCCAATCACTTGTTGAGCTAGATGATTTGGTTTCACCCTTGCTGATGGTTTGAACACAGGACTTGCGGTGACAGAAGCATCAGGAGTGATGTCTCTTTGTGCACTCTTTGGACTTTGAGTTACCTGTGAGGATGGTGCTGTCTCAACTTTTTGTGCTTGGACCTCAGCTTCTCTTTGACTTTGTGGTTCAGTATCCAGGATTGGAGACTCACCATTGTCATCCTCATTTGTTGCTGGAGTAGGTGAACCTGTGTCATCTATAACCACATTGATAGATTCCATTAAAGAAGAAGTTTGCAGGTTATAGACTCGAAAAGCCCTACTAGTGGTTGAATACCCTAGAAAAATACCTTCATCACATCGGGAGTCAAATTTGCCCAAAGGCTCTCTATCTTTGAAAACGTAACACTTACTCCCAAAAGGTTTGAAGTATTTTATATTAGGTTTCAATCCCTTCCACAATTCATATGGAGTTTGTAAAGTGCCGGGCCTTAAATACATGCAATTTATGACACAAACAACAGTATTTAGGGTTTCAGCCCAAAACTTTGGAGGAAGTTTCTTACTAAGGAGCATGACCCTAGCCATCTCTTGAACAACCCTGTTCTTTCTCTCAACAACTCCATTTTGTTGTGGAGTAATAGGTGCATAAAATTCATGCTTAATTCCATGCATATCACAAAAATCCGAAAACGAACTATTTTCAAACTCACGACCATGATCAGTTCGGATTCTTATGATACGCCCAATGGAAACACCCTGTTCATTTTGGATTTTAAGGACTAAGGCCTGGAAAGCATCAAACGTATCAGATTTTCCCTTAAAAAATGTATGCACGAAAAACGAGTAAAATCATCAACAGTTAAAAAAATGTATCTTTTACCTCCAATACTTTTAGTGCGAGTAGGTCCCATTAAGTCCATGTGAACCAATTCAAGAGGACGTTTGGTTGTAAAGCTGTTCACCTTTTTATGAAGGGCACGGGTTTGTTTCCCAAGTTGACATGGTTCACACATATGATTCAGATTCTTACCCAATTTAGGTACTCCTCTCACAAGCTTTTTGTTGGCTATCTTAGTTAGGTCTTTGAAATTCATGTGACCTAATCTTTGATGCCACAAATCAATGTTACTTATGATGGCTGAGTGACAAGTGAGATCATTAGCAGTTATCAGATGTGCGAACTCCATGCAAGACAGTATTTCCCTTTTTATCCAAAATTTCACATTTATTTTTTGAAAACAATACTTCATGATGGGAATCACACATTTGACTAATGCTCAAAAGATTTGCTTTAAGACCATCAACAAGTAGAGCATTTTCCAGCTTGGGAAGACCAGCAAAACTTATAGAGCCCTTACCAATGACTCTAGAAGTGTCGCCATCTCCAAAGGTAACAATTTCTCCTTCATATTTTTCAAGGGAGGTGAAGTAGGATTTTTTACCGGACATGTGACGAGAGCACCCACTATCAAGATACCACATGTGTGAGTCACGTGCTTTTAAAGCAGTGTGAACAACTAAACAAGTCAAATCATCTTTTCTCACCCAAATCTTTTTGGTCTTGGTAAATTTCTTGGCGTTGTGAACACCCTCATGAATCTTGGTATTCCGCCTAGACATGTAAGGTTGTCTCCTAACCCAAAAAGTATTCGAATTTCTACCCTTTTGAGACACCTTATCAAACAATTCAAAGCAATAAGGACGAATGTGGCCATACCTACCACAGTGATGACAAATAAAAATAGGTTTTACCTCCCTTTTGTTGATCTTACCCCCTTTAGGTAGATGAAGAGAGGGATCACCCTGGTCTACCTTCAACTTTCCCTTTACTTGAGTCTTCAGGTCATGTGAAGTAGAGGCCTGTCCCTTGTGGGCTGTCGCACCATAGCCTAGGCCACTTTTGTCACAACCCATTTGTTGAGACCCGAGGATGTCTTCTAAAGATTTGGAACCTTTGTTCCACATGGCAATTGTGGCTCTAGCAATACGGAGTTCTTTATCTTTCTGACAGATTATCTCTTCCAATGTAGCTTGTGACATCTCAAGGCTTTCAAGCTTCTCATCATATGTGGAGTACATTTTCAGAAGTTCATTCCTTTCAGTTTCACAGGATAGAAGTTTTCCATATAAGTCTTGCCTGTCACTTGAGATCTTGATGACATTCTGCTTTCTCCTTTTAGCTTGACATTCTCACTTTCACATGCTTTGAGCTTGAGAGAGAGTTTGTCATTGATTTTGGACAAATTCAGAAATTCCTCATAAAAGCTTTTCGTAAGCTTGTTGTAGTTCATCACCATTAATCTCCTCATTGTCTTCTGATGTTTCATCATCCTCTTTTTGCTCCTCATTCTCCTTGACCTCATCCAATCTAGCAACTAAGGCAAGAAAGTTGCTGGATAGTGGTGAAGGTGAATCTCCTCTTTCATGAAATTGGCTCATAATTTCCCATGCATCTTTAGCCTTTGTGCAATGAGCAACCCGTTGCTGTTCTTCATCAGAAATTGCTCCACAAATAGTAATCAAGGCTCTCTGATTGCTCGGATTGTTAGCACTTTCTGTATCTTCTTCAATGGCTTGCCAGCTTTCTGGGTCAAAAGCTCTCAGAAACGCTTTCAGAAACGCCCTCATTTTGATCTTCCAATACAGGTAGTTATTCCCATCAAAGATGGGAGCATGATGCAGGTTTTGACCATGAGCTAATTCCGCTGGCTTTGGAAGAAGTTGAGTGAAAGTGGACCAAAATGCCATGAAAGCACTATCCCCGTCTTCACCGGATTTAGGTTCTTCGAGTTCTTGCTCCGACCCGCTTTCATCATCCCAAGTCACAATGTAGACTTTCTTTCGATTCTTTTTCGAAGGGCATTCAAGGGCAATATGACCAAACCCTTGACATTCATAGCACTTGACCCCTTGCTCCTTTACAATCTTCTTTTCAGTTTTTGGAGCAAGTTTTAGTGGAAAAGTTTTGGGTTTTTCATTACTCTTGTCTTTTGAAATAGGGTATCTGAAATTATGCTTCTTTTTCTTCAAATTTTTTTAAAACTATTTAGTAAACATAGCCGTCATCTCAGACTCTAAATCAAATTCAGTCTCCGGAGTTTTTGCAGTCGCATGAGCACTAGTGAAAGCCACATTATCTTTTTGTTTTTTCTTTGAAATCTGGTGGGCTTCATAAGTCTGCAAATTTCCAACCAACTGATCAAGCTTGAGGGTATCAACATTCTGAGCCTCCTCAATGGCTGTCACTTTTGATTGGAACCTCTCGGGTAAAGACCTCAAGATTTTTCCAACAACTTTAGCTTCAGGGATTTTTTTACCGAGTGTGAAACAGGAATTCACGATATCACTATGTTTTGCATAGAAATCATCAAACGTCTCATCATCGCGCATAAAAAGGGTTTCAAAGGCGAAGGTGAGACGTTGAAGTTTTGACCTTTTGACAGAAGTAGTACCTTCGTGAATCGTTTCAAGAATGTCCCAAGCCTCTTTTGCTACCTCACACATGCAGATACAACGAAACTCTTTAGGTGTGACAGAGCAAAACAGGGAATTGAAAGCCTTACTGTTCCAACTCGAGTTTTGGTAATCAGTTGTGTCCCATTTATCAAGGGGTTTGGGAATCTCAACACCATCAATGGTGACAGCAGGTTCACTCCATCCATAGAGTACACAGTGCCAAACTTTCTCATTGATGGATTTTAAAAATGCTCTCATACGAGCTTTCCAATAAGAATAGTTTGTACCATCAAGTAACGAAGGTCTATGGGTCGAGTTACCTTCACGAATAGCGTCCATATCACCAATCACACAAAATCACACTCCTATAGTTTTGATAAAAAACAGAGAGTGACCTGCTTTGATACTAATTGAAAATCCTAAGTGATTCATGATTAGATCAGGATTAAAATATTCCAATTCCCAAATATTCAAAACACACAATCTAAATCATCAAGCACTTACGAAAGTGATTTAGATTGTTGTTTTCGGAATAAACAATAAATCGACACAAACGATTTTTACGTGGAAAAACCACAATTGAAGAACCTTCAATTGTAATAAAAAACCATGGGCGAAACGCCACTAATCAATCCACTACTGAAGAAAGAAAGATTACAAAGATAACACACAAATTACCCAACTCAGTCAATTTGTCTTCAAACCTTTTGTAACTCTTTCACCAAGTCTTCGTCTCAGAACTGATCAACCTGAAGTTGAATCCACAGCTTCACTTGTCGAATCAACGACTACGTACAGAATCAAATGCCTTTGAAACTCTACGTTTGAATCTTCGGAATCCACCGAAGAATAACACTTTTGTATGTATTTGATCAACCTCCTTGATATGTGCATCTCAATTCATGAGTTTAATACTCATTCAATTTTATCAAGGAAAACTCACAAAAACCCTTCAGAAGAAAACCTTAGAAAACCTCAAAGTAGATCTGAAAAGTAACCCTAGTTTTGGAGTAAAACAACTACTTACAGAAATCCTGGATTTTGAAGCTCGCTCGAGCAAAGCTTCTCTCGCTCGAGCGAGAACCTTAACTCGCGTGATATCCATAAGTGCCTTCGCTCGAGCCATGAAACCTTCGCTCGAGTGAACAATAAACTCTTTCAGGTTTTTATGCAGACGTAGTCCTTCGCTCGAGCCACGCAGGCTTTGCTCGAGCGTACATTCATCTCTTTTAGGTTTTAAGCCAGACGCAATCTTCGCTCGAGCGAGCAAGGCAAAACAGCAAGGAAATTTATAACTCAATCACACAAGTTTGTGCGCGGAATTGACAAGACTAAGGGACCTAACAGTAATAATGGTGAATGTCTTCCAATTCTTATTTCTTTCTCCCTTTTATTTACCCGTCCTTCATGCATGAGGGCAAATATGTAGTAGTTGTGTTTACTTTGTATTTCTCATGCATTAGGATTTGGACACTTATTCGGACCCTCTTGCATGATGGCAAATATGTAATAATAGTTATGGAAAAGTGGTTCGGAAATACTCTTTTGATCCTGTAGGACGCTCGTGATCCTCAGCTAGTCACCTGAAAAGGAATGAATACTTCGGTCAGGGGTGCTGAAATTAGCACTCCGACGGATAAGTCAGTGTATACTCTCTTGGTTGCTTATATCTCAAGTTAAACTTTTTCTCACCTACCTTTCTTTGGCTGATGCTCCTCTATTTATATTTTTTCCCTTGGGCCTTAGGGTTGGGCCCACCCTTAATCCATTGCATGTTTATTTATTCGGCTTTTGTTCGACTGGTTGGAATGCCGATTAGCATATTCGGCTCTGTGATCGTCTAGGATCAATGCTGAATACAAATTCCATCCTTGACTGTCCTCATACCGTTATTCGGCATTATTGCCCCCCAGAATATTCGGCTCCCACAATTGCCCCCCAAACATCCTATTAACGCCAGTTAGTCGGCATGTTTGGTTTCGAACGACATGCTTGCTTTCGAATTTGAGAAGTCAAAGAAAGAACGACGGCTAACCTCATTCCAACGTATGTCAGAGCACACGCTTTTTAGGGATTATTACATCTTCCTGCCTCTTTGTACGCTTTCTTCATTTAATGCGATTTGAAACTATGTTGTCTCTTCAAATGTAAGTTCTTTTTGAATACTCAAAGCTTCTAGTTTGCCTTTCGATATACCTCCATTTCGCGACCTCTGCAACTTCCTCTTGTTTCTTATTATCTCTTTTGCTTCTTGTAAGTTTTCTTCTCCTTCACTTCGAATCCCATTTCCTTGTTTATTTTTAGTTTTGCATAATCCTTAGGCTGGCTAGGATGACAAAACATTTGAAAAAACTCCTTTCTGCGGATCGAATTTCCGGCTTCCGACGCCACAATTCCATCTCTGACGACGTCCATCTGTCACTCGTGGTAGACAAAACCACTGATATGGAGAGGACTAAAGAGAGTACAATCATCTTTCCTCTCCTATCGATTGCTGAGGGCGAAGTCCGTTTTCCCCTTCACCCATTTTTAAGGGCCGTCCTTTGACACCGGGGTCTAATCCCTTCCCAACCTAACGTAATTTTTTTCCAAATCATAACGGGGATTATAGAGTTGAACCGACGCCTTAGGATTAACCTAGGTATACCTGGAATTCAGCATTGTTATGCCTTAGGCAAGTCTATTGGCCGGCTGGGACGCTATTTTCTCAGGGGCAAAGATACCGATCATCATTTAGTGACCATGCTTGCCAGCTTTGGTAAGCGTGTTGACGATGTAATAGTCGTTGTCCGAGGCAACTGGGAATTCGGCGAGGGTGAAGATTGCCTAGATCTCGTGCCAAAGCGAAAAGGTGAACCAGGTGGCCATATAGCTCATTTTCATTTTTTATTTATTGATTTATTATCATATATGTATTCGGCCTTCCTTTCATGTACTTACCGTTTTGTTTACGTAGGCAACGATTTGAAGAAAGTGTTGGTTTCAACCGACGATGCTGTACTTGCGAAAATTAAAATCGAACAACAGTTCGTTGGCCGTCCAAGACTTCAGAAATGAGAGAGGGTGGCCCATATTCTCTTGCGATATGAGCCGAATTACGCAACGTTTTCGACGGCAGACCACATTTTAATTTCGAGAGGCGAAGAGCATCTTACAGCCCTTATCTTCCCCAACTTCAAAAACCTAAGGCAGATTAGTTTGGAAGCCTTCGATTCGGAGCACGTTGAAGAACAAGTAGCTGAACCGGTTGTCGAGGACCTGAACCAGTTGGAAGCTGAGGTAGACGAGGCTCTTAGCTCGGCCTTTAAAGAAGCCAGACTCAATTCGTCTGACCATCCATCCATATCAGGCTGAGAGGACGTCTCCTTCGAAGATATTTTTACAGATTTAGGAGACCTTCCCGGCGCTTATTCTGAGAATATGGCTAGGGAGTCGTTCAAACAACTTGCCAGGAGGAAAAATGCCGAAAGGATGGCTGCGCGGAGGAGAGCCGAGGCCGCCCGATCGGAAACTCCACCTGCCACGGTCGCTGAGTCCTCTCTGCTTGTTATTACATAAGAAATGACTCAGATCGAAACAGCCGAGATGGAGTAGGTAGAACGAGGGGATAAGGAGGCTGAGCAAGCATAAGAGAGAGAAGCGCCCCGCCGAGTAAGAAGCCATCCAGGATGAGGACCAAAGCGACAAACGGCCGCGCATTGAGGAATCGGACTTGGTTGTTCTGTTCACTGTTCAACCAAGGATAAGGAATATGCCGATTGCCTCTGATGCGTCAGCTTTGAAGGACCTGGCCGTGGCCTTGAGTATGGCCTCCTCAATATCCCTGCCGGTTAATAGAGCCACATTTCGGGCGGAGCCAGATCTAATGCTAATTACTTTAGCCACTCAGTCGGCCTTATTGGTACATTACTTGCCTTATCTGCAGTCTTCCGACTAAATACATATATATATTTTTCTTATTATTTGTTTGTTGCAACTCTATTTCCTTATTTTGTAGACGGTGAGCGGCCAAAATCGACCGCCGTCAACATGACGCCATAGAACAGATCGGCTTCTTGAAAGCCGAAATTGACAATGAAAAGAACAAGGCTGTGGTAGCCTCTCAAAGGGCCAGTTTCGCGGCAGCGCAAGTGGTGGAGGAACGTGCGAGAGCCGACTCTAAGGCTGAGCGAGCGAGGAATTCCAACCAACTAAGGCTTGCCGCCGAAGAGAGAGCAAAAGTGAACAAAGATGCGCTCAAGTTAGCCAATGAAGTGATTGCCAAGCTGGAAGCTGACTTGGAAGAATCGAGGAAGGCAAAGGAAATAGCCGACTCCGAGATTTCCAAAGCGTTCCAAGCTGGGAAGGACGCCGCCTTGGACAACTACGTGGAAGAAGTGCCCAAGTTCGAGAATCGGGGCTTTAAACACGACTGACTCAAAGCCCTCACTGCTGCGAATGTGACATTGGCGCAACCGATTCCATACGAGCAGGTGGACGTTGAGCAGCTGGCGTCTGACCCTGAAGATTGATTAGGGGATATTTTTGTTTTTGGTAGGCATCTTAGATGCATAGTTTTTGTAGGTTTTTGTTAGTAGATTTTCAATTCTTTAAATGTAAGCTAATTTTCATGTGTAAAATGACTACTATTTGCGCTCAATTTATTAATGAAAATTTTCTATGCTTTCCAGTTTACTACATGTACTATTTGTCTTTAGTTTATTAATGACAATTCCTTATGCTTTTCTGTTTGCTACATATGAGTAAATTAAACATCCAATAAATTAACTGAATCAATTACACATCCTTTGCCTCTTTGCTCTTTAGCCGAATAACTAAAAGAATCGGCAGTTAACAATTTGGAAAGGCATGAATCTTCGATAGACTAACGAGTAAAACAGCTCAAGGCCCTATCGTCTGGCCGATTAGATTAATGAATCTGCCCTTGCCCCAGCTGGTGCATGAACTGGGACGCCGAATGACATTAGCCCATGGAGTGGCTAGGGCACATGAGATGATCGGCACCAGGTCTGGACATTTGCCAATTAGATTAATGAATCTGCCCTTGCCCCAGCTGGGGCATGAACTGGAGGTCTGGACATTTTCCGATTAGATTTATGAATCTGCCCTTGCCCTAGCTTGTGCATGAACTGGAAGGCCGAATCATATTCACTTATTGATTGGCACCAAGTCTGGACATTTGCCGATTAGATTAATGAACTGCCTTTGCCCCAACTGGTGCATGAACTGGAACGCCGAATGATATTAGTTGATGGAGCGGCTGGGGCACATGAGATGATCGGCATCAGGTCTGGACATTTGCCGATTAGATTAATGAATCTGCCCTTGCCCCAACTAGTGCATGAACTGGGAGGCCGAATGATATTAGCTCATGGCAGGGCTGGGGCACATGAGATAATCGGCACTAGGTTTTGAAATTTAGCATTGATAGGGTCACCTCGGGGGTGTTGCACCTGTAAGGTATAAATGGGGCGGTTGGTAGGTGCACGAAGGGGCCATTGTTGCATTCAGAGTCAATAAATTGAGGGAGGGAAAGAGCAGTGTGGACAATTTGTGGATGGCAAGAAGATTATTCTTCAACAGTAGAGGAGAAGGGAGGACACTCGCGGAGTTGGACGCAGAGATGAATCGAGGTGGTGAGCCAACACGCACGGGGAGCAGGACGTCGAGGGAACGTTAAAAATGCCAGTCCCAGCGTCGTCGAAGTAGGTCAACCAGAAGGGAAAAATAGTAACGGGGCAGCTCCCCTCAACCACGCTCGAGAGGAGAAACTAGTGCGCCTCCGCGCCCCGTTGAGTTTTGCGGTTTTTGTGGGGAACAAACCGATGACGGAAGCGGATTCAATTGTGCACGACCCAAATGTGGCAGTCGAGTTTGCTTGACAAATTTTTCTATCAGAAGTCCAGCAATCGATGGTTGGTCGACTTGATTTCGAAATGTTTCGGGAGGGCATCCATAGAGCTGTGAAAGGGCTGTATACCGCCTATGAAATCGGCACGCGTCTTCGCGCCGCACGGCGGAAGATAGACTAGAAGGATGAACACATTTGAAGCTTAGAAGCTCGCGCGGAGAAGGTTGAGCGTGAACTAAGAAAGGTCAAAACCACCGAGACACAATCGGCCGAACAAGCTAATCCGATCGTAGAAGAAAGGGTGACCCAATGGCTTATAAGTCATGCAATTGCCGATCATGATACGGCAAGCATGTTTGCAATAGAGGCCATAAAGACCAGGTCTTATGAACAAGGCTTCCACGATGGCCGGAAAGTCGGGATACAAAGGACTAAGGAAAAGCTCGCCGAGGAGGTTTGCCGGTGTGAGAACCGTGGGTTTAAGCACGGGTGGGTCAAGGCTCTCCAGGTGGCAGAGGCTCTTCGAGTAGCAGGCGTAGATTTGGCATCGCCGTTATATCATAGTCATCATTTTCCTTTTGCGGCTTTCGAAGTTGAGAAGAGCGACGACGAGGGGGATGCCGAATAAAACTGAAGATAAAACATATTATACCGCTCTAACATAGATTGGGAGCGAATTATGTATTATCAATTAATTCAATAAAACATATTATTTTAAATGTTTGCATGTTGTTTCAATTTATGTTTAAACATATTATCGATCATCTTCCATTTTTCATCAACTGCGTTTATACTTGTTAATCATAATATTCATGAAAAGCGTGCCGAATTCGGAGGCATTTTGCCTCGGCCAAACGTGGTTTTTGATGAAGGGCGCCCCGGAAGGAGCTTTGAATCGGGAGGCTTACTTGGCCCAAACGTATCTTGCACGGATGGGGCTCCGAATTCGGAGGCTTTTAACTTGTCCAATCGTGAATTCCATGAAGGGCACTTCGAATCCAGAGGCTTACTCGACCTAAACGTGCCTTGCACCGATAGGGCTTCGAATTCGAAGGCTTTTAACTTGGCCAATCATGAATCACGATGGGCGCTCCGAATCCGGAGGCTTACTCCGCCCAAAAGTGTCATTCACTGATGGGGCTCCGAATTTGGAGGCTTTTAATTTGGCCAATCGTGAATTCCACGAAGGGCGCTCCGAATTCGGAGGCTTACTCGGCCTAAACATGCCTTGCACGGATGGGGCTCTGAATTCAGAGGCTTTTAACTTGGCCAATCGTGAATCACAAAGGGTGCTCCGAATCTGGAGGCTTACTCAGCCCAAAAGTGTCATTCACTGATGGGGCTCCGAATTTGAAGGCTTTTAACTTGGCCAATCGTGAATTCCACGAACAGCGCTTCGAATCCGGAGGCTTACTCGGCCCAAAAGTGTCATTCACTAATGGGACTCTGAATTCAGAGGCTTTTAACTCGACCAATCGTGAATCACGAAGGGCGCTCCGAATCTGGAGGCTTACTCGGCCCAAAAGTGTCATTCACTGATGGGGCTCCCAATTCAGAGGCTTTTAACTTCAAACTAAAATTTCATATAGTGAGATAAGTATTCTTGCATTATAAAAGTGAAAGTTTGTACACGGCAAATATTCAAAACAAGTTATCATGCCCCACAAGTCGGGTTAATGATAGAATTTACGCAAATGCGTGGAATTCCAAGGACGCGGTAAACTTCTCCCGGACATGTCTTTGAGTCGATATGCCCCTGTTCTCGCGATTGAATCGATCTGATAGAGGCCGTCCCAGTTAGGACCCAGTTTTCCATCAGTCAGATTCCTGGTAGCTGGGAGTACTTTCTTGAGGACTAATTCTCCTGGTGTATAATGGCGTAGATGAACACGTTGATTATACGACTTAGCAAGCTGTTGCTGGTATCGTGCCATGGATACAAGGGCACGGTCTCGTCGTTCTTCAATCAGAGTCAAATTCGAGGCCAACATCATGTCATTTCAGCCCATATCAAAAACTTTCGATTTCAAGGTTGGGAGGCCATTCTCCAGGGGAATGATTGCCTGGGTTCTGAAGCATAAAGCAAACGGCGTTTCCCCAGTGGATCGCCTCGGAGTAGTACGATGAGTCCACAATACATTTGGCAATTCTTCGACCCATCTGCCTTTAGCTTTCTCCAGCCTCTTCTTGATGCCGTCTAAGATGGTTTTGTTAGAGGCTTCAACTTGACCGTTGCTTTGTGGATAAGCCAGGGTAGAGAAATAGGGCCGAATACCATACGTGCTACATAATTCTCAGTAGACTCCACAGTCAAACTGGGTGCCGTTGTCTGAAATGAGTGCTCTTGGAATGCCAAATCGCGTTATGATATTCTTCCATACAAAACGCCTAACATCAGTATCTCAAATGTGTGTTAGTGCCTCCGCTTCAACCCATTTTGTGAAGTAATCTGTCGCGATTATCAAGAATCGCTTGTTTCTTGGGGCCCGTGGCAATGGCCCGATGATATCAAGCCCCCATTGAGCAAACGACCAAGGGCTAGTGATTGAGCTCAACTCCTCAGCACGCAAATGGGTTAAAGGGGAAAACTTCTGGCACTGTTCACATTTCTTGACGTAACACTCGGCATCAACTCTCATGGTCAGCCAGTAGTACCCTTGTGTTACAGCTTGATGAGCCAGAGAACGCCTACCAGAATGGGCACCGCAACTACCTTCATGTATTTCAATCAAGAGTTCTTTGACATTATCCGGATGAACACATTCTAGGTATGGACTAGAAAAGGATTTTTTGTAGAGCTTTCCCTGCGAATCTAGGTAATATCGCAGGGCTTTGTTTCGCAGTTTGTGCACTTCTTTCTTGTCCGTCAGAAGCTGTTTGGAAGATAGAAATGCAGTGATAGGGCCCATCCAACTTGGACTTGATTCTATGACATTGATCTGACTTGACTCTGAGGGGGCAATGCTTGGCTTAGGGACAAATCCTACTTCAATTGTCCGTTTAATTTCTAAATTGATGGCGGAGGCTAGGCAAGCCAGGGTGTCGGCGTGTGTGTTCTGATCCCAAGTTATTTGATTTAGTTCATGATGGTCGAATTTTGCCAGCAAAGAATTCGCCATTTTCATGTAGGCTGCCATACGGTCGTTTTTGGCTGCATATTCCCATTTCAATTGGTTGATGACTATCTTTGAGTTGCAGAAGATAAGCAGACGCCGAGCACCAAGGAGAAGTGTGTTCCGTAAGCCGGTTAACAATGCTTCATATTTGGCCTCATTGTTCGATGCTTCGAAGCCCAGTTAGACAGCCTGCTCGATTATTGCCCCGTCGGGAGCCATGGTCACTATGCTCGCCCCACTGCCACGTTGGTTGGACGATCTATCACAATACAACTGCCAAATGTCCCTAACATAAATTCTCCAGTTCAGCTTAGGTTGAATTTGATCAGACTTAAAGTCAGCGAGGCCTCCAGTGAATTCGGCCACAAAGTCGGCGAGCACTTGCCTATTGATTGAGGTCCTAGGCAGAAATTGAATATCGTACTGGCCGAGTTCGAGAGCCCACTTTGAAACACGCCCTGATGCCTCTGCACTACGAAGTACTGACTGGAGGGGGTAGTCCGTTAGTACCCTAATGGTATGCCCCTGAAAGTAATGCATTAGTTTTCTTGCTGCCATGACGAGAGCAAGGACGAGTTTTTCCAACAGAAGGTAACGTGTTTTGGTGTTGACCATTGCTTTGCTCACATAATAAACTAGTCGTTGCTCCCAAGTTCTTCCTTTAGCAGTACGATGCTGACAGCTCGGTAGGAAACAGCCAGATATAAAATGAGCAGATCGCCTGCCAAAGATGTTGTCAAGAGTGGAACTAATCGGAGGTAAGTCTTCAAACTGTTCAAAGCGGCTTTGCACTTGGAGGTCCATTCAAAAGCTTTACTCTGCCGAAGGGTATGAAAGAATTGTCGGCAACGATCTGTGGAACGATTGATAAACCAATTGAGTGCGGCGGCCATCCATATCATCTTTTGAACTTCCTTGACTGACCGAAGAGAGCTGAGTTCTAGAATTGCTGGGATTTACCTCAGTTTGGCTTCGATTCCGCGATGGTTAACAATGTAGTCAAGGAATTTGCCAGATCCGATCCCAAATGCGCATTTGGAAGCGTTTAGCTTCATTTTGTACTTGCGTAGAATGCCGAATGTCTCTTCCAGATCGGCTAGATGAGTTTGCTCTTCTTTGGACTTGACCACCATATCGTCAATGTACACTTCCATAGTATGGCCGAGTTGCTCCTTGAACATGGCAGTGACTAGTCTTTGGTAAGTTGCTCCCTCATTCTTCAGCCCGAAAGGCATAATCTTATAGCAATAGGTTCCTCTTGGGGTGAGGAATACAGTTTTGTCTTGGTCCTCCGGGTGCATGGCAATTTGATAGTAGCCTCTGTAGGCATCTAGGAAGCTCATACGTTGATGATGTGCTGTGGCATCTACGAGTTGGTCTATTCTGGGGAGGGGAAAGCAATCCTTGGGACAAGCTTTGTTTAAGTTCGTGAAATCCACACAAACACGCCAAGTCCCATTTTTCTTCTTTACAACAACAATATTCGACAGTCATGTAGGATAGGTCACTTCCTGGATTGCCCTGGCATCAAGCAACCGGTCAACTTCTTCAACAACGACAACAGTGTGTTCTGCGGATGACCGCCGGTTTTTCTAAATAATCGGCTTACATTTGGGGTCAACGTTTAAACAGTGCTCAGAAATAGATGGGTCCAACCTCGACATCTCATATGGTGACCACGCAAATACATCAAGGTTGCCGAGTAAGAAGGAATCTAGCTGCTGCCTGTCGCCTTCATTCAGGGAAGTGCCGACCATAAAGAACCTGTCAGAATTCCCGTCAATCTCAACTCGATCCAGGGCTTCGGTTGCCTTTTCACTTGGGAGTCGCCCAATATTGTCAAGGCTCTCTCGATCCGACACCTCAATAGAATTCACTTCCAGCTCTCTTGGTGTTTTTGCAGCAAGAAGATAACATGCTTGTGCCGATTTCTGGGAACCACGAATTTGCTCAATGCCGCGTTCAGTTGGGAAGTGAAGTAGTTGATGATAGGTGCTTAGTACGGCCTGCATGGTATGCAGCCAAGTTCGTCCCATGATGAGATTATACGGCGAAGGAAGCTTGACAACCAAAAATTTCACATCCACTGATCGGGAGCCCGCTCGAACTGGTAGCGTGATTTTACCCAACGGATATTCCAGATTAGCGTTAAAGTCGAATAACGGATAATGAGCTGGAGACAGGTCCGACTCAGTGAAGCCGAGTTTGATGAAGGTCTTGTAGTACATAACTTCCGAAGTACTCCCCTGGTTAATGAGAACACATTCAACGGTGAATTGATTTACGTGTAGTTTGATGACCAAGGGATTAATGTGGGGGAGTGTTACGCTGACCAAATCAAAATCATCGAAAGAAATACTCGAAGCTTCATGGTGCCGTTTCGCCGGTGTGATTTGCTTTTGGAGGTTAGGACACGACTGAATTGTATTTACGACGGATGCCGTCGGCAAGCTGTATATCATATGGATTACGCCGAGTGGAGGTGAATCCTGCCGTAAAGCAACTGTTTTGGTTGAGTTGTTCTTTTGGACATGTTGCTTAAGCCAACCGTCTTGTACCAACTCCTCAAGGTGATCCTTCAACGCATAGCAACTGTCGGTATCATGATCGTGGTCCTTGTGATATTTGCACCGCCTATCCCGCTCCTTGTGTCAGGAGGTCCCACCATTTTGGGTGGCCATTTGAAGAATGTAAGGTGTTGAACTTTAGACATAATCGTGCTGATCGGCTCCGACAACTCCGTATATTTCTTGTCCGCGCGTCTTGTGTGCCTGCTATCCACTTGAATTTGTTCATTAGCTCGGTGGGAACATTGGTCATTTGATCGGCGCGAATCTCGTCTTTTGTCTTGTTTAGCCCGATTCCGTGGTTCAGGGCTCTGAGATGGTATAGAATTTATCAGTTGAATGATTTCAGATGGGGCCGTCTTGTTGGCCTTGTGTCCGGCTTTGACCCGCAGGGCGTCATCTTCCACTTTACAGTATTCCTCAACTTTCTTCATTAACGACCAGACTGTTTTGGGGGGCCTTTTAGTCAAGGAACTGCGGAGGACACTATCAGGATGCAACCCCATTTTAAAGGCGGTGATGGCCATGGAGTCATTGCAGGCATCATCTACGAGATTAAAGCATTCCCAATAGTGCGCTGAATACGCACGTAAGGTTTTCCCTGGTTGGATTTGCATTGCCCAGAGAGAATCGGCTTGCTTTGGCTGGACCTCATTAGTGATGAACCTTGCCCAGAAGGATTTTTGGAGTTGATGGAAGCTCTTGATTGATGCTGGTTCCTATTTATAATACCATATGATGGCCAATGGTCCCAAACTGCTTGGAAATATTTGGCACATGAGGGCCTCGTCGCCTGCATGCAGCGTCATGGCTTGCTTATAATGACGGATGTGATCAGTGGGATCCGATTTTCTGTCGTATAGGGTGAACGATGGAGCTTTGAATTTTTTGGGTAGTACTGCCCTTGCGATCCGTCGCACAAAGGGGTCATGGTTGTCCTCTTCGTCTGAATCATTTCTTCTTCTCTTATTCCGTGCACACGGACTCCCTTCGGAAGAACTGGAGACTTCGACTTGCTCCTTCTTTTTGGATTCTAGGGATGATGAGTCAGAATCACTACCATTATCTTGTCTCCGAATTCGAGGTCGTCGACTGTGGACGCGCTCCTGGGGAGAACTCTCCGAGTATCCGCGCGCGTCTCGTGAGGGGCGCGAATTCTCGTTTTGTTCTCTGAGCTACCACAGTTCGGACTCAATGTCACGATTCTGAATCTAATCTCACAAATGTGCGATGTGAGACCGATAAATCACCAAAGAGTCCAAATCCGGCAAATCGTTTTGGAAAACTAATTTTTAATAAAGAAGTGCCAAACATGGGCTGTTTTGCTAGATAGAGAGTCGCCGCCTAAATATTTTATTTTGGGAAAATTTAGGAAATTCTGACTCGTGCCTAAGGCCACGTGTCCGTCATCACTAAAGTTGCCTCGGCTCGGGAACTTGGGTACGAGAGGGGAAGGTCATTTAATGAGCACCCCCGCTCGCCCAATCAAAGATCGGCCTGTACTAAGCATGATATCTTGTTTTTGAAAACACATGTGTTCGTATTCCGATTAGTTAGTTAATCTTACTATGTGATGCGCACAGCAAACAAGTATAGACTAGATCGCTTAATTTGGAACAAAACATTGCATATTTGTTTGAAAACGGTTTGAAGTTTGCTACTCGCAAGTAGGCTAAAATGCTGATTTGATGAATTGTTTCAATACAAGTAATCCAACCTTCACCCACAGGCATTCAGGCAGTTATAGCACATAAGCAATTAGCCTCATGGCAAGCATGCTTTCATGGCAACATTAACACACATGCAGTATGCTAAAGCGTAAACACTCACAGTGTACTCCGAGCCGAAACAGAGAGCTAGTTAGAAATCATGTATGATCCTAGTTCATGCTAAGATGGCTAATGCAACACATGCGAAAATGGAACTAAAATAGGCTCGGCTATTCTAGAATGGCATATGAAATGCAACTTGATACATGTATTCAAATAGGTATTGAAATACAATGCAGTTAGTATGATGCGCCGAGCCCGGTGCATGCAAGACAGATGAATGAATGCACGCATGCGAGCATAAGGTATGCTAAATGAAATATGCCCTAAAACTAACCATCGTAAGCGGTTAAGTAAAAGGGAGAAAGAAATGGAGATTGGAAGACATGCATCACACACACGCATGCTTATTACAACAATGCGCCCTCTCGAAGGAGGGACCGAATAAGAAGCTAACTAGCTAATCTAAGATAATTAAACTAATTATTACATAACAAGTTAATTAACTAATCCTAGTTAACTAATTATTACAAAACGAATTGAATAGCTAACGCATAAACTAATTAAAGTACAAACCAAAGCATAAGCAAGCTATCTAAGCGTGGCAGCTAAGGAAAGCAGTAAATCAGGAGCTTCAGAGGAAAAAGGAATGCATGCAAGCTAGGTCGCCTCATTCGGAAATCCAATGCGATGCCCCAATTTGCCTCTATTTTCATTTGTTCTCAGAACCTTGCACCAATCTCCAGAAAGATGAAACTCCACCTTAGGAATCCTGTGGGAGGGTGGCCGACCACTTTTGGTCTCTCTAGGCACCTGCCAACCACTTTTGGTTGTTGAAAAACCAGAAAAGTGGACAGCCAGCTAGTTTTTCTGGCTGGTCGGCCAGTTGTTGCTGCTGAACTGCAATTTGCTGCAACAGAGAGCAAGAAAGGGCATGGCAATGTATTTGCAAGATATGTGTGCACAACCGCCCTCCCTATCATGTCATGAACTCAAGGGGTTGTGGTTCTCGACCCTCGGGCCACCAATCGCGTATTTCCATGCATGATGGCCGAGAGACGAAGTTGCACAATTCAATATGAAATGAATGCACAAGTAAACACATAAAGCCTAAAACTCTAACATGTATGATCAAGAGCGTCGGCGACTGGGAATTAAGGCACGTTTCATCACTTGAAGTATGAAACGTCCCTCATTTCCCGTGTTTGGACTAACACCTATTCCAAACAACAATGCAACACATAACATGGCATGCATAATGCTATGTAATGCAACCTTAGCATGCGAACATGCAGCTACATGGCATACTCAATGCAATTAGCAACCTAGCATACACAATGCAAAGAATAACTGGCATACACAATGCTAAATGCTAAGAACTAGATGGCATACTCAATGCAAGGCAATCATAGGGTTCTAAACACAATGTAATGCACGCATGCACAATGCAATGCAACAAGGGAAACAATATGCCATACACCAAGCGTGCAACAACATGTAAACCACATACTCAATGGACTTAAACCGAAATGGACAAACCTCAGTCATGCCAAAACAGTGGCCATAATGCTAAAATGAAGGCACTGAAAACACAAACAAACATGCATGCCAATTAGCTCACCAATTGAGGCACTAAGGTGCAACTCTCAAGAGCACCAAAAGAGTGAAAAGCATGGAAGTGTAGCAACACTAAATGCGCTGAAATGAGGTAAGAAATGATGCCAAATCGTTCAATCAACACAAGTATAGCATGGTAGGGTCCTTAAAGCATGAAGCTATCAAAGAGGACTACAAATGAGGCATGCAATACATGGCACAAATGTATGAACTAAGCATGGACAGAGCTCAAGTAGGTCAAAATAAGGACCTAAACATGCTGAGATGAGGGCTCAAAGGCCTAGGCATGCAAGCATACGAGCTAAGGCATAAACTAGGCAACAATGCATAACACTCAAAGGCATTCAAAGCATGATTGAGATAGGAACATGGCAATGCTATATGCTTTGAAATGTTATGTTAAGTGATGCCAAATCGTGTACACAACACAAATGAAGCACGCAATGGTGCTCAAAGCTTGAGGCAAGCAAGAGCATTTGTACTGCAAGTATACAAAACATGAAGTGCGTGGTTAAGGAAACCCAAAACAGTCCTAGTACATATTAAAATGAGTTTAAAACATGCATTAAAGTAGGCCAAAATATGCTAGCACGAAGGGCATGAAGCACGGTGAATGCAAGGCAAATAGGGTGGATTATACTACACCCATCAAGACCAAGCATGGGATGACTTAAGCAACAAAAATCAGAGTTATATCATGGCATAATAACCCCAAATAACCACTGAAATGATGGCTCATAAGCTATGGCATGAAGGCATAAAGGGGGAAACCCTCCAACGCATTGAATGAGTGACAAATGTGAATGCATGACCATGAAATATGGACTGAAATCACATAACAAGTGATGCCAAATCATTGAAATAGTCCAAGTAATGCATGCTAGTGGACTCAATACACAAAGCTAACAAGCTAGATTGAACCAAGGCTATACAAAGCAAGTCATGCATGAGCAAAACAACCAAAATCAGACCTTAAACATGGTAAAACATGAACAAAATCTTCTCAGAGCTAAGCCAAAAGCATGCTAAAATGACAGGTCTAAGCATGATGCATGTTAGGCTATTTCAAGGTTTTGCACTACAAGTGCATGAGGCATGCAAGGGCCAACCAAACCAACCAAAACAGAGTCATGACATGGAAAAACATCACCAAAAACATGCTGAAATGGAAAGAAAACAAGTTAGAATGACATGCTACTTCATGAAGCATACAAAGCTAGTTTGTGTGATTTACACTACAAGTGTATTAACCATGCATGGAGTGACCAAACCAAGCAAAAACAGTGGTATGCCTCAGCAAAATAACAACAAATACAAGCTAAGATATGGCCAACAAAAGCTTAACAAAGATGCTCAAACATGAGGCATATGAAGCTAGTAAACACAATACAAGGAGAGAGGATGACCCTCCTAATTAGGACACCAAAACCACCTTTCCACCACTGAAAATCCTCTGGATTTGAGTGGTAGAAAGGTCATGCAAAGGCTTCAACAAGAGCCTAAAGGGATGGCTCAAAACAAGGCCTAACAAGGCCTAAGAGGGAGTAAATCACCCCAAACGAAAAAGTGACCTTAAACAACTATTTTAAGCACTTAAATACAGAACTTTTTTTAGTAGGAAGTTAAGCTCAAAACAGCATGCAAAAGGGTCCAAAAGCTTAAGCAAAAATGGGAGTTTAAAGGTCAAAGACTCACCCTTGAAGACCTTCTTCACTTCTGCTACTCCAGCCACCTCTTTGAGCTTAAACCAGTCCAAGAACACCAAAAATAACCGTTTAGCACCTCAGCAACCAAAGGAAGGTGTTTGAGTGTGTGTTTGTGTGTTAAACTAAGACAAAGCTACACTTTCAAGGCACAAAAATGGAGAAACAAGGCAAGATAGATGCAAGATAATATGTATCACTCAAAGGTGATTTTTCTGAACCTAGAGGAGGGAGGAGGAGCCTCCCTCTTATAGAGAGAAAAAGCCAAAGCTTCTTGGAGAAGCTAAGCTTCAAATAAATCCCTCCATACACGTGTATGGAGGATAGCTCTAAAGTCCTCTAGCTGTGCTAGCTGGAGGAAAATATCTCCAAAAAGGTGTCAAAAAGCAGTCGGCCGACCACTTCAAGTGGTCTTCCAAAGCAACAACTGGTCGGCCATGGTAGGAGAGAGTCCAGGGCATGAAAGAAAGCTAGTGGTGTGGTGGCCGACCAGAAAATGTGGCCCAAAGACCAAGCAAGCAAGTTATCCGACCAGAAAACTGGCTGGCAGAAGGAAAAGTTGCCTCCAAGGAGAAAAAGTGGTCTCCCACCCTTGTACCACCTTCCAAACAAGGAAAACAAGGTTTTTACCAAAAACAAACCAAAATAGATGCAAGACGAGAGATCGGGAGGCAAAGCACGCGGCTGAAAGTCCCGAAAACTAGATGGCGAGCACCAAAAGTGGTATGCGACCACAAAAGTGGTCTCCCGGACCACAGTGTCCCTCTAGGTAGAGGCAACAAGGTATGGTTCAAAAACCACGCCAAACGGAGAACGTTAAGCAGTCCCAAGACAAGGCGCGCGGCCAAAGGCTCCAAAAACCGAAAACTAGTCTCCAAACGGGAAAAGTGGCCTATGACCACAAAAAGTGGTCTACGACCACAAAGAGATGGTCTACAATACCTCTCCCTCCCTCCAGGAAGAGAAAACAAGATTCGGTCCACAAACCGAGCCAAAGCACAAAGAGTTCAGAGGCCCGGAGGCAAGGCTTTCAGCCAAAACTCTGAAACTTCTAAAAGAGCACAACATGCACCATTACCGAGCGCTCAATCGATGATGTCTGAGTCTTAAGGTCAGTAAAAAATGGGGTGTCTACAGTTGCTCCTCTTTGACAGAACTCGAAAGTCATAAGTGACGGGAGTGAATGTCAAAGCCCAGAGACGACCCATTTTTGACAAGGCCGAAGACTTAGATAAACAGGAAAGATAATAAAGAGATGTGCCCGCAGGCTGGGGCAAGATGCAAATGACATGCACAAAGCCAAACATAACTTATGATCATGCGAAGAAAGCTGTAACAAGGCAAATATGCACAATAATTGCAACAATTTAAGCAAGCGAAAACGAACCAAACTACATTACATGCAGAAAGGATGTAAGAGAATTATACAATTCTCGCTACGTCTCACGCGGAGAAGATACAATACCGTCTGGTTTGTCTGGTCACGCCAGCTTCAAATGAACCATACATACAATATCGTGCCTGCAAAAGAAAGAAACTCAACAGGTACAATATCGTTAGAAGCATGCATAGCAATGCAAGTGAAAAGTGCGTAACAACGCAAGTGAAGAGGTGCATGACAGTGTAGCCTAAGTGTGACGCATAACAATGCAAAAGGGGTGCAAAACAATGCAACCTAAGTGTGACGCATAACAATGCGGAAGGGATGCAAAACAATGCAACCTAGGTGTAACGCATAACAATGCGGATAAAACACGCATAACAATGCAAGTGAAGTGTGGATGCATAACAATGCAACAGGAGTACGTATAATGATGTAAGTAAAACGAGCGTGACAATAAAAGTAGTGAGTGTATAACAATGAAACAAGTGGTGTGCATAACGATGTAGGTGAAACGTGCGCGACAATGCGTGTGGAAAGTGCAAGGTAATGCGAAAGAAATGCGCAACTTCCAATGTGTGTTTGAAAGGAAATGCCGAAAGAGAAAAGCATAATTCAAACGTAACCTCCGATTTACCTCTCGAAGGGGTCACAACGTACTAAAAAAGGATACACCTTGCTTTTGACGAGTAAACGATGAGCTACGCATCGAAGACTTGAATTGAAGTTCCCGCGGGGACATTTTTGAGCCGAAAAGTGTACTTTTCTTGTAGTTTCTCGAGAGCCGAGGACTCCAATCATTATCAAAACACACAAGGAGAACAAAGGGACCTTGGAAATCACCCAGGAGAGATGACCGACCACCTACGAAGTTGGCCGACTAGTTGTTAACCACCAAAGTGGTCGGCCGACCAGAAAAACTAGCTGGCCAACTAGTTTACAGAAATTCGGGGCAGTTTGGTCTTTTAGCTTCGGTTCTTTAAGTACACAACTCCAAATCAGTTTGTATCACACCTCCAAGGCCGAAATACATTCTCCTTACTCCCTAGACCCTTTTCTCTCTTAGATCTGCACTTTATACGCATTTTCCAACGCCCCACGCGAAGTTGTTTCATGAAAACATTCGATTCTCTTCGTTTTGAACCGATTAGAATTTGTTTTCGGAGCTTCTTTCTCCATTTTCACCACTTGTGGTATGTTTGTCTCAAAGTTTAGCACCGTTTCTCGGGCGTTGACTTTTGTTGACATTTTTTGTTCCCGAGAGTTGACTTTTGTTGACTTTTTGCAATTTTGGCTCATTTCGCTCATTTTTGCATCTTTTGCAGATTTCTTCAAATGGCTGACGATATCCCGTATGGCGGAGGTCCTCCATATGCAGAGGACGAGCTCGATATCATACCGTTGCCTCCAAGGATACGGCCATTCGTCCCAGAGGAGTATGACCCGGAGGAGCACATCCTCCCTCCTAGCACCTTCTACCACTTCATGGACTTTGCGCGGCAGTCACCTGTAGGCCTGCTGCTACGGGAGCTGGAGTCCCATTTATCTCATCGTGCACATGAGGTACGTACTTTACTTTTGCATTTCTTGCACATTCCATGTTTTCGCTATGTATTATATTTGATCGTTTTGAACATATTCACATACACAGCACTCCGCTAGTTTGGCACACAGCTCATTTGGGCACACAGCACATAACACTGCTCAATCTGAACACGCAGTTCAAAACATAGCATTCGGTTTAGATGGCACACAGCTCATAACACTGCTCAATTTGAACACGCAGTTCATAACACAACAATCGGTTTAGATGGCACACAGCTCATAACACTGCTCAATCTGAACACGCAGTTCATAACACAACATTCGGTTTAGATGGCACACAGTTCATAACACTGCTCAATCTGAACACGCAGTTCATAACACAGCATTCGGTTTAATTGGCACACAGCTCATAACACTGCTCAATCTGAACACGCAGTTCATAACACATCATTCATTTTTTTAGCACACTGCTCAATCTGAACACACAGTCCATAACATAGTACACTTTTTCATAACATAACACACCGCTCAATTTGAACACGCATTCCATAACACGGTATTCGATTTTTAGCACACTGCTCAATCTGAACATGCAGTCCATAACGCAGTACACTTTTTCATAAAATAGCACACCGCTCAATCTGAACACGCAGTCCATAACGCAGTATACTTTTTCATAACATAGCACACCACTCAATCTAAACACACAGTTCATAACACGGTATTCGGTTTATAGCACACTGCTTAATCTGAACACGCAGTCCATAACGCAGTACACTTTTTCATAACATAGCACACCGCTCAATCTGAACACCCAGTTCATAACACGATATTCGGTTCATAGCACACTGCTCAATCTGAACACACAGTCCATTACGCAGTACACTTTTTCATAACATAACGCACCGCTCAATCTAAACACGCAGTCCATAACACGATATTCATTTTTTGTAGCACACTGCTCAATCTGAACACGTAGTCCATAACGCAGTACACTTTTTCATAACATAGCACACCACTCAATCTGAACACGCAGTTCATAACACGATATTCATTTTTTTGCACACTGCTCAATCTGAACACGCTGTCCATAACGCAGTACACTTTTTCTTAACATAACAGACCGCTCAATCTGAACATGCAGTCCATAACACGGTATTCATTTTTTTAGCACACTGCTCAATCTGAACACGCAGTCCATAACGCAGTACACTTTTTTATAACATAGCACACCACTCAATCTGAACACACAGTTAATAACACGGTATTCGGTTTATGGCACACTGTTCAATCTGAACACGCAGTCCATAACGCAGTACACTTTTTCATAACATAACACACCGCTCAATCTGAACACGCATTCCATAACACGGTATTCATTTTTTTTAGCACACTGCTCAATCTGAACACGCAGTCCATAACGCAGTACACTTTTTCATAACATAGCACACCGCTCAATCTGAACACGCAGTTCATAACACGGTATTCGTTTTTTAGCACACTGCTTAATCTGAACACGCAGTTCATAACGCAGTACACTTTTTCATAACATAACAGACCGCTCAATCTGAACACGCAGTCCATAACACGGTATTCATTTTTTTAGCACACTGCTCAATTTGAACACGCAGTCCATAACGCAGTACACTTTTTCATAACATAACACACCACTCAATCTGAACGCGCAGTTCATAACACGGTATTCGTTTTTTAGCACACTGTTCAATCTGAACACGCAGTCCATAACGCTGTACACTTTTTCATTTTGAACACGCAGCTCATACTTTTCATTCTGAACACACAGCTCATCATACATTCTATTCTGAATACGCAGCTCATACATTTCATTCTGAACACGCAGCTCATACATTTCATTCTGAACACGCAGCTCATACATTTCACTTTGAACACACAGCTCATACTTTTCACTATGAATGCAGGAATTTTCCCCTTTCACATGGGGTTATGGGATCATCCTCGCGAGGGAGTGGTACATGGAGCTCCCAGACGCTGCCCGACATAAAGTGGATGAGGCAGGGTTTGGCCTATTCTGTGCAGGATTGACACGTCATCCAGCGAGTAGGACCCTCCTGGGTACACTTGTAGAGAGGTGGTGGGACACCACCAACTCCTTTCACTTCTTGATCACCAGGGATATGACGATGACCCCATATGACTTCTCCATGTTGACGGGCCTTGACGTGGGAGGCCGACCGATCCCATACGACGCAGATATGGGTGAGTGGGAGGCCGCTTGGATTTATCTGCTCGGAGCCTGTCCGCCGATCGACAGATCATCAGGCAGGGTTAGATACACCTGGTTCCCCGAGCGGCACCGGGGGACTTTGCTCTAGATCATTGAGACCGTACAAGAGTACGCCCAGGGATTTTTGATGTTTCTCCTCAGGACCACACTATTCTCCAACCGGGGGAACACAGTTGGGCTTTATCTGCTCAATGCTCTGGTGGATCTATCACGGGTCCGGCTCTTTGATTGGGGTGGCGCTGCCCTCGCTACCCTTTACTACTACATGAGCGCGACCTCCCGTGAGCGGGGGACCATAGTTGGAGGCTACTGGCGAGCCTGGGAGGTACATTCTTCCCTCTTGATTTACAGTTCTACTTTTCATTATCTGTACACTGCACACTCCACACATTACATTCTGTATTTTACATTCTGCACTCAGCATTCTGCATTTCCTATATTTTTTGTATATTGCACACTGCACACAGCATTCTACACTCAGCATTCTGTATTTTCTATACATTCTGTATCTGTATATTGCACACAGCATTCCACACTTAGCATTCTGTACTCAGCATTCCGCACTCAGCATTTTGCACTCTCTATACGTTCTGTATTCTGGCAGCCATTGTCTTGTCTTTCACAGTTGTGGGTTTATGCGTACTTCCCGACGCTGGCCCCTGAACTAGAGGTCGAGGCACCCCTTGAGATCCCTTACTCACACAGATTTGAGGGTCGGTGTCGGCCTAGGCCCCGGGAGACTTTGCCCTTTCTCCGGCAGTTCTTCGATACTGTACGGGCGGTGGAGGTAATCTAGAACTCTCAGTTCTTCATGCTTTCAACTTTGATTTGTCTTACATATTTATGACATCTAATCATTGTATACATTTGTTACCCGCAAGTGACCTGGCAGCCTTGGATAACCATGCCAGGGAATCCTCGATTTCTGTTCGCTGGGGGATGGGACACTTCGCGATATAAGGTTCTGCTTGAGGGACCGGTCGGCAGAGCCTGGTTCCTCAGAGAGCGCTTCATGCGCCAGGCGATGGGCAACTCTAATCAGGACGTTCCCTTATTGCCTCCACTAGAGATGCGGTCGACAGTGGATCTCACACCCCGAAAGACAGAGGACCTTATGCTGGGTATTGATGCAATCCTTTTTCCTAGAGAAGGGAGATTACAAGACATATCGCCATACGTACCTGATGCCGCCGTTGTCAGGTGTCCGTATCCCCAGGAGGAGAGCTGCTGACATGCCTTCCTTGAGTCGTGCCCGAGCTGGAGGCATTCCTTCGACTAGCGGGGCAAGCTCATCGAGGGACGGGACAGGATGGATGCCCTCGACTTGCCAGTATGTTTGATGGCCAGATCTTCTGACCGAGCTAACGGGCTGGCAGTATGGGACTTCTTACCCGATTCCACTGGAGCCTCCGATGCTCGACCACCGATACGTCAGTGACCCTGACTCACCACCGGTATGTTTTACAGTTTTCATTTATCACTCAGATATTTAGACATTCATTCATTCACTGATGACTTGAACTTATGTGTGCAGCCTCCTAGGGAGTATACTGAGGGGTTACTCGGAGTGGTGGCTTCACTCGAGGGCATGGTTCTGCGGAGGGAGACGATGCTTTGCGCCTCCGGCGTTCAGGTACTTTTCAATTTTCTTACATTTATCATGCTTCTATGACATATGGAAACTGAACATTTCACTGTATTGATTCATTACATGTGTAGAGCACATCTGACACATCACATTCACACACTACATCTGCATGCACCCACTCTACGTAATTCTCGCATCTGCATTTGATATACATACTGGCTGACGCATTCAAACTATCCTTTTCAGGTCCCGCCTCTGCAAATTGGGCCATCTAGGCCTTCTCGAGCAGCTAGGAGAGGAGTCTCAGCACGCGGCCGAGGGGGACGCAAGGCACCTGTCAGACAGGATGACAACTCTAGCGAGGAGAAGGAGTCAGCACATCCTCAGTCTGAGACATCAGCAGGCAGGTATGACGACTCTGGTTCCAGTTCGGAGGGCGGAGGCGACACCGAGGAGGCTTCCGAGGATGGTGGCTCTGATTCAAATGGAAATGCTGGCGATGATGACGCGAAGGCTGCTCAGTCGAAGAGAGCGAGGAGGGCTTTCCGGTCTTGAGCTTGATAGCATTGATGCAGATGTTCCTACTTTATTTTCCTTTTTACATGTAGTTGTAGCACATTGTACAGCTTAGGCAGTTTTATTTTTTTCTCTTCCAAAACTTGCACCTTTTTGTAAAATGTTGTAAAAAGAAGCTATGATGGAATGAAAACGGCTTTTCGTTCAAAAGGTGTTGTATTTGTATTCTAAGCATTGCATCGCACTATTTTGCACAAAAATGAATTTTGAAAAGAAATAGAATAACGTGCATTGCCAAGTCAGGTAGTGAACCAACGCAACAAACTAAACAACTCAATTAAAAAACAATTTGTTTAAACGAATTAACAACTCGGTAAAAAATTAAGCAACAACTCGATAAACAAATGAGCAACAACTCGATAAACAAATGCATTTTAGACGAACAAGGCGACGGAATGCATCCGAAACAGAGGTAGACTCGAACCTTTAGCACTCCGAGCACACGGGGAAGTTAGAGACTCACTCCTGGAGGCAAGAAATAGGTGTAAACCACTTTCATGCTCATGGCCAACCACCATAGGAGCCTGCCAACTAGTTTTTCTGTCTTCAACCCAAAAAAGTAGCTGGCCGACCAGAAAAAGTGGTCGGCCGACCACTTATCCCGGGAACCTCCAATTTTCTGACACTTGTCCTCCAAACAGTGTCTTATCCTTTTATAAAGGTTCTAGCTTCGTGGTCCTCTCATTCCAACTCAGTTTTGCACCAGAATGGAGGCGTTTCTCATCCAAAATCTCACAAGTTGGATTGCTTCCTTGGATGGTTTGAAAAAGGTGAATTTCCAGCGGTTTGACATAAATGCACTATTCACGTTGAGCCTCACCCCGCTGTGTTTTCCATTTCTGCATGCCGCGGCAAGGTTTTGGAACCCGGTAACACACGTCTTTAGCTTTGGCGGACAAGAAACGTGTCCCACATTTGAAGACTTCCAAGCTTTAATGGAATCCGAGCGCGAGGAAGAAATTTTGCCGCAATTCTGCTTTGGCCACATCCAAGCCTTAGGATGGATGTGCGGACTAACCATGCATAACGCTCGGTCTTTGATCTGCGATGGAGCCTTGGACATCCCCAGCTTGGTTCATCGGTTTTCTGATGCCGGTGACCGTGGTGATCATCATTGGCAGGGTTATCGGCGACATGCGCTCTGCTTGTGCATCTTGTCTCATTTCTTGCTTGCCCCAAGCTCTGGTGGGTTTAGCACTCGCTTGATTGAAGTTGCCGAGGGCTTAAGAGAAGGCAAGAGCTGTATCGCTATGCCATTAGCTGAGACATTGATAGGCTTGAACGCTTTTCATCGCCGGGAGACAGCTAGCTTGGCGGAGAGTCCACTACTATTGCAGGTAATGTTTCCCACCCCATCTCGTATATGTTTCTCACATCACTCGGCCCTCAGGCTCGATTTTTCTCTCAAAACCCTTTTCTCACTTTTTCTCTCAACGTACACCTCTCTATTATTTAATCTCTCATTTTTCATCCCTCCCCAGATATGGTTGATGGACAAATTGAAGATTGTGGACTCCTGCCCCGCATACTCAGCTCGCAGCTATTTCTTCCGACAACGTCTAGTCGATGCCCTTGACGAGGGATAGTGGTGCAACTGGTTGTGTAGTTTGTTCGCAGACAGCATTGCTTGGCGGTGTCCTTGGCTCAATCTACTGGCGATGAGCTACAGCATGTGCCGACAGACTGGGATTCAGTTGATTGGCCTGACACACTACGTGTTCTATTTTTCTTTCCGGTTCCGGCGTCAGTTCGAGCATGATTAGACTTGCCTGGCAGAGGGGATAGAGTACCCTGCTGCATTTCCTGTTCGAGGCATGCAGCTGGCTCGGTATGCCATGGCATGGTGGACTAGAGAGCTTCTGGCCCCCGCTCCCATTTTCAGTTATACTCTCTCTGATGAGTGCACAACTTGGCTTGATGATGAGGCATAGGTTGGGCCCACTTTGATGTCAGAGGCTTCGACCAGCTCTGGGAGGGGGCGCAGGAACACCTGACTTATCCATGTCCTGAATTTATTGCTTTATTAGTACTTTCAAGTTTTCTTTATGAATGTAATAAAAAGCAACTTCGATTTGTATTCAAGAGTAGGAGAACTCTGTGTTGAAATCAATGAAATTGAAGATTGTGGGTACTGAAAATTTTCTGTTTGGTCCAAAAATGGTCTAAGTTGTAAAAAGATTAATTTGAACAAAATCAACTTTTATTAAAACTTTTCAAAACCATTTTCGATATGGATCAGAACTGGACATGCCTGAGATCTGTCACTGAGATGCACAACCCCGGATTCCAGCAACTGGAAAGTTGCCCTTAGTCTGAATAGCACTGCACCGGAGATCACAACCGAGCTCTTGGATGCAGAATAGACAAAGATGACTAAACATGATCACATGGACAAAGTTGATCGGGGACGTGTTTATGGCTGGACTTCAGAATGAATTTGCCTATGTATCCCAAAGATGGTAATCAAGCCTTACGTAGTTCGGCTTAGGTTCACTCGTGTATTAACACTCTCCTTTTGCGCTCTAACTTTTGCCAGGCCGTCCTTTGCGGGTTTTCAACCTTGTGAGCTCAGTTTTTATAGTTTCAAATTTTCTGTGCTCTAACTTTTGCCTAGGTCGACCTTTCGGGTTTTCAGCCTAGCGAGCCACTCAGGGATAATATTTCTTCAATTTGTCCATGTTGATCGGTTGGGAGAACTCTAGGCCATCTAGGTCCATCAGAACGACAGCTCCACCCGACCAGATAGACTTGATGATGTAAGGACCAGTCCAATTGCGTCTGAACTTGCCCCTAGGGTCGTGAATGGGAGCTCGGTTGTCTTTGAGCACAAGATCCCCTTCCTTCAAATTCCTGGACTTAACCTTCTTGTTGAAAGCCCTGGCAATTCTTCGTTGATAACCCTGAACATGGTACAGTGCTTTCAGCCTTCTCTCGTCGAACAGCATGAGTTCTTCAAACTTGCTCTGCTACCAATCTGCTTCAGCTATCTGACACTCAGCCAATACCCGTAATGACGAAACTTCAAATTTGATAGGCAAAACAGCCTCCATCCCATAGACCAAGGAATACGGAGTCGCCTCAGTAGAAGTTCGAATTGAAGTCCGGTAGCCCCACAGAGCAAATGGCAATTTATCTAGCCAGTCCCGATAGGTTTCCACCATCTTCTGTAGAATGTGCTTGATGTTCTTGTTGGCGGCCTCAACAGCTCCGTTGGTCTGAGGCTGATATGTAGATGAGTTATGGAAAGCCACGTTGTACTTGTCCAACAAGTCGACCACTTCTTTCTTAAAGTGGGAACCATTATCTGAAATGATCTCATTCGGGACCCCGTAGCGACAAATGATGTTGTTCCTGATGAACTTAGCAACATGCGATGCCTTCAACACCGCATAAGATTGGGCCTCAATCCACTTTGTAAAGTAGTCTATCGCTACCAAAATGTACTCATGCCCATTAGATCCCTTCAGAGTGACAGCTCCAATCACATCAATCCCCCAGACTGAAAACGGCCTTGGCGAAGTCGTGTTGTACAGCTTTGACGGTGGAATGTTCATGCGGTTAGCGTGGATCTGACATTTGTGGCATCGCCGGACAAAGCCAATACAATCCTCCTCCATGGTGGACCAGTAATAACCCTATCTAAGGATCTTCCAGGCTAGCATTACCCCGTTCATGTGAGCTCCGCACTCTCCTCCATGGATGGCCTCCATCAGGCGCTTCGATTCTTCGGCATCAACACACAACTTATGCATCCCGAGATGACCTCTCTTGTACAGTTTACCTCCGCAGATGATGAATTGAGCAGCCATTCTTCGAATTGCCCTCTTATCTTTGGCGTTTGCTCCTGGTGGATACGCTTCCTTTTCCAAGAAGTTCCAAATATCGTAATACCAGGGGTTCTCGTCTTGTACCTCTTCTATGGCAGCAAGCAACTCGTAGGCTGACACAAATTTTTGTTCGATGATGATCGGACGCATCCGGACTCCAAAAGGGATGTCTATTATGGAAGATAGAATTGCTAGTGAATCTACGAACCTGTTGTTCTCTCTTAACAGATGAGCGAAGTTCAGCTTCTCAAACCGAGGAATCAGCACGTCCAAGGCTTGGTGATAGATTCTCATCTTTTTTTTCTTTGACTTTTCAATCTCCTTTAGCTTGAGATACAACAAGGTTCGAGTCCCCGATGACATCCAACCGTTTTGCCGCTAGTTTTAGGGCGGCTTCTAAACCGGCAATACATGCCTCATATTCTGCCTCATTGTTTGATACTTTGAACCAGAGTTTGAATGCTAGGGGTATGCGGGAATTGTCGGGTGCTATCAGCAAAACCCCTATCTCATACCCATATTGGTTTGTCGCTCCGTCAAAGTACATCATCCAGGTTTCATCTTCGATATGCAGACTGGCCTCATCTGGGAATAGGTACTCAACTACTTCATCCCCTTCAACTGGGTGATCGGCTAAGAACTCTGCTACCGCCCTCCTTTTTATTGACTTGCGCGTCACGTACTTCAGATCGAATTCGGAAAGCAGAAACAACCAACAGGCTAGCCTACCCGTAAGTGCTGGTTTCTCAAAGATATTTGATGGGATCTATTCTCGAAACCAGTATTACGGAGTGAGCTAACAGGTAGTGCCGTAGCTTCCTGGTAGCCCATACCAAGGCTAGGCAAGCCTTCTCCAGCGGAGTGTAGCAGGTCTTGTACTCCAGCATTTTCTTGCTCAGATAGTAGATAGCCCTCTCCACTTTGTCCTCAAACTCTTGTGCAAGCATGCAGCCCATTGTAGTTTCAATCACTGAAAGATACAGAATCAATGGTTTCCCCGGCTCAGGCGGTGACAACACATGTGGGTTCTGTAAATATTGTTTGATCTGCTCGAAAGCTGCTTGGCATCGGCCGTCCCATTGGAATTTCGTTCCTTTCTTCAGGAGACCAAAGAGTGGTTCACAAGTCAAGGTTAATTTTGAAATAAACCGTCCTATGAATTGCACTTTACCCAGAAAGCCTCGCACCTCCCTTTTCAGTCCTTGGTGGTGGCATTTCTAAGATGGCCTTGATTTTGGAAGGATCGACCTCGATACCTCTTTGTGTGATCAAGAACCCCAGCATTTTCCCTACTGTGACACCGAATGTACACTTCTGAGGATTCAGCCGTAGCCTATACTCTCTGATCCGTTAAAAGAATTTTTGTAAGGCGGTGTAGTGGCCCTCTCTTTCTTTGGACTTGACAATCATGTCGTCCACGTACACCTCAACCTCCTTGTGGATCATGTCGTGCAATATTGCGGTCGCAGCCCGTTGATACGTAGCTCCAGCATTCTTCAGCCCAAACGGCATCACCCTATAATAATAGGTTCCCCATGGGGTGGTAAAAGTAGTCTTCTCCCGGTCTTCGGGTGCCATCAATATCTGATTGTAGCCTGAGAACCGATCCATGAATGAGAGCAACGCGTGCCCAGCAGTGAAGTCCACTAACTCATCGATACACGGCAGAGGAAAGTCGTCCTTCAGACTGGCTTTGTTCAAATCTCTGAAATCCACACATACCCGAATTCTGCCATCTTTCTTCGGCACTGGAACAATATTGGCCAACCAAGTTGGATATTCGGATACTAGTAGGAACCCTGCGTCAATTTGCTTGGTGACCTCTTCTTTAATCTTGAGAGCCCAGTCTGGGCGGATCCTTCTGAGCTTCTGCTTAACAGGTCGAGCCTCTGCGTCAAGAGGGATCCGGTGCTGTACAATCTCAGGATCGATTCCAGGCATGTCTTCGTAGGACCATGCGAAAACATCTTTGAAATCTTTTAACAAAACGACTAAGCGCTCGCGCTCCTCCGAAGACAACGTGGACCCGATCAGGACCAGCCGTGGGTCCTTCTCAGTACCAACATTAATTTGGGTGATTTCATCAACCAAGGGTTTAACAAACCTCTCCTGCTTTTGATCAAGCAAATATTGCAAAACCGGAGGCATTTCTTCCTCGTCGTTTTCATCAAAATTTTGAAAATCCTGATTCATGCAATAAATTAAGGGTACAGAAAAGTAATCGAAGGCCACAGCTGCATCATTCTCTTTAAGCACTTCCATGTCGCCTGGTTCTTCTGTTACAACAGACTCAAAGGAAAAAGAAAAAGACGACCTAGACAGGACTGTGGCATCTGGGTTGTCACCCCCAGGAATATCGAACTCAGACTCAGACGAGCTGGAACTTGATTCCGACTCACAAGACTCAGTGGAATCAGATTCCGGCTCACTACCTGACCCGGTGCTGCTCGATAAGAAGCCTTCCTCGTTTTGCCAAACGAGGAAGGGTGCAATGGATGCATCTAAAATGTTTGAAGGTGGGTTCGTAGCCATTTCATTCCCAATCATGGACACTGAGAGGTCATTCCCCAAGCACTCATGCACGATCGGAGGATCTGAAAGTAGACAAGCCAGTGCTACCCCCATTTCAATCTTTGCGCCCTCGGAAACCTCCTCTTTGTACTGCTTAGCCTCAGCTATCGGGTCTGTTTGCTCTTCGACAACGTCATCCCCAGACAATTGTAAGTCAAAAAAGATCTCGAACCCTGGAAAGCGTCTCCTCTCTACATTTAACCATGGCTCTAGGAAGCCGCAGAACGGGAAATCCTCCCCCTCCCGGACAAAGCGTCCGTTCAGGGTACCCCGAATAGGTCGGTGCATCAACTCAAAATGCTTCCCCGTCTGCTTAGCTCTGGCCCTTCTGGCCATTTCTTTGCCTTTCCTCACCCAGTCCTCCTTGGTAGGTAGGTAACCTAAACCAAAGGTATGTGGGTTATGTGGCACTTCGGCCGATGTTGCAACGCCTTTCCGGCCACTGCATCCCAATCCCATCCCAGGGATATGCTGTAGCTTGTTCATGAGGTAAACTGATTGTGCGCTGACATAGTGCCCCTCATCAATAGCTAAGATACTCTGTACAACCTAAGCCTCGGCTAAGGTAAATCCTGACAGGAGCACATCTTCCGCACCATGTTCAATTTCCAGGACTAGTGTAGAAACCTCTGGTGGCGAATGGATTGAAGAATTCCCGAAAACAATGGTCACCTCCTTCCCGTGGGGGTATTTCAACATCTAGTGCAAGGTGGAAGAGACCGCCTTCACCTGGTGCAGCCACGGCCGCCCTAGAAGTAGATTGAAGGTCGCGGGAACGTCCAAGATGTGAAAGTCAATATTGTGCTGTCCCGGACCGACCTTAGTCTGGATCTGCACAGTCCCCATCACTTCTCTGCTAGTGTTGTCATATGCCCGAATCACCTGGGCAGTAGGCACAAAGTCCACGGGCTTCAACCCGATTGCATATGTCGTCCTCGACAGACATACGTTGATGGCGGATCCTGTATCGACAAGGACTACTGGTACCCATTTGTCTCTGCACTCCACAGAGATATAGAGTGGTTTGCTATGATTTGCGCCCTTAGGTGGCAACTCCTTGTCAGTGAAGGTTAACGTCGAGGAAGCTCCTCCCGAAAAAACCAATCCTACTAGCTGTTCAGGCGTGGTATCGATCGAAAGTTTAGCCATGACCATTGCAGAAAGGACAGCTTGTTTGTGTACTCTTGAAGCCATGAGCAGTCCCCAGATGGAGATGTCTGCTTGTATCTTCTTAAGCTGTTTTAACACAGCCTCGTCTTCGAGTAACTTTTCTTTCTGCTTTTCTGCTTCCTTGTCCTTTCCAGACGCCTCTGGTTGATCTAGGTGTGGGGGCTTGAAATACAGCCCACTCCTAGTCATGTGGTCAACCTCGCCAATATACCAGGTATCATCCGGTCGGTTGTTCCCCAATCCTCGTCTGTGTAGGCAAGACATAGGTCATCATCTTCCCACCACATCCCGTCAGCCATCGACAAACAGTTATCTAGTTCTGTCACAACTGTTCCTGTGCGCATAACACATTCTATTCCCGTGCTCTCAGCACATCCTGTCTCCACAGGGGCTTTGGCCTTTCTAGCCTTCTCCAGATCTTCGATCTTTTCCTACTCAAATTGTTTCAGTGCAGCCTGCTACTCAGCGTCTTCTGTACTCAAACTGTTCTGATCCTGAGCAAGATTCTTATCACCGGTGCTCTCTGGCGGTTTTTCCTGATTCTCGGCCACTGCTGATGATATTCCAACCCCTGATTGCCCCTGGTCTGGCTGAATTTCTTCAATAGCATCCGGCTCGTCACTGGGCCACCCGGTAGCTTCTGCTGACCCATCTAAATCAAACCAGTTGACAGTTACGTCCCCCGGATCCTGTTTATTGAAGAATTGAAGGTCGGCTATGTCCTCTTCCAATTCCGCTAGGTCATCTAGCCCCTGATTAGGTCCATTCTCTCGAACGACATTGATCTCTGCCCCAGTCGGCAGTTCCACCCTTGACTTAATCTGTCCTGTTGATGTAATGTAACCGCTTGGGTTGTACACAATGCTCGCAGACCCCTCAGGCTCTGACTCATCATTCCCATCTGCTCCCATAATCATCCTGGTTCTATCTTCAATAGTCACCACCACCGGCTCAAGTTGGGTTTGGGAGATGTCCAGTATGCACAAATCCGTGCTTACTGGAATGAACACCTCCGGCTTAGATAGTTGAGAAGGGGTGATATATATGCTAGGGTCGTATGACACAACCCCGGTTTGGATGAAGTTGATGCGTTTGGGAGGTGGAGCTTGGTTATGTGGTGGGAGAGGGTTGGTTGTGACATTTGGTTTTTCCGGAGGTACGATCACCTTGTTGTCAACGAGATCTTGGATATCGTGGCGCAGTTTAAAGCACTGGTCGGTGTCGTGACCATGCTGTTGGTGATAGGCACAGTACTTAGCTGGGTTATGGGAGGGAGAAAGTTTTTCTGGCAAGGTCCGCGGCTCTAGGGGCTTCAAGTGCCCTTTATTGATCAAAACCCCTAAAGCTTTGGATAGGGGCCTGTATAATAGGGTGAAGGTTCTTTGGCCTCTGGGCACATATATAGCTATTTGTGAGCTACTACCGGACGCACTGGTGAATGGAGTAGCTATGAGGGTTTTTGGAGTGGTGGTGGTGACCATTCCAAGATCTGAAGTTCTGCCAGCTACAACACTACTTGTGCCTGCATTTGTACCGCGGTTGAATGCCCTATTGGGCTGCTCTCTCTCATTATCAATGAGGCCTTATTTCATGGCGTCCTCTATTTGCACCCTAATCTCATGTAGATCTGCAAAGGTGGGTAGGGGGAGGACGATCATCTTCTGCATGAGCTTGGGCTGGAGGTTGCGCACAACCATCCGTATCTGATCTTTGTGCACAGGCCTGATGGTCATCATCGAGGCTTTGGCCCTCCAACAGGTTACGAAGTCGGAGAAGCTCTCCTTCGGTTCTTGCCTGGTTGTTTCAAGATCATGAGTTGTGACCTCGATCTGCGTGTTATAGGAGTATTAAGCTATGAAGGCCTCAGCCATCTCCTCCCAATTCCTCTTAACGGAATTCTCCAATTTTGCATACCAAATAGTCGCTATACCCGACAGGGTCCAGCCAAACAGAGAAAGCTTCTGTAATCTGGAGAGGCCCATCGGCCTTAAGATGTCTGCAAACAGCCACAGGTGCACCATAGGATCTCCAGACCCATCAAAGCGGTCTATGTGCGGCATTTTAAATCGGTCCGGCAGAGTCACGGCCGAGTCAATGTATCCATCCTCGATATCCAGAATGGATTTTACGCCTTGAGACTTCTTGAAAAGCTTTTCAAGCTTGCTCACTTTTAGCGCCGTTGGATCCACCTCAAACTCAAACGGCGAATCAACTAGATTGGTGGGCGTTTTGGATAGCTGAGGTAGGATTGGGGGCGGGGCTGGCCCCGTTGGAACATCCGTATTTTCCTGGACGGTTGCTGTCTCCCCGGGTGTTGGAACTCCAGGTGGGGGAGGAGCTTGGTGCGAAGTAGATGCTCCAGTCTGCTGCTGTAGCCTGGTAATTACCTCTGCCTGTTGAGCCATAACCTCGGCCTGGCGTGTAGCAAATTCTGTTTGATGGGCAGCATCCTGCTGCATGGTTTTCATACTTTCCTGGAGTTGACGCATCATCTCTTCCAAGCCTGCCATGTTGTGCTGGTCTATCTGAACAACCGGTGTATCTGCCTCTGCAGTAGAAAATGAGACCTTAGCCTGACTATTCAAGGACCACTGATCTAATGACCTCTGTACTGATACACTGCGCCTTTTTGACCTCCGCCTAATAACTGGGGATAAAGAAAGAAACACTGCTTGTTCGTCTATCAGATCCCTGGATCGATTAAGTCTTTGACCTCTGACCTAGAGTGCTCGGGGGATATCTTCATAGTCGGATACAATTATGCTAAACTACCTTGCAAAAAGATAAATAAAGCATAATAAGGAAATAAACAACCAAAACGCGCAATGTGTTATGTTATGAACTGAATAAATTAAAGACAACACACAGTTGGCTTGACAACACACAGTCAGTATTTGTAAGCTGAGCACACTGTCCTTAACTCTTATCACTGTGCCCAAAATTGCTGCCCCAAAACTGAATCTGATACCCTCAGGTAAAACTGATTCTCCAAATATTGATGCCCGTAGGCCTGATACCCAGACTTGCAAACTGATATACGCAACCCTATAGAGGCACACTCTCCAAAAGCACATAACAAGTAAATGGGAGACAAAACACCCCTATGTAAGGAGAGGGTTTCCCTGTCCTATTTTGCCAGGAGCTAGGGTTTCACTATGCACACAGCGGTTTCAAACAACCTACAATCGAGTAAGCAACCTGTCCTAGTTTGGAATAATCACTATGGATTCCTATATGCACTAGGTTGAATGGTCAAAAGGAGTGCCCCGGTAAAAACCAAGGTTTGTGTTCCCGTCGTGGCAGAGCTCGCAACCGGTCAGCCTTATGGCACGCTTCTCAAAGTAAGCCTCTGGCAAACCGTTCAGGAATAGCATACAACAAGCACGGTGTCCTAGGCGCACCAATGCAAATGCAATGCAAAGAGACACATAAGTGTAATCAAAACAAGATATCATGAGTTCGAGTCAAGCTCTCTAAATCCCCAGCAGAGTCGCCAGAAACTGTGGACGCGCTCTCGGGGAGAACTCTCCGAGTATCCGTGCGCGCCTCGTTAGGGGCGCGAATTCTCGTTTTGTTCTCTGAGCTACCACAGTTCAGACTCAATGTCACAGTTCTGAATCTAATCTCACAATGTGCGATGTGAGACCGATAAATCACCAAAGAGACCAAATCCGGCAAATCGTTTTGGAAAACTGATTTTTAATAAAGAAGTGCCAAACATGGACTGCTTTGTCAGATACAGAGTCGCCACCTAAATATTTTATTTTGGGGAAATTTAGGAAACCCTGACCTGTGCCTAAGGCCACATATCCGTCATCACCAAGGTTGCCTCGGCTCGGGAACTTGGGTACGAGAGGGGAAGGTCATTTAATGAGCACCCCCGCTTGCCCGATCAAAGATCAGCCTGTACTAAGCATGATATCTTGTTTTTTAAAACACATGTGTTCTTATTCCGATTAATTAGCTAATCTTACTATGTGATGGGCACAACAAGCAAGTATAGACTAGATCGCCTAATTTGGAACAAAACATTGCATATTCGTTTGAAAACGTTTTGAAGTTTACTACTCGCAAGTAGGCTAAAATGCGGATTTGATGAATTGTTCCAATTCAAGTAATCTAACCTTCACCAACAGGCATTCAAGCAGTTATAGCACATAAGCAATTAGCCTCATGGCAACATTAACACACATGCAGTATGCTAAAGTGTAAACACTCACAGTGTACTCTGAGCTGAAATAGAGAGCTAGTTAGAAATCATGTATGATCCTAGTTCATGTTAAGATGGCTAATGCAACACATGTGAACATGGAACTAAAATAGGCTTGGCTATTCTAGAATGGCATATGAAATGCAACTTGATACATGTATTCAAATAGGTATTGAAATACAATGCAGTTAGTATGATGCGCCGAGCCTGGTGCATGCAAGATAGATGAATGAATGCACGCATGCGAGCATAAGGTATGCTAAATGAAATATGCCCTAAAACTAACCATCGTAAGCGGTTAAGTAAAAGGGAGAAAGAAATGGAGGTTGGAAGACATGCATCACACACACGCACGCTTATTACAACAATGCGCCCTCTCGAAGGAGGGACCGAATAAGAAGCTAACTAGCTATCTAAGCATGGCAACTAAGGAAAGTAGTAAATCAGGAGCTTCAGAGGAAAAAGGAATGCATGCAAGCCCGGTCGCCTCGTTCGGAAATTCAATGCGATGCCTCGAATTGCCTCTGTTTTTATTTGTTCTCAGAACCTTGCACCAATCTCCAGAAAGATGAAACTCCACCTTAAGAATCCTGTGGGAGGGTGGCCGACCACTTTTGGTCTCTCTAGGCACCTGCCGACCACTTTTGGTTGTTGAAAAACCAGAAAAGTGGTCGGCCAGCTAGTTTTTCTGGCTGGCCGGCCAGTTGTTGCTGCTGAACTGGAATTTGCTGCAACAGAGAGCAAGAAAGGGCATGGCAATGTATTTGCAAGATATGTGTGTACAACCACCCTCCCTATCATGTCATGAACTCAAGGGGGTGTGGTTCTCGACCCTCGGGCCACCAATCGCGCATTTCCAAGCATGATGGCCGAAAGACGAAGTTGCACAATTCAATATGAAATGAATGCACAAGTAAACACATAAAGTCTAAAACTCTATCATGTATGATCAAGAGCATCGGCGACCGGGAATTAAGGCACGTTTCATCACTTGAAGTATGAAACGTCCCTCGTTTCCCGTGTTTGGACTAACACCTATTCCAAACAACCATGCAACACATAACATGGCATGCACAATGGACTAAAACTGAAATGGACGGACCTCAGTCATGCCAAAACAGTGGCCATAATGCTAAAATGAAGGCACCGAAAACACATACAAACATGCATGCCAATTGGCTCACCAATTGAGGCACTAAGGTGCAACTCTCAAGAGCACCAAAAGAGTGAAAAACATGGAAGTGTAACAACACTAAATGCACTGAAATGAGGTAAGAAATGATGCCAAATCATTCAATCAACACAAGTATAGCATGGTAGGGTCCTTAAAGCATGAAGCTATCAAAGAGGACTACAAATGAGGCATGCAATACATGGCACAAATGTATGAACTAAGCATGGACAGAGCTCAAGTAGGTCAAAATAAGGACCTAAACATGGTGAGATGAGGGCTCAAAGGCCTAGGCATGCAAGCATACGAGCTAAGGCATAAACTAGGCAACAATGCATAACACTCAAAGGCATTCAAAGCATGATTGAGATAGGAACATGGCAATGCTATATGCTTTGAAATGTCATGTTAAGTGATGCCAAATCATGTACACAACACAAATGAAGCATGCAATGGTGCTCAAAGCTTGAGGCAAGCAAGAGCATTTGTATTACAAGTATACAAAACATGAAGCATGTGGTTAAGGAAACCCAAAACAGTCCTAGTACATGTTAAAATGAGTCTAAAACATGCATGGAAGTAGGCCAAAATATGCTAGCATGAAGGGCATGAAGCATGGTGACTGTAAGGCAAATAGGGTGGATTATACTACACCTATTAAGACCAAGCATGGGATGACTTAAGCAACAAAAATCAGAGTTATATCATGGCATAATAACCCCAAATAACCACTGAAATGATGGCTCGTATGCTATGACATGAAGGCATACGCAATGGCTCATGTGAAGGCATAAAGGCGGAAACCCTCCAACGCATTGAATAAGTGACAAATGTGAATGCATGACCATGAAATATGGACTGAAATCACATAACAAGTGATGCCAAATCATTGAAATAGTCTAAGTAATGCATGCTAGTGGACTCAATACACAAAGCTAACAAGCTAGATTGAACCAAGGCTATACAAAGCAAGTCATGCGTGACCAAAACAACCAAAATCAGACCTTAAACATGGTAAAATATGAACAAAATCTTCTCAGAGCTAAGCCAAAAGCATGCTAAAATGACATGTCAAAGCATGATGCATGTTAGGCTATTTCAAGGGGTTGCACTACAAGTGCATGAGGCATGCAAGGGCCAACCAAACCAAACCAAAACAGAGTCATGACATGGCAAAACATCACCAAAAACATGCTGAAATGGAAAGAAAACAAGCTAGAATGACATGCTACTTCATAAAGCATACAAAGCTAGTTTGTGTGATTTACACTACAAGTGTATTAACCATGCATGGAGTGACCAAACCAAGCAAAAATAATGGCATGCCTCAGCAAAATAAAAACAAATACAAGCTAAGATATGACCAACAAAAGCTTAACAAAGATGCTCAAACATGAGGCATATGAAGCTAGTAAACACAATACAAGGAGAGGGGATGACCCTCTCCTAATTAGGACAGCAAAACCACCTTTCCACCACTGAAAATCCTCTGGATTTTAGTGGTAGAAAGGTCATGCAAAGGCTTCAACAAGAGCCTAAAGGGATGGCTCAAAACAAGGCCTAACAAGGCCTAAGAGGGAGTAAATCACCCCAACCGAAAAAGTGACCTTAAACAACTATTTTAAGAACTTAAATATAGAAATTTTTTCAACAGGAATTGAAGCTCAAAACAGCATGCAAAAGGGTCCAAAAGCTTAAGCAAAAATGGGGGTTTAAAGGTCAAAGACTCACCCTTGAAGACCTTTTTCACTTCTGCAACTCTAGCCACCTCTTTGAGCTTAAACTAGTCCAAGAACACCAAAAACAACCCCTTAGCACCTCAAACTAAGACAAAGCTACACTTTTAAGGCACAAAAATGGAGAAACAAGGCAAGATACACACAAGATAATATGTATCACTCAAAGGTGATTTTTCTGAACCTAGAGGAGGGAGGAGGAGCCTCCCTCTTATAGAGAGAAAAAGCCAAAGCTTCTTGGAGAAGCTAAGTTTCAAACAAATTCCTTCATACACGTGTATGGAGGATAGCTCTAAAGTCCTCCAGCAGCTGGAGGAAAATATCTCCAAAAAGGTGTCAAAAAGCAGCTGACCACTTGAAGTGGTCGGCCTGCTACTTAAAGTGGTCGGCCGACCTCTTCAAGTGGTTTTCAGAGCAACAACTGGTCGGCCATGGTGGGAGAGAGTCCAGGGCATGAAAAAAAGCTAGTGGTGTGGTGACCGACCAGAAAATGTGGCCCAAAGACCAAGCAAGCCAGTTATCCGACCAGAAAACTAGCTGGCAGAAGGAAAAGTGGTCTCCAAGGAGAAAAAGTGGTCTCCCACCCTTGTACCACCTTCCAAACAAGGAAAACAAGGTTTGTACCAAAAACAAACCAAGACGGATGAAAGACGAGAGATCGGGAGGCAAAGCACGCGACTGAAAGTCCTGAAAACTAGATGGCGAGCACCAAAAGTGGTATGCGACCACAAAAGTGGTCTCCCGGACCACAGTGTCCCTCTCGGCAGAGGCAACAAGGTATGGTTCAAAAACCACACCAAACGGAGAACGTTAAGCGGTCCCGAGACGAGGCGTGCGGCTAAAGGCTCCAAAAATCGAAAACTAGTCTCCAAACGGGAAAAGTGGCCTATGACCACAAAAAATGGTCTACGACCACAAAGAGATGGTCTACAAGACCTCTCCCTCCCTCCGGGAAGAGAAAACAAGATTTGGTCCACAAACCGAGCCAAAGCACAAAGAGTTCAGAGGCCCGGAGGCAAGGCTTTTAGCCAAAACTCTGAAACCTCTAAATGAACACAACATGCACCATCACCGAGCACTCAATCGAAGACATCTGAGTCTTAAGGTCAGTCAAAAATGGGGTGTCTACATCGACCATCCTTTCTCAGAGGTCGTCCCGGATCTTGGCGCGCGGCCTGTTGTGATTTTGCCACCTTCAAGGCCAAATCCTGTCAGAGGCGCTCATTCTCCACCAACATGTTTTCCAACCTCTGTTCATTTTGCTTCGCCTGATCCATAATCGCTTGCATTGTCCCATGTGTTGATGTCGAGGGTGAGGTCTGGGCAACTGAGTCGAAGTTCAAGGTCTGTCGTGTGGCAATGTTCTCTGGCCCAAGTATATTGCTTGGAGTGGTATCAACATATGGCGTAAGGTCGTCAGCGACTACCGGAGGATCTTCTGTCACGCCCGCCATAGATGTGCTAGAGTATTCCCATAGATGGCGCCAATTGTGGAGAAGTGGTTCGGAAATACTCTTTTGATCCTGTAGGACGCTCGTGATCCTCAGCTAGTCACCTGAAAAGGAATGAACACTCCAGTTGGGGGTGCCGAAATTAGCACCCCGACAGATAAGTCAGTGTATACTCTCTTGGTTGCTTATATCTCAAGTTAAACTTTTTCTCACCTATCTTTCTTTGGCTGATGCTCCTTTATTTATATTTTTCCCCTTGGGCCTTAGGGTTGGGCCCACCCTTAATCCATTGCACGTTTATTCATTCGGCTTTTGTTCGGCTGGTTGGAATGCCGATTAGCATATTCGGCTCTGTGATCATCTAGGATCAATGCTGAATACAAATTCCGTCCTCATATCGTTATTCGGCATTATTGCCCCCCAAAATATTTGGCTCCCACAGTAGTGTATGTCTTCCAATCTCTATTTCATTCTCCATTTTATTTACCCGCCCCTCTTGCATGAGGGCAAATATGTAATAATGGAGTAAAGCCGAACATGAGAAATTCTAAGTAAACATGACGTTCTATGCTACCATTATAAGAGGGTAAATAAAAAGGAGAAAGAAATGAGGATTGGAAGACATACACCATTATTACATATTTGCCATCATGCAAGAGGGTATAAATAAGTGTCCTAGTGTCCGAACCCTAATGCATGAGAAATGCAAAGTAAACACAATTATTACATATTTGCCCTCATGCAAGAGGGTCCGAATAAGTGTCCGAGTGTTCGAACCCTAATGCATGTGAGACAAGTAGATGCGAACATGAGAAATGCTAAGTAAACATGACATTCTATACTACCATTATAAGCGGGTAAATAAAAGAGAGAAAAAAACGGGGATTGGAAGACATACACCATTATTACATATTTGCCATCATGCAAGAAAGTCTGAATAAGTGTCCGAGTGTCCAGACCCTAATGCATCTGAGACGAGTAGATATGAACATGACAAATGCTAAGTAAACATGATGTACTCCGCTACCATTATAAGCGAGTAAATAAAAGGGATAAAGAAATGGGGATTGGAAGACATACACCATTATTACATATTTGCCCTCATACAAGAGGGTCCGAATAAGTGTCCGAGTGTCCGAACCCTAATGCATGAGAAATGCTAAGTAAACATGATGTTCTATGCTACCATTATAAGTGAGTAAATAAAAGGGAGAAAGAAATGTGGATTGGAAGACATACACCATTATTACATATTTGCCCTCATGTAAGAAGAATGCTAAGTAAACATGTCCTCATGCAAGAGGGTCCAAATAAGTGTCCGAGTGTCCGAACCCTAATGCAAGTGAGACAGGTAGATCCGAAATATGAGAAATGCTAAGTATATAACGATCCCGGTTGTCCCTTTACTGTTCTGTTGTATTCCGGACTCGATTCCGTGAAGTTGGTAGTGGTATCTATCTTGTTGCCGTCCTTTAATTTCACTTGATTGAGTTTTAGGATGTTTTGAGCAGGGTTGTTACAGGTTGGTTAGGCCTTGGTTTCAATTCCTTGTTGTTCGGTTTTTAGGCGGTCCGCTCGAGCGGGTCTTTTTGCGCTCGAGCGGGGATTGCACACCTCCAGTATTTCATGTTCCTGCAAAACTTCTGCAGAGGTGATTTTTACGCTCAAGCGGGTTTGTTTACGCTCGAGCGGGTTTGGTGGCGCTCGAGCGGGTAGTACTTTCTGGGTATAAGTTCTGGGAGGTGGAAATCTACGCTTAAGCGGACTGGTTTTCGCCCTCGAGCGGAAGTGCTTTATTCTTGTGTCTTGGCGCTCGAGCGGGCCTTATTGCACTCGAGCGTGTCCAGATTTTTGTTCTTGGCGTTCGAGCGTTGTGTTCTCCGCTCGAGCGGGTCATACGTATATGAGTTATCCGCTGGGTGATTTTAAATCACTTTTTGCTTTTCTTTCTCTCTCCTACTTTTTCAAAAAAACCATTTTTGAGAGCCTCTCTCTCTAGAAACTCCCTTCTCTCTAGGGTTTGATCTAGTTAGAGTGTCCTCCTTCTCTTCGACCTTTGTAAAAGTTGTGTTGATCGTCGAGGGCGTCGTTTTGATCCGAAAATCTTGGTCTTTGGAGCACTTTGGTTTTGGTCTCTTCTCCATCCGAGCTCTAACTTCGAGGTAGGGATAACCTACTCCTTACTATGGGCTTTGTCTTTAAATTTTAGTATTTTGAGATATTGGGGTTGGTTTGGTAATTTTGTGAAAGTTTGGGGGCTTTTGTGTAAATTTACAAAAGTTGGGGTTTTGGTGTTATAAAACCTAGATGCATGTTTGGCATGGAAAAGTGAAATTAATGTTGAAACATTAATGAAAATGGAACCTAAGGGTTGTAATGTTAATTATGGAAAATGCCTTAATTACATTGATTGATTAATTTGTACAATTAATTGTTGGAAATGAGGGATTGATTTGAAAATGTGGAAATTGGAAAGGGAAAGGGTCAAAGGGTGTAGTTGGATCATTTATCGCTCACTTGGTTGAAATGTTGATTATATATTCATTGTTGCATTTATTTTCTGTATAGAAATAACTGTTTTGGGCTATCGGTGGAGGATAGTCTTGATTGTTGTAGACAATGCATGATGATTAGGCAAACTGGAACTAATCATTGGAATGTGTCATTGAGTATAACGGTTGAAAGAATACATTAAATTTATGTGTTGTGTGATGATGTGTATAATTATTGTTTATATGCATTGTGTTGTGTTGGAGGAGATAGGGGATGTACTCCACGGTTTAGGGGAAGATAGGGGATGGACCTCTAAACCGGACGTTGTTGAGAGGAGATAGGGGATGGACTCCATAGATAGAGCTCATATGCTTATCTATTAATGTGTTGACAGAGCTCATATGCTTGTCTTTGGAAGTATGATAGTGCTCCTATGCATATCTATGGAAGTGACGATATAGCTTGTATGCTTATCTGTTGGTGTGTGATATAGCTTGTATGCTTATCTGTTGGTGTGTGATATAGCTAGTATGCTTATCTATTATGAAATGGGAAAGTGCTTAATATGGGTTATTACCTCATATGAGTTGTTTGGCCAGGTTCTGAGCCATAGTTATAAATTGAGAATTAAAAGGAATTGGAAAATGGATTGTAACATGGACTTGCATGTTAGGAAACTGTAAAGCGTGATAAGGGAAAGTATCAGTGTTGGCCATCTATCAACAGCTAATCTTTTAGTCATTGTTCATATTTGGTTTAGTGTATTTCTGCTGGGCTGTAGCTCACCCTATATGGGAATATCATTTTCAGGTACAGGTAGCATGCCACCTCCAAGGACATAGCTTGGGAGGCTAGAGGCGGACACACTCTTGTTGTCTTATTTCTTTTGATGTATTACATGTAAATTCAAGCCAAGGACTTAATATGTAATCGAGTTAGAACACTTTTCTTTGTAACCAAGTGTTAACTTGGAAAGCTGTAAGCCTTTAGGGCATTTGCTTTTGTTGTTAACATGTAATACTTTTGGTAATGAAATTCTGATGAATAGAAGAAAGTGGAGCTTTTATATGTCAACGCATGTCTATATCGATGGGTTTAATGTTATTTTTTTGAGGGCGTTACAAAGTAAACATGATGTTCTATGTTACCATTATAAGCAGGTAAATAAAAGGGAGAAAGAAGGACAAAGATAAAGGCCTCGTGTGTGAGACATCCTTAAGTGACTTCACAAAACTCGGTAATCCTTTCACAGGTTCACTGGGGCTAGGCATCAAGCTGCTCACCTATATATATATAAATATGAAGTGAGCTAAAGCCCAATGAATAACATCAGAGTAAAGAGGTTAAGGAATGAGATTCGTATTAAATAAAGTCATATGTGTATTACACAAAATCATACTTATAAGTTAATCATTTGAAATACTCTTCCCATTCATACCAGATTCAAGTAGATCATATCAAGCAAAACTACCTCGGGTCTAGTATATACAAAACGACCTTGGGTCCAACATATGCAAAACGACCTTGGGCCTACCATATATTCACTTGTAACAAATATTAAAATTCATTACTTAAAAAACTTTGTTTTTCGCATGTTTTTATAATTATCAGATGTGATGATATGGCCTAATAAAATTAATAGAACAGAGAAAGAGATACTAAAGATGTAGATGATTTGAAATTTGTTTCTTATACTATCCATAATAGTTAGCTACGAACTTGAGTGATGTAAATAAGTGATGAAGGTGCCAAGCCAATGATGGAGTCATAAAGTTGAATTAGACAAATAATTTGTAACAAGAGTGCTATGCATGCACATTGCAATAGTAATAAAGATAAATTCTTCAAAGATGGAAGAGTAAAATCTTAAATAATTAGAAATTCCAAGAACCCAATAAGATCTTTTCACTTTTGGTGACAAATTTCACATCATAATAGTTTTTTGCCTCATTTTTTTTTTCAAATTGATATTGATGGAGGGTTTTTTTTTGTCTCATACAGATTAGTCGAGAGTAAACAAAGAGATGAGTCACACCATTCCTGTAACGACCCAAACATGCATATCAAGATTATATTTATTAATTATGTGTCAATTATTAATTGTGATATGTGCCATATGATTAATTAGAGTATATCTATCCAACTTGAAAGTTATTTGTTGTGATTTTTGCTTTGGATCTGCAATTTCTTACATGATTTCAGAAATCGAAATTGGCTACATAAATAGACTAATTGGAATTTTTAAAACCTTATGGCAGGTTTGATTAAAAATTGGTTCAGTTTAATTGATTAGGTTTTGTTCAATTGGTCTAATGTTCTAATTAATGTATTAAGCCACTCTAACTATAAATTTGTGCCTTAATCTTATTTGAGCTCATTTTTCTCTTCAATTTGAGTTCATAAAATCTAAGATTACACTTTTAAAGAGAGAGAGAGAGAGAGAGCTCATCTAGAGAGAGAAAGTGTAAGATTGAAGGAGAATTTGAAGGATTAACTTGAATTGGTCAACATTGTGCTACAACAAGTGTATTTGAAGACTCTAGGTAAGAATCTAACTCTCACATCTTGGAGATAGTGTATTTTAGAGTTGAGTTCATGAATTATATGTGATCATTTGAATGTATTTTGTTAAGAAGGTCAAAAAGATGGAGAACCTTTACATGCATCAATGAATATGTTGAGTTTTGCCATGTTAAGTTTGAATTCTAGCATCCATGTTGAAATTATGAGTTAATTTATACATGAATGTTTCATTCATCATGTTCTAACTCTTAAATTCATGTTTTGGAAAAGTGTTTTGTACATGCATGGAGCTTTTAAGCTCAAATTTGGTGAATTCATGAGTTTTGAGAAAAGAGCTTGGAAAACCTTACATGCATGAGCTTTAGAGTTCAATTATGGTGGAATTAAAGTGATTTTGAGCAAATGATTGTTGAAGGGTCATATATATATGTTTTCTGAAGTACCTTTATGTTTTTGAATGAGCCATTCATGACCCTAAGCTTTGAATTGCATTTTTGGAGCTTAAATTCTGTTATGGAAAACCTAGAAATTATGCAGACCGCTCAAGCAACCGAGTGGTGGCTCGAGTGAACTTGATGAGCACCCAATACTTTTGTACTCTTTCCAGACTGCTTAAGCGACCAAATGTTGGCTCGAGTGAATTGACGATATGTTTTGCATCTGGTCAAGCGACATATAGTTGGCTTGAGCGCACATAAGAACCATCTAGTATTTTTGCATATCTCTGTGACCACTCGAGCGACCAATAGTTGGCTCAAGCGAAAACCCCTGTTTCAACATATTTTGAAAAGACGTTTTGTGTTCATATTTCCATCCACATGTCTGTCTGAGCATTCTTAGGCATGATTTATGACTCATTATGGAACTAATAAGTGAGAAACTAACACGAATGACTGAATTAGAAAGCGAAGATGAATTATTCGGTTCGAACAATATGTTCCAATGTATGTGATTATGTATAATGTGTAGGTTTAAAATTGTAGAAGAACAACAACCTACTCGAGGTGAGTAATATCTTAGTACAAATATTTTGCTATATGCTATTTTCTTAAATACTTCTATGGCACGTCTTGGAACTTATGATTTTTGAAATATGAATGATACTTCGAAAGTTTCAATGTGACTTTGAATTCAATTTCATAAGATTAAAGCATAATGGATCCAAGGTCATTTTGTATTGATGGACCCAAGGTCGTTTTGTATTTAATGGACCTAAGTTTATTTTGTATATGTTGGACCCAAGGTCGTTTTGTATATGTTGGACCTGAGGTCGTTTTGCATTTTGTATATATGACACCTGAGTTTTTCGCCCCACTCGAGCGTAGATCTTCAGCTCCCAGTAATTAGCGTTTTGTAGGAAGGCTGCTCAAGCGGAGGAGTTGTCGTTCAAGCGTGAAGTGCATGCTCCCAATAGTTCCTCTGTAGCTCTGTAAAAGTTCAGCAATATGTTCTTTTTCGCTCAAGCTAGGGAATCTACGCTCGAGCGGGACCACTTATTCGTGCCTTACGCTCTAGCAGCAGAAATCGTGTTTCAGCGGCCTGTCGAGGATAACAAATTTTAAAATAGCGATCCCAAGTCTTTTTCTAGACACTTTTCGATCCTCTCTCTCTCTCTAACTCTACTTTTTCTCAAACCCTAGCTCACAAGGCCATAGATTTCCATAGATTTCCCTAATCTTAACTCAAGATCTACCTAAGATTTTCCAAGATTAGTTGTAAGAGAAGCTAGATCAACACTCTCACCGGTTGTTTCGCTAAATCAACAAAGTGCGAGCGTGTGTAGCCACTCTAGCATCCCAACTCGAGGTAAGGGTGTCTTTAACTCTTTGTATCTTCAATTTGAGTAGCTTGTGTGGTATTTTCTCAACCTATTCATGTAGATAGATGTGTGTGTGTATATATATATACGTATTAGCTTGAGCTTGATGACTATAAATTGAGTATGATGATGGTGAAATGTTGTGATTGTTGAAAGATTTGCACTTATCGTGGATGAAAATCATTGTTTATGATGGATAATTAACTCAATTTCATAAAAGAGAGAAAACCCCCAATTTTACTCAAACCCTAGTTTTCAAATTTAGGTTATAAAAAGGGGTTTTGCTCAATTGATTTCGAGAACATGAAATTGAGTGTAAATACTTGATTTTGAGATTGAAATATAAAATTGGAGATTGCTTCTTAATGTAAACCTTGAGAAGAGGGTGACGATTGCTTGATGGTAGATCCTTGGATTATGAAATGTGAAGAGGTGGATTTATTATGAATTAACATCATCTTAGGAAAGTAATGCATTGTATATAAATTCATGCAGCATATGCATTATTTCTTTCTTCTTGGTTCCACCTTTGTATAAATGGTTGAAAGTTCGAAGTGGGTAAATAGTCTATGAGTCCGGTTAATGAGTTGGGTTGGAATGGAGTTGTGTATTGTATTTGGTACCCGTGTAGGGAGTCAAGGTGCCCAATTGCCCTGTCTGCGCTTATCGCCGAACGAATGTGGGAAAGCATTTTGGGGTGTCCACGAGCCTGCCATTTCTGGAGTCGGCGAATATGGAAGGTTGTGACGGTTTTGGGTGTTCATGTCCCGTCGTTTATGGAGCCGGCAAATGTGGAAGGTTGTGATGTTTTGGGTGCCCATCGCCTCGTCGTTTCTGGAGCCAGCAAATATGGGATTAATTTCTATCTATACCTACAATTATCTATGTATGTTTGATCTTGACCGTTTAACTATGGATGTCATGGTGGAGTTACTTTTCAATGTGAATGTGGAAAAAAAAATGAGTTATGTTCAATGCATTTGTATCCTGTCAATGGCATACTCTAACATTGTTTTATAATCTCATCATGCACACCCATGCATTGCATTACATAAGCATAAGCTTTTCAAATGATTATATAACTTGTTAAATGTATCACCTACTGAGCTTATGCTCACCCCAAAAGCTAACAACTTTTCAGGTAATGAGGACGAGATTCCTCTCAAATGATGATGCCTACACAGCTAGCATCTTTTGTTGAAGTTTTGTTGGGGGCATGGTATTGATGATTGTATTTGTTTTGGGAATTGATGTTTATGACTTGGTAAACGGTAGAGCATCGTGATAAGGAAGATGTCCTTATGAATCTCTTGTGTTAACTTCTCCCTCTTTTCTTTTGAATTGTTTTCCTTCTTTTGTAATCTTGTTTTGAGGAGTGTAATGGAATACATATGTAAAACTCCATTTTTGGGAATAGTTCAAGAGGAAAGAAAGTAATGTGTAATTGACTCTATTGTTCTATTTGTTTGGATTATGTGTGTTGACAATCCTATTAGTATGGTTGCATGAGTCGAACTTTTCAGGGCGTGACAGTATACGTTGGACCTATGGTCATTTTGCATATGTTGGACCCTAGGCCATTCTGTATATATTAGACTCGAGGTCGTTTTGCTTGATATGATCTACTTGAATCTAGTATGAATGGGAAGAGTATTTCAAATGATTGACTTATAAGTATGATTTTGTGTAATACGCATGTGATTTTATTTAATACGAAGCTAATTCCTTAACCTCTTTACTCTGATGTTATTTATTGGGCTTTAGCTCACTCTATATTTATATGTATGTAGGCAAGTAGCGAGATGCCCAGCCCTAGTGAACCTGTGAAAGGATTACCGAGTTTTGTGGAGTGAGTCAAGGATGCCTCACGCACGAGGCCTTTATCTTTGTCCTTTGCTTTGTCGATCACACTTGACCTCATTTTTGTATCAACTGTATTTACCCCTTTTGAGTTTTGTAATGCAATGACTTGTACTTGTGAATGACTCCAGGATATATATGGTATCTATGTGTTTTTTTTTTCCAGATATGAGTTATTAATGTATGAATAATCTATTTATACCATGTATGGACAAGCTCATTGACAAAATTTGTTAGTCTGCTTCTATTTTTGGCCTTTTTATTATTAAATGTTTTTGTTAATTCTGTCTTTGAGACCGAGTAATCCCAGATTACTGACCGATTACGGTCTAAACCCATAGGGGTGTGTTTGGGTCGCGATAGTTGGTATTAGAGCACGAGTTACACTTGTCCAAATGAGCAATAAGGTGTCTAGAAAAGACTTAAGGTTGCATTCATTTGAAAATTTTTGCTTATGTGCATTCCAACTCTACAAACATGTGAACACATGAAAATATGAATATGATTAAGTGTGCATTTATCTGATAAGTATTCAGTACGCAATATCTGATAAATATGCAGTCATCTATTACACATGATTATTTGTGCACTCCAACTTTGCAAATATGTGAATATATGAATATGAGAACATGTACCTATGTACAACTATGCCTATGTGTATCTGTGCATATCTCTGTACTTGTCGTAATGTGAGTTTATGTAGAACATAGTAAGAACAAGAGCCGTTGAAATAGAAGAATCCTCCATTGCTCGATTAGATAGAATGGAGAGAATGATGCAAGATATGGCAGAAAGTCTGAGACAATAGCAGCAATGGCAACAACCGTCACCTCCACCTCTAATGCTAGTACCGCTTGTGTAGGATCATCAGATTGATGACCGAACGATTGTCCTCACTAAAGAATTTAAGAAGATGAAACCATCACTATTCCATAGGAGAGTAGACCCATTAAAAGTTGAAGCTTGGGTCCTTGGAATAGAGAAATTATTTGTAGTACTTTCGTGTGTTGAGACACAAAAGGTTCAACTGGCCGCATTCATTCTAGAGGATGAGGCAAGAAGATTGTGGATGCTAATTCGAGAAAACAATAAGGGAATTGATTGGGCCCAATTTCTCAAAATTTTCTATGAGAAATATTTTCTATAGTGCATCCGTGATCGAAAATTTTTGTAGTTTGAGGGACTCAAGCAAGGTAACATGATAGTAGCCAAGTATAAAGCAAAATTCACAGAGTTGACCAGATTTGCTCCACATATGGTTAACAACAATTACAGAAAGGCAAGAAAATTCAAATGTGGGCTCTAAAATGAAATTCTAGAGAGAGTTAATGTGTTGGAAACTACCCACTTACGTTGATGTGTTGGACCCTAATGTCTGAAACTAACATGACAAATCATAGTAAACAGTCTGAATGGAAAAGCAAGAGGCAAGGTTTATCCTCAAAGAAAGAATCTTTTAAAAAGAAAAATACAGGATCAATGAGCACTTCAAACCCCACAAGGGATACAACACCAACTTGTAGCGAGTGTGGTAAGAAACATCAAGGGGGTTGTCAACGTATTTTTGGGGCTTGTTTCAAATGCTGTAAAATGGGACACATGGCGAGAGATTGCTCTCAAATGGAACAACAGAGAAGTTAAAGACCCTCTATTAGCTCAACTGGGTCTATCCCAATGCCGGGAAACACTGCAAAATCTGTTGCTATGAGAGACACACTAAGGTAAGGGAGAGTCTTTGCGCTTGTCCCAGGAAATACACAGAATACTGAGGCCATTGTCTCAGGTACCTTTTCTATTGCAATCAAGATAATTATGTGCTAATTGAGTCAAGCCCGACACATTCTTTTGTATCTATTGCATTTGCGTCTAGATTGAATAGACCCATGGAATCATTGCTTTATCTATTATGTATATCTACAGAAACTATTTTTTGTTCTTTTGTGCACCGTCCATGTAAAATATGTATTGGGAATGATAATAGATTCTGGGCACGCATATATATCTATACCTTTGCTCAGAATGATTTGTTATATTACTTGTTTCCATCATCTAGATTATCGAGACTATGACTTTGTGATTGTGTGATTGAGTTGGGCACCCCAAATAATGAACTCTACATTATGTGTGACTGTGTACTTTGCTTGTTTAATGTTGAATAGACTATTAAAACTATGATTTTGTGATTATATGATTTGTTTGGAACTCCCACATAACGAACTCTATATTATGTGCCACAAACGAACTCTATGTCACAAACAACTGTGCACTAGTATACTTACATGTGAGACTTAATTAAGAACTACTATATTGTCTATGATCTGAAACACTTTGATATGAACCATTATGATGTTGACCTTGAGAATAGATGAACTTAGAACAATTGTGAAATTATTGACTATGTACCTAATAGAATGGAATGTGACCTACAAAAATAAATGTACCTTATTTGAGAATGATTGGGTAAAACTTTTATTTGATTTGATTTGATAGAACCTTCATCTGATTTGATCTAATAGGATTGTTGTTTGATTTGATTTGACAAGACCTCCACCTGATTTGGAAACCATTATCTGATTTGGTTTTGTTTACAGAAGATTATGAATTGTTCATGAACATATGATCAGATTATTATTATTATGAAGGGAATTTTGATAGACATAAAACTTGAATCTATTTTGAATATTTTCCTAATTTAAAAGACTTTATGTAAACTGCGAACAGACTGATATAATCATGAACACTAGTGAGAATCAACTTTCAACTATTGGGGACACATGTGTTATAGATGACTGAATCATGCAAGTCCAGTGATTGATTGTTTTAGAGAATGGCTACTTCTATGTTACCGTATTTTAAATTCAATGCTATGAGAACTATTGACATCAGACCGATTTGATTATAAGCAGTATTTGAGTGTTTACCTTTGAATGATCAGATATGTATTATATGAGAGATTAGTTGCTTCAATATTATCAAACTTTGCAATTTATGCTATGGGAATTGTTAACCGCGAACTATTTTGATTATGAACACTATTGGGATTAAAAACCTCGACCATCTGGAAGTATATGAATTTAATATGTCTTGCGATTGACTGTTTCAGTGTTTTCGTGTTCTACAATTGAGGCTATAGGAATATGTAAATTATGTACAACATGTGATTGACTGCTTCGGTATTACCTTTGCTACCATGGGATTAATATCTAGATTCACTTTATAATTCTAATAACTTCTAAATGGCTTGAATAACTGTGATAAATCACCGAACCAAATATTGAATTGAATTGTTAACTGTTTGATGATTGAGAAATGAATCAAACTTTTGTGACAAGAAGAATGGATCGAATTTCCGTGATATGGTTGATGAGAAAGAAACTAATTGTGAAAAAGCGAATGACATGAGACCAAGACATTTGATCTGTTTCTCATACAAGGTATTCTGAGTTATTTTTGACACAAGGTAAAGTAATTTTGGAGGACCAAACTTCTAAAAGGGGGAAAGATAGTGACGACCCCAACATGCATATCATGATTATATTTATTTAATTATGTGTTAATTATTAATTGTGATATGTGCCATGTAATTAATTTGAGTATATCTGTCTAATTTGAAAGTTGCATGTCGTGATTTCTACTTTGGATATGCCATTGATAGCTTAAATGATTTCACAAACCGAAATTGGCTACATGAATAGACTAATTGGAATTTATAGAACCTTATGGCAAGTTTGATTAAAAATTGGTTCAGCTTAATTGATTAAGTTGTGTTTAATTAGTCTAATGTTTTAATTAATGTATTAAGCCACTCCAACTATAAATTTGTGCCTTAAGCTCATTTGAGCTCATTTTTCTCTTCATTTTGAGTTCACAAAATCTGAGAGTACACTTTTAGAGAGAGAGTGACCTCTCATCTAGAGAGAGAAAGTGTAAGATTGAAGGAGAATTTGAAGGATTAGCCTAAAGTAGTCAACATTGTGCTAGAGCAAGTGTATTTGAAGATTCTAGGTAAGAATTCAACTCTCAATTCTTGGAGATAATGTGTTTTAGATTTGAGTTTCATCGATTATATGTGTTCATTTGCATGTATTTTATTAAAGAAGGTCAAAAACATGGAGAAGCATTACATGCATGCATGAATATGTTGAGTTTTCCCATGTTGAATTTGAATTCTAGCATCGATGTTGAAATTATGAGTTAATTTGTACATGCATGTTTCATTCATCATGTTCTAACTCTTAAATTCATGTTTTGGAAAAGAGTTTTCTACATGCATGAAACTTTTGAGCTCAAATTTGGTGAATTCAGGTGTTTTGAGAAAAGGGCTTGGAAAACCTTATATGCATGAGCTTTAGAGTTCAATTATGGTGGAATTAAAGTGATTTTGAGCAAATGATTTTTGAAAGGTCATGTATATATGTTTTCTAAAGTAACTTTGTGTTTTTGAATGGGCTATACATGACCATAAGCTTTGAATTGCGTTTTTGAAGCTCAAATTCTATTATGGAAAACCCATAAATTATGTAGACCGCTTGAGCGACCGAGTGGTGACTCGAGTGAACTTCACGAGCTCCCAACACTTTTGTAGTCTTTGCAGACCGCTCAAGCGACCAAATTTTGGCTCGAGTGAACTGACGATATGTTTTGCATCTATTTGAGTGATATATAGTTGGCTCGAGCGTACATGAGACCCATCTAGTACTTTTGTAGACCTCTGTGACCACTCGAGCGACCAATTGTTTGCTCGAGCGAAGACCCCTATTTCAGCATATTTTGAAAAGTTGTTTCGTGTTCATATTTTCGTCCACACGTCTTTCTGAGTATTCTTAGGAATGATTTATGACTCATTAAGGAACTAAAAAGTGAGAAACCAACACAAACCACTAAATTAGAAAGAGAAGATGAATTATTCAATTTGAACAATATATTCCAATGTGTGTGTTTATGTATAACGTGTAGGCTTGAACGTTGTGGAAAAACAACAACCTGCTCAAGATGAGTAATATCTTAGTAAAGATATTTTGTTATATGCTATTTTCTTAATTTTTTCTATGGTAAGTCTTGGAACTTATGATTTCTGAAATATGAATGTGACATCGAAAGTTTTAATAGGACTTTGAATTCAATTTCATAAAGATTAAAGCATAATAGACCAAAGGTCATTTAAGGTTGTTTTGCATTAATGGACCCAAGGTCATTTTGTATTGATGGACCTAAGGTCGTTTTGTAATGCTAGGCCCAAGGTCGTTTTGTATTTGATGGACCCGAGGTCGTTACATGAGTAATTGCATTAGAAAATATTAGACCAATCCGAGATCCGAGAATGTGATTCACATGTACAACTTATAAGTAATGGACTGAATAAGGAACCCATGTAAAGAAAGCTAAGCCGTAATGGCCAAGAGCGTGTGTAATGATAAGATATGTTCGTGTGATGTCCTTTTGTGTTTGCAAGTCAACGCTCAAAGATTGATTGACCGTTTATGGGAGCCCACTGTGAGTAACGTTATTGTAAAGATATGTTCATGCGAATTATGTTCCAAAAGTGATTTAATAAGTTATGATTTCTGAAATGATATCTGTTTATGTGAATGAATGTCCTATGTTTGAAATCTATTATGGCATCCATAGATAGTCCCAAGTCATGGGGGACGGCATGTTAATGTGGGTCCATGACATATGTGTGATTACGAGATCTAGCTAGCCACTTCATTGTGGTGATATGTGTTTAATCAGTATTCGGAACTGATTACTCTAGTCGGGAGATGATGTGTGATGTATTCTATGAAATGTACCATTACTATGTTCGGATATGAGAATTGATTATGTTATAATCTATTTATGAATACGATATGTTCGAAATTCGTTCACTAACCTCTTTACCTTAATATTATTCACTGGGCTTTAGCTCACTGTTTGTATATATATATATATATATATATGTAGGTGAGCGTGTGCAGGACCAGGCCTCAGGGCTTCTGTTTGACTTACGTTTTGTTAAGCCAACCATTGTGCCTCACGTGGAGGTTCCAGAAGTGTCACATGTTATAAGTTTTGATTGTTTCTGTATATGAGACTTGTTTATTTTTGTTGGTTGTACTTAAGATGCTATAATGTGTATGGGTATAATGTAAGAATGACTTTTGGATATGTATATAAAGTTTTAAATTTTCTGTCCCATGTATGTCTGCACAACTCTATGGACTATGTATATTTTGTGTATTTGCTTCCTCAGCCCCTAATTATATGTTATTCTGTTAAGAGGCCTTTGGTAATCCAAGGATTACTGACCAATTATGACGCTAAACCTATGGAGGCCGGTTTGGGTCGTAATAGTAGTGCCTACCACTCACAGACAGACGCCCAATCAGAACGAACCAATCAGACTCTAGAGGATATGCTCAGAATGTGCACCCTAGATTTCCAAGGCAATTGGGAGACCTATTTACCATTGGCCGAGTTTGTGTATAACAACAGCTACCATTCGAGTATTGATATGGCTCTGTATGAAGCTTTGTATAGTAGGAAGTGCTGTTCTCCGATTTGTTGGGCTGAGGTAGGTGAAAGACCATTGTTAGGACCAGAACTTGTGCAAGAAACAATTGAAAAAGTGAAATTGATATAACAACGTCTGAAAACTACACAAAGCTACCAAAAGAGTTATGCAGATATCCGAAGGCTAGATAGAGAGTACGAAGTCGGGGATCTTGTGTTCATAAAAGTGACTCCAATGAAAGGGCAAACTCAGTTTGGTGTTAGGGGCAAATTAGCACCGAGATATGTTAGGCTTTATGAAATCCTTGAGAAAATTAACCCAGTGACGTATCGGGTAGCTTTGCCTCCAGTCACGGAAAAAATGCATAATGTCTTTCATGTTTCAATGCTTTGGAATTATTTGAGGGATCCATTCCATGTTATTGAGCCGGCACATGTACTCTTGAAGGATGATTATACGTATGAAAAACGGCCAATTCAAATCGTTAACCGAAGAATCAAGAGATTGAGGAACAAGGAAATTCCGTTGTTGAAAGTGGATTGGCAGAATCATCCGGAAACTTATGCTACATGGGAAACAGAAGAAAATATGATAAAGAGATATCTGGATTTGTTTCCGTTGGACCCAACATTCTTCCAAAATGAAGGTAATTTGAGTTTGGAGGACCAAACTCTTTAAGAGGGAGAAGACTATAACAACCACGACTTGTGATTAGTTGATTAACCATGATTAATTATGCCTAATAAGTAATTAAGGTGAAATTCTGAAGAAATTGCATGTGTGTCACATTATTTGTGCTCATATCTGTCTAATGTAGAAAAATCTGTTTGTATTTCTGTTTCGTTCTACAAATTGAAGGCCTTATCGGTATCTGATTACGAAAATGACTTGATTTATGTGTTAGTTGAAATTTTTAGAACATTATAGTAGGTTTAATTAAAATTCGATTTGGAACGATTAAATTAGAATAATTAATGTCAACTAATTAACTAACTCCTAATGAAGCCTATAGAAGGCACCTATTGTACCTCCACTTATTCTTTTTCTTCATCTCAACACATCTTTAAGCTTACACACACAAACTAAACGTGGGAGAGAGAGAGAGAGAGAGAAGAGGAGTTTGAGCTCAAATTAAGAGGATTGCTAGAGAACTTAGAGATTTTGGCTTGGAACTTCTAACAGTTGATCATTTAGAGAATCATTGACAAGCCTAGGTAAGAATTCAACCTTTAGATTGTACAATTATGATGTGTAGGACATGAACTCTGGAGAATTATGATGGATAATACAAGAATTGAGTTAGAAATGAAGATATCATGCATGCATGCATATATCATGACACTTTGAGTAGATTTCTAAAGAATTTTCACATGCATGTGTTTCTCTAGACTTGGTTTTGAAAAGTCATCACATTTCTTACCATTTGACCTTAATTGATCATGTTTTGGAAAGTCTAAGTTCAAAGTAATTCATGCATGTCATGTTCATGGCATATTCATAAATTTCAAGTTGGAGTTTTGGTTAATTGGCATGCTTTGGGGTGTTGATTTACTGAAATGATCTTCAAATCATGGTATTTTACAAGTTTCTAAATGTTTTCTGGAATTTTGGCCCAAAAAGATGAGTTTTGAAGTGTGTAATTCAAGTTTGGAGCTTGGGAGTGCAATTTGGAAATTCTAGATTCTACACTTCCGCTCGAGTGGCAGAATCTACGCTCGAGCAACCACTATGAGGTTTTGCACTTCCGCTCGAGTGACCAGAAGTCCGCTCGAACGTAAAATGCAAGCTCCCAGAAGTTTTCACATTTTGCAGACCACTCGAGTGACAGAAGTTGCGCTCGAGCTGGGACCTCAATCTCACGCTCGAGCGACCGTCAAGCGGCCATCAAGCGGAGAATTCACACAACCAATACTTTTTCAGAGTTTGCAGACCGCTCAAGTGAAGGAAGTTATGCTTAAGCGGCCGCTTACATGTTTGCATGTCCGCTCGAGTGAGAGAAGTTGCGCTCGAGCATGACCCCTATTTTTAGCATGTTTTATTAAGAGTTCCAAAGTGCTTTTTTGGCATCCACATTGCATTCTAGGCATTCCTAGGCCATGATTAAGACACAATAAAAGGGTAAGACCTAGAAACACATACAATGAAACGAAATAAGTTAATTACCAACCGACTGTGTGTTTCATTATGTGTTTCTGTTATGTATGTGTAGGTTACGCGCCACAAGTTGTCTGACTTGTCTGTTCTGCAAGTGGAGCCATCTGTGAGTAATAACTCTGTAAAGTTATGTTTAACTTTAATTATTTTCTGATGCTATGAAATGATTAGTTTCCTGAAATGCGATGTTTTGTATGAATGAATAATTGTTCAAATTTCTGAAATATATTTGTGGTATCCTTAGCACAAGGCCCTTGTCCGGGGGTAATAATATCGTGGTCTACAAGTACAAGGCCCTTGCCCGAGGGTAACAATACCGTGGTCTCATGGCCCTTGCCCAGGGGTAACAATACCGTGGTCTCAAGGCCCTTTCCTGGGGGTAATAATACTGATGCTCAAGTATATTTCAAGTTTCCCGGTACTGGAGGTTCCCTAATGGAACTGACAAGCATGAACTCTGATTTCGATATATGATTTGAATAAGAATATGAATATGAACCTATTTCTGATTGAAATCTAAATATGCATAAGACTCTGTTTCTAATAAGAATCTATTTTTGATATAAACTCATGTATATGAATCTGTTATGGACATCATTCATTTAAACCCTTTACTCTGTTATTATTCACTGAGCTTTCGTTCACTATTTATATTATGCATATAGGTGAGCAGGCGCGTGACCAGGCCTAAGCTGCTACCTGGAGTGTTTTGAGTCAGCCAATCACTGTGTCTTCGGGGAGGTTCCTTTTTGAGAAGTCAAGTTTTGTGAACTTGTTGAAGAAGTTTTGTTGTTTTGTGTATCTGTATACTGGGCTAAGTCCCTTTTGTTGATGCTTGCACGGTGTTGCGAGACTTAGATGGATGTGTCATCTCATGTTCATATGTTACAAAGAGTCAAATATTATGTCCCATGTATGTCTACACAGCTCTATGGACTATGTATATTTTGTGTATTTGCTTTCTCAGCCCCCAATTATATGTTATTCTGTTAAGAGGCCTTTGGTAATCTAAGGATTACTGGCCGGTTACGACGCTAAACCTACAGGGGCAGGTTTGGGTCATGACAATTTCTTTCTAATCATTATAAACTATGAACAAATTTCAAAATACCCATTTCTTATTTGTTTTCTCATATCACATTTTTTTTCATAATAAATAATATGGTTAAAAAATCATGAGATTAACAACTAATCTTATTTCTCAACATTATTAAATAATCAAAATTAGGGCTTTTTATTGTAATCATCATAATCAAGTTCTATTGCCATCTAATTCTCATATCAACACTAAAACACAAGATTTGCTCTTTTGATTCAAAACCCTAACTTACGTCTATATGCTTTTTGAAAATTCTCTTCTCAAATCAAAGTTTTTTTTTTTTTTTTCATACAATAGAAAATACCATGTAGCTATCTATGAAAGTGTATTGATGAGAGTCAAAAAAATTGTTATCCCTTGGAGTGAAGAGAGAAAGAGAAGAAAAACCCCAAAATTGATGACGTTGAAATTTGATCTCCATTAGTGCCTTAACACACTTGTCATTTTGGTCTCAAGAACTAGTACCAAATTCTCGACAAATTTTGATGGATCGGAGGATTTGTGAATTTTAGAAAGGGTTTAGAGAAAAGGGAGAGAAAGGGAGTTTATAGAGAGAGAGAGAGAGAGAGAGAGAGTAAAAAATGAGTTTTTGGGCCCTCAAATTTGACTAAACATAGCTTTAATATGCACTGAATTTGAACAAACTGCTTGAGCAATCAAAACTGCACCTGAGTAGTGACTGAAATCACTAAATATTTCTACTTTCTCGAACAGATTGCTCGAGTAGTCAAAAGTGTGCTCGAGTGGTGAATCAATGCTTTTGTTATCTCGAACACTTTTGAAAAACAGAGGTGGAAGGTTTTATGGACTGCTCGAGCAGTAAAACTTGTGCTCGAGCGAGCTGTGCTTACAACTTATGTGGTCAAACTTCGAACATGCATAACTTTTTTTGTGTAGACTCCATTTTGGGTCGTTCTTGTGTCTACATTGAAGCCCCAAAAATAAGCTTTCCAATGGCTCTACCCTCACCTCAAGATTCAAAATGTTGATAAAGAAAATAGTAAAAGAGTGAAAACTACTCATGAGATAATTATCTATATCAAAGTTTTTGGTTCAACCCTACTTTATCATTATGATACCACACCAATCAATACTCTAATGTCAATCTAGGAGGCTCTGATTATAATAATAAGAGAGTCAAAAGCAATCCCACTACTCCAAGGAGTACGAAGTGTTATACCATGCGTGTTTTAGGACTTTCACCATAGACTTAAAATCAACTTAATTCCCAATAACTACACCTCTTAGCTGGATTTACCAATGTATATTTCTCATATATTTCAATCATTCTCAAAATTTTCAAAAGTTCACAATGCATTTCTCAAAATGCGATAATAGGTGAAATCATGAAATTATGGAATGCTCAATGATATGCATACCTTTGCAAATGTTTCAAAATTTCTAATTCACATGTAATTTCTACAACACATCAATGCAATTCTCCATCTATTGCCAAAATAATTATCTCTAATTCAATATTCTAATCTAGGCAATATATAGAGCATAATTCAATAATTTGCAACGATCTCAAAAAAATAAGGTATCATTTCGCAAAAATTCTCATAATCTCATTAACTCCAATACATATGTCCGATATTCATAACTCTCAATGAATTTCATCAATTCAATCTTAAGTTCAACATTTACATCTTTTAGGGTTTATGAAAATTTGGGGGTTTCTCTCTAGGAACACAATTTTCTCAAATTCATAATCGTAGGTTACTTATAAGAGAATCAATTTGGATATTTGATAAAAATTTGAGAGTTTCCCTCTAATTTGTGCATTTATACTCATATAAACAAAATCTTAATTTCTTAAAGGTGTTTAACTACCAAAATAACACATAACAAAGTTAAAACACATACACAATATTAACAAAATCCCTATTTCAAGGTTAGAAGAGAAAATAAGCAAAAACCCCAAAATTGAACGTTGCTAGATTTTTCATTCGATCAGTCAAAACGTAGCCCTTGACATATTCGTCAATTTGGTCTCAAGAACTAGCGTCTAAATCATAGTTGATTTTGGTGGATTCGAGAAAATGTGAGAGTTTGGTGTGAGTTTAGAGAGAAAAGAGGGAAAAAGAAAGTATAAAGAGGGAGAAAGATATGAAGAAATAAATAAAAGGTGATGGGGGATAAGATTTGTTCAAAAAAGAGCTCAAAAATCAATATTAAATCATGCGCTGCCACGCGTGTGGGAACCCCTTGCTGTACGTGCGGTTTACTGCAGAGAGAAATTTACTATCTACTAGGGGTGTTCAACGGATATTCCGATCTGCACAAACCTACTGAACCGAACCGATCCACTGCATTTTGGACGGATATGTGATGATGAGCAGACGATTGCGGATTGATTTTTTTCAATCTACTTAGTTTTGGATGGATGGCAGATTTGAGGTTCCTTTACCCACAACCGAACCACCAAACCGCGAGCACCCCTAATAATTTGTAAGATTTTGTATTTTCAATTTGTTTAGATGTTCTATTTGTGTTTTCAATTGAAAAAGAGTTTAGATATTCTGTTGTGTTTTCAATTTGTTTTCAATTTGAAAATCTTTTTATCAAATGGCAAATGTTGATATTTGGTATTTTTGTGTGGAGAATATAAGGCTTAATTTTGTCATTTTTTAAAAAAATCAAATTAAATAGTTTTTGAATAAAAAAAAGTAATAAAATAGTTTTGATAATACATGATTTTCTTATATGTATTTATTATTGATATTTAACAATTTACTTGATAATCTTTTGATTATGTTGAGTTAGATTGTTATCCAAACAAAAATATTGACAAGTTGTTGTATTATGTTCAAAAGTTGTAAACGTTTAAACCGTCAAACCAATTCGTATCCATCCGCTAATCCGTTAAATCTGTATCTTCCAATCCGGCAGACGCATGTAGATTGATTTTTTCCAATCTGCCAATCCGATGGACAGATGGCAGATTGGAGGTTCCTCGACAGCAACCGAACCGCGAACACCCCTACTATCTACTATCTTTGCCTTACGCACGTGTGGGATCTCTGCTTAGAAAATCCCATTCTGCTGCACTAAATCGCACATATGGGCCCTCTTGGTCGTATGAGCGAGAAGGTCTCCAAGCCCAGAATTCTCTCTAAGGCATTTTCCATGCTCCCTAATTAGGTCTTTATGCCAGAAACTCAAAAAATTTAACTCGGGACATGCTAGAAAAATCACACAAGGTTCGATTCACAAACACTGTCAAGTCACATGATGCTCAAGACTTCAAAAGCAAAATGAAATGTCTGACTATACAGGTTCAAATTGAGTCATCACAACTATGCAATCGTTATTCTCATAATGTCTTCAATGTAAGTCAAGTTAGTAGTTGGCCTCCATAAATATTTTCAGCTTCTATTGCGAGATCTATCCAAACTCATGGCATTTGATCCAAGAGGAATGTAATGGACAAACTCTTTCAAAACACTTGAAGACTAACGTCTTTTAACAACTACTTTCCTTGACCCCATCCAATCCAATAACTTGCACATCTTATTGTGACTGTTAGTGTTTTGACTCTTTAGTAACAAGGCAACAACAAATAAGAGAAACTGTCACTCATATAGGATTGTTAGCTCTCTCTCTATATAAATACACACTATATTAATATGTAAACACTCTAGTTTGTTGATTACAAATAAAACTTTCTTATGTGTTTTCTCTTGAATTCTTCAAATTTTTCTCTAGAAAACCTGTATGGAAAAGCATTTTTGTAACACACACATTTTAATTTGTTTTGTCTTAAAGGCATCTACACGACCTCATCCTGCCTTTATAGGATAGTGAGGTGACCAAACAATAATCCTTGATTACCAAAGGCCTAACTCAGCAAATCACGGGATGGACTAACATATATAACAAGGCTTAAAGCGATAACTTCATTGTTAATTCATTAAGTCCATTAGAATAGTGCATAAGTAGATATGAAATGAAACATACAGTCTTCATTACTTAACTTCTGAATAATTTACATCATGTATATAGATTACAAAAGGAATAAATATATACATTTACAAAGTACAAAAACCTATTAACTATCACATAGCTCATCAAAATCTCAACTTTCAAAAGTACAAAAGTATCAAAAGAGTTAACAAACAAAAGACTTCAAAAACAACTTCTCATAAGTTAGTCTCTACCGTTGCTCATCGTAATTGATCACCTACATACATATAAGGGAAAGGGGTGAGCCAAAGCCCAGTATATAATATCAAAGTAAAGTGGTAAATGAATGAATTCCAAGCATTTGCAAAGTATTAATTTCAATTCATAATTCCAAAAGCAATTGAAGATTTCTAATAAGAATATTCCACATTTAAAACATGATAATGTGGTACATCCATTAGAGTAAAGCAAAACAGCCCATTCTTAGTTATCAAAGGGAGATCTCAATAATGGCCATGGTATGAAAACAAACGTCCTCCAATGGTTAGGACTCACTAAGGATGTCACTGTTAAATTCATCAAAATATAAGACATTCATTCATTCGGAAACAAAAAAAGGATTTCACAATATATGACATATCATTGAGTTTTCAAAATTGATTTTCAAACATAACTTTACAATAATATTACTCACAAATGGCTTGTGCTTGGAGTTACTACTTACAGTCTTAACCTACACAACAAGAATACAAGAATTGATAAAGCGAAAGTAAAACAATTTGACTATCTTAACTTTAGTTTTTCTTTTCTAATTAGACATGGTTTAAGTCGGTTTATAATTGTTATCAATTTTTGTTTAGGTTCAAAACATGCGTAAGGGTGTCCGATAGGCCAAAAGAAATGAAAAGTATTCAAAACGAACAAATGACTTGTTTGGCCACTCGTGCGCCGAAATTAGGCCGCACGAGCGGAGGTCTAGCATAATGCATTTAAGCGTTAGCCACACGTGAATCTGCCTTAGCCGCACATGCAGTGGGTTGGTTGTTTATGCGATGGTCTAGGCCACATGAGCAGTGGTTCAATATAGGGTGGTTTGGTTTTTGGCCGCTCATGGGGTGGATGGTGGCCGCTCGAGCTCCCGTTGAGCAGAATTCTTGTCAAGTGCGTGTTCTTGGTGTTCTTGCCGTGCCAACTCCATTTTATTCATCCTAAGGCTCCAAAACATGATATTTAATATACTAAAGCATGAAAACATGATGCAAGGTTCATGAAAACTCATTTGAATGCATGAATTCAAGGTTAAACCAGTCAAAAACAAAATTCAATTCAAGAATTCCTCAATTTAGCTCTTTTTCAATCCTTTCTTATTTCTCCTCATTTCAATCCATCAAAGCATGATATTTTGACTTGAAAACATCAATAAAAGACCTGGGTTATGTAGATAAACATTCATATGCAATGAATTCAAGGTAAGAACAAGTCAAAACATGATTTTCTTGCAAATTCTTCAATCCTATTTCCTTTTAACAAAACTTTCATCAAAACTCCAACTTAGATTCTTTAAAACCTATCCTAAATGATTTTCTAGCTAGATTAAAGCAACAATACAAGATAAAGGGTTGAATTTCTTGCTATTGATGATTTTCTCTTGATTTTCAAGCTTAGGGTTTGTTGTTCTTTAGATTTCTCTTCTTTCTCTAGCTCTCAAGAACAAGACTCTCTTAACTTCTCCACAAAGCTTCTCATATTTTTCTTTTTCTTTTTGTTCTCTTTTTTTTTATGTAGAATAATTAATTAGCTTAAGTGTTTCATTAATTGCCTCATTAGCTTAATTAACCAAGTTTAGTTATAATTAACCACACTTAGTCATTAATCTCCATTAGCCTAATTAATCTTGCTTAGGCTTAAGTTAATCCTACTTAACTTTTGCTAATCTCGCTTAATTTTTAATTAAGTGATTATTGAACTCTACTCATTAGACTAAGATAGTTAAGCTCCTCACTTAAGATTTCCTAGAACATCTAAGTGTTCAATTTTCAAGTTCAAGATAGATTTTCCAAACTCTACATTGTCTTCCTAATTCTCAAGCCAAAGTTCCAAATTCTAATCGTTGTAGGCTTCTTAGGTTTCCTCACAAGTACATGCTTTCTAAGGTTTTCCATCATTCTTATTCAACAATCCTAAGTTCTCTTCTAAACTAGCATATCACATAATCAACACAAGATAACATAATCAAATTCTTAATATGAATAAATGTATGAATGCAATGCATGGCTCAGTTGTGACAACATCTCTTCTACTTTTAAAGTTACAATTCCCTATATATTTGTCATTGCATTGACATTTTGCTTTTCTTTTTTTGGGTGAATAAGTCCTAAATTAAAAGTAAAAGATTATACAGGATACAAGGGATATATCCCAGGCCCTAAAAGCTATACAAAGTGAACTAAAACTAAGCCATGAAGGCACAACAACAAACAAAATAAGAGAAACTAGGAAGCAAAATAGCTATAATAACATAAAATAAAATACAAATAAAAAGTAAAGATATTGAAACTGGGAAGAATGATAATAGTAATCTCTAATTAATTGAGTGTCCTATTCATAGGCCCCATCTAAGAAGGATGGGGAACATGAACAAAATCAAAACAAGAGCCTATAACGATAAACCAAAATGTGCACCACGACAGCTTGCCTTGGTCCCAGCGGCCAAGTCCAATATTGAATTGACACTCCTTTCACACCTTGAAAAAAGGAGGAAACAACTCTCCCATAACAACCATAGCAGCAGCCATAGTACATATCAAGAGAAGTAGCAACCATAACAAATAGCAAAACAGATTCCCTTACACAGCCCATAGGGGTAAGCTAGGAGACATATAGACTAAGATCCCAAACATGTAAAAAGAAAGGAAATAAAACCAACACAACCCCCAGGATAGGTAGCTAAAAGTGTAATTGACGTGTGTAAGTGTTAGATGCATATTTAAGTGGTAATCTATAGTGAATCTCCAAATAAAAAGCTACTAACAAAATGGAAATATGTGTGTGTGCGCGCGCACTAGCATGCTAAATATAAAAACAATTTTATACCACAAGAGAAACTATGGGTGTTGTTGATCCTTTTTCACTAGCTTGATTTTGACATCAAAAAATGAAAAATGATAATGTCACACTATGTTAAAGAATTAGAAATTTGTATAAATAAATTTAAGAATTGTGTTTTCTCATTATCATGCTTGAATGAGTAAGAAAGCAAATCAAGTGAGAGAGGGATGTAAATGAGATTTATTTTAATTTCTTTATATTTGAAGGGATAATATGGGTATTATAAATATTTTACAACTAATCAATTTGTTTCTCACAAAATCTCACCATTTTGGTGGGAAATGAAATAAGCTTAGTAAGTGGGTTCACTTTCTTACCATTTCTTACCCAACTTATGAACCAAACATGAGAAAATGATTCTCTTCCTCACCATTTCTTATCATTTCTTACTAAATCACTCCATCCAAACGAAATAGTTTCTAAAGCAACAATAAGATTCTAGAATGTACTCTCTCTCTCTCTCTCTCTCTCTCTCTCTTTACAAGGACAAATGTTTGATTTTAATATTCAGGAGCGAACGTATACGTAATCAAAATATGTTATTGAACATGTAAAATATAATATCAATTTCTATTAACAAAAAATGTGAAAAATATTTTTAAAAAAACAAACTATATCGTGTTTTTATCAAAATATATAATTATAAAACAATAACTTCACTTCTTTTATTGATAGATGTAATTTTTCTACTTTCATCAATAAAATCTCTTTTGTTGATCAAAATAAATAAATAAATAAATAACTCTACCCTTCATGAAAAATTTTGCAAAATAGTTCCCGAAGACAGCACACTTGTGAGCCCCAAAAACTATTAAATACAAAAATTAAAAAAAAAAAGAAGTGAATTGCTACAACAATTCCTACACAATAACATAACACAATTCTTGTAACCCTCTTTGTAATAATTTGGGTCGTTAACCCGACCTTTTGATCTGACTTAATTCTCGTAGTTGAGTTTTATAATCTTTAGAGTGTGACTTGTGTTAGATGTTGACTGTTTAACTTTTGAATTATTTGTCCAATTTTAACACCTTAAATTGTTTACATAACTATTTATATTGTGTACATTTGTTAACTAAGTCTAGGGTTGCCTTGAGGGTGCGGTTTGGGTGTTTGGTGCCCAAAACTCTGACTTGTTTGTGAGTTGGTGCAACTGCAAGTTGATTGGCATTATCTGCGGTAGTAGATGCTTGAGCAGAGTATGTGTCACATGTATATAACCCTTTTCCCTACCTTTTCTTCCTATATATGAACATATGGCTATATTTAGGGGTGTTTGAGATTTTTTTAAATATTTTTTATTACCATTTTTTGACTTTTTATGAAAGAAAAACATGTAAAACAATAAAAAGAATCATTTAACTTGTTGTGACTTTTTGGATAAAAACCAAAGTTCTCAAACAAGGCCCTACACTTCATTTGGTTTGAATGATTTGAAGAGAAAATAAATGAAATGGAGACAAATGAATTTCAATCACTTGTTTGGATTATCAAATAAACACTACAAAAATTTTAATTTTTTGCGACAACAAAATGCCATCGCTAATACTCCTAATGTCGTCTTAAAAAACTTTTTGGGACGGCAAATGACTTTTAGCGACGGCAAAAGGGGGGTCACAACAAAGGGTGTTGCTAAAAAGGTTTAGCATGTCGTCACCTTTTTTTTGCGACGACAAATGTTGGCCTTGGCGATGGCGTTTTACTATCACCTATAATATGTAAAAAAAAGATACCTTTTGCGATGACAATGTTGTTACCGTCGCTAAAAAATTTATTTGAGACGGTAAAAAATGCTGTTGCAATTTTTTTTTTTTTTTCTTTTGCGACGGCATTACCTCTGTCGCCAAATACTCTTATGCGACGACATTGCCTAGGTCGCCAAAAAAAATTACATTTTAGGTCTAATGTTTTTACAACAGTATGGTACCGTCGCAAATAAAATTATTAAAAATATTAAAATTACCTGTATTAAATGAAAAAAATTGAAAAAGAAACCAATAATTGCATAATAATATAAAAAATCCTGTATAGAAATAACAATTTCTTCATAATAAAAATATTCTTGCATTCATAACTAAACATCAGCAATTTACCCCACTACATAATGTTGCATAATACATATATAATGTTTTATAATGTTGTTCACAATTCAAAATAACATAAACCAAAAACAAAAGTTTTTCGCATCATTCTTCGTGGGTAACAAAAACAAAAGGTAGTCGCATTCTTCACGGGCATGCATTTTACAAGAAGTAAACTCCTACTCAGGCAATATCTGAAAACAAAAAATAAAAAAAATTAATGACAATATAATTATGTGATAATATGTTAATTACAAAAAACATAAAAATTTAGCAACTATACAATTACAAAGATAATTAAGTAAACAAATTTGCCCAGACCGAAATCCGGCTCTAACTCTCAAACCGGGAATCCGATTCGAGTCCCGTCTTCTCCCACAAGTCTCTCATGCCAAGGCAGTCGTGTGTGCCAAGTTTTGTGCCAATCCGACACCGTTTGGTGATTTTGGGGCGTCAACCCCTCAAGTTCTAAGTTTCTTAAAGAACTAGTTTGCCGAGACTGAAATCTTGCTCTAACTCCCAAACCGGGAATCTGATTCAAGTCTCGTCTTCTCCTACAAGTCTCTCGTGCCTAGGTGGTCGTGTGTGCCAAGTTTTGTGATAGTCTAACGCCGTTTGGTGATTTTGGGGCGTCAACACCTCGAAAATCTAAGTTTCTTGAAGAACTAGTTTGCGGAGACCGAAATCCGGCTCTAACTATCAAATCGAGAACCCAATTGGAGTCTCGTCTACTCCCACAAGTCTCTCATACCTAGGCGATTGTGTGTGCCAAGTTTCGTGCTAATCTGACGCCGTTTGGTGATTTTGAGGCGTCAACACCTTAAATTCTAAATTTCTTAAGGAACTAGTTTGCCTAGACTGAAATCCGGCTCTAACTCCCAAATTGGTAACCTGATTCGAGTCCCGTCTTCTCCACAAGTCTCTCATGCCTAGGCGGTCATGTGTGCTAAGTTTCATGCTAATACGATGCCGTTTAGTGATTTTGAGGCGTCAACACCTCAAATTCTAAGTTTCTTAAGGAACTAGTTTGCCTAAACCAACATCATTTTGGTAAAGATCCATCATGATAGTTGTTATGGTGCCACTAATAGTGGTCATTGCGGTGGCACTAATGGCCGCTCTGACGATGGTCGCTGTGATGCCTCCTCTAATAGTGGTTCCACTAATGGTGGTCGCTGTGGTGGCTGGTCAGATGGTGGTGGCGCTAATGGCCCCTCTAATGGTGGTCGCTGTGATGCCTCATCTGATGGTGGTGCCACTGATGTCCTCATACGTACCACATCGGACATCATGCGTAGGGGATGATCAGGCTTCCTCTTCTTTGCCATAATAATCTGTAAGCAATAAGACATACCGATGAGCTTGTATCCAAGAAGTATTATCAAGATAAAAGCTTGTGTTTTCACCAACATCATGACCCAAATTATCCTCACCCCTGTAGTTCCTCATGGGTCGACTAGATTTGGTTTCCACATCATTAAGATATTGTGCACAAAAATGCATGCATTCTTCCATAAGATATCCTTTAGCAATTGAACCTTCTAGATGACCTCTATTACGCACATATTGCTTCAAAGTAAGAAGATACCTCTCAATTGGATACATCAATCGAACTTGAATCGCTCCAGCCAATAATGCTTTGTCAGTTAGATGTACTGGCAAGTGCTCTATTATATCAAAAAAAGTTAGAGGAAATATTTTCTCTAGATGACAAATTGCTACGGCGATATGATCTTGAACATATTGCAAACCTGTCGCACGATTCACATTGGAATACAATTGTCTAAAAAAATTGCTCAATTCAATCAAGGGTTCAATTACATTCTTCGGTAACAATCTTCGAATAGACAATGGAATAAGTTATTGTATCAAAATGTGATTATCGTGGCTTTCAAGACCCTCAATACTTCTATCCTGTGAGCGCACACGACGCGATATATTGGATGAATACCTGTCGGGAACTCTAACTTTCTTCAACACTTTCAAGAACAAATCTTTCTCATTCTTGGTCATCGTGAATTGTGCTGGTGGTAAATAAGTTTTATTCGACCCTCTTAACTGCAAATGTAGGGGTTTTCTAATATTCATTTCTTGTAAATCACGCCGAGCATTAACACCATCCTTCGATTTTTTTACAACCCCTAATATTGTCTACAACACATTGTCACAAACATTCTTCTCTATATGCATCACATCGAGGTTGTGTCTTATTAAATTGTGCTCCCAATATGGCAGTTCATAAAAGATGCTCTTTTTCTTCTAGCTATGAGTGCGATGTCTAGCTTTTTCTTTCTCTACTTGTCTCCTATGCCTCTCCTTAAGGTCATCCCTCTTGTATTGGGTTAAAATACCCTCAGATTCTAATTGTAGCAGCATCTTAGTTCCAGACAACAATTTTGGTTTGAGTCTGAATTTCCGACTACCATCAAATGATACTTTATCCTTTTGAAATTTATGGCCACTAGGTAAAAATATGCGATGACCCAAGTATAATTGTTTCCTACAATGCTTCAACCAACACAATGTAGTTTCCTTATTGCAACAAGGACATGCATATTCGCCTTTAGTGCTCCATCCTGACAAGTTTGCATATGCAGGAAAATCACTAATTGTCCACAGTAAAGCTGCATGCATTTGAAACATTTGATTTGTTGATGCATCAAATGTGGAGACACCGTCATTCCATAGTTCTTTTCACTCCTCAATCAATGATTGCATATACACATCAATCTTGTCACCAGGTCCTTTTGAGCAGTCAATAATCATAGATAAAATTAGAAATGGTTGCTTCATGTACATCTATGGCAGCAAGTTGTATAGAATGAGCACAACATGCCAAGTGCTATGAACTATGTTCATCATCCTGAATAGATTAAAACCATCAGATGTTAAGCCAAACCTTACACTTCAGCAATCATTACTAACGTCAATATTCCGACGGTCAAAATCTTTCCATGTAAGGGAGTCAGCAGGATGCCTAAAGACACCATTATCAGTTTGTTCCTCTGCATGCCATCTCATTAACTTGGCCGTCTTGGATGACATAAACAACCTCTAAAACCTTGGCTTTAAAGGAAAATACCTTATCTGTTTTGCAGCTATTTGTTTGCCACCTTTGTTAGGACTATTTGAACCACCATCACCATTTGATTTCTCTCTAGAACTATTGCATATGACACATTTATCAAGATTGGCGTACTTGTTTCGAAACAACATGCAACTGTTGGGACATGCATCCTATGTCTCATATGTGAAGCCCAAATCTGTTGTGACCCTTTCAGCTTTATAATATGAGTCCGGGAGTTTCACACCCAACGGGAACGCCTCATTCAATAACTCAAGCAACATATCAACAGACTTGTCTGTCCACTAATTAAGCACCTTTTGATGTAGAAGTCGAACAATGAATAACAAAGATGTAAACTTCTGACAACTCAAACACAATTCACTTTGTGCATCTTGAAGAAGTTTGAAATACTTTGTGTAGACACCCCATTTTTGACCGCCCTTAAGACTTGGGCACTACTGATGGTTTACTTGGTGGAGAAATGTGTGCAGGGAAAAAGTTCAGTTTCTTCGGCAAGGAGCGAGACAAATCTCAACTTCATATCCCTTTTGGACAAAAACAATCTTGATCAAAAGATTTTAGACCTTGAAACCCTCTCTTTCAAAATGTTTTGAAAATAAAGTTCCTACGATGTTCCGACGCTCACATTTTGTTAAATGTTGCGCTTTTCGGTAAATCAAGCAAAGACAAAGTGGAAACGAATGAAAGAGAGATGAAATCTTTGAAAAAAAATCTTTCAAAAAACCTTGTTTAGTGGTTTGGAGTTGAAGAAAATGAGAAAGGAGAGAAGAAAACTAGTTTGGGAGAAGTTTGGCATGAATCCGAGAAGGATCGAAACTGAGCGGCTTCACCAAAATAGGCATAACTTTTTTCACAGTTGGAATTTTGATGCAAGGCTCCCACCATTGGAAAGCTTACTTCCGGGGCTTCAATTTGGACACAAGAATGACCTGAAAAGGAGTGCATATGAAGGCGTTATGCCCATTTGAAGTTGGACCTAGAAAGTAGAAAAATGGTCGACCGACCAGAAAAAGTGGCTGGCCAACCAGAAAAAGTAGCTGGCCGACCAGAAAAAGTGGTCGGCCGACCAGAAAAGTGGTTGGCAAGTCCCAAACTCAGATTTTTTGAAGATATTTTCCCTCCAGCTATCTTCCACAACCTCCAGCTGTTCCATAAACAGATATTTCGAATCAACTCTTACTTTTTGCTATATATGAGCCATATCTCCCATTTTACAAAGGGAGAACTTCTGCAGCAAGTTTGGGAGCCTCTCTCTCTAAAAAATCCTCTCTCTCTAGAATTTTCAGACCTAAATCTCTTCCTCTCTCTCTATAGTTCACTCTCTCTTCCCCTTTTGTGCATAGAAGGGCATAGAAGTAGAGAAATATAACTAGTTGGCCTAGGCATCCTTCATCAAAGTTGCATATCCATGGGCTGAGGTCTGTTGGAATTGATTTTTGGGCAAATTGAAGGTTGTTTGGCTTAGAAAAGTGGTTGTTTTGCAGCTGTGCTTCAAGGGTAAGCATCTCCCTCTTTTAAGCTCATTTTTGTACACTATCTTGGCCATTCTTGCATGCTTGTTTTGCCACCCTTTTAAACTATTTTTGGCTTGGTTTTGAACTGAAGAAAACTCTATTTTTTAGTCTCAAAGTGTTGGTTTGTGCCTTGTTTGGCAAGGAGGTGTTTCCTCCCTTTTCCTCCTTGACTTGTATAGCTTTTGAGCCATCTTCTAAGGCCTTTCAAAACAATTTTTCGTGGCCTTAGAACCACTGAAATCCAGAGGATTTTCAGTGGTAAAAGCTTGTTTTGAGGTCCCAAAAGGGAGGGGATAGCCTCCCCTTCTTGTCTCTCCATGCCATGCCTTGTTAGCTCTATAAAGTAGCATCTTTATGTGGCTTATGTTAGCTCTTTTCAAGCATGTTTTTGTGACTTTCCAGACCTGCCATAACTCTGTTTTGGTCTGTCTTGGTCACCTCTTGCATGCTTCTTATACTTGTTGTGTAAACCTACTTGTAGCCTTGCAAAGTAGCATGTCTTTCAAGCGTGTATTGGCTCTATTTCAGTAGGTTTTTGGCCATCATTTGACATGTCATAACTCTTATTTTTGTTGGTTAAGTCATCGCACACTTGGCTTTGGTGGGTGTAGTGTAAACATCCTTATTGGCCTTACATACTCCATGTTTTGACCCTTCATGCTAGCTTGTTTTCGCTTTGCTCCATGTATGTTTTGTCATTTTTTTGGCATACTCTAGGATTGTTTTGGGTTGTATTGGCCATAAGCTTCATGCATTGCATAGCTATAGTGCAAATGCCTCGACTAGTCTTGAGTTTTAAGGCCTCTACCATGCTATACTTGTGATGTTTGCATGCCTTGGCATCATTTTAAATGATATTTCAGAGCTTATATCTTTGCCATACTCTCATGTTTATCACTCCTTCAATGTGTTTGAGAGTTGCCCCTTTATGCCTTGTTTGTGAGCCATTGCATAAGCCTTATTTTCTTGCCTTTCAAGCATCATCTCAGTCCATTTTGGCTACTGTTTTGGCCTGTATAAGGTCTGTTTGGGGCTTGTTTGGCCATTTGAGCATTGTCTTGCATGCCTCTAGTGTAATACACTTCACTAGCTTTGATGCTTAAGTCTTGCAACATGCATCACGTGAGTTGTTTGCATGATTTGAAGTCATTTAGCATGACATTTCAGTGTTGGAACATATGCCATTGTACTCCATGTTTCATCCTTTCAATGCCTTTTGAGAGTTGTGTTCTTATGCCTAATTGGTGACCCAATACACGTGCATGCATTTCTCTTACTTCCATGCCTTTATTTTATCGCCAATGGCCTCTATTTGGAAATGACTGAGGTCTGTCCACTTTAATTTAAGTCCATTGAGCATGATTGATTGCATGTTGTTTGCATGCTATGTTGTCCGTTGCATTGCGTATGCCATATACTTTGCATTGTGCATGCCTAGGTCATATTGCATCGAGTATGCCACCTTACCTTGCATTGAGTATGCTAGGTTGTCATTCGCATTGTGTATGCCATTTTGTTGCTTAGCACTGAGTGTGCATGTTCCTTGCATTACGTATGCTATGTTCCATGCCACTTGTTGTATTGTGCTTGAAATAGGTGTTTAGTCCAAACACGAGAAACGAGGGACGTTTCATACTTGAAGTGATGAAACGTGCCTCAATTCTCGATCGCCGACGCTCTTGATCTTACATGATAGGGGTTTAGGCCTTATGTGTTTACTTGTGTATTCATTTTCATATTGAATTGTGCAACTTCACCTCTCGGCCATCATGCATCGAGATGCGTGATTGGTGGCCCGAGGGTCGAGAACCACACTCCCTTGAGCTTATGAAATGATAGGGAGGGTGGTTGTGCACACATATCTTGCAAATACATTGCCATGCCCTTTCTTGCTCTCTGTTGTAGCAAACTGGAAAAAGTATAGCAAAACTGGTCGGCCGACCAGTATTACTAGCTGGCCGACCACTTTTTCTGATTTTTCAGCAAGAAAAGTGGTCGGCAGGTGGTCTCCCTCCCCAACAACTGGTCAGCAGCATCCCTAGAGGTCTCCTAGGTGGAGTTGAAGCTTTGTGGAGCTTGGTGAAGTGTTCTAAAAATAGTTGCAAACAGAGGCAAGTTGGGGCATCGCGATGGATTTCCGAGCGAGGCGATTCGAGCATGCATGCATCCCTCATCATGAGGCCATTTCAGTGCTTTGTTAACTTAGAATAGTTATTGGTTTCAACTTGTTTTGTAATAATTAATTAGCTAGAATAGTTAGTTAATTAGTTGGTTCTGTATTATTTATTCGGACCCTCCATCGAGAGGGCACAACTGTTGTAAATAAGTGTGCGTGTGTGTGGTGCATGTCTTCCAACCCCCATTTCTTTCTTCCTTTTATTTACCAGCTTACGATGGTTAGTTTTTGGACATGTTTCAATTAGCATCCTTATGCTCGCATGTTTGCATTCATTCATCTGTCTTGCATGCACCGGGCTCGGCGCATCATGCTAACTGCATTGTATTTCAATTCCTGTTTGAATACATGTATCAAATTGCATTTCACATGACATTTTAGAATAGCCGAGCCTATCTTAGTTGCATTGTGTATGTGTTGCATTAGGCATTCTTGACATAGCTAGGATCATGCATTGATTTCTAACATAGCTTTTGTTTTGGCTCGGAGTACTCAGTAAGTGTTTATGCATTAGCATCCTTGCATGTGTGTGAGTGTTGCCATGATAGCATGTTTTCCATGAGGCTAATTGCTTACGCGCTATAACTGCCTGAATGCCTGTGGGTGAAGGTTGGATTACTTGAGTTGGGGCAATTCATTGAAATCCCGCGTTTTAGCCTACTTGCGAGTAGCACCTCTAAACCATTTTCAAACAAACATGAGATGTTTTGTTCCAACTTAGGCGATCTAGTATATACTTGTGTGTTGTGCACATCACATAGTAATCCTAGGCTAATAACCGGAAAAGGAACATATGCGTTTTTCAAAAACAAGATGTCATGCTAGTAAAGGTCGATCTTTGATCGGGCGAGCGGGAGTGCTCATTGCATGACCTTCCCCTCTTGTACCCAAGTTCCCGAGCCGAGGCAACTTTGGTGATGACGGACACGTGGCCTTAGGCACGAGTCAGGGTTTCCTAAATTTCCCAAAATAAAATATTTAGGTGGCGACTCTGTATCTGGCAAAGCAGTCCATGTTTGGCACTTCTTTCTAAAAATTAGTTTTTCAAAATGATTTGCCGGATTTGGACTCTTTGGTGATTTATCAATCTCGCATTGCACTTTGCAAGATCAGATTAAGAACCGTGACATTGAGTCCGAACTGTAGTGAGCCCAATGAACAAAACGGGATTTTCTCGGGACGTTCGGGCGCGTCTGCAGTTTCTGGCAACTCTGCTGGGGATTTAGAGAACTTGACTTGAACTCAGGATATCTTGTTTTGACTACAATTATGTGTTTCTTTGCATTGCATTTGCATTGATGCACCTAGGACACCGTGTTTGCCGTCTGCTATTCCTAAACGGTTTGCCGGAGGCTCGTTTTGAGAAGCGTGCCATAAGGCTGACCGGTTATGGGCTCTGCCACAATGGGAACACAAACCTCGGTTGTTACCGAGGCACCCTTTTTGACCATTCGACCTAGTGCATATCGGAATCCATAGTGACTATCCCAAGCTAGGACAGGTTGCTTACCCGATTGTAGGTTGTTTGAAACTACTGTGTGCATAGTGAAACCCTAGTTCTTGACAAAACTAGGACAGGAAAACCCTAGCCCTCCATAAGGGTGTTTTGGCTCTCATTTGCTTGCTATGTGCTTTTAGAGTGTGCCTCTACAAGAATGCATGTATCAGTTTGCAAGTATGGGTATCAGGCTTGCGGGTATTAGAATGTGAGGAAGCAGTTTTACTTGAGGGTATCAGTTTACAGGCAGAATTTGGGGCAGAGTTCAGTAGAGAGCACCGTCATTCAGCTTTGCTCAAATCTGTTCTAGTAAATCAGGTTGAGATGTTGCCTGTTTTCTCTTTTGCTAGGGTAGTCCTGGAACTATAGCTTCAGAAGGCTCCGACATCCCCCGGGTATATTGAACTTGTGTTGATAGACTTTGTCAGGTTAGAGATTCAGTTCAAGGGCAACTAGTGTTTCCTTCACCAGTGGTAAGGCAAAGAAGGGCCAGACAGGGCTCATTGGTTCATCTGATCCGACGGTCACCAGTCACATCACCAACAGACCCGTGATGGCACAGGGTTCAGAAGAATTTGTGGCCGTAATAGCAGCGTTAAATCAGGGAACTACCATGTAGGATGAGACCAATGCTAAAACGCAACGCCCATCTAGGGCATCTGCCTCACATCCAGCTTCAGGACCCCAGCCGAACTTTGACCCACTTCCGCCAGCTGAAGATTTGCAGGGTCCAGATCCTCGAGAAGGGTTGGTTGAAGCCCAAGTTTTCAGATCCTTGGCGCAGCCGTCTGAAAGGCTTTATCTCCTTGATACTACTGATCTCAATCTGACGCGGTGAAAATTTCGAACCTTGAGAAGCAATTCAAAAAGGCACAGGGCCTTAACTTCATTGTCGAGATTGAGGATGGGTACACCGAGGCTGCCGTACGGCTCCCAGACATATTCAAAATGCCACATATTGACCGTTTCGACGGGTCTGGAGATCCTATGGTACATATCTGGCTTTTCTTGGATATCCTGAAACCGATGGGTCTGACTAAGCCACAGAAACTCTCTCTGTATGGAAGAACCCTGTCGGGTGTAGCAGCCGCTTGGTATGCTAAGTTGGAGAATACAGTGAAGCAAAACTGGGAAGAGTTGGCCGAGGCCTTTGTCGATCAGTATTCTTACAATACCCAAGTTGAAATGACTATGCATGAGCTTGAAACAACCCGCCAGAACCCAACAGAGCCTTTTGTGGAATTTGTTGCAAGGTGGAGAGCAAAGGCAGCGCAGATGACAGATCGCCCTTCTGAGAGGGATCAAGTGCGGATAGTGGTGCGAAACCTCGAGCATGATATGTTGCAAAAGTTGATAGTCGCTCCACTATTCACTTTCAAAAGTTTGCATGAACTGGGGGTTCAGGTCGAGAATGCGTTCAATAGTGGGATCATTCCCAGAACAAGTGAACCGACAAGGAGGGCGATTTCAGGGAGTACCAATGCTGGTAGTAGCGTTATTCCCAAACCCACCAAAATCAATACAGTTGCCACAGCCGACCCTTTTGCCAATCCAAGCCTACAAACCGCCGGCCCAGCCCGAGCTCAGGACAGAACTTTCACCCCCTCTATATGAGCCTGACTAGTGCACTAAAAGTCTTGATAGAAAGAGGGTATCTCAAACCCCTCGATCCTCAACCTCTACCTGACCCACTCCCAGCCAGACATAACCCCTCCAAGTGCTGTGTGTACCACCAGCAGCGCGGTCATGGCACCGACCGTTGCTACCGCCTTCGTCATGAGGTCCAAAATCTCATCGACAACCAGACGATAGCTCCACCTTCAAACCCCAATGACGAAGTACCTCATCCTTATCTCAATCTAATCCACACACAAGCCGTCCTTACGACCCCAGCGTATACATCACCCCAGTCCATCTGCCCAAGCCTGAGATGTTTATCCCGGAAAGTATGGACTTATGCATGATGGATGCACCTGGACTCTAATCATCACAAACTCGTAAGCCCACTACTTCTGAGCTGAAGAGAATGATCGAAGATTTTCAAAGAACTGTGGCAGATTTAGCCTTTGGGATATTGGATCCGTCATCAACCACACCACATATCAGGAATTTCATGACAAAAGGTTCCCCAATCTTGGGACGGGTTACATTTGAAGAAGGCCGATCCCTTGGCAAAATGGAGGCAAGTGGAAAGAACAAGGTAGGGGTAGACATTGGTCCCCACGAATACCTTCAGTGGGCTATTGAGGCTTTGAAAGCCGAAGGACTGAACAAACAGCAAGTGCTCGCAGTTGTTGCAAAAACTGTGACTGACATTTTTGTCGCTCAAGATGACAGCATTTTGAAGGGCCGTCATACTAGAAACGCCCCTTTTAGCCCCAATCCCATTCTGGGAAGAGATCAGCAAACCCGGCCAGCACGTGCCAATCCCTTTACTGGTGTGTCCAGCAAAAATCCACAAACCTTGAAGTACCAACCCCGAGGTCGGAGGGTCTTCCATGCCCTCTATATGCGTTTGTCCAAAGCTCTCCAAATCCTTGTTGGACAAGGCCATCTCAAACCCCTTGAGCCTCGGTCTCTCCCAAATCCTCTTCCGGCTACGCATGACGCTGCCCAGTACTGTGTCTTCCATCAACAAACCGGCCATGGCACTGACATGTGTTTTTGTCTTAGCCATGAAATACAAGATCTGATTGACAATTGGGCGATCACCGCGCCAAGTCCTGCAAAGTCTATCGGCACCAGATCGTTGAACTTGGGGGATAATGTGATGTGATCGGGGGATGAACCACCTGCGGATGGCGCTCGATTTACTCCGGATGTAGCGTATGGCACGCACTGTTTTGAGCATTTGCGAATGCTGTTTATTTTATGTTCTGGCTTGGGTATTGAGTCAGTTCTATTGTGTTGTTTTGAGTCTGTCTCTTTGTTTTGAGTTAGTCTTTTTGTTTCGGGTCTGTCTTGTTGTATTGAGTCAGTCCTGTTGTATAGAAGTCGAGTGATTCTGGGGGTGTTACCTCAGATATCACTATTTTGTTTTTGTGTTTGTCTTTTCGCTTTCTTTTGAGTCTGTTTCTGTCGTGGAGCCATTTATACCAGAAGATTTGAATGAAATAGCAGTGGTTTCCATATTTTCGTGCTTATTTCTACTTTGAGCCTGTTGTGCCAGCAAGTTTAGAATGAAATGGCAGTGCTTTTCACCTGCTCTTCTGTGCCTTGAAATTTTTGCATTGACCTGAGTTTTTCAAAACTTTTTGAACATTGTGTTGAAAACAAAGAGGGAGCAATTCCTCAGGATTTGTAAAAATTTGATCAATTGAGAGAAAGAATGGCGTGTTAAGCCCTTAATGATTGAGATCATGCTCGTTAATGTGAGTACTGAGAAGGATCCTGGCTCAATCCAGATTGGTTCTACGTTGTCTTCAGCGCGGGCGATTAGTCGTTTTCTTAAAAGATTTCAAAAAATGTTTTGCACCATCTTGCGAAGACCTGTGTGGAATCGCTCTTGAGATTGTGCAGCTTAGGATCGCTCCCAGCTTCAAGCCTCAACCCATTTACTTTCAAACCTTGAACTTAGATTCAGAATGTTCAAAGGTCAATCATGATGTGAAACCTATGTGGCCGTATTTGAGGCAGCCCATGAAATTAGGGGCAAGAAAGTCAGATCAAGAAGGTCAGACGTTGTCAAAAGAAGCTTGTAAAGCTAGATCAGAAGCACCCCTCGAATTAGGGGCAAAAGAATTTCAAATGTGCTCGAAGAGCGAAAAATTGGGACTTTTCTCAAGCTAACGAAGATCGGCAAGAATGCTAAATCCCAGAAGGGAGGAAAGAAGAAAGTATTGCTGAAGAACAACCAAGTTCCTATCTGCAACACTAGCGGGAAATTCAGCCCCCATTGGATGGACTTCTACATCATCAGCAAACAGCAGCCACTCTCCTAGATTCAGATGGCTTCGAGATCTCAAAACCATTTGACATGGACAAAGCTACACTTTTTACCCTTGAGAGACTCGCTGGGCTGAAAACCCGAAAGGGCGACCCAGGCAAAAGTTAGAGCAAGAAAAAGAAAAAAAAAAAAAAAAAAAAAGAGAATGAAGAAAACATGAAAATAAAATGAAAAAAATGAAAGATGAAAAAAGAAGAAAAGAAATGGGAAGAAAATAAAAACAAAGCTCGCAAGGTTGAAAACCCGGAAGGGCGGCCTTGGCAAAAGTTAGAGCGCAAAAGGAGAGGTTAATACCCGAGTGTACCTTAAACCCGAACTACGTAAGGCTTGATTCCCATGTTTGGGATACGTAGGCAACTTCATTCTGAAGTCCTGCCGTAAAACACTTTAAAATCAATTGTGTCCATGTATTGGTTCTGATTATCTTTGTCATTTTTGTATCCAAGAGTTCGGCTGTGACCTTCATTATGAGAACTGGTTACAGTGTGCTGCGGTACTATTCAAACAAGGGGCAACTTTCCGTTGCCGTTTAGTGCGCTGCGATGCTATTCAGACAAGGGGCAACTTTCCGTTGCCGTGCAATGCCGTTCAGAGAAGGGGCAATTTCCCATTGTTATGGATCTGAGGTTGTGCATCTCAAGAGTAAGTTCTGTGTTGGTCGAGCAGTGGCCATTTGCAAAAATAGTTTTTGGAGAATTTTTACTGAGGTTGACTAATTTTCTCGAAATTATTCCATTTTTCCAAAACAGGACCATTTCTTAGACCCAAAAAAGGAAAATTTTCAATGCTCATAACCTAATTTGCATGATTTTAAATCAGAAAATCGAACAAGCATGTTAATCTAACTCTCATGTCGGTCAAAATTGGTTTAGTAGAAAACCAAAAAAAAAATGGTCAAAATGATGAACTAGGGGCACAGTCGAGTCAGGTGTTCTATCTTTTCCCCGTTGTCAATGCATTTGCCAGAAAGGGCACCATACTTGCCAGAAAAGGGCACTCTACCTGCCAGAAATGGCATAACTGAAGCTAATAACAAAGGGCTGAAAGCTCTCGACATCCTCCAAGCAACGAGGTATCAAGCCAAGTGCGAAGCGTGAACTGGAATGGATCAAGATATTCCACTCCCTCGTCTGGACACATTTGATCATGTCCAACCTCCCCAGCAGAACATCGTCAACCGATGTCAGCTGCAGATTTGCCACACACCCAGTTGCAGCGCAACCCCTCTGTGGGAGGAACTCACTAGCTGTGCGCAGAAGAAGAAGAATCTAGCGGAATGCTAGGGGCAAGAGCCCGCAATTTCTTGTTTATCCACTAACCACCCAAGAGAGGGATAAAAAATGAGAGATTGAAGAATAGAGAGATGTGCGCTGAGAGAAAAAGTGAGAAAAGGGCTTTTCAGAAAAACAAAGCCTGAGGGTCGAGTGATGTGAGAATCACAAATGAGAAAAGGGTGGGAAACAACCCGAAGAAACAGGCTCCCTGTGCATATTTGAGTCTTGTGTTTTGTTGTGTTTCGTTTTTTTGTTTGTCTCGATTCTTGTTTTGAGTCGTTTCGAGTGTCAATAGATGTGTTTAGGTTGTTTACCTTTGTTTTCCTTTGTTGAGTCGTGGTGCGCTGTGTTCAGTCGTAGACTCAATACCCGGTTAAAAACTCATCTCTCAATTTCAAAATAAAATTGTTTTGTGCTCAAAGTGCTATGCCACTCTCCACATTTGTACAAAACAGGATTCTTTCTTTCATGAACTACAGGGTTCAACCCAGGTCATATGAGAGCAGTAGAACAAGGACCTATCTGAAGCTATATAGGTTCCGGACTGCAAAGCAAAAGAAAAGAAGGAAAATTTGGAGCATCTTAGTCTGTTTCAACTTTAGCAAATTCCGAGACTGCATTCCAGGTGCATCTTGTCAGGCCTCGCCTTTCTTTGGAGTATGAGTGTATCTCAACCCCAAGCTTAAGCCTGCTTCAAGTCAGAATGGCAATTAAAGCAGCAGCAAAAGTTATCTCTCGCCAATATGAACAGCGTGTGCCCTCTTTGAGCTGAGTGTGTTGCAAAGTTCTCTGAGAGGTAAATCAGAGGCACCAACGTACATATTTGATGTCCTTTCTTTTGCGTAGAATGTGCACTTTCATATACACCTCTGTTTCATGCGTGCCACGCATCATTATGATTCATGCATAAAATATGCTTGCCTTCGATTCTGCATAGAATATGCTTTGCTTTCAATCATGCATAGAATATGCTTTCAATGTTGCATAGAATATGCCTTCAATATTGCATAGAATATGCTTTCCATGTTGCATAGAAAATGCGCCCATACTTGCATAAAACATGCATTTCATCGCACTTTTTTGTGCACCTTACTTGCACAGAAGATGCATTTTATCGCACTTTTTTTGTGCACCTCCCTCATACTTTCTTGTGCATTGTATCTCTCTCGCACTGTCTTGTGCACTTTCACATTTCATATCACTCACACTGTTTTGTGCACCTTGTGGTTGTGTTTCACTCGCACTGTTTAGTGCATTTCAAAATCACTCGCGTTGTTTAGCGCATCGTACTGTCTAGTGCATTTCAAATCACTCGCGCTTTCTTACACATCGCACTGTTTTGTGCAGTTTACACTCGTGCTTTCTTGCGCATCGCACTGTTTTGTGCAGTTTATCACTCGCGCTTACTTGTGCATCGCACTGTTTTGTGCAATTAATCACTCGCGCTTTCTTGCGCATCGCACCATTTTGTGCAGTTTATCACTCGTGCTTTCTTGCGCATCGCACTGTTTTGTGCAGTTTACACTCGCGCTTTTTTGCGCATCACACTATCCTGTGCATTTCATTACATGCTCTCATCTTGCATAGAAAATGCTTGTATCTTTTGCATTGAACGTGTTTGCGCTTTCTTGCGCACCTTACCTGCACTTATTTGTGCATCTGCATTGCACTGTCTTGTGCACCTGTATAGCACTGTTTTGTGCATTCACTCTTGCATTGCACTATTTTGTGCATCTTGTTAGCACTGTTTTGTGTATTCTCTTTTGTCTCGCACTGTCTTGTGCACTCTCCAGTCTAGGAGACCTTAAATCCTCTAAAGGTGCAATTCCTTTGGTGTTTGTCGTGCCCGAACGACTTCCAGTGGTCTGGTATAGCCACCTGCCTGTGTTTGCGGTGAGTTCCTAGGAGACCAACTAAGACGGTGGAAACTAGAGTTCGAATGGCTCATGCCTAGAACGCAAAGGTTCGTGATTTTCTAAGACTAAAGTCTGGTTTAAATACCCAGGGGTGTATCCCCGGCTTAAAATCTGTATGGAAACCCCATAGGTTGAGATAGCATGTGTATGTGCCTCAATTCTGGATACTGAACCAACCTAGTCCGTCACCCTGTTGGAGAATAGGGAAAGCTGCGACCATATCCAAGGAGAAAAGTAGTACCTGTGGTCCAACCGAAAAGAAGGGGAAGATTCCCACATCAGCATGAGGAAGGACATTGCTGAGGTAAGTCTTTGCCAATTGCCCCTGTAAGGTACCTTCACTTCCTAGCTATTACATTGCATTTTAGCTATTACATAGCATTGCATATAGCATCTATCGCATGCATTTACTGCATTATCTGTGTCATCGCTTGCATCTTTTCCATGATAAGCTTAGTTTTGCTTGTGCCCATACTTTTTGCGTTGAAGCATGGTTCTGTGATTATGTGTACACGCCTATTCCACTAAGAGAATTGTGGTTTGAGGGTTTCAGCACCTTTTCTATGTTAGACGTGGTCCGTTTTGTGTCCATGCCTTTTCTAGGCAAAATGTGGTTTGGCTGCGTGCCTTATTCACTTCATCCATTGCATCCATTGCATTGCATAAGTCCAATTTTCAAACCGGCTTCGCGCAGCGTATAAGTCTAATTATCAAACTGGCTTCGCGCAGCGTATAAGTCCAATTATCAAACCGGCTTCGCGTAGCATATAAGTCCAATTATCAAACCGGCTTCGCGTAGCATATAAGTCCAATTATCAAAACCGGTTAACAATAGTAGGTGCGCCTGTCTGTTCGCACCACCCAAATCGGCTTCACATAGCGTATAAGTCCAATTATCAAAATCTTTTTGCATAACATTTTGCATCCTGCCCCTGAACTACGCTGGTTTGATTCCTTGCAAAGGGATACGTAGGCAGCCTGCGGGTTCAACCAACTACATTTGTATTTTGTTTGTTTGTCCAAGTCTTCGGCCTAGTCAAAAATGGGTCTTCTCTAGGCTTTGACATTCACTCCCGTCACTTCTTGACTTCCGAGTTCTGTCAAAGAGGGGCAACTGTAGACACCTCATTTTTTACCGCCCTTAATACTTGGGCACTACTGATGGTTTACTTGGTGGAGAAATATGTGCAGGGCAAAAGTTTAGTTTCTTCGGCAAGGAGAGAGACAAATCTCACCCCTTTTGGACCAAAACAATCTTGATCAAAAGATTCTTTTTCAAAATGTTTTAAAAATAAAGTTCCTACGATATTCCGACGCTCGCATTTTGTTAAATGTTGCACTTTTTGGTAAATCGAGCAAGGACAAAGTGGATACGATTGAAAGAGAGATGAAATCTTTGAAAAAATCTTTCAAAACACCTTGTTTAGGGGTTTGGAGTTGAAGAAAATGAGAAAGGAGAGAAGAAAACTAGTTTGGGAAAAGTTTGGCATGAATCCGAGAAGGATCAAAACTGAACGGCTTCACCAAAATAGGCATACCTTTTTGCACAATTGGAATTTTGATGCAAGGCATCCACCATTAGAAAGAGTACTTCTGGGGCTTCAATTTGAACACAAGAATGACCTGAAAATGAGTCTAGATGAAGGAGTTATGCCCATTTGAAGTTGGACCTGGAAAGCAGAAAAGTGGTCGGCCGACCAAAAAAAGTGGCTGGCCGACTAGAAAAAGTGGCTGGCCGACCAGAAAAAGTGGTCGACCGACAAAAAAAGTGGTTGGTAGGTCCCAAACTCAGATTTTTTGAAGATATTTTCCCTTTAGCTATCTTCCACAACCTCCAGTTGTTCCATAAACAGATATTTCGAACAAACTCTTGTTTTTTGCTATATATGAGCCATATCTCCAATTTTGCAAAGGGAGAACTTCTTGAGCAAGTTTGGAATCCTCTCTCTCTAAAAACTCATCTCTCTTTAGAATTTTCAGACCTAAATCTCTGTCTCTCTCTCTATAGTTCACTCTCTCTTTCCCTTTTGTGCATAGAAGGGCATAGAAGTAAAGAAATATAACTAGTTGGCCTAGGCATCCTTCATCAAAGTTGCATATCCATGGGCTGATGTATGTTGGAACTGATTTTTGGGCTGATTGAAGGTTGTTTGGCTCAGAAAAGTGGTTGTTTTGCAGCTGTGCTTCAAGGGTAAGCATCTCCTTCTTTTAAGCTCATTTTTGTATACTATCTTGGCCATTCTTGCATGCTTGTTTTGCCACCCTTTTAAACTATTTTTGGCTTGGTTTTGAATAGAAGAAAACTCTGTTTTTCAGTCCTCAAAGTGTTGGTTTGGGCCTTGTTTGGCAAGGAGGTGTTTCCTCCATTTTCCTCCTTGACTTGTATAGCTTTTGAGCCATCTTCTAAGGCCTTTCAAAACAATTTTTCGTGGCGTTAGAACCACTGAAATCCAGAGGATTTTCAGTGGTAAAAAGCTTGTTTTGAGATCCCAAATGGGAGGGGATAGCCTCCTCTCCTTGTCTCTCCATGCCATGCCTTGTTAGCTCTATAAAGTAGCATCTTTTTGTGGCTTATGTTAGCTCTTTTCAAGCGTGTTTTTGTGACTTTCCAAACCTGCCATAACTCTGTTTTGGTCTGTCTTGGTCACCTCTTGCATGGCTCTTATACTTGTAGTGTAAACCTACTTGTAACCTTGCAAAGTAGCATGTCTTTCTAGCGTGTATTGGCTCCATTTCAGTAGGTTTTTGGCCATCATTTGACATGTCATAACTCTTATTTTTGTTGGTTAAGTCATCAGACACTTGGCTCCATGCATGTTTTGTCATTTTTTTGGCATGCTCTAGGACTGTTTTGGGTTGTATTGGCCATAAGCTTCATGCATTGCATAGCTATAGTGCAAATGTCTTGACTAGTCTTGAGTTTTGAGACCTCTACCATGCTATACTTGTGATGTTTGCATGCCCTGGCATCATTTTAAATGATATTTCAGAGCTTGTATCTTTGCCATACTCTCATGTTTATCACTCCTTCAATGTGTTTGAGAGTTGCCCCTTTATGCCTTGTTTGTGAGCCATTGCATGAGCCTCATTTTCTTGCCTTTCAAGCCATCATCTCAGTCCATTTTGGCTACTGTTTTGGCCTGTATAAGGTCTGTTTGGGGCTGGGTTGGCCATTTGAGCGTTGTCTTGCATTCCTCTAGTGTAATACACTTCACTAGCTTTGATGCTTAAGCCTTGCAACATGCATCACGTGAGTTGTTTGCATGATTTGAAGTCATTTACCATGACATTTCAGTTCTGGAACATATGCCATTGTACTCCATGTTTCATCATTTCAATGCCTTTTGAGAGTTGTGTTCTTATGCCTAATTGGTGACCCAATACACGTGCATGCATTTCTCTTACTTCCATGCCTTTATTTTATCACCAATGGCCTCTATTTGGGCATGGCTGAGGTCTGTCCACTTTAATTTAAGTCCATTGAGCATGATTGATTGCATGTTGTTTGCATGCTATGTTGTCTGTTGCATTGCGTATGCCATATACTTTGCATTGTGCATGCCTAGGTCATATTGCATCGAGTATGCCACCTTACCTTGCATTGAGTATGCTAGGTTGTCATTCGCATTGTGTATGCCATTTTGTTGCTTAGCATTGAGTGTGCATGTTCCTTGCATTGAGTATGCTATGTCCCATGCCACTTGTTGCATTGTGTTTGGAATAGGTGTTTAGTCCAAACACGAGAAACGAGGGACGTTTCATACTTGAAGTGATGAAACGTGCCTCAATTCTCGGTCGCCGACGCTCTTGATCTTACATGATAGAGGTTTAGGCCTTATGTGTTTACTGGTGCATTCATTTTCATATTGAATTGTACAACTTCACCTCTCGGCCATCATACATCGAGATGCGTGATTGGTGGCCCGAGGGTCGAGAACCACACTCCTTTGAGCTTATGAAATGATAGGGAGGGTGGTTGTGCACATATATCTTGCAAATACATTGCCATGCCCTTTCTTGCTCTCCGTTGTAGCAAACTGGAAGAAGTGCAACAAAACTGGTCGGCCGACCACTATTACTAGTTGGCCGACCACTTTTTCTGGTTTTTCAGCAAGAAAAGTGGTCGGCAGGTGGTCTCCCTCCCCAACAACAGGTCGGCAGCATCCCTAGAGGTCGCCTAGGTGGAGTTGAAGCTTTGTGGAGCTTGGTGAAGTGTTCTGAAAATAGTTGCAAACAGAGGCAAGTTGGGGCATTGCGATGGATTTCCGAGCGAGGCGATTCGAGCATGCATGCATCCCTCGTCATGAGGCCATTTCAGTGCTTTGTTAACTTAGAATAGTTATTTGTTTCAACTTGTTTTGTAATAATTAATTAGCTAGAATAGTTAGTTAATTAGTCGGTTCTGTATTATTTATTCGGACCCTCCATCGAGAGGGCACAACTGTTGTAAATAAGTGTGCGCGTGTGTGGTGCATGTCTTCCAACCCCCATTTCTTTCTCCCTTTTATTTACCAGCTTATGATGGTTAGTTTTAAGGCATGTTTCAATTAGCATCCTTATGCTTGCATGTTTGCATTCATTCATCTGTCTTGCATGCACCGGGCTCGGCGCATCATGCTAACTGTATTGTATTTCAATTCCTGTTTGAATACATGTATCAAATTGCATTTCACATGACATTTTAGAATAGCCGAGCCTATCTTAGTTGCATTGTGTATGTGTTGCATTAGGCATTCTTGACATAGCTAGGATCATGCATTGATTTCTAACATAGCTTTTGTTTTGGCTCGGAGTACTCGGTAAGTGTTTATGCTTTAGCATCCTTGCATGTGTGTGAGTGTTGCCATGATAGCATGCTTGCCATGAGGCTAATTACTTACGTGATATAACTGCCTGAATGCCTGTGGGTGAAGGTTGGATTACTTGAGTTGGGGCAATTCATTGAAATCCCGCGTTTTAGCCTACTTGCGAGTAGCACCTCTAAACCATTTTCAAACAAATACGAGATGTTTTGTTCCAACTTAGGCGATATAGTCTATACTTGTGTGTTGTGCGCATCACATAGTAATCCTAGCCTAATAACCAGAATAAGAACACATGCGTTTTTCAAAAACAAAATATCATGTTAGTAAAGGCCGATCTTTGATCAGGCGAGTGGGGGTGCTCATTGCATGACCTCCCCCTCTCGTACCTAAGTTCTCGAGCCGAGGCAACTTTGGTGATGACGGACACGTGGCCTTAGGCACGAGTCAGGGTTTCCTAAATTCCCCAAAATAAAATATTTAGGTGGCGACTCTGTATCTGGCAAAGCAGTCCATGTTTGGCACTTCTTTCTAAAAATCAGTTTTTCAAAACGATTTGCCGAATTTGGACTCTTTGGTGATTTATCAATCTCGCATTGCACTTTGCAAAATCAGATTAAGAACCGTGACATTGAGTCCGAACTGTAGTGAGCCCAATGAACAAAACGGGATTTTTTCGGGACGTTCGGGCGCGTCTACAGTTTCTGGCGACTCTGCTGGGGATTTAGAAAACTTGACTCGAACTCAGGATATCTTGTTTTGACTACACTTATGTGTTTCTTTGCATTGCATTTGCATTGGTGCGCCTAGGACACCGTGTTTGCCGTCTGCTATTCCTGAACTGTTTGCGAGAGGCTCATTTTGAGAAGCGTGCCATAAGGCTGACCGGTTATGGGCTCTACCACGATGGGAACACAAACCTCGGTTATTACCGATGCACCCTTTTTGACCATTCGACCTAGTGCATATCGGAATCCATAGTGACTATCCCATGCTAGGACAGGTTGCTTACCCAATTATAGGTTGTTTGAAACCGCTGTGTGCATAGTGAAACCCTAGTTCTTGACGAAACTAGGATAGGGAAACCCTACCCCTCCATAGGAGTGTTTTGGCTCTCATTTGCTTGCTATGTGCTTTTAGAGTGTGCCTCTACAAGAATGGATGTATCAATTTGCAAGTCTGGGTATCAGGCCTGTGGGTATCAAAATGTGAGGAATCAGTTTTACCTGAGGATATCAGTTTACAGGTAGAATTTGGGGCAGAGTTCAGCAGAGAGCACAGTCATTCAGTTTTGCTCAAATCTGTTCTGGTAAATCAGGCTGAGATGCTGCATGTTTTCTCTTTTGCTAGGATAGTCTTGGAACTATAGCTTCAGAAGGCTCCGACATCCCCCGGGTACACTGAACTTGTGTTAATAGACTTTGTCAGGTCAGAGATTCAGTTCAAGGGCAACCAGTGTTTCCTTCGCCAGTGGTAAGGCAAAAAAGGGCCAGACAGGGCTCATTGGTTCATCTGATCCGACAGTCACCAGTCACATCACCAACAGACCCGTGATGGCACAGGGTTCGGAAGAATTTGTGGCCATAATAGCAGCGTTAAATCAGGGAACTACCATGCAGGATGAGACCAATGCTAAAACGCAACGCCCATCTAGGGCATCTGCCTCACATCCAGCTTCAGGACCCCAGCCGAACTTTGACCCACTTCCGCCAGCTGAAGATTTGCAGGGTCCAGATCCTCGAGAAGGGTTGGTTCAAGCCCGAGTTTTCAGATCCTTGGCGCAGCCGACTGAAAGGCTTTATCCTTTTGATACTACTGATCTCGATCCGACCGCGGTGAAAATTCCGAACCTTGAGAAGCAATTCAAAAAGGCACGGGGCCTTAACTTCATTGTCGAGATTGAGGATGGGTACACCGAGGCTGCCGTACGGCTCCCAGACAGATTCAAAATGCCACATATTGACCGTTTTGACAGGTCTGGAGATCCTATGGTACATATCCGGCTTTTCTTGGATATCCTGAAGCCGATGGGTCTGACTAAGCCACAGAAACTCTCTCTATATAGAAGAACCCTGTCGGGTGTAGCAGCCGCTTGGTATGCCAAGTTGGAGAATACAGTGAAGCAGAACAGGGAAGAGTTGGCCGAGGCCTTTGTCGATCAGTATTCTTACAATACCCAAGTTGAAATGACTATGCAAGAGCTTGAAACAACCCGCCAGAACCCAACAGAGCCTTTTGTGGAATTTGTTGCAAGGTGGAGAGCAAAGGCAGCGCAGATGACAGATCGCCCTTCTTAGAGGGATCAAGTGCAGATAGTGGTGCGAAACCTCGAGCATGATATGTTGCAAAAGTTGATAGTCGCTCCACTATTCACTTTCAAAAGTTTGCATGAACTGGGGGTTCAGGTCGAGAATACGTTCAATAGTGGGATCATTCCCAGAACAAGTGAATCGACAAGAAGGGCGATTTCAGGGAGTACCAATGCTAGTAGTAGCGTTATTCCCAAACCCACCGAAATCAATACAGTTGCCACAGTCGACCCTTTTGCCAATCCAGCCAACAAACCGCCGGCCCAGTTTGAGCTCAAGGCAGAACTTTCACCCCCCTCTATATGGGCCTGACTAGCGCACTAAAAGTCTTGATAGAAAGTGGGTATCTAAAACCCCTCGATCCTCAACCTCTGCCTGACCCACTCTCAGCCAGACATAACCCCTCCAAGTGCTGTATGTACCACCAGCAGTGCGGTCAAGGCACCGACCGTTGCTACAGCCTTCATCATGAGGTCCAAAATCTCATCGACAACCAGACGATAGCTCCACCTTCAAACCCCAATGACCAAGTACCTCATCCACATCTCAATCTAATCCACACACTAGCCGTCCCTTACCACCCCAGCGTATACATCACCCCAGTCCACCTACCCAAGCTTGAGATGTTTATCCCGGAAAGCATGGACTTATGCATGATGGATGCACCTGGACTCCAATCATCTCAAACCCGTGAGCCCCCTACTTCTGAGCTGAAGAGAATGATCGAAGATCTTCAGAGAACTGTGGCAGATTTAGCCTTCAGGATATTGGCTCCGTCATCAACCACACCACATACCGGGAATTTCATGACAAAAGGCTTCCCAATCTTGGGATGGACTGCATTTGAAGAAGGCCGATCCCTTGAAAAAATGGAGGCAAGTGGAAAGAACAAGGTAAGGGTAGACATTGGTCCCCACGAATACCTTCAGTGGGCTATTGAGGCTTTGAAAGCCGAAGGACTAAACAAACAGCAAGTGCTCGCAGTTGTTGCAAAAATTGTGACTGACACTTTTGTCGCTCAAGATGACAACATTTTGAAGGGCCGTCGTACCAGAAACGCCCCTTTTAGCTCCAATCCTATTCTGGGAAGAGATCAGCAAACCCGGCTAGCACCTGCCAATCCCTTTGCTGGTGCGTCCAGCAAAAATCCACAAACCTTGAAGTACCAACCCCGAGGTCGGAGGGTCTTTCATGCCCTCTATATGCCTTTGTCCAAAGCTCTCCAAATCCTTGTTGGACAAGGCCATCTCAAACCCCTTGAGCCTCGACCTCTCCCAAATCCTCTTCCGGCTACGCATGATTCTGCCCAGTACTGTGCCTTCCATCAACAAACCGGCCATGGCACTGACATGTGTTTTTGTCTTAGCCACGAAATACAAGATCTAATTGACGATGGGGTCATCACCGCGCCAAGTCCTGCAAAGTCTATCAGCACCAGATCGTTGAACTTGGGGGATAATGTGATGTGATCGGGGGATGAACCACCTGCGGATGGCACTCGATTTACTCTAGATGTAGCGTATGGCACGCACTGTTTTGAGCATTTGCGAATGCTGTTTATTTTACGTTCTGGCTTAGGTATTGAGTCAGTTTTGTTGTGTTGTTTTGAGTCTGTCTCTTTGTTTTGAGTTAGTCTTTTTGTTTCGGGTCTGTCTTGTTGTATCGAGTCAGTCCTATTGTATAGAAGTCGAGTGATTCTGGGGGTGTTACCTTGGATATCACTATTTTATTTTTGTGTTTGTCTTTTCGCTTTCATTTGAGTCTGTTTCTGTCGTGGAGCCAGTTACACCAGAAGATCTGAATGAAACAGCAGTGGTTTTCATATTTTTGTGCTTATTTTTGCTTTGAGCCTGTTGTGCCAGCAAGTTTAGAATGACACGACAGTGCTTTTCACCTGCTCTTCTGTGCCTTGAAATTTTTGCATTGACTTGAGTTTTTCAAAACTTTTTGAACATTGTGTTGAAAACAAAGAGAGAGGAATTCCTCAGGATTTGCAAAAATTTGATCAATTGAGAGAAAGAAATGCGTGTGAAGCCCTTAATGATTGAGATCATGCTTGTTAATGTAAGTACTGAGAAGGATCCTGGCTTGATCCAGATTGGTTCTACATTGTCTTCAGCGCGAGCGATTAGTCACTTTCTTAAAAGATTTCAAAAAATGTTTTGCGCCATCCTGCGAAGACCTGTGTGAAATCGCTCTTGAGATTGTGCAGCTTAGGATCGCTCTCAGCCTCAAGACTCAACCCATTTGCTTTCAAACCTTGAACTTAGATTCAGAATGGTCAAAGGTCAATCATGATGTGAAACATGTGTGGCCGAATTTGAGGCAGCCCATGAAATTAGGGGCAAGAAAGTCAGATCAAAAAGGTCAGACGTCGTCAAAAGAAGCTTGTAAAGCTATATCAGAAGCACCCCTCGAATTAGGCGCAAAAGAATTTCAAATGTGCTTGAAGAGCGAAAAATTGGGACTTTTCTCGAGCTAACGAAGATCGGCAAGAATGCCAAATCCCAGAAGGGAGGAAAGAAGAAAGTATTGCGGAAGAACAACCGAGTTCCTATCTGCAACACTAGGGGGAAATTCAGCCCCCATTGGATGGACTTCTACATCATCAGCAAACAGCAGCCACTCTCCTAAATTCAGATGGATTCGAGATCCCAAAACCATTTGACAAGGACAAAGCTACACTTTTTACCCTTGAGAGGCTCGCTGGGCCAAAAACCCGAAAGGGCGACCCAGGCAAAAGTTAGAGCAAGAAAAAGAAAAAAGAAAAAAAGAAGAAGAAGAAGAGAATGAAGAAAAGATGAAAAGAAAATGAAAAAAATGAAAGATGAAAAAAGAAGAAAAGAAAAGAAAAACAAAGCTCGCAAGGTTGAAAACCCGGAAGGGCGGCCTTGGCAAAAGTTAGAGCGCAAAAGGAGAGGTTAATACCCGAGTGTACCTTAACCCCAAACTACGTAAGGCTTGATTCCCATGTTTGGGATACGTAGGCAACTTCATTCCGAAGTCCAGCCGTAAAACACTTTAAAATCAATTGTGTCTATGTATTGGTTCTGATCATCTTTGTCATTTCTATATCCAAGAGTTTGGCTGTGACCTTCATTATGAGAACTGGTTACAGTGTGCTGCGGTACTATTCAAACAAGGGGCAACTTTCCGTTGCCGTTCAGTGCGCTGCGATGCTATTCAGACAAGGGGCAACTTTCCATTGCCGTGCAATGCCGTTCAGAGAAGGGGCAATTTCCCATTGTTATGGATCTGAGGTTGTGCATCTCAAGAGTAAGTTCTGTGTTGGTCGAGCAGTGGCCATTTGCAAAAATAGCTTTTGGAGAATTTTTACTGAGGTTGACCAATTTTCTCGAAATTATTCCATTTTTCCAAAACTGGACCATTTTTTTGACCCAAAAAAGGAAAATTTTTAGTGCTCATAATCTAACTTGCATGATTTTAAATCAGAAAATCGAACAAGCATGTTAATTTAACTCTCATGTCGGTCAAAATTGTTTTAGTAGAAAACCAAAACAAAAAATGGCCAAAGCGATGAACTAAGGGCACAGTCGAGTCAGGTGTTCTGTCTTTTCCCCGTTGTCAATGCATTTGCCAGAAAAGGCACCATACTTGCCAGAAAAGGGCACTCTACCTGCCAGAAAAGGGCATAACTGAAGCTAACAACAAAGGGCTGAAAGCTCTCAACATCCTCTAAGCAATGAGGTATCAAGCAAAGTGCGAAGCGTGAATTGGAATGGATCAAGATATTCCACTCCCTCGTCTGGACACATTTGATCATGTCCAAACTCCCCAACAGAACATTGTCAACCGATGTCAGCTGCAGATTTGCCACACACCCAGTTGTAGCGCAACCCCTCTGTGGAAGGAACTCACTAGCTGTGCGCAGAAGAAGAAGAATCTAGCGGAATGCTAGGGGCAAGAGCCCGCAATTTCTTGTTTATCCACCAACCACCCAGGGGAGGGATAAAAAATGAGAGATTGAAGAATAGAGAGATGTATGCTGAGAGAAAAAGTGAGGAAAGGGCTTTTCAGAAAAACAGAGCCTGAGGGCCGAGTGATGTGAGAATCACAAATGAGAAAAGGGTGGGAAACAACCCGAAGAAACAAGCTCCCTGTGCATATTTGAGTCTTCTATTGTGTTGAGTTTCTTTTTTTGTTTGTCTCGATTCTTGTTTTGAGTCGTTTCGAGTGTCAATAGATGTGTTTAGGTTATTTACCTTTGTTTTCCTTTGTTGAGTCGTGGTGCGCTGTGTTCAGTCGTAGACTCAATACCCAGTTAAAAACTCATCTCTCAATTTCAAAATAAAATCGTTTTGTGCTCAAAATGCTGTGTCATTCTCCACATTTGTACAAAACAAGATTCTTTCTTTCATGAACTACAGGGTTCAACCTAGGTCATGTGAGAGCAGTAGAACAAGGACCTATCTAAAGCTATATAGGTTCCGGACTGCAAAGCAAAAGAAAAGAAGGAAAATTTGGAGCATCTTAGTCTGTTTCAACTTTAGCAAATTCCGAGACTGCATTCCAGGTGCATCTTGTCAGGCCTCACCTTTTTCTGGAGTATGAGTGTATCTCGACCCCAAGCTTAAGCCTGCTTCAAGTCAGAATGGCAATTAAAGCAGCAACAGAAGTCATCTCTCGCCAATATGAACAGGGTGTGCCCTCTTTGAGCTGAGTGCGTTGCAAAGTTCTCTGAGAGGTAAATCAGAGGCACCAACGTACATATTTGATGTCCTTTCTTTTGCGTAGAATGTGCACTTTCATATACACTTCTGTTTCATGCGTGCCACGCATCGTTATGTTTCATGGATAGAATATGCTTGCCTTCAATTCCGCATAGAATATGCTTTGCTTTCAATCATGCATAGAATATGCTTTCAATGTTGCATAGAATATGCCTGTCTCATGCATAGAATATGCCTGTCTCATGCATAGAATATGCTTTCAATATTGCATAGAATATGCTTTCCATGTTGCATAGAAAATGCCCCCATACTTGCATAGAACGTGTATTTCATCGCACTTTTTTGTGCACCTTACTTGCACAGAAGATGCATTTTATCGCACTTCTTTTGTGCACCTTCCTCGCACTTTCTTGTGCATTGTATCTCTCTCGCACTGTCTTGTGCACTTTTACATTTCATATCACTCGCACTGTTTTGTGCACCTTGTGGTTGTGTTTCACTCGCACTGTTTAGTGCATTTCAAAATCACTCGCGTTGTTTAGCGCATCGCACTGTCTAGTACATTTCAAATCACTCGCGTTTTCTTGCGCATCGCACTATTTTGTGCAGTTTACACTCGTGCTTTCTTGCGCATCGCACGGTTTTGTGCAGTTTATCACTCGCACTTTCTTACGCATCGCACTGTTTTGTGCAATTAATCACTCGCGCTTTCTTGCGCATCGCACTATTTTGTGCAGTTTACACTCACGCTTTCTTGCGCATCGCACTATTTTGTGCAATTTATCACTCGTGCTTTCTTGCGCATCGCATTGTTTTGTACAGTTTACACTCGCACTTTCTTGCGCATCGCACTATTTTATGCAGTTTACACTCGCACTTTCTTACGCATCGCACTATCCTTTGCATTTCATTACATGCTCTCATCTTGCATAGAAAATGCTTGTATCTTTTGCATTGAACATGTTCGCGCTTTCTTGCGCACCTTACCTGCACTTGTTTGTGCACCTGCATTGCACTGTCTTGTGTACCTATATAGCACTGTTTTGTGCATTCACTCTTGCATTGCACTGTTTTGTGCATCTTGTTAGCACTGTTTTGTGTATTCTCTTTTGTCTCGCACTATCTTGTGCACTCTCCGGTCTAGGAGACCTTAAATCCTCTAAAGGTGCAATTCCTTTGGTGTTTGTCGTGCCCGAACGACTTCCAGTGGTCTGGTATAGCCACCTGCCTGTGTTTGCGGTGAGTTCCTAGGAGACCAACTAAGACGGTGGAAACTAGAGTTCGAATGGCTCATGCCTAGAACGCAAAGGTTCGGGATTTCCGAGACTAAAGTCTGGTTTAAATACCCAGGGGTGTATCCCCGGCTTGAAATCTGTATGGAAGCCCCATAGGTTGAGATAGCAAGTGTATGTGCCTCAATTCTGGATACTGAACCAACCTAGTCCGTCACCTTGTTGGAGAATAGGGAAAGCTGCGACCATAGCCAGGGAGAAAAGTAGTACCTGTGGTCCAACCGAAAAGAAGGGGAAGATTCCCACATCAGCATGAGGAAGGACATTGCTGAGGTAAGTCTTTGCCAATTGCCCCTGTAAGGTACCTTCACTTCCTAGCTATTACATTGCATTTTAGCTATTACATAGCATTGCATATAGCATCTATCGCATGCATTTACTACATTATCTGTGTTATCGTTGCATCCTTTCCATGATAAGATTAGTTTGGCATGTGCCCATACTTTTTGTGTTGAAGCATGGTTCTGTGATTATGTGTACACGCCTATTCCACTAAGAGAATTGTGGTTTGAAGGTGTCGGCACCTTTTCTGTGTTAGACGTGGTCTGTTTTGTGTCCATGCCTTTTTTAGGAAAAATGTGGTTTGGCTGCGTGCCTTATTCACTTCATCCATTGCATCCGTTGCATTGCATAAGTCCAATTTTCAAACCGGCTTCGCGCAGCGTATAAGTCCAATTATCAAACCGGTTTCGTGCAGCGTATAAGTCCAATTATCAAACCGGCTTCGCGTAGCGTATAAGTCCAATTATCAAAACCGGTTAACAATAGCAGGTGCGCTTGTCTATTCGCACCACCCAAATCGGCTTCGCGTAGCGTATAATTCCAATTATCAAAATCTTCATGCTTAACATTTTGCATCCTGCCCCTGAACTCCGCTGGTTTGATTCCTTGCAAAGGGATACGTAGGTAGCCAGCGGGTTCAACCAACTACATTTGTATTTTGTTTGTTTGTCCAAGTCTTCGACCTTATCAAAAATGGATCGTCTCTGGGCTTTGACATTCACTCCCGTCACTTATTGACTTCCGAGTTCTGTCAAAAATGGGCAATTGTAGACACCCCATTTTTTACCGCCCCTAAGACTTGGGCACTACTGATGGTTTACTTGGTGGAGAAATGTGTGCAGGGCAAAAGTTCAGTTTCTTCGGCAAGGAGAGAGACAAATCTCAACTTCATACCCCTTTTGGACCAAAACAATCTTGATCAAAAGATTTTAGACCTTAAAACCCTCTCTTTCAAAATGTTTTGAAAATAAAGTTCCTATGATGTTCCGACGCTTGCATTTCGTTAAATGTTGCATTTTTCGATAAATCGAGCAAGGACAAAGTGAAAACGAATGAAAGAGAAATTAAATCTTTGAAAAAAATCTTTCAAACACCTTGTTTAGGAGTTTGGAGTTGAAGAAAGTGAGAAAGGAGAGAAGAAAACTAGTTTGGGAGAAGTTTGGCATGAATCCGAGAAGGATCGAAACTGAGCGGCTTCACCAAAATAGGCATAACTTTTTGCATAGTTGGAATTTTGTTGCAAGGCTACCACCGTTGGAAAGCTTACTTCTGGGGCTTCAGTTTGGATACAAGAATGACCTGAAAAGGAGTCCAGATTAAGGAGTTATACCCATTTGAAGTTGAACCTGGAAAGTAGAAAAGTGGTCGACCGACCAGAAAAAGTGGTTGGCCGACAAGAAAAGTGGTTGGCAGGTCTCAAACTCAGATTTTTTGAAGATATTTTCCCTCCAGCTGTCTTCCACAACCTCCAGCTGTTCCATAAACAGATATTTCGAACCAACTCTTGCTTTTTGCTATATATGAGCCATATCTCCCATTTTGCAACGGGAGAACTTCTTGAGCAAGTTTGGGAGCCTCTCTCTCTAAAAACTCCTCTCTCTCTAGAATTTTCAGACCTAAATCTCTGCCTCTCTCTCTATAGTTCACTCTCTCTTCCCTTTTTATGCATAGAAGGGCATAGAAGTAGAGAAATATAATTAGTTGGCCTAGGCATCCTTCATCAAAGTTGTATATCCATGGGCTGAGGTCTGTTGGAACTGATTTTTGGGCTGATTGAAGGTTGTTTGGCTCAGAAAAGTGGTTGTTTTGCAGCTGTGCTTCAAGGGTAAGCATCTCCCTCTTTTAAGCTCATTTTTGTACACTATCTTGGCCATTCTTGCATGCTTGTTTTGCCACCCTTTTAAACTATTTTTCGCTTGGTTTTGAACTAAAGAAAACTCTGTTTTTCAATCCTCAAAGTGTTGGTTTGTGCCTTGTTTGGCTAGGAGGTGTTTCCTCCCTTTTGCTTCTTGACTTGTATAGCTTTTAAGCCATCTTCTAAGGCCTTTCAAAACAATTTTTCGTGGCCTTAGAACCACTAAAATCCAGAGAATTTTCAGTGGTAAAAAGCTTGTTTTGAGGTCCCAAATGGGAGGGGATAGCCTCCCCTCCTTGTCTCTCCATGCCATGCCTTGTTAGCTCTATAAAGTAACATCTTTTTGTGGCTTATGTTAGCTCTTTTCAAGCATGTTTTTGTGACTTTCCAGACCTGCTATAACTCTTTTTTGGTTTGTCTTGGTCACCTCTTGCATGCTTTTTATGCTTGTAGCGTAAACCTACTTGTAGCCTTGCAAAGTAGCATGTCTTTCTAATGTGTATTGGCTCCATTTCAGTAGGTTTTTGGCCATCGTTTGACATGTCATAACTCCGATTTTTGTTGGTTAAGTCATCACACACTTGGCTTTGGTAGGTGTAGTGTAAACCTCCTTATTGGCCTTACATACTCCATGTTTTGACCCTTCATGCTAGCTTGTTTTGGCTTTGCTCCGTCCATGTTTTGTCATTTTTTTGGCATGCTCTAGGACTGTTTTGGGTTGTATTAGCCATAAGCTTCATGCATTGCATATCTATAGTGCAAATGCCTTGACTAGTCTTGAGTTTTGAGGCCTCTACCATGCTATACTTGTGATGTTTGCATGCCTTCGCATCATTTTAAATGATATTTCAGATCTTATATCTTTGCCACACTCTCATGTTTATCATTCCTTCAATGTGTTTTAGAGTTGCCCTTTTATGCCTTGTTTGTGAGCCATTGCATGAGCCTCATTTTCTTGCCTTTCAAGCCATCATCTCAATCCATTTTGGCTACTGTTTTGGCCTGTATAAGGTCTGTTTGGGGCTGGTTTGGCCATTTGAGCATTGTCTTGCATGCCTCTAGTGTAATGCACTTCACTAACTTTGATGCTTAAGCCTTGCAACATGCATCACGTGAGTTGTTTGCATGATTTGAAGTCATTTAGCATGACATTTCAGTGCTGGAACATATGCCATTGTACTCTATGTTTCATCCTTCCAATGCCTTTTGAGAGTTGTGTTCTTATGCCTAATTGGTGAGCCAGTACACGTGCATGCATTTCTCTTACTTCCATGCCTTTATTTTATCACCAATGGCCTCTATTTGGGCATGGCTGAGGTCTATCCACTTTAATTTAAGTCCATTGAGCATGATTGATTGCATGTTGTTTGCATGCTATGTTGTCTGTTGCATTGCATATGCCATATACTTTGCATTGTGTATGCCTAGGTCACTTTGCATCGAGTATGCCACCTTACCTTGCATTGAGTATGCTAGGTTGTCATTCGCATTGTGTATGCCATTTCGTTGCTTAGCACTGAGTGTGCATGTTCCTTGCATTGGGTATGCTATGTTCCATGCCACTTGTTGCATTGTGTTTAGAATAGGTGTTTAGTCCAAACACGAGAAACGAGGGACGTTTCATACTTGAAGTGATGAAACGTGCCTCAATTCTCGGTCGTCGACGCTCTTGATCTTACATGATAGAGGTTTAGGCCTTATGTGTTTACTTGTGCATTCATTTTCATATTGAATTGTACAACTTCACCTCTCGGCCATCATGCATTGAGATGCGTGATTGGTGGCCCGAGGGTCGAGAACCACACTCCCTTGAGCTTATGAAATGATAGGGAGAGTGGTTATGCACACATATCTTGCAAATACATTGTCATGCCCTTTCTTGCTCTCTGTTGCAGCAAACTGGGAAAAGTGCAGCAAAACTGGTCGGCCGACCAGTATTACTAGCTGGCCGACCACTTTTTCTAGTTTTTCAGCAAGAAAAGTGGTCGGCAGGTGGTCTCCCTCCCCAACAACTGGTCGGCAGCATCCCTAGAGGTCTCCTAGGTGGAGTTGAAGCTTTGTGGAGCTTGGTGAAATGTTCTGAAAACAGTTGCAAACAGAGGCAAGTTGGGGCATCGCGATGGATTTTCGAGCGAGGCAATTCGAGCATGCATGCATCCCTCATCATAAGGCCATTTTCAGTGCTTTGTTAACTTAGAATAGTTATTTGTTTCAACTTGTTTTGTAATAATTAATTAGCTAGAATAGTTAGTTAATTAGTCGGTTCTGTATTATTTATTCAGACCCTACTGTTATAAATAAGTGTGCGTGTGTGTGGTGCATGTCTTCCAACCCCCATTTCTTTCTCCCTTTTATTTACCAACTTACGATGGTTCGTTTTAGGGCATGTTTCAATTAGCATCCTTATGCTCGCATGTTTGCATTCATTCATCTGTCTTGCATGCACCGGGCTCGGCGCATCATGCTAACTACATTGTATTTTAATTCCTTTTTGAATACATGTATCAAATTGCATTTCACATGATATTTTAGAATAGCCGAGCCTATCTTAGTTGCATTGTGTATGTGTTGCATTAGGCATTCTTGACATAGCTAGGATCATGCATTGATTTCTAACATAGCTTTTGTTTTGGCTCGGAGTACTCGGTAAGTGTTTATGCTTTAGCATCCTTGCATGTGTGTGAGTGTTGCCATGATAGCATGCTTGCCATGAGGCTAATTGCTTACGTGATATAACTGCCTGAATGCCTGTGGGTGAAGGTTGGATTACTTGAGTTGGGGCAATTCATTGAAATCCCGTGTTTTAGCCTACTTGCGAGTAGCACCTCTAAACCATTTTCAAACAAACATGAGATGTTTTGTTCCAAGTTAGGCAATCTAGTCTACACTTGTGTGTTGTACGCATCACATAGTAATCCTAGGCTAATAACCGGAGTAAGAACACGTGCATTTTTCAAAAACAAGATATCATGTTAGTAAAGGCCGATCTTTGATCGGGCGAGCGGGGGTGCTCATTGCATGACCTTCCCCTCTCGTACCCAAGTTCCCGAGCCGAGACAACTTTGGTGATGACGGACACGTGGCCTTAGGCACGAGTCAGGGTTTCCTAAATTCTCCAAAATAAAACATTTAGGTGGCGACTCTATATCTGGAAAAGCAGTCCATATTTGGCACTTCTTTCTAAAAATTAGTTTTTCAAAACGATTTTCCAGATTTGGACTCTTTGGTGATTTATCAATCTCACATTGCACTTTGCAAGATCAGATTAAGAACCGTGACATTGAGTCTGAACTGTAGTGAGCCCAATAAACAAAACGGGATTTTCCCGGGACGTTCGGGCGCGTCTACACTTTGCAGTCTCTGCATTTGGACTGAGCTGGGGTTTAGATGCATGGGGATCAGGCGCCTGTGGTTCATTACCCTCGACACTTGTACCAGTATGTGGATTTCCCATAGCCCCTTGTATCATTCCAACCATGTCATCCCCAATGTCTAAATTAGTCAATGTTTCATTCTCTCAATTACCTTGCTGAGATACGTAAGATTCCCCATGATTAATTCAATTTTGTACTTTTTTAAAAAACCATTCAAAATCAGATGCTCCTGTACACCCTTTCGTGCAAGATGGTATCGATTCTCACATTTTCTACACGGACAACTAATCATTGAACCTTCAACTCTATTGGTGTAGGCAAACACAAGGAATTGATCAATCCTATTAATGTATTCCCTCGACATCGTATTTGGCAAATCAATCCAACTCTTATCCATCCTTTGTACTTCCCTCAAATATCTCTTCTACACACATCCACAAAAATTAAACATCAAAATAACTTTAAATATAATACCTATATATTCATGCATCATGATACCTATCCGTCCAATTTCTCTCAAATAGGTAGGTGGTCTTATCTCATTCAGTTATTTAGTGATTTGGTAGGAGAGCCAATAACCTAATAACAGACTGAAGCAATCATATCCAAAGAAAATGCATTGGACTTTGAAGTTTACATTGAGAACATAAATAAATGAAATACTTATACAACAACACGTGGGACATAAAAATGTTACAAAACACTAAGTATTCCATCACTAATTCAACATGTCTAGAACATCAAGAGGTGTACAAAACATCGTAGGCTTTAAGAGCCAAAAAAAAAAATGCAGACAAAAATAATTGCACCCTCATCTCTCAAAACAAGTAGTACATTTCCATTCCATAGCAATGAATTTAGCTATCCAAAGTAATCCAATTTCTCAACTATTTTCTTGAAGAATTCCTTAGGAGGAAAAAAATCAAATGCAATGAACTAAAATATTGGGAGAATGAAGTTTGGTGGAACAAAATGTAAAAAATTCTGCCATAATGCTCCTACAAATTTGTTTTTACATGATTAATTTGAAAGGAAAAAAAAAAAAAAAAAAAAGAAGAAAGACTATTTTATCTGCATTCCGGGGAATATAGTTCTTGGCATAGGGCTCTTCCTAAAGTTTACAAAAACTAACCTAATAACTTAGGTGGATGTGCCATAGGTTTACATTGTGAAGTTTCCTAAATGACATTCTGTGTACTTGGTTTCAAATCTCTTTACAAGATTCACTATTTACATAGTTGAATAGCAAATTATGTAAATCGGTCTAAAAAATCATCTGTTAGAAAAAACCAAACTCATCTAATGGAAAAATAACATGTATAATATATAGTGAACAAATTAGAAGCAGCATACCAATAACTCTATTTCAAGGACCTAAACAAGTTATGTACCTCATCCAGTATATAAAGTAGAGCTGGTTTGAAACACAAGTCTATCCATAAATGTGTCCGTTTAATAAATTTAATTTCATTATTGTCATTCTTTTTCAGTTCCACAAGTCTGAACAAACGTCATTTGAATAAGTGTTTTTAGTATTAAACACAGATCAGTATTAATTTTTCCAATCCTCCTTTACTCTCTTTCTCTCTCTCTCTCTCTCTCTCTCTCTCTCAAAAGCACTCCAAAACAAATCTTAAGAAAACATCAGTTCCTCATTTCGATCCTTATAGTCCAAAACAAACTAAAATGATAAATACATTTATATATAGAACACGAAATCGTTGTGATGAACACTGAAATAAACCATGAGTTCAACTAATTTTTGACACAGAAATTGAAGAACAGTGTTGATAAACTAAATCTAGAAAATGCAAAATCGATTAGGAAAGCCATGGAAAAGAGGAAATTATGGACATGAAAATGCTTCCAATCCAAACAAACAATCGAAAAGAAGAAACTCGTCTTAAAACATCAGTCTCACATAAGTTTTTCAAATCGAGCAAAAATACAACACAAAACAAAAACAAACCTCAGCATAAAGAAGAATGAGTCTAGTTATATACGTCTATGAGAGAGATAGAGAGCATACAAGCGTCGTCACTCACTGAGTGAGTGAGAGAGGCACGATTAAGATTGACTGCTGCTAGCCGTTGTCACTCTTACTCGTCATCGTCGCTCATTGCTTGGTGTTAATAGTTCACTGTCATCGCAGTCACGAGAGAAAGAGATCGTAATACACCGATGAAATTTTGCTTCAAGGGTTTTGGGTATTTTTGCTTCAAAGGTTTTAGGGATTTTGGAGAAAACGAGCGCGAACGGGCTAAAGGAGCAAGATATCAGAAATTTTGCATTACTTTTTACGACGGCATATTTAAACCACCACAAATGAAAAATCTAACAAGTAAAACGACGTCGTTTTAATAATAGTTTGTTTGCGATGGACAATTGCTGTCACAATTTGTCCACTATTTGCGACAGCAAATTTTTCCCGTCTCAAAAAATTTGTTTTTTGCGATGGCACACAAAGCTTCGTAAATACTTCCGTATTAAACACACCTTTTCTTGTATGCTCATTCGCGATGGGGTAACTATCGTCGCAAAAGCTATTTATTGGCGATGGTTTAAAATGCCGTCGCAAAAAGCTTTGTGTTATATAAGCCCTTTTCTTGTAGGGAAGAGAGAAATTAAGAGAAATGGAAATAAATGGATAGAAACACATTTATCTCATAACCTCTATTTTTAATCTCTTCAAAAGTGGAGAGATTGGGAGAGAAATGAAATCAACCAAATATTATTTTGTTATAACACAAAAACTATCATTTTAGATATAGAACAAATAAAAAGACATAAAATCTTTAAAATATTAATTTGGTAATATAGCATTATATCATTTCTTTTATTTTAAGTGTTGCTATTAGTACCCCATCAATTATTTTAGACTCCTAATTTTTTAGTTTTTTTTATTATAATAATAATCTCAAATGAAATTACTAAATTGGACATAAAAAATTTTGGGACATCCCATCTTACAATTAAGCCCACACACCCACTACATCATGAGTTAGGGTTTATGAGACCACCAACCTCCATCACCACCCATCCATCTTTCCCATATCCCACCTTCAAACCTACCCACTCTTATCAAAACCTTGAAAACCCTTTGGCGGCAATATTCCGGTGACAACGGAGGCAACCATTTGATTACATACACTTCTCCAACAATGACAATCAGTGGAAGTTTTTTCTTTTTTGGGTGAATGAGTCATTGTGGAAGTTTTTTTGAAAACCATAACTCCATGAAACGAGATGAGTACAACAGCTCAGAAGAGATTCATAACTTTGATAGTGTTCTTAACTCAGAGGAGATTGGCATTATAAAGATAAGTTTCTTGAAAAAAAAAATGACAAAAATAATAAAAACTATTCGGCATTTTTTCGAGACGAAACTCCCGAACATATGACCGAAATTCGGGAACACAAGTCTGAAACTGTTTATTTGTTCAGGAACAGATAACTGAACATTTCTTATTTATTCGGAAATAGATAACCGAAGCAGCAACACAAGCATGCAAACAAAGAAAGGCAGACCACCTTTGGGTGGTCAACCAGTCGGTCAACCGGAGGATGAAATCCTGCCCAATTTTAATCACACAGAGAGCTTACAAATATAGTGAAGCCATGGATGAATAACAGAAAACTAACCGGAGAAGCATAAAAGTGGATTGTGTTGTGTGTGCAAAAATAGACAATAGGAAAAAAAAAATCAAACAGATTGACAAATCTCGTAATGAAGTAGAAAAAAAAATTTCTTAATCATCACAAATTTTTTCGACTGGTTTTGGGAGGTTTTTCTATTGTGAGTTTTGTTAGGGTTTTGGAAGAGAGACTTTTTGGGGTGTGCATTTGAATAAGTGAAATATTTTTGCAAGGATAATTTTGATATTATTTGGGGAGAGAGAATAAATTTTAAGGGTTATAGAATTTATAAGTGGGGGTATAAAGAAATGGAGGGTCTAAAATAATTGATAGGGTGCTAATAGCAGATAGCTGAACCAAATAAGATAGAAGAGAAATAAAATATCATTTCTTTTTATTATTTCTCTCTTATCTATCCAAACAAAAGGGAAAGAAATCACAATCTTTCTTTCTTTCTTTCTTTCTTTTTTTTTTCCCTCATAACTTACCCAATTATTTCTTTTATTTTTGTCTGCTACATAGTATTAGTGTTTTTCTTCTCACCGATGACCTTCTGGTGCCGATGACAATTTGACAGTGCTGTGGTGACTAGGCCTGGAAATGGATCGGATTTGATAATCAGACTATCATTTGGTGTCGGTAGTTGATTGTGTTTTGATGATTTTTGATTTCTCACTTGTTTCAAACAAATTTCTAGCTTTTCTGTATTAAGATCAACATTTTTGTTGTCTTTAAAGACTTCTCAAATCAAATCAAGCCATATTGGTAAAGCAAGATTTGGTCTATCATGCTTGGTTAGATGCTTCTCAAATTTTAGCTTCATATTGAAGTATCGTTTGACATTGGCTACGGCAGTCAACTTTTTTGTGTTGTGACTTTTTTAGCCTCGTTTAGTTTTTGTTTTTGGGTTTTTTTGACTTTTGTAAGAAAAAAAGTGTAATGACTATAGTTTGGATGTGACATTTTATCTTATTAGCTTATATAGCCTATTTTGTCTTTTTATACTTTTATAGCCTCAAAACATTTACTAAACGAGGACGGAATACAATGATTTATCTGTCTTCTTTTTCTCATGGTTGTGAGTTGTTTCTCTCCATATGAATTTTGATCGTGATTACCTATTGATATAAATTTTGACGGATAAAAAAAATGAGAAAAAAAATGTCAAATTTGAGTTTGTATTATAAAAATAAAATAAAGATGAAAGATTCAGTGAAAATTTTGAAAAGTTAATAAAGTCGCTAAGGTTGTGCTGCCAACATAAAAAAATTGAGGTTGCAACGTGAAAGTATGCATTTAGACTCAATAATAGATTTCTTTAATATGTTAAAATCGTCATCATTGGATGGGTTGAGAATTTGGCAGGGGTTTGTCCATCTGGGAGTACTCTGACGATCAAGTCAGTAAACTATATCTCTCACAGATACCAAATAATACTTAACACTCACAAGAAAGAACTCACCTCAGACCCACGAGGGTGCCTTATTTTTATAACAAGTAGTGACTTGATCCCTTTAGAAACTCCACTTCAGTGAACTCAGGCTCAATGCTCATCCTGGACTCTCAGTTAGATAGGAATAAACTCTTCACGAGCCTTATTTTTATTCGGACTGAGATCCTCCTCTGTTCTAGGACTCTTGCCCCTTATTCGAATACCTCAAGATTCTGGTATTACCGCAGAACATCTCGGCAACACCGTGACCACCTCGACAATATAACTGCTCCACATGGTACGTTAACCGACATCTCAAACTACCTTGACCACGTGACGTCACTCACAAGATACTTCCCCACAAGGATCAACATTTTTGTTGTCATTAAAGACTTCTCAAATCAAATCAAACCATATTGGTAAAGCAAGATTTGGTCAATCATGCTTAGTTAGATGCTTCTCAAATTTTAGCTTCATATTGAATACAGTGATTCAACTGTCTTCTTTTTCTCATGGTTGTGAATTGTTTCTCCCCATATGAATTTTGATCGTGATTATCTATTGATATAAATTTTGAAGGATAACAATATGAGAAAAAAAAGTGTCAAATTTGGGTTTGTATTATAAAAATAAAATAAAGATGATAGATGCAGTGAGCATTTTGAAAAGTTAATAAAGTCGCGATGGTTGTGCTGCCAACATAAAATAAAATAAAATAAAATAAATAAATAAAATTGAGGTTGAAACTTGAAAGTAACCATTTAGACTCAATAATAGATTTCTTTAATATGTTAAAATCGTCATCATTGGATGGATTGAGAGGCCACATGTTGACAGAGGATTAGAGGATCCTCCCATTCAAGTAGAATTGGAGTGGAGCCAGTCTAAAGGATTGTTTGGAATGATCTAAATAAATGTATTTTTTATCTCTTTATAAAAAGATGTGTAGAAAAGTAGAGAGGTGATGTGATGAAAAAAAAAATAAAAAGATGAATTATTTTTGGATTGTCAAACTTGGCCTAAACTTCCTCTAGAACGTTGACTATTTTAATTAAATTTTTAATTATTTTAACCAATGAAAACAATTATGTTTCACATGATTTATAAAAAAAATTATGTTTGAGATAAGTTGTGATTTTTTTTTTATTCTATATAATTGAATAGATTATTTAAAAAAAAATAATTGATTTAAGTTTCATTTGGAAAGTTGGCTATTAATTGACTCTTTAATTTTTTAACTATTTTAATCTGGTTAAAAAAGTTATGTTTAGGAAGTTAGTTGTTTTTTTTTTTTTTTTTTTTTTTTGGTAGTAGTATTTAATTTGATTATTGTGAGAGAAATAATAAAATGATTATAGTTTTAATATGATATTTTATTTTAATCTATTTTATCTTTATTAACTTTTAAACCTCTAACCTACTTCTCAAATATCCTTTTATCTTATTTTCTATTTTATCTTTATTGACTTTTTAAACCTCTAACCTACTTCTCAAATATCCTTTTATCTTATTTTTAATTTTTTTTATCTTTATTAATTATTTTAGCTAAAATCTTACCTCCCCAATTATTAAATTGAAAACCCTTTTGCAGTCAAATCTGTGGAGATTCAGCATTCACGGCTTTCATAGACGTACGTACCCATAACGAGATATACGCCTAAGAACTGTTAATTGAGTTGGGTGATTTTTTAATTATTTTAGTTTGATTAAAAAGATTTAACATCTCATTTGAGAAGTTAGTTAAAAATTAACTTTTGACTTGTAATTCAGTTTAGATTATATCACCTTTCATATTTTTTACTCACAAAAAATCAAAAAAAAAAATCAAAAATTAATTTTTAATTAACTTTCCAAAACACCCCTATCTTATTGACTTTCTTGACTTAGAACTTGTTTGGTATGAATTAAAAAAATAAGGTATTTACATGCAATGCAAGTCATAATTTATGAACTTTTATTCCATTAAATCCTAATTAAAATTTTTTAAACATTCAAATCCCATTAAATTTTTAATAGTTGGAATTGTCCTTCAAACAATAATCATTCATCATTTATGATTATCTATAAAAGAATATGATGATTTGATATTTATTTTGATTTTCAAAATTTTAAAACATTAAACTTTCAAATTGAAAAAACTAAAAAAAAAAAAAATTATGTGCAAAAAATTGAAAAAACTGAACTTTTTTTTGTGCAGAACTGAAAATTTTGTATCTATAAAAGAGTATGATGATGGAACATTGATGTGCAAAAATTTAAAAATGAAAAAAATGATAATATTCTTAGTTTTAAAGCTGGAAAAAACTGATAATGTTCTCAGTTTTATTGGATAATTGAATCAAACCAATAAGTAAAATGGCAAAAACGTTTAATCTTATGCTCTGTTTTTTTTTCCCTTAGTTAGTGAAACAATTATTTAGAATATTATTATGTAAAATTGATAATATTTTTAGTTTTAAAAATTGAAAAAAAAAACTACTAAATTCTTAGTTTTACTAAATAAGACTTATTGTTTCAAAAAATCTTACATAGGACCGGAGCTAACAGAACATTTGCAAATAAGACTTTTAGGTAATTAACTCATTAAAAAAGTGAACTTATTTATTATTTTATCTTTTTTGAATCACACTACCTCTCTACAGTGGCAGAGCCAAAAAAATAATTCAAAATGAGCACTTATTAATTAAAATTTCAATTTTTTTTTCTTATAATCAATAATAATAGATATTAATTTTTTAAAATTAATATTAAGCAAGAAATCTTAAACATTTAATATAAAAGTTTTTTTTTTTTTTTTTATAAAATTGACTTGTGAAAAATCAAAAGTAGAAATACGGTATTACTATAGAGCTAGTATATTATACCATATCATTATCAATATATGATATCACTAATCAATAGTAAAATAATACATAGAAGGTTAATCTCACTTGTCAAATATAATTAACAATTCAATAATTCCACATTTTCATAGTGAGGTTGACTTTGTTTACATGTAAGTGATGATTTTGTATTACAGTTGCATTGAATTTTTTGTTATGAAATTTTCATACATAATAATGTAACTTCTTGTGATTTTTTTTCATTTTCAATCATCATTATTTTTGTAATTTAAAAAATACCAAAAAATGTTATTTCTATATAAATATTTTAGAAATTACTCATTCTGTTTGGTTTCAGTTTTCAGAATTCACTTTTCAAAAAATTTTACTTTTTCATTTTTCGTATTTTTTTATTTTCACTTAATTTTTTTAATTTTTAGACACCACATAAAACATAATTAAAAGTATAATATTTGTGAAAAAAATCTTTAAAAAATTATCTAATTACCAAAAATACAAAAAAAAATAAAAATTCAATATATTTTTGTGTATTTATTAATTTTTTAATATAGTTTTTTACAAATATTTTACTATTTAGATACATCTAAATAAGGTGCATCTAATAAAGTACAAAAAAATTTACTTGAAAATTTTAAAATATTTACTAAAAACAAAAAAAAAAACAAAAAACAAAAAACTCAATTTTTAAAAAATTAAAACCAAACACACTAATTGATTTCGTAATTTAGAAAACCTTCATTTTAAATGTTTAAATGTTTAAACGATATAAACAACCATCATCATTTTAAATGTCTAAACGATATGAACGATAAAAACAACAATCGTCATTGATTTCGTAATGTAGAAATCATTTTAAATATTATTCTTTGATTTCGTAATTTAGAAACCATTTAAAATCAATTTAAATGTTATAAACAACCATCATTTTAAATGTTTAAATGATATAAACAACCATCATTTTAAATGTTTGGGCAAATTACGAACACCCCTCGAGGTTTGGTAAAAATATAGATTCTTCCTGAAATTTGAGAAATTACAAATTACCCCTGAGGGTCAAATTTTCATAACAAATTAGGGAAAATTAGGGGGAAATCTGTATGAAAATAAAAACCTCATGTGGCAATTTGTTATGAAAATATAAACCTCAGAGGGTGTGATGTAATTTCTCAAACCTCAGAGGGAATATGTATTTTCACCAAATCTCGAGAAGGGTGTTTGTAATTTACCCTAAATGTTTAAATGATATCAACGATATAAACAACCATTATCATTGATTTTGTAATTTAGATATTATTTTAAATATTATTTTTTGATTTCGTAATTTAGAAACCATTTCAAATGTTATAAACAACCATCATTTTAAATGTTTAGATGATATAAACGATATAAACAACCATTATCATTGATTTCGTAATTTAGAAATCATTTTAAATATTATTTTTTGATTTTGTAATTTAGAAATCATTTTAAATGTAATTTCTATATAAATATTTTATGGGTGTTCGGCTCAAAAATCCAATTTTAAATTTTATTTGGTGAGAGGTCCGCATGCTGAATTAACTTGTCTATAAGGACAAGTTTAAGTCAAATGACCAAAATACCCTCAATATATCAAAACCGATCCCTTCTTTCTCTCTTCCTCTCTCTTTAGATTGCCTTTATCGTCGACTCTAGTTCCATCGACCTTTACCCCGTTTCCATTACTGGCCAATACCGTTGTCGCCAGCCTCGTCTCCTCTTTCGCTGTCTGGTTCCAAGTCGGTGACTTCTGCTGCTTATCAGGACATTGATGACCCCATCATTGATACCTCCATCGTCCTCGAGTTCTCCATCACCATAATCATCCTTGACCACCCCATTGTCTCCGTCTCCGTATATATGTATTTATCTTTCCTGAAATCAGGGCTTTTTAATCAAGCATATATCAATAATTAAAACAAAAATCCCCAAATATTATTTTTTTTGTGGGTAGTTTACTAGGTAAATCCCAGGGTTATTGACTTGCTTATCATCGCTATCGATCTTCAACTTCAAATAGTGATTGATGAGTTCTTCGTCGGTAGGGCGAAATCGATACCCTACTAAAAAAGGCTTCTCTTCCAAAATTTTAGAAAGAGACATCGCTAGAGAGAGAGACACAAACATCTAAAGATCTATCTCTAGATTGTTTAAAATTTCTATTTTTTTTTTCTTTTGTAGTTGTTGGTTGTATCTACAGATCTCTCCAAATCTATTCAAACATATATTTTTTTTGTTTGTTTTGTTGCTGATGATGATGATGAAGAAACACATTGCAATAGATTTAAAAAAAAATCTACAGATAGGATAGATCAGTTCAAAATTTGACACAAATAGAAAAAAAATTTGAACAGATAGGAAAAAAATTGAACAAATAGAGAAAAATTTGAACAGATAGGAAAAAAATTAAACAAATAGAAAACAATTTGAACAGATAGAAAAAAATTTGAACAGATAGGGAAAAAATTTGAACAAATAGTCAAACAGATAAAAAAAAAGTCTAGGGGTAAAATTGAAAACAAAATATCTTACACTACTCTCACCAAACTATTTGACAAAGTATGGATTTCTCACAAACAAAAAATATCCATTGGCTTAGTGCCTTAGACACTCTCTAAGTCAGATTTATCACAAATTTTCTTATATTTTATTTGTTAATTATTTTCTTTATATACAAAAAAAAAAAAATTACAAAGGTGAAGGGGCATAGGTCTTCCGGTCTTTTCATAACTCCGTTTTTCTACTTTTTTTTATACATCTTTTAAAAAAAGTGAAAAAATATACATATTTAAATTCGGGGGACTTATGCATAAGTCACAATAAATGAATTTATTATCCAATAAATTTTGTGAGAATTAATTACATTTTTTATCAAATATTATTGAAAAAAATCACAAATTATTAATTTTTAATGATAATTTAAAAATTTTATGATAAAAAATATCACTAATTATAAATTTTAATAATAATTTATAAAAACTATAATAAAATAATTATTTTTAATGACTATTTTAATAACTTATTTTTAATTATTTTTAATAGTCAGTAGAACTTTCAAGTCAAACCATTCGATAGTTTATCCTTTTAAATCCTCCCAAACAAACAACCCTACTCCAACCCATCTTGGCAAATGAGAGCAGAGAGAGAGAGAGAGAGAGAGATAAACGACTTCTATTCGAATCGGAAGTTGGAACACACAGACCCCCAGCGCCGATCTAGGGTTCCTCGAGATCATTGTCCGAAACTAAAAAGAAAATTCTGATCCGATTCGACGCATCATCACAATTCGCAACCCAAACTATGTGAAAAAAAAAAAAAAAAAAAATCGAATTTTATTCTTCCCAACCTAATCAATGGAGAAGTTGTTGGCACCATCATCATCATCATCGATTGTGAGTGATGTTTGGAGCTTCTCTCTCATCATCAATCTCAGCATCTCATCATCGGTTTATCCGTATTAATTAATTAGTATTGATTTTGTTTTCAAGGGAGGTTTGTATTGTACATGTGTGTTGTGGTCCCACTATCAAAAAAAGAAGAAGAAAAAGAAGATGAATGTGGCTAAGTCTCAGGTCTGGCAACCTTGTAAGAAGAAGAGATCTTGATTTCGACTCATACACATACACATACACACACAATGGATGGTATTTGTATAGTATGAGATTTGTGAGATCTGGATTGAGATTCTGAATTGAGATTAGAGAGAAAAAGAGGCATACACACCCAGATAATTTTGGAGAGTGAGTGAAATGGCTTCGGGATCGAGTGGGAGTGGGAGTAGCAGGACGAGAGTGGGGAGGTACGAATTGGGTCGTACGCTCGGGGAAGGAACGTTCGCGAAGGTGAAATTTGCAAGGAATATAGAAACTGGAGAGAACGTGGCTATAAAGATTCTCGACAAAGAGAAGATTCTCAAGCATAAGATGATCGCTCAGGTACCCAATTTGATTCTCTTCTCTTCCAATCTCTTTTTTCATGACTGATTTGACTTCTTCTTCTTCTTTTTTTTTTTTTGGTTAAATTATATAAAAAGGGTATGATTGGCTTCTGATTTTTCTAGTAGTAATTGATTCTGTTTGAATACCAAAGTTGATACAATTTTATAAATTTATAATTGAAGAAAGTGAGTGAGTATACCAATTTTACAAATTTTAGTTGGGTATAGTCTTTTCCCTTTGAGAAAGGGAAGCAGCAGAATAATTAGATTCTGTTTGGATAGTTAGAAACTTGGAAAGCGAAAGATGATTTGAAGTTGTAATTGGTAAATATAGGCCTTATTATTATTTTTATTTTGAGATTATGGGTATCTCAATTCTATCCAGCAAATAATAGTACAAGTCATAACAGTATTTATTCTTTTCAGTAAAAGTACAAGTCATAGCTGGATTTATTCTTTTTACTTTTTACTGACAGGAAATATACCAGGTTCGGATGTCAAACGGAAAATCAGTTTTTTCTTTGGTCTTGATTAAGTTCCTGTAGTGTGCCAAGAAGCTTAAATAAAGCTTACCACTAATTATGATATGAAATTTGTGCACTTCTTGATAAAAAGTCTTATAAGGTGTTGAAAGTAAGTTGGACTTATATCGAATTTCTGGTTTGATAAATTGTTTAGATTGATCAGTCAAGAGAAACATGTAAATTTCCTGTTTCGACTACCAGTTTAGTTGTTTTTATCTTTTATGTGTAATAATCCTCTGTGAAGCATGGGTGCGGGTATGGGTACGGGTACGGATACGGATACACCGATATAGCAAAACTTAAAAAAACAAGATATGGGTACGACTAAGGTACTGTCATGACCCAAGTCCGTCCTTGTATTTTTAGCGTCATAATCAGCTAGTAATCCGAGATTATTAAAGGCCTTCAAACTAATTGGGACTAGCGGAAGCTTATAATAATAAGACAACAAATAATCCATCAAGCTGTGTATCTATATGCCCAAATTTAGATGTATATAAACGTTAATTTACTCACCGTACAATACATACATAATATAATGTATCAAAAACTTTCATCAACATATATACATATAACAAAAGCTAGGCAATAAGATCACAAACTATACAACGGTCTTCTCGACCTAGCCTCAACTTGGAGGCACTAAACAAAAACTCAGCAATGTTTCAACAGGTGGCTCAGCTAAAGGAACCTTTCTAGGCTTGATCTCCAGGACGCTCACCTATACATACATACATACATATATATATATATGTATATATACAAACAGTGAGCTAAAATTCAGTGAATAATATTAAAGTAAAGAGGTTAATGAACGAATTCTAAGTATATCATATCCATAAAACAGATCATATCACAATGATTCTGATATCTGAACATAATAATGGTACATTTAATAGAACCGAACGTATTGTCTTCCGACTAGAGTAATCAGTTCGAGATACCGATTAAACATATCACCACTTTGGCAAGTGGCTAATAAGATCTCGTAATCACATACATGTCATGGACCCGTATTAACATGTTGTCCCCCATGACTTGGGACCATTCATTGGATGTCATAGTAGATTCAAAATCAAATATTTGTTCACTTTAACAAAATAATATTTCGAAAAACATAACATATCAAATAGCATTTCAAATGTATTTCATATAAACATATCTTTACAGTAATGTTACTCATAATGGGCTTCCAAAACTGGTTGCTTGATCTTCGAGTCTTGACCTACAAACACAAACATTGATAGCACAATTATCTCAAAGCATAATCGATTCATTCATTCAGTTTATTCGTTACTCATTCATTCGGTTGTTTCTATTCGTTCTTTAATTTCTTTCGTATTCCTGATATGTACATGACTTTGAAATATACTTAGAAACCATGCAAATGGAGGCCCGAATCTCGAAAAAAGAAAACAAAACAAAACCAAAACTTTGCTCTGAAAACTGCACGTGCGGAGGTCTTGGCCGCACGTGCGGAACCTCCACCGCATGTGCCCCTGCGCGTGCAATTTTTGCAGAATGTTCAGTCTTCTGTGCTCTATTTTCTGCACGTGCGGCAACCCCTTCCGCACGTGCGGTTTTGGGCCAAAACCTGCCCGAAAATCTACTTCAGTGTTTAAGCTGAATTTTGCAACCAAAAACTTCAATTTTATGTAAATCAAAGCCCAACTCTCATCAAAAATATGTTGAACTAGACATTTTGAACTTCAAACAAAATCATCACTTCAAAACAAAACTCAAATTCTCATGTGAAAGATCAAACTCTTGAGTTTAAAGTGTAAAGTTATAAACCATGCATATTTAAGTTCCAATCTTATAATCCATGGGGTTTTCCCCTCAAATTTGAAGAACCATACAAGATTGCAAGTGTATAACAAGATTTCCATGAGTTAATTCCATGCTTGTGATGATATAAGCTCCATTCTTGCCATTTCTTTTTTATTTTGTTCTTTCATGTATACTATGTCATAACACTACCAATCAAGCTTGATTTCATCCTAATCCAACTCAAATTCTAATGGATTATGAGTGTGACGTCTCAATTTCATGAATTAGGGGAGAAATCTTACCTTTGCTAGTTGATTTGTTGAAGATTAAACCCTAATCTCCCTTGCTCTTCTTTTCCTTCTCTTAGTCTCTAGAACTCTCTCAATCTCTCTCTCTCTCTCTCTCTCCCCAGATTTTTTTTGTTTAAGGCTAAAGCTCAACTAGAGCTTATATAGGTATATATATAATATTAATTAAATCTAATTAATTCATTTTGAATCAAATTTTTACAAAACTTCTCAGTAAGTCCTAAAAATCATGCTGATCACCAATATTTCCTCAGTTTTGGTTTTTGGCGCCTCTATGGCCCCCAATTTCAGTTTAAAGTTATGATTTCAACAGGTCTTCCTACGAACAATAGATATAAATTCAAATTCTTATATCTTACATCATTAAACATGCAATTTCACAACAGACACAAAATCATTTAGCACATAACATTGCAATTAAATGAATACTTAAGGAAATGCATGTCCGGGTCGTAACAGGTACGTCAATAAATTTTTTATTTTTTGTAATTTATAGTTTGAGATTCAATTTACAAATCAAAGTTCAATACCAAAACTAAAAGGAGAAATTACAAAACCAAAAGAGAAATCATAATTCAACAATACCAATATCAAAACAAAGTCTATAAGCTATTTTAATGCTGTTAAATAGAAGAAATTACAAAATAAAGTTTCATTCCAAAGCAAGCTAAGTGAAATTTGAAAACTTAAAATTTCAGTTTTCACTTCCATCAATTTCATCATTGACTAATACATCTTTCATCTTTGATACATCAAATAAAGGATTGCAATTTCAAGTAAATCAGAACTCTCTAATAAATTAAACATATCTCCACTAGTGTCCCATAGCTTGGTGTACTCTTGATGTACCAATTCCGTACCCATGGAGTACCTAACTGTCAGAGAATGTATAAAAAGTACCCGGTATGTATTTCGAGTACCCAGTATGCATGCAACTCTATTGGTACGAGTATCAGTATTCGGTACTAGTACGACAACGTTTTCGAAGTACCCGTGCTTCATTGGTAATCCTTTTGGTGGTGTGTTGCATTATATTGGTAATGTAAGATTTCTGAATGTCTTTCTATATATTCAATTGTCTCATAATACAAAGAATACATCTGATTAAATAGTAAACCCAGCTTCAAGACTAAAGGAAACACTGCCATATATATACACCTAAAACACTGCCATATATATAAACCTAACCTCAAGGAAACACTACCATATATATACCTAAAACACTGCCATATATATATATATACAATTTCTGAGAAAAGGAAACACTGCCTAACCTAATATTCTCACACCCCTGCTTAAATTCAAGGTGTTGTAGCAGAAAACACTGAGAGTTTGCCAAGAAAAAACTAAAATCGAGCAGTGGTGTGAGTCTTGGTAAAAAAAATTAACAAGTTGCAGAGCCGAAGAGCCGAAGAGTCGAAGAGCCGAAAGGAAGTGAGATAGAACCGGACTGCAGATGCTGATAGATAAAGTGACAATCAATCTCAATGTGCTTTGTTCGCTCATGGAAGACAATATTATGGGCAATTTGAATAGCACTACGGCTATCACAATAGAGGGAGGTCGGAGAAGACTGAGTGACGCCTAAGGTAGAGAGAAGACAATGAAGCTAGACAACTTTAGTAGTAGCATGAGCCATAGTACGGTATTCAGTTTCGGTAGTAGAACGAGCATCAATAGTTTGTTTCTTGTTTTTTCAAGAAATTAAGGAATCGCCAAGAAATATATAAAAACTAGAAGTGGACTTACGATCTGTAACATCACCAACCCAATCAACATCAACATCAGCGTCAATATTATCATTAAATGCCAAGGAAGAAGTAGAGGACAACAACAATCCTTGGAAGATAGTGAAGAATCCGAACCAAAGTAGCCTAATGTGCAGAACGAGGAGTAGAAACGAACTGACTAACCACATGAATATCATAGGCAAGATCAAGACGAATAACCGTCAGATAGACTAAGCAACCCACAAGCTCTCGATATAAAGTAGGATCAGGCAGAGGAACACCATTAGTAGTATAAAGTTTCACATTAAGCTCAATGAGATTATCAGCAATCTTTGTATCAGTAAGACCAGCACGGTGAATAACTTCATTAGCATATTTGGCTTGAGACAGAAAGTAACCCTTGGGAGAAGAAGTCACCTCAATACCAAGAAAGTACCGCAATAGGCCCAAATCCTTCATTTTGAAGGTACGGAAGAGATGTTACTTGACCTCAGAGATAGTAGAAGAATCAGAGCCAGTAATAATCATATTATCCACATACAGTAATAAGGCAACAAACCCAGCGAAGGTGTGGAAGAGAAACAAAGCAGAGTCTTAGGCAGAAGGATGAAACCCAAGCTCCGTAACAGCAGTCTAAAAGCGATTATGCCAAGCATAAGGAGATTGCTTCAGACTACATAGAGCACGCCGAAGACGACAAACCTATCCAAAGGAGTGGTGAAGGTCAGGGGGAGGACGCATATAAACCTCCTCAGCGAGATGACCATTAAGAAAATTATTCTTACCATTCATCTGATAAAGAGGCCAATGACGAACAACAACGACAGATATCAAAGTATGGACAGTAGTCATATTGGCAACATGGGCAAATGTTTCCTCATAATCAATACTATACTCCTGTGAGAAATCTTTTGCTACTAGGCTAGTTTTGTAGCGCTCGAGAAAACCATCAAAATGAGTCTTGACTTTATAGACCAATTTGCAACCAACTAGGTTCTTGCCAGCAGGCAAAGGAATTAGCTCTCAAGTAGTAGGTTCTTGCCAGCAGGCAAAGGAATTAGCTCTCAAGTAGTAGTTTTCTGCGAGGTAGACAACTCATCCTGCATAGCTCTGACATCATGTAAAATTTCTGAATGCCTTTCTGTATATTCAATTGTCTCATAATACAAAGAATACATCTGATTATATAGTAAACATAACCCCAAGACTAAAGGAAACACTACCCTATATATACACCTAAAACACTGTCATATATATAAACCTAACCTAAAGGAAACACTACCATATATATATACACCTAAAACACCGCCATATATATACACCTATACAATCTTTCAGAAAAAGAAACACCGCCTAACCTAATATTCTCACAATATACATGCATCCATTGTAAAAGCACTCATTTGACAATAGTTATTTTTGTTTTGAATTGAATTCTAAGTTGTGATTTACCTCTTAAACTTATGGTAACATTGTATTTATTATATGTTTCTTCTATGCAGATTAAACGTGAAATTTCAACCATGAAACTAATCAGACACCCAAATGTGATTCGTATGTATGAGGTTAGAATGTGCTTAGATGAGCATGGCTTCTGGGGACTTGTATATCATGAATTGTTATATCTTGACTGACTGAAGAACTCTATTGTAGGTTATGGCTAGCAAGACCAAAATATACATTGTTTTGGAATTAGTGACTGGGGGTGAACTCTTTGATAAAATAGTAAGACAGTTACTGCTTCAGTTTTTTCGCTGTTGTGTCAATGACATTCTTGTTCTATCCAATGAGCAACGATGTTGAATTTTGTGCTATTTATTGGATCTAGGCTAGTAAAGGGAGATTGAAAGAAGATGAAGCAAGGAAGTATTTTCAGCAGCTCATAAATGCTGTGGATTACTGCCACAGCAGAGGCGTTTTTCATAGAGACCTGAAGGTGAGAAAATCACTGATTTTCAGTATTTAGTTATTAATTTTCATCAACCATGAGTTTCGTCAACATAGCCTCAGAGATGGTGAACAAATCAGATGTATATTTTTGAACCTCAAAACTGTTTTATAATTAACAGCCGGAGAATCTGTTGCTAGATGCAAATGAAGTTCTTAAAGTTTCAGATTTTGGATTAAGTGCTCTACCTCAGCAAGTTAGAGTAAGTATGACCATTTTCTATCTTATGTGAGAATTATCCAATAATAACTCCAGAGATCATTCTGTTTTGCCTGTAGTGTAGGCCCTCTAAGTACTGAATTACATAACCCTGATGATAATGTAGCAATCATTCGACAATTTTACTTATCTCATTACACATTTCAAACCTGAGCTTCTGAACGCTTTTCTTTCAGGAAGATGGGCTACTACACACAACCTGTGGAACGCCAAATTATGTTGCTCCTGAGGTACATTTTCTGCTTTTGCTGCAATTTATTTATGTACTCTTTTCTAACCTACAGGTTTTTTCTCCTTACATAGATTCTTCACTTTTATAGGTGATCAACAATAAAGGCTATGATGGAGCTAAGGCTGATCTGTGGTCTTGCGGTGTAATCCTTTTTGTCCTTATGGCAGGCTATCTTCCTTTTGAAGAGTCCAACCTTATGGCATTATACAAAAAGGTTTTCTTTTTTCCCTTGGTTATTTTGTTGCAATCCCATTAACAGTTTTTCTTTTCTTTTCTTTTCTTTCTTTTTTTCATGTTTTTGTTATTTACCAAAACTTCTTACTTTCATCTACGTGATGTTTCTTTGAGTGCAGTTAAATTTATAGTTTGGAATATTTTAGGACTCGGAGGTCGTTTGGGAAGTTGATGTTTTAGCCAAAAAGACCCTAAAAAAGCCAAAAATCTATATAGAAAAAGTCAAAAGATTCCTCCTCTTCTTTGTACTTTTTTGCACGTTTTTTCGCAAAAAGTCAAAAAGTTATTCCCAAACACTTTCTATACTTTCACCTCATATTTTAGCCTAAAAGCCACTTCCCAAACAAACCCTCAGTTGAAACATCCTGGTCAACTTTCGTTTATCACTGCCAGTTCCATTCATATCGTCAGCTAATCTTAACTCTGAGAAATAATTTGAAAATGCATTGGCCAGTTGGACATCATTTTACATGAATGGACATAGCCTGGCAAAAAAAGCTAAGTTAATTAGAGAACTAAATTACGTGTTGTGTATCAATGCCTGGGTGTCTATAACCAACACTTAAGCATTGTTTGGGAATGGACTATTTTAATAACTTTTTGGTTTTTTGGTTACAATATGAGGTAAAAAAATTAGTATGTTTGTAATGACTTTTTGGTTTTTTACGAAAAGATGTGCAAAAAGTAAATAGAAATTGGAATCTTTGATTTTTTGGTATAGGTTGTTAGCTTTTGAATTTTTTTAGAGACTTTTTGACTAAAACAGTGAGTTGCCAAATGAGGTCTTATTTTTAGGGCAAGTTTGGGAAGTTTAGATCATAACCAAAAAGCTAAAAAGTCACTAAAAAAGCAAAAAAGCCAAAGAACTATATAAAAAAGTCAAAGATTCTCTCTTCTCTACTTTTTGCAAGTTTTTCATAAAAAATCAAAAAAACATATCAAACGTGCTAATTTTTTTCACCTCATCTTTTAGCCAAAAAGTCGGAATATTACTAAAATAGCCTATTCTCAAAACAATCCTTATACTTGTATGGAACGCAAGTAACAATTTTAAAGGAAGGGACCTGTATACAATGATGAAATTGATGGATATCTTTTCTTAAGTTGCTATAAATTATTCGGTATAGTGACCTAACTGGATACTTAACTTGAATTGCTCTAAATATGTTTGGTCTGGGAAGCTACATATTTATTTTGCTTGAATTTAAATCCAAATAGTTGTGTTTCTTGGAGCTTAGAAGTTAGGTTTCTTCAGTTACATTCAGAGAGCTGCAATGACAAAAGAGCAATAACAGTTATTTAGGCCCGAGGTGTATTTATCATGTTTTGCATCCCTAACAAACACTGTAATGGAAGAACCAAAACCAAAACCAAACCAAACCAATCCTTATGCTATCTTATGTGGTTTACTTTTTTTTTATAAGGTTTAAATGCAAGTATATGAGGACTTTCCATGATTGCAGATATTCAAGGCTGAGTTCACATGTCCTCCATGGTTTTCCTCAAGTGCAAAGAAACTAGTAAAAAGAATCCTGGATCCTAATCCCATGACAGTACGGACACTTTTCTCTTCTTGTTTTGGTTAAAATGCAGTAATATATATCTATAAATATATATTAATTTATTATACTCAAATGTGCATTCATCTCATTAAAAATGTGAGTATCCGATGTCCCCATTTGAGTTTAGAAGCCTGTATTTCTCACATCATTTATAACCCATGATTTGCAAATGTTATTTCATTGTATAAACAGCGCATTACCATTGCCGAGGTCATTGAGAATGAGTGGTTTAAGAAGGGATATAAGCCTTCTGTTTTCGAAAACGAGGATGTTAGTCTCGACGATGTGGATGCTATTTTCAATGAATCAGGGGTAACTATATCTTGTTTATAATTTCAGTCAAAAAACATTTGATCATCTACCCTTTCGGTTAGTATTGAGGAATAGGGCATTGGGGTGACTTTAATTGTGATTTTCGTTTTGATGTGCAGGACACTCAAAACCTTGTCGTGGAAAGGCGGGAAGAACGACCTGCGAATCCTGTCTCCATGAACGCTTTTGAGCTTATATCTAAATCTCAGGGTCTCAACCTCAGTTCTCTGTTTGAAAAGCAAATGGTATGTAAGAGGCTTATAGCTTTTTGATTGTTATGTTTTGGTAGCCGAGCTATCAGATGTAGAGATCTTTAGAATCTGAACATTCCATGCATTTTTGTCAGTTAAGTCAGAGTTCCTATGTCATATCATGAATGAACCAGTTGATATTTAGTTCTTTAACTTGTTTGATGATGTATGTTGCCAAGCCAACCGCATTTGATGGGGTTTAAGGCTTGGTTTGGTTTGGTATGATGTATGTTGCCAATAGTTAATAGTTGAAAGACTAATTACCCCGAGCTTGTTCATTAGCATAAGCTTGCTCATATTCTTGAATCTTAGGGCTGACATCTGCTCTGATGACCAGGGGCTTGTTAAGCGGGAAACAAGATTTACATCGAAATGTCCTGCCAATGAGATTATCTCCAAAATTGAGGAAGCTGCTGCGCCTTTGGGTTTTGATGTGAAGAAAAACAATTACAAGGTACAGTGAGCATTCTGTTTCCTTGTCTCTCTCTGTCCACAATTATTATGCCTGCATGTTATTTCTAGAGCAATTTAAAAGTCGATTACTTTATTTAGCTCCTGAATCAGCAAGATAATTTTCTGGATTAATTTGAATAAATCCAAGGAAAATGTGTACTTGGTTACTGTATTTGCTTGGTCTGTTTAGCTAGCTTGCAATTACATTGGATCTGCGGGTAATGGAATCTTGCTGTTAGAAGTGGACTTTGGTAATAGATACTTGTGTGTCAAGTTTGCTTGCTGACTGATGGTGATGGTGATGGTGATGGTGATGGTGATGGTGATGTTGATGTATTTTGGTTGTAATGAGACAAGACTAAATTATGAACTCCCAACACTTTTGATCAAGTTTTAACTGTTCTCCCACTTCTAAAAATGCCTGTTTGTTATCAATCTCAGCTGAAGCTCCAAGGGGAGAAAACTGGGCGCAAGGGTCATTTGTCTGTTGCAACAGAGGTATGTTCTTTCAGGGGTCCCCTGTTGACTGAAAAATCACTAGACTATCATGTGAAGCAGTGTCTAAAACTGGGTCTGAAAATAATGTCCTACAGATTTATGAGGTGGCTCCCTCACTTTGCATGGTTGAGCTTCGCAAGGCTAGAGGGGACACCTTAGAATTTCATAAGGTATGGTTCTGAAATCTCATTGCAATGGTTACACATGTACACTTGGTTTTAATGCTTATGCAATTGTTTATTTATTGGTTTTATGCACCCTACTATTCATGCTAATGGCACCTAATGAAGCTCTGCCTAAAATTTCTTGGATTTTACAATTAGCAAAAGCAAGTGATTTTCTATTGGACGGTGGCAGATCCTTGTCATCCACCTGTTTTGCTTCCAGAAATTTTAACTGTAGGCTCTGTGGCTTGTCCTTATTGGAAGTTCTACCAAATTGCTACATTTTTGTGCACAATTGTCCCATGTTATGGAATCCCCTTCGTGCACATTTGTTGCTTTTGTATCCTGTTAACTATAATTTATAAGCTCAACACTGCACTCTCTTTATTACAGTTCTACAAGAACCTCGCCACTGGTTTGAAAGATATTGTCTGGAAATCAGGAGATGAAACAAAAGAGGAAGCAAATGATGGTCGGTATACAGTAGTAATAGCAATTACCATATTTCAATTGAATATTGTGTAATTGTTTTTGAATCGGTAATGGTAATGCCACAACTTTGTTTGTTGGTTCCAATGCTAAAAATGAGTGTAGGGAGTAAAAGAAAAGAATGTGAGAGTGAACATGGAACCAACAAATGTGTTTGTGGAATTAGCACTGCGCTTTTTTGAGCAATGTGATAATCAATTTGGTGACTTTCTTGGCAACAAATTTGCACTTAAGACAGTGAAATGGACAAACCGAAATTCCTGTACAAACTATTAGTTTTGTCAGATGATTGGATGATTTAACTTTTTCCTGGACTGAGAGCTTACTTGGGTGGTTTCCCTGCATTCAATTACTTTGTTTGCTGCATGTGTCAATATATGTGATACGCAGGAGAGATGCTTATGATATCATCCCCCCCAAAAATTTCTCTGTTTTTGGTTTTTGGAAGAAAAACCATGTCAACATGACTTGAGAGCATGCATGACCTTTATATAAAGTTTGACTTAAATCGATGGGAACTTTTTATTATTATTATTATTATTATTATAAAGAATGGGGAATTACCAGCAAACTGGCAATACTTTGCTACCTTTTATATAATTACTTGGGAAGTAGTAGTTTTTGGGTCATGACCTATTGTTCTGGTTTCTGTTTACAGGTGTTCGCATTGTGTCCTCTTGATCATCAGCTTCCTTTGAAACTATTTATAGGTGGCATTTCACAGAATTTCAATCACTGCGCATTTGAATTGGTGCTCTTAGGCTTGCTGTATTGTATTTTGTTTGTTTGTATGGTATTGGGTATTAGTTTTGTGTTGCTCAAGCAATATGCTTTCCTTGTTAAATGGAATGGTCAATTATGAAATACGTTGGCATTACTTGGATTTTGAGTGGACAATATCTTAGCACCATTTCTTTACAGATATCGATCTAGTTGAATTTTCAGTTTATTTTTAGGGTTATGTGGATGTTAACAGCAGAAGGGGAAACAAAATGGAGAAGTGCCTTGCACAGTTGAATGCGCGAGGTTTGTGATTATCTATTGGAGTGGACGATGACATTTTGGGGAAACATTTTGGCGTTGGTGTCGCTAAACAAATGTAGCTGTGCGCTTATTTTGGAATCTTGATCTTCCGTTGGTGTAATCATTTGATCAAGTGTGAGGTGAATTGTCCTTACTGTTACAAATTACATTTGGTTTGGAAATTGTGGTTTTGTCTGGATTTTGTATATATGAAGTGGTTTGTAGAGGAAACTCTGTTTTTTTTTGTTTTGTTTTGTTTTGTTTTGGTTGTTGTGTGTTTTTTTTTTTTTTTTTTTTTTTTTTTTTTTTAATTTTATGTTTTAAATATGTAAAAATAATTTTAAAATTTTGAAATTCTTAAAAAAAAAGGTGGCTTTTAGAAAAATGTTTTTAGAAATAATTCATTTAACATTTTTTTTTTGAAGAATGAATGAAGGGAAAGAGCAACGTCAATTCACAATTGGAAGCCGACAATAAGGCCAAGTTTGACAATACCAAAATAATTTATCTTTTTATTTTTTATTTTTTTTTCATCACATCATCTCTTTATTTTTCTGCATATTTTTTCGTAAAAGGACAAAAAGTACACTTATTTAGGTCATTTCAAACAACCCCTAAATGTAATCTATTGATTCAATTTTTTATTTTATTTAATTATATATATATATATTATTTAAATGGATTGACCAAGAGCCCTTCAAGCCAATCTATGGAATCCTGACTTGGCCAATCAAGATAAAGTATCTGCCACCTGTCAAGACAATGCTAATTGCTAGAAAACAGATAAAAGTGAAGAATAGGATCAGGTTCTCAAAGCCAAAAGGAGTCCCCTCTCTCTCTCTCTCTCTCTCTCTTTCTCAACCATGCCTGCACTAGCAGTAGTAGGAGCAGCAGCAGCGGCCAATTGTTCATTGTGCTTCTCTTCTCGGAACCCATCAGCCCAACCACCACCCTCAAATTCCCAACCAACAAACACAGTAGACTTATTAGCAGCAAAACCCACCAAAAGCATTCTTGAGAAACACCCACTCTATCTACAAACTCATTCAAACCTCTCCCTCCAATTCAAAGAGAAGATCCTATTCCTAGAGATCATGGGTGTTGATTCAGGTAAAGCACTCTCCCTTAACCCTTCTCTCCACACTACCTCCTTGCATTCCATTCACTCCATCATTTTCTTCCTCCAAACCAAAGGCATCCACCAAAAGGACTTGCCTAGGATTTTTGGCATGTGCCCTCAAGTCCTCACCTCCAACATTAAAACCCACCTCAACCCAGTTTTCAATTTCCTCTCTCATGACCTTAGAGTCCCAGACCACAATTTTAGAAGGGTCATCAACAAGTGTCCAAGATTGCTGGCTTGTAGTGTGAGGAACCAGCTCAAACCAGCTTTGTTTTATCTACAGAGACTTGGGTTCAAGGACTTGGAGGCTTTGGCACATCAAGACTCTGTGTTGTTGGTGTCTAGTGTGGAGAAGACATTGATTCCAAAGCTGGAATACTTGGTGAGCTTGGGGCTGTCAAGGGATGAAGCAGTGGGGATGGTTTTGAGGTGCCCAGGGTTGTTTACTTTCAGTGTGGAGAACAATTTCAAGCCAAAGTATGAGTATTATGAGAAGGAGATGGAGGGTAGGTTAGAGGAGTTGAAGGAATTTCCACAGTACTTTGCTTTTAGTTTGGAGAAGAGAATAAAGCCTAGACACATGGAGCTTGTGCAGAGTGGGCTGAAAGTTCCTTTGCCACAAATGCTTAAGACTACTGATGATGAGTTCAGGGAATTGATCACAACAAGGCATGCTGCTGGTTGACTATTAATGTTGGATCTAGTTCTCTTTCTCTCTCATTTTTTTTTTTTTTGGTTATTTGCTTCTATTCCAGGGTGTAATTGTAAATTTAAACAATCCATATTATGTTGTAAAGATGCATTACTCTAGTTTAAACTCTTGTGTAATACTACGTATCGTGAAAAAAATGTAATGAAAACGATCATAAAAAAAATTTTACCGTTAAATTACACATAAAAAAACACCACATACTAATCAAAGGGTGAAAAATCTTTATGAAACATTTTATGATATTTTTTTGATGATACCTAGTATTATTCTTTTAGTTTTTGTTAACAATTGGAAAGATGAGATTTGGAAAAAAGAAAGCTGCCATGTCACAATAATAAAGGCTCAGTCAAAACAAACAAACAAAAAAAAAAAGTTAGTCAGTCACAACGCTTTGGTCTCAGAAATTAGTGATTATTTTTGTTTTAATGTTTGCATTATGTGAATAATTTTGAAATTTGCTTGTCTCATATTGCATAGCAATTCCGTTATGGTCTCCGCTTTAGTGTGATGATTATCAACTAGTTTTGGTAATCCAGAAACTTCAAAATTAATCAACTTTTAGAAACAATTCTTGAATGTTATATTAAGTAGGAATTCATTCCAGGATAAGGGTTGGGATACAATCAACACCAATGGATCACTTTGGGTAACAATCAACATCACATTTCGTAAAACTATAACCACTTACGTGTGTTTAATTAGGGGATTTAGAGAGAGATTTACACTATGTTTGGGAACGTAAGAGAGAAAATAAAAGAAATGATTTCTTAAGTTATAAAAGAAAAGAAATGAAATGAAATGAAATGATTATGATTTCTCTCATTTTTGTTTGGATAAGAAATAAATAAAAGAGAAGAGATGGTTGTGATTTCTCTCATTCTTGTTTAGTTAAATTTCATTAATACTGTGTTTGGTTGGGGGATTTGGGAAGGGATTTGGAAAGGGAAATGGAAAAAGTAGGTGAAATGTGAATAAATCATACCTATATTTCACATAGTTTTACACACCTTTTCCCTTTCCCTTTCCAAATCCCTCCCCAAATCCCCCAACCAAACACAGCATAAGAGAAAAGAAAAGAAATTATTTTATGTTATATTACCAAAATAACTATTTTATATTTTCAATCATTTCATTTCTTTTATTTTTATAGGGACAAAATTGGTATTATGAAAATAGAGATTTCTTTTCTCTCCCAATCTCTCCACTTTTGGGAAGATTGAAAATGAGGCTTATAAGAGAAATGAGTTTCTCTCTATTTCTCTCAATTTCTTCATATTTCTCTCCACTTAGGTTATCCAAACAAGTAAGATAAATATATATCTCTCCATTTCTTTTATTTTCTCTCCAAATCACTCAATCCAAACATAGCGTTAGAAAGGAAAAAGAAAAAAATGTGTAAAACTAAGTGAAATATAGATATATTTTATTCACATTTCATCTTTTTTTTTTTTCATTTTCAAATCTCTAACCAAACACAGTATTAAGAAACTAAATGACATTTGGCTTAAGCTAGAGACTATGTAGCATAGGAAACCTGAAATTGAGATGTCTGCAACATTTGTAACCTACCTGTTCTTGTGACATTTACTGAAATATATATATTATTTATCATAATTTCTATCCAAAAAAATATATATATATATCGATATGATTCTATTGGCTACATATTTTGTACACGCCAGTGACAATTCGACGTGTGGCAAGGTAAGGGCAATATGGGGAAACCTGTCAAGTCTCCGATCCTGATCATACACGTGGCAGTTAAAATTGGTTGTTATAAGATCTGAGTAACAGTGGATCAACAAAGAGATGCAAAGTGACGTGGCTTCAACGGTTATTCACATTCAAATTCAAATATAGGAAGGGAGCCTAACTGCAAGTGAAAGCGTAGTGGAACTATTCATAAGGCAGCATGATCAGCGATTATAGAGGAGCAGTTCGACTGTTTAAAGTGCAGTTCGATAGTTATCTTTGGGGAGTATAAATAGCAGGAAGGACATCAGAAAAGGAAGGGGCTCAAATCTAAAGAAAACCAGTCTTACTTTACATATTCCAGTTTTATTTCCTGTTCTTTACATTTCTGTACTTTAAATTCCTGCATTGCACTTCATTTGTAGGAGTAGTTTTCGAGTATATTGTCGCTGTAAATCTCGAGGCTGAGATCATTGTAATTTTTTCATACTAATGAAATGCTTCAATTTATTTAATTGTTCTTATATTTAAATTCTCCTAAATCAAGCTACCAATAAGCCATCAGTAAAAGTCCTCTTTATTGAGGCTGAAAGAAGTATAAGACAATCGTCTGAGTAATTGGTTGGCAATTACAATTCTGTAAGGACTGATTGATCCTTGCTGGCACGCTCATAATTACAAGAATAACCTTCGAAAGCCAAAAAGCCAACATATATTTTTGGCACGCCCGGTGGGACAATATTTAAAATGGCTAGACGTAAGAGACAAAGAGAAAATAAACGTTTGGAAGAAGGCGTGGAAGGAGAGGTGGAGATACCTAATCCAGAGGATAATGTAATAACAAATCCTGTGGAGACTCCTATCTTATCGGAACCCATGGTCGAACAGACCAGTACTTCAGAGCAAATACCATTTGTTCGTAATATTGGACGAGACCAAGGAATTGGACCATCCAATGTCCCATCTACTCAGCCAGTAAATCCGTGGGGTGGCTTAGTAGATGCCATGGGACAGCAATTAATAAACACAATGGAAAAGTGGGCAGCATCCTCTTTGGATCGAATGAATAACCACCAACCAACAAATGTAAGACACATGGAGGAAGTAAATGTCCCTCAGCAAAGATTGGCTAGAGATAAACAGCCTATGCAAGTTAATGGACATTCTAATGGTCAAACCAGTAATCAGATTCATGAAAGATTACCACCTCAGTCTTGGTACGAACCCATTTCGAGGCCTGTAGCAGGCCAGAATGCCTCAATGATCAACAGTGAAGCCATGCAAATTGGTGGATCTGGCCCAGTATAAGAAAATGGCATAAGAATGGTTCCAAACCCCACATTCGAAGCCATACCTGGCACTAGGGGGTACAATAATCCCTTATTCGAATTTATACACGGGGGATTGGAAGGTTTTCCTACAAATGGAAGGGATACAATACCTGTTCCAGCACCTTTCGTGGGTCCCTTCGCAGGACAGGCTTAAAGAGGTTACCTACACCCCTAACAGCAACCTGTACCACAGGGACAGCCAGTCCCAAATGTACCACCCTATGGACCAAGAGGACCACAAGCACAAGTTTGTCCACCAAATCCTGTGTTTGTTCCCCCAATAGTGGTTCAGCAGGCACAAAATATGGTCCCTAGAGACCAAATTACTGATATAGTTAGAGAGCTGTGTGGACCAATGGCTCGGGGGGTCCAAACTCCTGTGTACAGAAAACCATACCCAGAATGGATCGACAGGATACATGAATATCCAAGAGGTTTCAGGGTACCAGATTTTGTCCTCTTTCATGGAAACGGAAACCAATCAACAGTAGAGCATATTGCTAGGTTTGCTGCTCGATGTGGTGAATTTACCAATCATGACTATATGAAGTTGAGACTATTCCCAAATTCTCTAACTGGGGGAGCATTTGTATGGTACATTAACCTTCCACCTGGCTCCATCCAGACTTGGCAGTAAATGAAAGAGGCATTTCATGCCCAATTCTTCCAACCAGAGCTAGAAGTTTCCATGGCAGACTTGGCAAGATTGAGTCAAAGGCCTGAAGAGAAGGCTACTCAGTTTATTTCCAGATTTAAGAGGGCTCGAAATAAATGTAGAGTAATCTTGCCAGAACCAGAATTCGTAAGATTGGCCCAAAATGGCTTAGAGTTCAGGCTTCGAAAGAAGTTTGATTCAACAGAGTTCAGGGATTTAGTGGAACTGACTTACAAAGTATCTAGATATGAAGCATTACTAGAAGAGGAACAAGATCGAAATAATGCATCATATAGGACATACTACAAAGATCCTAATTATGAGATTGATGCAGCAGAGATTGTGGGAAAAGAGCCTATGATCTGTGAAGCATTAATTCATAAAGATACGACAATTAACCAGTAGTTTAAAAAGAAAGATCTCCACAGGAAGTATTCTTTCGATTTAACTAAGGCAGATGACATTTTTGATCATTTACTTGCGGCCAACTTTCTTAAGTTACCAAAAGGGGTTAAAATTCCATCTCTTGATGAACTTAAAGGAAAAGTATATTGTAAATGGCATAATTCTTGGTCTCACTCGACTAAAAACTGTGTTGTTTTTCGAGACAGGATCCAAGAACAAATTCGGAAAGGGAGTTTGAAATTCCCAGCCAAAGCTGAAAAAGCCATGGGGATCGACAGCAATCTATTTCCAGAAATTGGAGAGGTGGCAGCCAATGTCATTATGTCAGACTTTCAGAACCAGTCTTTGAAAGAATTGGAAGAAGTCAATGTACAGATGCATGTGGCCAACTAGACAGCAATAAAAAAAGACACTAGAAATCTACCAGCTATTGGACGAGATTTCTCACATCAGAGGGAAGACTCTGATGAAGAAGCACTGGATGATGACTCCTTAGAGGCAGCCATAATGCAAAGGATGTGTCCCAGGTGCAGACTGAGTTATAAGTGGTTGAAAGGCCTTCTAGTTGATGGGAAACAATATTACAGGGATGTGCAGAGGCATTCCAAACCAACCAATGCTTATAACAAAAGGCCGTATCCGGCTAATGTTAGGCGGCAACCATTAGTGATTGAGCCTGCAGTTGATAGAATGCATGCTAAAGGCAAGAGGCCCTTATATGAGACCAAGTCACCTAACTATTACAGAATGAAGAGTAGTCATTCTGAAAGAAGATTGGAGAAGAGTTCAGGTTTTAGGATCAAAGCCAGAAATTGGCCCCCTGGACTAGCTTCACGGAGGACAGAAAATGATCACCATCATCGAAAGCCTGAATCAGGCTCAAAGCTTGGAGACAGGGCCAAATAATTGCCTTCACAGCCAGCCTCGAAGGTGACCTCGAAGGAAGAAAAGGGCAGTTCAACGTCTGGGTCAGTAAGTTCGTGGGTACCTGGGGTCCCAGATTGGTTTGTGATGCAAAACAAACCTAGGGAAATGCCTACCCAAAGGAATGTTGGAAATCAAGGTAGGATGGTTAAGCCTCCTTTGGTGGCCCCCAACAACTGGGTATTGCTGAAACACCCAAGAACGAAGGAACCAGATATGGTCCCCGTTATTTCCAGATCACAAATGAGGAAAATTCAGCGTCGGTACACCCAATACCAGCAAGACCTGAAAGAAAGTGGAGAGAGTTCTTCATTGATCCAGACTGGAGAAAAGAAGAATCGAAAGTCAGACCATACTCCAAAGCCAGTTCTACAAAACGAGGTGGGTTGCAGCAGAGAACAGTTGGCCAAGGTTCATTCTGAACTAAAAGTCAGAGAGAAGGATAGCCTAGCAGGGTTGGAGAAAGCTCTGATGGAGAGTGGTAGCGAGACAGAAGAAGAAATTGGCATGAGCCAAAAGAAAGAAATGGTGGAAGAAGAAATGTTCGAAGCTTTCATGGCCAAGCAAACATTTTTGGTTGGAAAACCAGCCGAGGAAAATCATTCGAAAGAACCTGTTAGCAATGAAATACCAGAATACAGCATGCAGGATGTTTCTGAGGCAATTGACCAAGGTGGCCAAGAGGGGAAACAGGTACAGCCAGCCATCCAGTTTGGCTCGTTTTCCCCAGTATCAGTAAACATGGTACACATACTACCGCAGGAATTCCAAGCTGGAGATGAGAACTAAGAGGGGCAAGAAATTGATCCAATTCCAATCTTTAGTGAAGATTCACAAGCGAGTATGGTACAAGATAATTTCGGAATGGTTACCTCAATGGAAGCTGAGTATGAGAGTGAAGAAGTGGTAAGTATTAACCTCTCGTATCCATTTGAATATCCCTCGAATTCTATGATGCAGTATGTTAAGCCTTTGTACATTAAGGCCTTCTTCGGTGGAATACAGTTAAACCGAGTCTTAGTGGATAATGGGGCAGCGGTGAACTTACTACCGAAATCCTCCTTGAAGAAACTAGGAAAAAAGAATCTCAGGTTGATCCCAACCAGTACAACCATTGCTGGTTTTGCTGGAGACAAATAGATGGCCTAGGGAATTCTACCCATCAACCTGAGTGTGGGAACCAAGGACTGCATGACGGCATTTTTCGTCATCGACAGCAATGCGAAGTACAATGCTTTACTTGGTAGAGATTGGATCCACACTAATAAATGTGTGTCTTTCTCTTTGCATCAGAAAATGATAATAGCTCTAGGCAATGGGGAGACGGAGGAAATTAATGTAGATCCTCAACCTTTCATAGCCTGTGCAGATTTCGCAGAAGCCAAGTTGTATATTGATGGCGTGGCACCGCTCAGTATACTGATGAAATCCGATGGCTCAGCCGAATTACCGGCTGATGAGGAAGTAGCACACCTGAAGCACTTAGTCCAGGAGAGTGCTGGTGAAGAGCTGGTCGTTAAAGATGACAATGATGCCTGGTTATAGGCAGCAAGATGAAGCACCAGAAGCTAGGTCTTTGGCTTTAATTGAGTTTTCAATATTGGATATAAAGTAAATAGTTTAGAAAGTACGGGAGCAAAAGAAAGAAGTCATGACAATTGGCTACAAGCGGGAGCAGCAACAAGCCAGAATTTTGACCCTTGATAAATACTGTGCATTGGACATAGAAACGAAAGTCCAAGAAATACAGGAAGAAGAAACCTTGTGGACAGACTTTGTCTATGAGGAGGAGAATAAAGAAGAGGAATCAAAGAGCTTGGAAACAGAACACAGCAAGGAGACTACTTCGAAGTCAGAAGGGATCAAAGAAGGAGTTCTAGTAAGTACTCAGATACAAGACCCCTTAGAAGAAATAAATTTAGGGGAAGATTCTGTACAACAACCCATTTATATAAGTGTTTGGTTGAATTCTCTTGATAGGGACTAGTTGTTGGTTATTCTGAGAAGATATAAAGATTGTTTTGCATGGTCATATAATGAACTACTAGGATTGGATAGGTCATTAGTGGAACATAGGCTTCCCATGAAGCCTAACTTCAAGCCATACAAACAAAAACCAAGAAGAATGGGGTCAGACGTGATCCAGAAAGTTAAGGAAGAAATTCTTAGACAACTCAAGGCAGGCTTTATCAGGACAGCCAGGTATGTTGAGTGGCTATCTAATATTGTGCCTGTAGTTAAGAAGAATGGCAAAATGAGGGTATGCATCGATTTTAGAAACCTAAATCTGGCGACTTCGAAAGATGAATATCCTATGCCTATAGTAGATTTGCTGGTGGATAGCTCAGCAGGACATCAAATTTTATCAATGATGGATGGGTACTTTGGTTATAACCAAATCTGCATTGCGAAGGAGGATGTTCACAAGACAGCATTTAGATGCCCTGGGAATATCGGGACCTTCGAATGGGTTAAAATGCCGTTTGGCCTAAAGAATGCCGGGGCCACATATCAGAGGGCTACGAACACTATCTTTCATGACCTTATTGGTGGGTATTTAGAGTGTTATATTGATGACATTGTGGTTAAATCCCAATCCATGGAGGAACATCTGTTTCACCTAGAGGCAGCCTTTGAAAGAATGAGAAAGTTCAAATTGAAGCTTAATCCTCTTAAGTGTTCTTTTGGCGTATCATCTGGAAACTTCTTGGGCTATGTAGTACACAAGAAAGGAATACAGATCGACCAGAATAAAGCCAAAGCCATCATTGAAGCCAGACCTCCATCAAGTAAGAAAGAATTACAAAAGTTCCTTGGACAGGTTAATTTTCTTCGAAGATTCATTTCTAACACTGCAGGGAAAACTAAAGTTTTTTCTTCCTTATTAAGGCTGAAAGATGAAGAGGAATTTGTGTGGACAACGGAGCATCAAAGTGCTTTCGACGGAATCAAAGCCTACTTGGCCAACCCTCCAGTACTGATGCCACCAAATGGCGTTAAGCCTTTGAAGTTGTACATAGCTGCAGCAGAAGATTCATTAGGAGCTTTATTAGCCCAAGACAATGAGGAAGACAGGGAGCAAGCTGTTTATTACCTTAGTAAGTTTTTAAATTCTTGTGAATGTAAATATTCAGCTGTAGAAAAGCTTTTCCTTGCGCTGTATTTTGCTGTAATGAAATTAAGATATTACCTTTTGCCTACAACTGTCTTGGTAATTGCAACCACAGATTTGGTTAAATATATGTTATCTAGACCTATGTTGAGGGGAAGGATTGGCAAATGGGTATTAGCCTTGTCAGAATTTCACTTAGAATATGTGCCCCAAAAGGCAGTGAAAGGACAAGTTTTAGCCAATTTTTTGGCAGACCATCCATCTCAAACAGAGAGTCAAGAGATAATGGAACTTAGTATGGCTAGTGTCGATGTCACGACCCAAACCCGGCCCTATGGGTTTAGCACCGTAACCGGCCAGTAATCCGAGATTACCGAAGGCCTGCAGAACAGTAGAATAATAAAACAGAGTACAGGGCCTGGCGGAAGCCAATACAGTAAATAAATAATGTCCATTGAGCTGTGACAGTCTGCATGCCAAAAAGATTTTTCATGCATTCATACATACAACAGTACAGTCTATACAATAATTTACAGTCACACAGTACAGGGACCTAATCCCTTGATAACAGTACAGTAAACATTCAGTCTATACAGAACAGTAGACGGTACAGAAGGGGGAATTGTAAAACACCCCGAAGCCTTAGCACGATAGGCTCGGAACCTCGCAGTGAGGCACAAAGGCTGGCTTGACAAAACTGGAGTCTAACCCGCGCTCCTAGCTCCGATCTGGTGGCTGAGCACCTTCATATATATATAAACAGTGAGCTAAAGCCCAGTGAATAACATGATGCGTAAAGGGTTTAAGAATGAATGTCCTTACAGTAATGAAAACAGTCCATTAAATCAGTATTTCAGTCAGTACAGTCATATGTGGTACATCCATTAGCATAACAGTACAGTAAACAGTAGGTCTTAAAAGACCGAACAGTAAATGATGGCCATCAATCAGTAAACAGTAGTGGTTCCACGAGGGAACCGACAGAGATCTCTGTAACAGTGACAGTCAGTAACAGTAGTTGCTAAGGATGCCACAATACAGTTCAGAATAGAGGACATACATTCATTCAATTAACAGTAACAGTTCAGAAAGCAGTGCAGTTCAATTGTTCAGAAGATAATCATTTTGAACATATCTTTACACAGTTGTTACTCACAGAGTTTGGGTTACAGTATGCTAGAGCGTGCCTCCCCAGTCGCCAACCCTACACAGTTAACAGATTGAACACACACTAAGCTACACAGTTGAGAGATAACATAATTGAACCCCTAACGCCTCAGTGTGTTCTACATCTATCCTCAACAGGATGTCTTAAACTAGGCCTAAGAATGCCTAGAATGGAATGAGGACGCAAAGATGTGATCAGAAGACTGTTTCAAGATTTTCAAAAAAACAGGGTCCCGCTCGAGCGCAGGTTTCCCCGCTCGAGCGGTCATGTGACAAAGGTACATGCTCGAGCGTCAACTTTCCCGCTCGAGCGTACTGTAAAAGTACTGGATGGGTGAAATCTCCGCTCGACGCCCGCTCGAGCTTGAGACATGACTCCGCTCGAGCGCCCAATCCTCCGCTCGAGCGGACTGTAAAACAGTTCAGAGATACAGGATGCTCGGATTCCACGCTCGAGCGGCACTTCCCCCGCTCGAGCGGAAGTGCAGAATCTGGGAATTCCAGATTGCACCTCCAAGCTCAAACTCGCATTCAAATGCATCAAAACCGATCCTCTTGGGCCCATTTTTCTGGAAAACATTTATAAACACATAGAATAACATGTTTCAAAGCTCAATTTTAAGAAATCAAAGCCCAAGGGTGTTTAATTCAAACTCAATTTAAACTATTTTTCAAGCACAAGATGAACATGCAAACATGCATGAATTCAAACCATTTTGAAGCTCCAATTTGATGCTCTAAGGAGCCAATTGATCCAAAAACAAGTTGAAAACATGGACCATTACAAAATTATGGACATGCATGCACCATTTTGCCATGAACTCAACTCCAAATTCAACCAAGAACACATGCAAGCATGAATTACGCCCTATATCAACATGTATGAACTAAAACATGACTTAGCTCTACAATTTAACATGGACCATGCAAGAATTAGTTCAAACACAAGAATGAGAAGGTGAAATTCATACTTAAGTTCCTTGAATGCAAGTCTAGGGGTTCAATCTAGCAATCCACACTTCAATTAGCAAGCAATACACCAAGCAATTCAAGCCAATTCAACAAAATGAACTCAATTCTCTCCTCTAGTCTTTCTCTAGTCGGCAAGGCAAGGAAGAAGGTTGAGGTAAACATTTTTGGCTCAAGTGTAATGAACTCAAAAGTGTATAGGTAGTGGCCCACTCAAGGGCAAGGTTGTAATTAAGGCCAACTCTGATTTATCAATATTTAATCTAATTTAATCATACCTAATCAGTTTTCAAATAATTATACCATAAAATCACATTAATTATGACGATCATAGGACACCAATCGGTTTCTAATTCGGCCGTCGATAAGGCCTTCAATTAGCGGTTTAAACACAAAGACATGAATAGATAATTAATCAATCAAACAGATAGAATGTGCAACACAACAGATATACTAGGCTAATTCAATTTCAATTTCAGTCAGTCGGTTCAGTACTTTTAATCAGTTCAATCATCAGTCATAATCAGTCCAGTTTAACGGTAATCAGCTGTTATTCGGTAAACAGTAACGAGGGTTATTACAGTCGAGCCATGGCAAATGTGGTTCGATGGATCGAAAGCCAATGGCCTAACTGGAATTGGTATAGTGATCAAGTCACCACAAGGAATAGAAACCACACATGGTTTCAGAGTGGATGAGACTGCTTGTTCTAATAATCAAGCTGAATATGAAGCTTTGATAGTGGGATTGGAAATTCTTATTGGATTACAAGTACATGCAGTTGACATATTTGGAGATTCCCAATTGGTCGTTAACCAAGTAAAAAGGATTTTCAAGTGTCAAAGTATAAGTATGCTGCCATATTATGTTGTCGCATTACATTTGCTCTCTCAATTTGAAATAGTAAATATGACTCATGTTCCGAGATTCTTGAATAATAGAGCTAATGATGTGGCTCAGAAAGCTTCGAATTTCAAGAGAAAGGATGGTACCCAACGGGACGTAAGCCAAACAACATACCAAAAATCTATACCACCCTTAAATAAAAGGAATGTGGTCCTGGAAATCAATCATAATGATCTGCAGGAACAAGATTGGAGGCATCCAATAATACAGTACTTGGCTGGCCCATCTTCAAAAGCCAGCAGAAGAGTTAAATTGCAATCTATGTAATACATCATATATAACAATGATCTCTACAAAAGGGGGGGAGATGGTCTATTGTTGGAATGTTTAGGACCAAAAGAAGCATTAACAGCTATGGCTGAGGTTCATGAAGGCATCTGTGGTGCACATTAGCCTGGTGTAAAGATGAGATGGCTGCTTCGAAGACATTCCTATTATTGGCCAACTATCCTTAAAGACTGCATAGAATATGCAAAGGGCTGCCAGGTATGTCAAAAGCATGGTACAATAAGGCATGTGCCCATAACTGATCTGCATGTAGTAGTAAAGCCTTGGCCGTTCAAAGGATGGGCCATGGATATGATGGGGAAAATACACCCACCCTCTTCGAAGCATCATTGTTTCATTTTGGTAGCTACTGATTATTTCACCAAATGGGTCGAAGCTAAGCCATACAAAGCTGTAGATCAGACGGAGGTTATTGGGTTCATTAAAGATTTGATCCATAGATTTGGCATCCCACAAACGATAACGGTTGATAATGGGACTATTTTTGATGGGAAAATGGTAAAGTCTTTTGTGTCTGAGTTTGGAATTAGCCTTGTTAATTCCATTCCATATTATGCACAAGCCAATGGTCAAGCTAAATCATCCAATAAGTCCTTGAAAAAAGGAATACAAAAGGTTGTGGAAGATAATCCTAGGGATTGGCATAACTTATTGTTGGATGTATTGTGGGCTTATAGAACTTCCCCAAGGTCAAGCACAGGAGTCACTCCTTATGCCTTAGTTTATGGACATGATGCAGTATTACCTGTGGAGATCAATGTTAAATCCTTGAGGGTAAGATGCCAAGACCAGTTGGATCCTGAGCAATACTATCAGAGTATGTGCTTGGAGTTAGAAGACATAGATGAAGCTAGAATTCTGGCATTAAATAGCATTCTTTTTCAGAAGAAGAAAGCAGCCAAAAATTATAATAAGAAAGTCAAACACGTTGGCTTTGATGAAGGTGATTTGGTGTGGAAGACAATACTTCCAATAGGAATTAAAAGCCATAGATTTGGCAAATGGTCACCTAACTAGGAACGACCATATCAAATTCATAGAGTTTTGCCTTTTGGAGCATACCATTTGAAAAATTTGAATGGTTATGTGCATTCCAAAAAGATTAATGGCAGATATTTAAAACCTTATTTTCCAACTATTTGGGAAACACAAGGAATAAAATAAACACTGAGTACAAGAACATAAGATGATAAACAAGAAAATGTTTTTTATAAAGAGTCAAGCACATCGTGCCACAAATTGGCCCAAAAATCATTACAATGTTTTAGTTGTTTTTGTACAACAGATTTCCTATTGGTAAATGACGAAAATAGTTGAATAGCTGCAGCCATGTCTCTCTTTTGATTGGCCAGCCCTTGATTGGTGATTTGCAGTTTGATGTAAGTTCGGAGTAAGGCCTGATTCACTGCAGAAAGCTCCTCTTCGAGTTGAGCTTTCCTCTCCAGTAGTTGAGTTCGAAAGTGAGAGGCAGAGGAGTGTTGTTCCTTAAGCTTCGATACTTCAGTATGCACTTGAGAAACAAAACTTTGGTCTCTAACCAATTTCTCATCCGCAGCCTTGGCAGCATGACTGATGCTGATGTAGAAGTCGATAGTAGCTGCTGCCTGGGATAGGTGATTTGAGACATCCATACCAGACTGCTCAGCAAGTTTGTAGCACTGAAGAAACCCATTTTTAATTATAGGCCTTTGTAGAGCCTCGAAGGGAATCCTCGAAAAGGAAATTAACAGGTCCAGGCAGGTGTCTAAGTCTATCAACGGTACAGAAGGCTGGCTGCTGGAGGAAGGAAAGCTCTAAAAAATTTCCAGCAAAGAATCAACCAAAACTAATGGCTCAGCTTCCTCATCGAATGTCAGAGAAGTAGAGGTGATGTCAAAGAGACTAGCTAATCTTACTTCGAAGACATCAACCTCATCATTAGACATGAGGGGCGCAGAGAGAGTTGCCATGGGAGACATAGAAGACTGCATAGGGATAGGAGAAATGGGTGGAGCATCTTTAACAGTCTCCATGGTCCTAGCCACCAATGAATCAAGTGAAGAAGGGCTGGAGCTATGTAAAGGTGATAAGTCACGAGTTGGAGAGCTGCCAGCACCCTCAATAGGGGAATCAACTGCCATCAGAGATAGGGTAGCAGTTGGAATCTCTTTGGAAGGAGAAAGAGGAGCAAGACTCGATAGATAAGTAAATTGAGGAAAGTCAAAGGTCAAGTGGGAAAGACGTGGAGTCAAACCAAGAGAAAGAAGTGCAGGAATGCTTGGCCTCAGGAAAAGTGCAGGAAGTGTAGACCTTGGAAGTGGAAGTATAGTCTGAATAGCCCTTACATCCTGCATCTGATCAACCTCAAGTGAAACTGAGAGAGGTCTCATTGGAAAGATGAACTCAGAAGTTACTGCTGCAAGAGGAAGAAATGTAAAGCAATGTTAAACTTCAATACCAAAGGCTGACAAAGGAAAAACCGCAGAAGTATAAAGAATTACCTGCTCCAGAAGTATCGGCAATGATGGGAGAACTACGAAGGGTGTAATGTCTGGCAGTTTGTTGCCTTCTTGCAGTTTCTCTTTGTAGTATGTCAGCAGCAGCAGTTTCATCTCTCAGAAATTGTTGCTGCCGTCTCTTCTCAGCTCTCTCGAAGACAATCATGGCTTTAGAATGTTCTTGTTTTACTGCCTTGACGGCTGCTTCATGGATGGTATCTTCAACCAAGATAGGAGCAGAAGCAGACATCTTTTTTCTCTTTTCCATTGCTTTGGCAATTGTCTCGGAATCAGAGTCTTCGACCATATCAGAAGGAGAGACAGTCACTTTTCTTTTCCTTTTTCTCTGTATTGGCAGGGTCTGCTCCTTCTCAATTTCCTTCTCAACTTCTTCAAGCTGAGATCTGGATTCCAAAGAAATGAGTTCATCTTCCATCTCTCTGACAATTGTCTCATCCCTAACCAAGTCAGATGAAAAGATGATCGCTCTCTTCTTTCTTTTCAAGGGTAACTCTTCCTCTTAATCTGCTTCTTCTTTTTCTTCTCCTTGAATATCAGATGTTTCCTTCTCAAGCTCAAAGAGCCTCCTTTTCTTTTGTGGTTGGCCACCTCCACAAAAGAAGAATTAAAGATAAGGCAAAATGCATTATAAAAAGACAAAATGAGAAGGGACGAGGGTATATACCTTTCTTTGAGGCAGCCCGAGTAACTCTAGGAGAAATTGAAGCAGCAGGAGCAGATTGTGCTGTAGCATGTGCTACAACTGAAACAGTGGAAGAAGTGACAATTCCAGCTTCTTTGGGCTTGGTCACATCTAACACCGTTAGTAGGTCTAGAGGTGGAATGGCCAAGTAGATCTCCATGTTAGTCACCCACCAGTTTTGGTATCTCCTCAATACGGTACCTTGAGGAATGAAAGGGGTATACTCGAAATTGACCAAGTCGTCTATAAATTTAAAAGTTTCCTCTTCTAGCCTGAACTTCCGGACTTTCAGATCCGTTCTAGTAAGGCTGAGATTTGTGTTGCTACAGAGAGGTATTGGGACCCCTTGTGAGGCCAAATTATCTAGCAAATTGAGCAGGACAGTAAGGTTCAGCAATGCATTTGTAGGCCTTCGGGTTTAAAGTCCCGATAAATAACTCTCTGGGAATCAGAATGGAAGCCCATAGATCTTTGTGAATAGGTGAAGTACAGGACTGGTCACTTAGAAAATTCCTCAACCAAGATGGACCAATGGTGGGTTCGAAGGGACGAAAACGGTAAGTAGGAAGGGAGGCTGGGAGTTGGTGGAAGAAAGAGAAGTAAAAAGCAAAGGTAGAGGGGTAAAGTGAAGCATTGGCTAACCTTACGCCATGAGTAAGAGGGTTTGGCTCAGAAAATTTAAGGCATTTGGATTGTAACTCAGTAAAATAGGCAAAAAGCCAAAACTGAAGAGTCCAGAATGGCCCTCCTTGATTAGCATCTAAGGGTTTCTCACAGAAAAGGGAGCAGACTCTATATACGTGACCTAGAACATATGGGGCTAAGGCCACCTTTTTCTGTAAAACAAAGGCTTTGGCAAGAGGGGCAAATTCAGGCATGATTCTCTGAGAGGAGGTGCAGAAGAGGAATTTGCAAAGCCAATACAATAAGAAAGAAAAGAATTCCCTATCAGTCACAGGGCCCTCTCTTTTATTCTCAGCCCTAGCGAAATCACTATAAGATGAGTTAAGGGAGGGAAGAGAGAAAGGGACTGTTAAATCAGGGTAATCCGGTCCAAATGGGATACCAATGGGGGATAGTCCTAGTAAATGGCAAATATCAAGAACAGTAGGGGCCATCATCCCGCATCTAAATTGAAAAAAGTTAAAGATAGGATTCCAAAAACACAAGGCAGCAGGAATAAGGAAAGGGTCCTCTGAGATAGTTACCCTGGATAATCTGAGAGCATCGAGAAGGCAGAGTTCTTGAAGGTCCAGGGTCCTAGCAGAAATAACCCGATCATACCATTCTTGCCACTCTGGTCTCACCGTGGGCTAGCATCGGTGGGGGCAATTTATCCTCCAGTTCCTCCAGTCAAGACCACCTTCGTAAAGGAGACATTGGTTTTCCAGATGGGGATATAGGGCTGGGAGCTCAGTAAGGATCTCTTTGAATATGGGCCCAAGCACGTAGTCTTGCTGCACATGGCGACGAGGGACAAAGATGCGTCCATCAATAGCGCTTTTCTCCCCAGCTTTGTACTTCTCACATTCTGCATCAATGATCCTCTTCAGGGCCACAGATGGGCTCGTACGCTCTAGAATCGATACTAAAGGAGAAGCCATTGACAGTATGCTTTTCTTGAAAGTGAAACTGAAAAAGAAAGTAGAGAGAAGCCGAAGATCGGTAGAAAGAGGGGTTTGTGCGTTAAAAGAGCAAGTGGTTTCAGAGCACGAAACGAAAGGGTTTTTAAAGCCTTTGTGTCTGAAAATATATTGCGTAAGTTGTTAAGTATTAGAAGTGCGAATACAAAAGCTTCCTTCAATATTGATACTTTTGGAGGGAAAAACAAAGCCCAGATGTTGAGGCTAGCTTCGAAGTAAGATATTTGGCTTCGAAGCCAAGTTTTAGCGCCAAAAGCCAAAAAAACAACGGCTTCGAAACAGAGAAGCCGGCTTCGAAGCAGGTTTCCATACCCAAAATATAAGAATACTCAAGTGTTTATTTTACTTCAAAGGGTTTAAAAACCTGTTTTTTCTTTTAGGTTTTTAACAAAGGTAATGTCCTTCGAGGCAAAACTTGAGATTCTTTAAGGATGGGATTTGGTGTTTGAAACATCAAAAGCAATAATGACAATGACTAGATGTTGATTATGGTCAAAACAGACTTTAAGTATAAGATTGCTAGATCCGAAGCACTATTTCTAAATTGAAAATCAGCCAAAACTGTCAACTTTATTCCACAAATTGGAAGAGTTCATAATTGGCTCTTTTAGTGTTTCATTTAAAACAATTAAGTCCAGATTCAAAGGATGAAATTGTTCAATTCGAAGCTCTGAATTAACTTTTAAAACACAAGTGAAAGCAGGGTCAAACAATGCCAAATAAAGGAGAATTTTGTTTATATTAAAGCCAAAGCGATTACATCAGATGACCCTATCTCGGTATAAACTCGAGCTCATAAAAATAAGGAATGGAATAAATAACAAGATCATGAAATTTAGTCCAACAATGATCAATAAACTTTTGTTCTTTCCTTATTCTATCTTCTAAGTCTTCTAGCATCGGCTGCATAAGTTGATGTGTTCTCACTTCGTAATAGAGTTCTTCAGCCTTTATTTCGAAAGCCACCTCTCTTAATCCTTGTTCCAATTCGTCAATGTCTAAGTCATCCCAATACGCAGAATCTTTATTCTTGAAATCACCGAATTCTTCAATGAAGTTCTCTGCTTCGTACTGAGCATGAATTCGAAGAGACGAAAGTTGGTCTAAAGACTGTGTAGTAGCCACAGAATTTCGATACCAGTTGAGAAGCAATGGAAGTTGGTCCAGAAACATATGAAGTTCTGCCTGGGCAAGGGGATTAAGGACATGGCCCCTAGTCAGAATATCACAAGCCCATCGAAGGTTCTTGAGAGGGATTTCGTCCTCAAGAACATTAAAAGGCAAGTGAGAGAAAGCTGCAAGCAGAAGTTGAGCTTGTTTCCGCTCAGCTGGAGTAGGAGAAGGTAGAGGTTTATAAGGTGGGAAGATGTTTTTCATGGATAGGGCAAGCTTCAGTCTCTCTGTCCAGAAAAGAGTTGGTGGAGGAGAAGGTATGAATACTTCAATTTCGGGAGACGAAGAAAAAGGTGTGGACGCTTCTATTTTCGGAGATGACACGGGAGCAAAAGGAACAAAGACATTAATATAATCAAGCCAATCAGAAGAACAAATCTTCGCCTTCTGGGCTAAGAATGATGGGTTGTACCCTTGTGCTTCTTCTGGGCGGCGGGCAGCGTGCACTATCTTTGTAGGCATAGAGGATGTATACCATACTACAAGCAGATTCTCCTCCAGACTACGTCGATGGTCAATGGGCACATAGGGATAGACCACTGAACTTCGAACATAGGAAGGAAACTCTAAAGGGTCAGTAAACTCAACAAAATGGTGGTTGATTCGCTCCTTCAAATCACAGGTCTCAGATGTTGACGGGCTTGTCCAGTCAGAACCCTCAGAAGAGGTAGAAGTTGCAGCTTTATCCCATACAGAGACTTGTGAAGAAGAGTTTTTTAAGTCCATATTTGCAACTTTTCGAATCAAAGGTTTGAGAGCAGTTTGTTTGAATTGTAAGGGTGAGTTAGAGGAACTTCTTATGACTATACCTGCAACTTTCTGAATCGAAGGATTAAGAGCAATATGTTCGTAGTCCAAAGGTTGGTAATTTGCAAAGGCATCCATGACTTGAATATAGAAAGGTGGGTAAAGGTGGCTAATAAACGCATGGACGTTCTTTCGAGGAGGAACAACATCGACATATGACTCTTCGTGTGCTCGATCACTGGAAGAAAAAATTAATTCGGCCATGAAATGTATCAGTCTGTTCGAATGCTAAGACAGTGGAAGTGGTTAAAGGATTAAACGCGAGATTAATACAGATGGTGAGTGACAGTTGCATTTTTGGGTAGATGCAAAACCCATGCACGTTCTAAGATGTGGGGAAACGACCCTGATCCACTAATATCACCAAGTCTTAGGTATATTAGTGCGGGGGGTAATGTTGGCTACATATTTTGTACACGCCAGTGACAATTCGACATGTGGCAAGGTAAGGGCAATATGAGGAAACCTGTCAAGTCTCCGATCCTGATCATACACGTGGCAGTTAAAATTGGTTGTTATAAGATCTGAGTAACAGTGGATCAACAAAGAGATGCAAAGTGACGTGGCTTCAACGGTTATTTACATTCAAATTCAAATATAGGAGGGGAGCCTAACTGCAAGTGAAAGCGTAGTGGAACTATTCATAAGGCAGCATGATCAGCGATTATAGAGGAGCAGTTCGACAGTTTAAAGTGCAGTTCGATGGTTATCTTTGGGGAGTATAAATAGCAGGAAGGACATCAGAAAAGGAAAGGGCTCAAATCTAAAGAAAACCAGTCTTACTTTACATATTCCAGTTTTATTTCCTGTTCTTTACATTTCTGTACTTTAAATTCCTGCACTGCACTTCATTTGTTGGAGTAGTTTTCGAGTATATTGCCGTTGTAAATCTCTACGAGGCTGAGATCATTGTAAGTTTTTCATACTAATGAAATGCTTCAATTTATTTAACTGTTCTTATGCTTAAATTCTCCTAAATCAAGCTACCAGTAAGCCACCAGTAAAAGTTCTCTTCATTGAGGCTGAAAGAACTATAACACAATCGTCTGAGTAATTGGTTGGCAATTACAATTCTGTAAGGACTGTTTGATCCTTGTTGGCATGCTCATAATTATAAGAATAACCTTCGAAAGCCAAAAAGCCAACAGATTTGCGTGTTGTTTGTCGGAATGCTAACTCCTCTCATCAGGCGACAGCATCATCGGTACAGTAGGTGCTTCGAAAACGATGGAGCTGATGAGGAGATGAGATATTTGTAGAAATAAATTTTAAAATATATATGACAAAAATTTATTTATATTTTAAATCTTAAATTAAAAATAAATTGATAATATATATTTGTAATTTTAAAGTTATATTTTATTTATACATATTAATTAATATATTTATAATGTAATTATGACATTACGATTGGATTCCGATTGACCTGACCATTAAACCACTGATACTTAATCTAGGCCCTTTTGCATTGACCACTTTAGGTGATAACCAAAACCACTTTCCATTAACTAAGGTCTTATTTGATAATGTTTTTTATTTTATTTTTTGAAAACTGGAAATGAAAATTTGTTTGATATATTATTTTAGTTTTTAACAAAAATGGAATTGGTTTCAAAGTTTTAAAATTTTTGGATATGGAAAAAGATGTTTTCACAAGTTTTCAAAACAAAGTTTACTCTCTTATTCTTCCATTATCACCTCTGGTCACCACCTACTGCCTCCACTAACCACTAGTCACTAGTCATCATCCACCAGCCACCAACCAATGACTCTCACGAGGGCTTCAGAGATTAGACGATCACCGCCCATGATCTCCAACCACCTTCCAGTGGCCCTCTGACTATCTTTTAACCTTTGATGATATTCTGGCTACCTTCAGTCATCTCCAACATCAATCACTACATCGATCCACACTCCATTATTGGTAACTCACCAAACATGTTTATTTTTGTTTTCAAAACATTTGTGTACACCAAAAATAGGGTTTTGTGGTATTTTTATCATGAACCAATTGGTTGTGCTATGACCTAAATAGACGAAAGTTATGAATTATTGTGGCTTAAACACAAATTTTTTTTTCGTTGTTAAAGATTTTGAATTCAATTTCACTTTTTTGAAAGGAAAAACAAAAGATTAACTGGTGAAAAGTTCTTTCCTATTGGGCCATATGTTATTTAGTCCAAGTTTTAAATTTTTTTTTTAGGGTGAAAGGGTCACCCATTGAAAAGTCGTCAAAAAAGTCACTAACGACGGCTAGTGATGATGTGATGGATAAATAGGTGACTAGATAAGTGACACGTGTAAAAATAAGTAATCAATTGAACAGATATGTGATATGTGTACGGATATATATGACATTTAAATAGATAGATAGATACATAGGTAAGCTTTGAACTATTCTTTTGCATAGATAAGTGTCCTTTTAGATAGATTATGTCCTTTTAGCCCAAAAAGATTTAAGATTGGTGTTATTGGCCCAAAAGTTTCAGAAAGAGCAAAATTCATTACCCTTTTATGGTTTTGCTTTGGAACACTTTACCTCCATGTAATTCAAACATAGTAAAAAACCCCCTTTATGATTTTAGACTAAAGTGCAAAGCTAACTCTAGGTAGTGCTATTTGCATTCCAAAAGATTGGTTGGACACTCCAATACTTTGAATACCCTATTTTAAAATTTAAAGTTTCTTCTATTACTTGGACACCCTAAATAATACCTATTATATCCTCAAAAATTCTAGAGAGATACTTAGCACACCCTACAAATCAACTTGGTTCTAATTCTCTCCAACTCAACTTCTTACACAGAGCAACACAACAAATTAAACATCTCCCATCGTCGCCCACCCTGTTGGAGCCATCAGAGCTCACAAATAATGTCAAACATCACCCTAAAGGATAGTAGAAGAATTAGAAAGTATAAAGATATGGAAACACATAATCAAATATATATATTTTTTTGGATACTCAATATTGAACAATATTGAATTTATTTGGAAACATGTTTCCAAACATTTGTAATTTTCTTGGAGATATCATAATGGATTTTTTTTTTTTGGAATTCGAATATGAAGAAGTTAGAAAAATAAATGTTCGGAAACACAAAACCGAATATGGATAATTTGTTCGGATATTAAATATTGAGCAATGTTAAATTATTCGAAAACACAGTGCCAAATATATTAATTTTTTTTTAGAAACAAGTTTCCAAATAAATGTAATTTCTTTGTATTGAATTTTTGAAAAATTCTAAAAATCCATTGACCAAAAACGATGAAAATGAACAGAAAACCTACCTTTTTTTTTATATATAAAAAAAAGTTGGAAACGTCTTCTTCATTGTTCATTATTGACTTCAATATGAAATAGAATACAAGAAAAATAGATTCAAGTGAAATAAGGTTGAGTATGAAAATACAAAGTGAAGAGAGTGAGAAGAGAAGAGAGAATGGAAGATTGAGACTGATTATGAATAGGGTGTACAAACACTATGATTTATATTTTTTTTCAATATTAAGTACTTTTTGATTATTTTAAATAGGGACATAATTTTTATTTTTTTTTAAATTCATTGAATTTGGGTGTTTAACCAATTTTTTTGGGTGCAAACCACCCTCTGACTCTGTTAATAATAGTGAGAAAATTCTGTTAACAAGAGTGGAAAAATTATCTAAATCCTAAATTATAAATTAACTTTAACACCCTAATTTATTACTTATAAAATCACCTTAATCTAATTTTTAATTTTTAACTCAACTTTTTTTATTTAATTACATTTTAAATTAAGCATACATATTATATTATATTACATACAACAAATTAAACCATTAATGAACTTAAATACCTTAATTTATTACCATAAAATTAAATCATCAAATGACTTTAATCTAATTTTTAACCCAGTTTTTTATTTAACAAAATTTTAAAATAAACATAAACATGCATATATATATATATATATATAATAAATTAAATTAAACAAAAAATCCTAATTTATTACCTTATTTAACAATAATATCTTAAACTAAACATACACATATACACATACATATATATAACAAATTAAATCATAAATTAATCTAAATAACTTAATTTATTATAATTTAATTTTTAATTTTTAATCCAATTTATTATTTAATAACATTTTAAATTAAACATGTACATAAATATATATTTAACAAACTAAACCATAAGTTAACTTAAACATCCTAATTTATTACCATAAAATTACCTTAATCTAATTTTTAATTTTTAACCTAATTTTTCATTTAATGTTAATTTAAATTAAATTGTTTATAAAAGAGGGCATTTAGGGCTAGGGTTAGGGTTTGTTTAGGAATAGGATTTAATTTGGAGAAGAAGATAAAGATGAGGGTATTTTTTATATTTGATATAATTTTTTACTTTGATTTGGAATTTTTGTATTGCCTGCTCTCAATTTGGGAGAGTATGATACACTTTCTGTTACTCTTGACAAAAAAGTTGATGGTAACACTTTAGTTCAAAATCATAAGGGAGTTCTCTGCATATATTTGAATCATAAGGGGGTAAAGTATTTTGAGGTGAAACCATAATGCAGCAAAGTTGAATTTCACGGGTAGCTCTAAATGCACCCCAAAATATTAGTTGAGCACCCCATTTATCTATTTTTTTTAACATACCATTTTACCCTTAAATTAAATTACTAAAATAGATATCACTTTAAACCCTAACTCTAACGTTGCTCTTACCCTTCTAAACTCTGGCCACCACCTTCACCCATCGTCGGCAAAACCAAAGCCCCCTTGCAGCCACTCGCCACCTCTCATTTCCCAGGATTTGCCAACACTGCCATCTATTCATCTTTCACCACCGCCGTCACTGCCTCCTCATCCTCATCTTCGACGCAGCGAAACCAAAATCAAAACACTTCATATAGTTGATATTGTGGATCTTCATAAACAGGGCAAAAATGGGCACTCAACTTTTCCAAGCCACAAATAACCACACACAACTTTTTGATTTCATGTTATGTTAGCGAGACCCAAAATAAATTACCAAATTTTCTACCAAACCTTTCACATGGGTATGGGACCCACACATATGTGATTTGTGTGGGTCCCACATCCATGTGAGAGGTTTGGTAGAAAATTTGGTAATTCATTTGGGGTCCATAGCATTTTCCTATGTTAGCTTGTAAGGTAAGTAGTCAAATTGTAAGGTAAGAAGGGCTGAGACTAGATGACGGGACAATAGTTGCGATTTGCAAATGGAGAGTGAGTGATTCGTGATAGTGACGGGGAGGGAAGGGTTGATTGAAAGGATGACGGCTTTATACGGATAGTCTAATCAGGGTAAAGAGGGAGAGAGGGGGTTCATGACAGCGATAAGAAGGTTGGCCGGAGGTAGGAAGTTGTCAGAGCTAGGGTTTGGGTTAGGAGGCCAGGTGGGGTGGGAGGGATATGATTGGAATTATTTGGGGGTGTTCAAAGTGAAAACAAAAAATTTGAATTTAGCCTTGGGGTGTCTTGAGAATTAGAGTACTCAACCAAATTGTTAGGGTGCATTTAGAGCCATCCGAATTTCAACCTTTCATAATTAAACTTTTGACTTAAATGCCAAAACAAAATGCAGATTTCATTTTCAGTTTTATAAAAAAGGTCTAGCTTGTCTCATATTGAGATCAAGATTGGCCTGTCTAGTTTTGGCCCATGGGCCCATTTTGGGCCCCATTTCGATAATCCAAACTGTTCAATGTATAGAACTAGTCAGGTACTATATCCTTGTAAAACATCACATTGATCGAATATCGATAGCTATTTGATTGGATCAGAATTCTGTCAACTGTTTATTGTTACCGTTCATTTTTTTAATACAAATCTGATCTGATTAAATAATTATCAATATCCAATCAATGAGATTTTTTACAGAAATATAGTATTCGACAAGTTCCACATATTGAACGATTCAGATTATCGAAACGGGGCCCAAAATGGACCCATGGGCCGGGCTGGACAGGTCTAGTCTTAATCTCAACATGAGACAAGCTAGACCCTTATAAAAATATGAAAATGAAAACAAAAAAAGGGAAATTTATCCATAAGTCTTATCCCAGAAAAGTATATATTAGAAACTCTCACGAATTTGCTTGTAAACCATTAAGTCCCATTGAATTTGAAAATATATTCTGTGAGGTCCTTTCACTATATTTTCTAGAGATTTCATATGCAGGTATGCTTCATTAAACTATTATCTTATTGAACTTTTGCCAAATGTGACATTCTTAAAATGTGACAATGGGACATCATTCTAATGTGTACTATTATCTTATTAAACTTTTATCAAATTTGTCATTCTTCTCAAAATGTGACAGTGGAACATTTGTACACTATTGTCTTATTTATCTTTTACCAAATGTGTCATTCTTAAAATGTGACAATGAGATATTGTTTAATGTGTACACTATTGTCTTATTATGTTTCCAAATGTGGGCATACTTCATTTGATAGATTTTATATGAGATACGACTTCTTTTTTTTTTTTTTTTTTTGATCGACAAAGTAAAAATTTCATTGAAAACATGAAATTAAAGGTAGAAGAAAAAAAGATGCACTAAGAGAGATTCAGAGAGTGCAAACTCCCATACTACTACAACTTACATCCTTACAACCAATCCCTCAACCTTACGATTTAAAAAACAAAAAAACAAAAATAAAAAAATTAGTTGAGTAGATCTTACCTACAATCCAAAATACATGAACCCCAAAACAATCTGACCCACTGCAACCCATTCCCATGCCAACAAAAAATAATTCAGGCAAGTTGTCTCCCAAAACAAGCTATCTCTCACGCTTCCACCACGTGCAACACACCTTGTTCCATCCCGTTGCTCCACCCTCCTCCACGCTCCATCTGCTGAACAACCTAACCAAACTTCCATAGCAATAGTCACCCGCTACTACATTCGGCTGGAAATTGAAATCGCCTTTGAAACCAACTCTTCCTTTCTTCCATTATCGCTTATAATGGCCTACTATTTGCTGACCCAAGTGACCTGTGGGTCTACTAGCATAACCCAAAGGATGTGGGTCTACCAACATGACCCAAAAGCTTAAATCTAAGTTACTTAATAGTAAGTTAGTGGTGCTTTATATGCTTAAGATCACCCATGCAAATTTCCGATGTGGGACGAGATCGTTACAATATCGAGCACCCATAGAACACCTATAACCAAAACATCTCAAAAAAGCACCCAAATAGTGTATAAGAGGGAGGGTTCAAGGATGTCGCCGAAAAATTCGAAAACAACTACCGGAAAAGTTGTCGGAATCTTCGAAGGTCTTGGAAACTTTAAATCTTCTAGAAATGATGAGAGACTTAGATTCTTTAACGGTCGTAACTAGAAACACAATAATAACAAGATGAAGAAGAAAGCAAAGTAGTTAGATAGAAAATAATGGCAAGGCTCTCCTATGAATCTCCCACTTTCACTTTCAAGGTAGATAATAGAGAAGGAAAATTTGTTCTTTTCCAAAAAGAGTATTTCCAAAATCCAACCCTTTGTACAGCTATGGGTGAGTGCTATTTATAGGCACTTCATGATGTAGAATGGAGCCCATGTGCAAGGCACATGGAGAATATTCCTTCTAACTACCTTATTCGAGGAGGTGACCTCTTCGAGGATGAGGAAAACCGATCAACCTCTCGGTAAACCCTTCTTCTTGGCCACGTCTAACCAATGATCCTTAATCATCCCAAAGGGTCAAGGGTAGTCCCAAAAGATGCCCTGTCGTACAAGGGTTAAGGGTAGTTCAAGAGAACGCCCTGTCACAAATATTGCCGAGTCTCATGGACCCCCTAGATCGTGTCACCTCGACCCAAGTATAGGCTAATTTAACCAAAAAGTGAATTTATCTCCACTCACCGTCCTTAGGATCGGGTCGTTTGTTTGGACTCCGTCGCGTCCATGGTTCTGGTACGTTGATTTCGGAAAGCTCCAAGCTCGTAAGTGTTCTGGGACTCATTAATAGAGTGACTTCTAAATTGCGATCCAATCCGTTCGAAGCCAAATGCTTCAAATCTCTAGGTTCGTGGATTCAAACCCTTTCGAGTCCGAGCTCAAATAGGTCTGTAGGTTCATGGTTCCAAATCTTTTCAAGTCTAAGCAAATACCTCGGAGAATAGATCGCTTCTGAAGGTTTCATTTATTTTGAAAGCAACGGTTAATCTCCTCGGACACCTGTATGATCTTGGCCTCTTTGGATGTGCTTGTTGGGCTCTCTTTAGAGATATATGCTTGATGGGTCCTCATTGGCCCAATTGGGCTCTGATTGGACCCAATTAATTTAATGGGCTCAAGTTAAACCCTTTTACAAACGAGAGCACCAAACATTGCCAAGAACAGACCCAACTAGAATTGTGACCGTTGGAAGCACCGAACCGCAAACTAAAGATCTAAACACACTTGAGCAAATCGAAAAAGCTGTGGGATTCAAGTTTATTTAAAAGAAACAACGTGCACACACAGAGGAATCAAGGCCAACCGACCACCATGGCCCATGGCAACGGCCAGCTGACCAGCAGTGAGGTCCGGGTTGAGGTTTTTAGAGAGAGAGTAATTTTTAATTTAAAAAAATTAGTTTTTGTAAGTGTAACAACTCAGATTTTTAATTATTTTATGAAATTTATACTAATATTATTTAATCTCAGTTTGGAAAACATATAATTTATTATATATTATTATGTGCAATTTTGTAAAATAATATAATTATTAAAAGTTTAGGGATCAAAATATAAATAATAATATAGATAATATAAATAATAATAATAATGGGTGTTGTAGTAAAATAAATAATTAATTTTATGTTGGTATACGATAGAGTGTAATTTAATTAGAAATTAAATTATTTATATAATTATATTAAAATATTAGATTAAAAGGTAATTATCTTAAATATCTATTAAGGATAAGAATGAATCTATAAAATCATTGAGTGCCTGTGGCGTCCTCGGGAGGAGTTGATCAACCTGCGTGAAGAAAGAAAAAGAAAGAAGAAAGGAAAGAAAAAGAAAGAAGAAAGGAAGAGAGAAGGAAAGGAAAGAAAGAAAAGAGAGGAAGGAAAAAATAATAAAAGCTGAAAGGGTCTGTGATAGTGGAAAGAAAGAGTAAGGTATTAAAGTTAAGGTGAGTTATATTATACTTTGAGTCACCAAAATATATTTTACGTATGTTTTGACTTACCAAAATCTGTTTTACACAAGTTATGTTTTATTAGTATATTAATAGAAGTTATGTTTTATAAAGGTTTCAATTACGTGGTTTTATTTCTGAACCCTATTCGCTCAAAAGGAAACTCATAGATATGTCTGTTTATATTTTAAAGAATATTTGACTATGACCTTATAAACAATTATGTTTTGTAAGTACCACCACGGGAGTCCCACGCCTTGGGGGACTTAAATAACCATCAGCTTCTGTTTGACCACTTTGTGGTCCTCTGTTTGTCATGGATCCATTGACCTCTGTTCTGTGCGGAGCAAAGTGCTATACGGAGCTAAGTGCTACACTATTGTGGGAGCCACTTCTAGAATCCGTACGAGCCACCTGTTGAATCCGTATATCTGTTCTGTGCGGACCAAAGTGCTGTACGGAGCTAAGTGCTACACTATTATGGAAGCCACTTCTAGAATCTATACGAGCCACCTCTTGAATCCGTACCTCTGTTCTGTGCGGACCAAAGTGTTGTGAGGAGCTAAGTGCTACACTATCGTGGGAGCCACCTTTAGAATCCGTACGAGCCACCTCTTGAATCCGTACCTCTGTTCTAACTGTCACTTTTGTGACCTCTGCTCTGTTCTGTTCTGTTCTGTACCGTGATTATGGTGATATATTTACATAATTTATGTATTTCAGTTTCTGTCACTTAAATGAAAATAATCTCGATTTTGCTACTTAAATTATTTGTTTACCAATGATTTATCTACCACACTGAGTTATGTAAATGTTTTGGTTACATAACTATCAATAGTTATTTCGTGTCCCTTATACTCTTGGTATAATATTTCTCACTTTGCCATGTGCTTATAGTTTTTTACCAATTTTCAAGAAATAATGCAATTCAGAAATAGCTTTGAAAAGCCTTAGATGCGGGGTTACGGATTAGACACACACAACACTTTTATAATTGTGTTTATATGTAAATATCAATTTTTTTGTCAATAAATTTTGTAATAAAAATAGAAATTTCAATGATTATTTTCGTACCCTTACTTAAATATTTCTTCCGCTTGCGTTTATTGATTTGTTTAAGAATTGACCGTAGGTAACTTCAGTTACTGATCATCACGATACTTAACCCTTAAGTACGGGGAGCGGATCGTGACAGTATAAGATTTATAAGACTAAATGAAAAATAAGTCATGAATATAAGATTTATTAGTAAATGCGCCTCTTTTATAATACAATATTCTTTACCACACATACCTGGTAACATATTTAAAAAATAATAATTTTATATGTACATATGCATAGGTATCTATATAAATATTTTAATTAAAATTTATAAAATGTCATATTATTTTGAAAATAAAATTCTTTTATGGAGTGCATCACATGTGTCAACGATTAGAATTTACAATATAGGAGAATAAAATTAGATCTATCATAATCTAATAAATTATTAGAAGTTCAACAACAACAACAGTAATTATAACGAGGGGAAAGAAAACAATACAGCAGAGCTACAGAGAGAAACTAAGAAAAATTCAAAATATAATCTTTCTTTTTTTTTCTTTTTTTTTCCCTCATTTCAAGGGTCTCATATGTATATATAAATATGGGCTTATTTTGTGTCTAAAAGTGAAAAAGTGAGATAAAAAATAAAATCATAAATAATATCGCTCTTACCTTTAACAAAGATAGACCGATTGAAGTGCAACGGAGTGGGGTAGTTGGTTGTATCATTGGGTATTTGAGGCAAAAACTTATTAGGCGTTAATCATTAAGATGGTGTTTGTTTCGAGGGATAGGGTTATGGGATTAGATTAATAGTTTATTTGGACTAATAATCCGTTGTTTCATTGTTCAATTTTGTTCCGAACTAATAGTCCTTCTAGACTATAAATATGTAGGACTATTGCGTCTCATGGGGGGGTTGGACACAAATGGGGGGACAAAAGGGGATATGGGATAAGGGGGTGAAATGACCGTTTTGATCCTCTACTATTTAATTATGTATTATATTTAGTAAAATTTAATAAAATTTAACCGTCTCAATTTAAAAATAAAATAATTTAATTTAATTTTTATTGATGTTTTATTTATTTAATTTTTTAAAATAATTTTTTATTGATGTTTTATTTTAATTTTTTTTATATTTTATTTAATTTCATTATTTAAATTTTAATAGATGTTTTATTTAATTTCATTATTTAATTATTATTATTTTTTAAAATAAATTCATTTGAAATTTTAATTAAAAATAACATATATTTTTATTGATATTTTATTTATTTAATTTTTAAAAAATAAAATCAAATAAATTTTTATTTAATAAAATAAAATAATTAAATTTATTTAATTGTGTAAAAAATAAAACAAAATAAATTTTTATTTAATCTAGCTAAAAATAATTAAAATATTAAAAATATGTTTAATATTGAGTAAATAATTGAAAAGGGTAAAATAACCATTTGAGCATTTATCCTTCTCTATAATATCCCAAACAAACATAGGATTCATATCCTATTCAACTAAATAGTCATTTTCTAATATCTAATTCCATGATTAAACAAATATGGGATACAAATCCAGTCCAACCAAATAGTCCGGTGACAATATATCCCAAGACTAGCAGTCTGATGAATTTCAATCTCCCTCATCCAGTCCGTCCAAACAAACACATTGTCAGGTCTCCAACTACTCCTACGTATCCAAACACAAAATTGTGTTTGTTTGGTTTGATCTTTTAAAAATTATTTTTAGATGAGTTTTAGTTTATTTTTAGTGATTTTTTTTTATATTTTAATCAATTCTTTGTTCTTTTTAGATGTACGTGTATCTAAAAAGTAAAATAAATTAGTTAAAATATTTAAAAAAACATTAAAAATAAATGAAAATTCCAACAAAAATCTGTGTGATTTTTTGTTTGAATTTCGTTTGTTTTTAATGAATTGTTTAAAAATATTTTAGTTACTTTTTTTTTTAAATGCATCTAATCTTGATGTATTTACAAAATAAAAAATTTAACTAAAATATAAAAAAAAAATTACAAACAAAAATCTATTTAAAAGTAATTTCTGAAAAGGGTCTAGATTCCCTCCAGTCCCATATCGAACTAGAGGGTACTGTTAAGCCCGTAGGGGCCCATCACGGGCCCGTTTTGATAATCCGAACCATTCAATGTGTAGAACTCGTTGAGTATTATATATTTATTAAAAATCACGTTAATCGGATATCGATAGCCATGTAATCAAATAAGTTTTGTATAAAATAAATAGACGACGAAAAAATAAACAGTTGACAGAAATTTGATCCGATGAAATAACTATCGATATTCGATCAATGTGATTTTTTACAGGCATATAATACTCAACGAATTCTATACATTGAATTTTGACCCGACTCAGTGAATCTATCATAATATTCACCGCCTCTATCAGATCTTACACTTTTAATCCATCTACCAAGTTGATAGTCAACTTCAACTTTATAGAGTTTGAACATATCCAATGCTTCTGATTTTTCACGAATAAGATACACTTAAGTAAATCTAGAAAAGTCATCAATAAAAGTAATAAAATATTTATGTCTAGAAATAGTTGGAACAGTAAAGGGACTACATATATCAGTTTGACTGTCCAGGTGTCACTTCACATGCTAAGGTGCGGGTTTCCATGCCTTTGGGCTTCCTTGTTACCTAAGTAAGTTTGTTTACCTCTCAATCAATTTTTTGGATAAAATTGGTCGCTGGTTTTGAGAAATATTATCAATTCAGGTTTAACCAGACCTCTCTCTCTCTCTCTCTCTCTTCTAAGTGGGACCAAAGAGTTGGGTTTTGGCTAAAATTGGGTTCAAGGGTAGAATGGTTATTTTTACAAAAAGACGGTTTTGGCTTAAAATGGGGTACTACAGCAGCTCGCAACAACTTCAAGCATCTCTAGGGATGAAATAATTACCATTTAATCACCAGGAAGCGTTCAAGCACCCGAATTCTTATAGTCAGTCAAAATAGGATGTCTATATATAGGTACCATGAGGGGGTAGGTTGAACGACCTTAGCAATCCTTTCAACTCTAGACTCGAAGTGACAAGTCCTCCAGTGATCTTGAGCAAAGACACCCAAGCCTTGCTCCCAACCTAGGCCATCATGGTGGTAACGAAGATGTCTTGATTGTTTAGGAGATAACTGTTGGAAATAAAATGGATTACACAAAGGCTAGAGAGATTGAAAGAGGGAAAATGAATTCGTAACTCTCAAATATTCGATTCCTGTAGACACCCCATTTTTGACCGACCTTAAGACTCAGACGTCACCGATTGAGCACTTAGTGATGTTGCATATTGTGCTCGTTCAGAAGTTTCAGAGTCTCGGCTGCGAGCCTAGCCTCCGGACTTCCGGACTTTTTCATGTTTTGCCTCGGTTTGCGAACCAAGCTCTTTTTTCTCTGTTTTCTCTTCCCGAAGGGAGGGAGAGGTCTCGTAGATCATCTCTCAGTGGCCATAGGCTACGTTTCGTGGTCGTAGGCCATTTTGCCCGTTTGGAGTCCGGTTTCTGATTTTTCGGAGCCGTTGGCCGTGTGCCTCGGTTCGGGATCGCTTAACCACCTCTGTTTGCTCCGATTTTTGGCAAGCATCTTATTTGCTCCCTTTTGAGGGACACTAGGGTCTGAGAGACCAACTTTGTGGTCGAACACCACTTCCGGTGCCTAACAGTCAGTTTTCGGGGCCTCGGGCTGCGCGTTTCGGCCCCCGAACCTTCATTTTGCATAGGTTTGGGCTCATTTTTGGTGGAGACCTTATTTTCACTGCTAAGAAGGTCGTAAAAGGGTGGGAGGCCAGTAATTGTTCTGACAACCAGTTTTATTCCTCCATCGCCCTCCGTCGCCCGTTTTTCTCACTTGAAAGCCAATGTTGACCACCCTAAGGCCACTTTTTCCAACCCTAAACCACATATTTGTGTTGTGCACACCTGGAAGGCCACCAATATCACATGGCCGGCCAGTAATTGTGTTTGTCCCTTTTGAACCCCTCCTAAAAGTGGCCTTTTCTCTCTCCTGGTTTACTTTCTCCAGTTTTTGACCACATGGTTGTGTTGTGCACACATAGGAGGCCACCAATCTGGGGTGGCCGGCCACTAAAACTTCTTGAGCCTTTTGACCCTTGGCCGGCCGGCCATGGGGAGGGCCGGCCGGCCACCTGCAACTTAAATACCCGGCCGCCCATGATCTCCACCTCTGGTACATTATAAATATGTATTCTGTTTTCCCCCAGATTCTATGTCCGGGGGGGAAATTTTTTGGGGGGAAACTTGAATTTGAATCTCCCCCCCTTTTCTCCACTCTTGTGCCTATATAACAGTACCTCCAGCTGCATTTCAAAGGGTTACAAAATTTGTCTTAAGGCTCTTGCATTGCCTCTCTCTCTCTCTACACTCCAACCTTCAAAACCTCCCAAACCCTACACCATTTCTACACCACCACCTAGCACCACACCACCACCATCCATTCCAGCCACTTGGAGTTGTTTTCCAGAGCTAAGGAGCCACCAAACTTGGTCCAAGAGTTGTCAAAGACTTGGTCTTCAAGGGTAAGTCTCCTCCTCCCTCTTTCTTGCCTTATTTTGCTCAATATATTAGCCATACTTGATTGCATATTTGGGCTCCGACCCCAACTGAAAATAGCATTATTTTGAGCTCCTTTTCATATTTGTTTAAGGGCCTCTCCCTGTTTGAGGCTTCCTTTTTACACTTGCTTCTTTACCTCTCTTGTATGCCTCTTTCTTGCATAGTATTTTAGGCCTATTTTTAAACTGTTTTGAGCTTGGTTATAAACTGTTAAGTGGCTTATTTTGAGCCCTTCTTAAATATTGTTGAAGGGCTCTTCACTGTTTGAGGCTTCCTTTTGTCGCTTGCCTCTTTATCCCTCTTTTGGCCTCATTTTTGCATGTTTTGTTAGCCCCTTGTGCTTATATTTTTGGGCTCTGGTCCGAACTGTAAATAGCCTCATTTTGACCCCCTCTTCATGTTTGATCAAGGGAACTTTACTGTTTGAAATTCACTGTTTGCTCTTTGTGTTTAAACCTCTTTTTAGGCCTTATTTTGCATAGTATTTTAAGCCTGCATGTGCACTATTTTGGGTTTGATCACTAACTGTAAAACACCATGTTTTGGGCCCCTCTTCAACTTTGTTGAAGGGCCTTCCTCTGTTTGAGGCCAGCAACCATCACTTGCTTCTTTGTCTCCCTTTTGGCCCATTTCTTGCACAATGTTTTAGGCTTGTTTGTGTTTAGATCCGTGGCTTGTTGAAAACTGTACAGTGCTTCATTTTGAGCCCCTCTTCAACTTTGTTGAAGGGCTCTTGGCCATTTGGGGTCATAAGCTGCTACTTGCTTCATTACCTCTCTTACGGGGCCATTTTTGCATGCTAGCTTAGTCCTATTTGTGTCCATTGTTTGACCTTGCTTAAAATTGTAAATATGCTTGTTTTGGGACTTTCTTGATTTTGTCTTCACACTTCATGTTCAAATAATGCATGCTTTGCATAGCCATAGGTCATTCCATGTACCTAATTTCATGTTTCGGGTCCCATTCCATGTATCGGGTGCCATGTTTCCATGTTCTGGGGCCGTTTTGCATCATATTTTGCTACTGAAATTTGCATGCTAGTATGCCATATTTCATGCCTTGCCATGTCTTGTTAGAGTGGCATTTGGTGCCTTAGGATCGGTCCTCGGTTTGCGTGCATGTGTGCATGCATTTCGAGTGTCTCATTTTTCATCTCATGGCCTCTTATGTGAGTGTGGCTGAGGTCCACTCATGTTGGTGTAAGTCCATTATGCATTGTGTATGTCATTTCATTTCATAGCATTGCGTATGCTAGGTTGTATGTTAGAGCATTGTGTATGCCATGTTACCTCGTGCATTGTGTATGCCATCTCATAACATTGTGCATGCTAGGTTGTATATTAGTTGCATTCATGCATGTCATGCATATTGCATTGTGCTTGGTATAGGAGTTAGCCCGAGCACGGGAAACGAGGGACGTTTCGTACTTCGAGTGATGGAACGTGTCTTAATTCCCAGTCACCGACACTCCGGATTATCCATGATGGAGTTTAGGTTTTGTTGTGTTCATATGTGCATTCATTTCATATTGAGTCGTGCAATTCGACTCCTCGGCCATCATGCATCGATATGCATGATTGGTGGCACGAGGACCGAAGACTACACTCCCTGAAGAGTAGTCATGCATACATATGTGAAAATACTTTGCCATGCCCCTTTGTTGCTCTCTGTTGCAGCAAATCAGAAATCGGTAGCCTTCCGGAGCTTAGCGCGTATCCCGAGAACAATTGCAAACAGAGGCAAACCGAGGCATCGCAGTGGATTTTCGCGCAAGGCGACTCAAGCATGCATCATCCATCATTCGGAACAGAGTCGAGGCAGTCCCTAGCTTGCATGCTAGTTTATCGCTTTCCTAGTTAATTTGTTAATTAATTAGGATTTTTTAATATTTAAGTATTTATTCGGGACTGTATTATTTATCCATTTGGGACTGTATTATTCTTTCGGACCCTTTGCGCGAGGGCAATATTGTAATAAGTGTGCGTGTGTGTGATGTATGTCTTCCAACCCCACGTCTTTCTCCCTTTTATTTACCCGCTTATGATGGCTAGATTAGGGCATGTTTCAATTAGCATACAGTATGATAGCATGTTTGCATTCATTCATCTGTCATGCATGCACCGGGCTCGGCGCATCATACTAACTGCATCGTATTTTCAATTCTAAGTTGAATACGTGTTGGCTGTAGTATTTCATATGCCATGTTTAGAATAGCCGAGCCTGCTATAGTTGCATTTTTGCATGTGTTGCGTTAGGCATCTTTGTATAATTAGGATCATGCATGGATTTCTAATTAGCTTCTGTTTTGGCTTGGAGTACTCGGTAAGTTTTATGCTTTAGCATCCTTGCATGCGTGTGAGTGACTGCCATGATAGCATGTTTACCATGAGGCTAATTGCTTATGTGATATAACTGCCTGAATGCTTGTGGGTGAAGGTTGGGTTATTTGAATTGGAACAATTCATCAAATGTGTGTTTTAAGCCCACTAGATAGTGGCAAAATCATGTTTTCTAAACCCACCCGAGGGTGGCAAATCCACGTCTTAGCCTACTTGCGGGTAGCACCATCAAACCATTTTCAAACAAACAAACATGAAATGTTTTGTTCCAATTCAAGCGATCCAGTCTATACTTGTATGTTGTGCGCATCACATAGTAATCTAGGCTAATAACCGGAATAAAAACACATAATGTTTTCAAAAATAGATATCATGGTTAGTAGAGGCCAATCTTTGATCGGGCGAGCGGAGGTGCTCACGAAGTGACCTTCCCCAATCGTACCCAAGTTCCCGAGCCGAGGCAACTTTGGTGATGACGGACACGTGACCTTAGGCAACGTGTCAGGGTTTCCTAAATTTCCCAAAATAAAATATTTAGGTGGCGACTCTGTATCTGGCAAAGCAGTCCATGTTTGGCACTTCTTTTCTAAAAATCTGTTTTCTCAAAAACGATTTGCCGGATTTGGACTCTTTGGTTCAGATTAAGAATCGTGACAATCTGGGAGTCCGAACTGTAGTGAGCCCAAATGAACAGAACGGGGGTTCATCCCCCCGGGGCGTTCGGGAGACGTCTACAATTCCACTTACTTAAAACACTTAGGTACATGAGGTATTTATAGTCTCAGATGAACAAGCCATGAGACCAATACATCTTCTACATCCAATGTATCATACATGAATCTTTCTAGATACATTTGTTCTAGGAATACATGAATCTCAAAAATATATGAACATTAACAATAAATGAATAAAATATAAATAGATACTTTTAGAAAATGTGTAAATTAATTGAACTAAAATCATGTTTATTATTTCAACAATGACTCATTAGTGATGAGGTGTAGGAGGGTCATGGTTTGGTCCCTTAACCGAGCCAAAGGGATGCCAAGTTGTTTCATTGTGGATCGGAGATGGTGTGGCAGAGCGAAGAATCGTTGGCCTAGAGTGATGCCCATGGTCACCCTAGAGTGTCCCATGCTCTGGCTTATCTCATGGTGCCATAGTTTGGAGCTAAGACTTTAGTTGGCTGAACTACCATTGTGCCCCTGTGTAAGTTAGGCCTTGTGTCCTACTCAAGTCAAGTTGGCTACATGAACTCCCCCTCCCCCCTCCCCCCCTTCCTCTATTTAGCTCTCTCAAAGGCTATTGTTCAATTAAATCAAATAAATTTTATATCTTTTTTTCACTACTATATCCCATGGAAGTTTAGGTCTTCCTTGTCCCCTTATATTTCTATTTATGGTAATCAGATTACTCTTCTTTATTGTTCAATCTATATGTCTTTGTCTTAGATGATCTTAATTAGCATGTTATCTCTCAACTTGTCTTCAATTGGTGCTACTCCTACCATTTCATGAATATATGTATTTTGAATTTTGTATTTCCTTGCACATCTATCAAAGTGTGATTTATTTATGATTTTGTAGTAGTGTTAGTTCCCCAACATTTTGTCCCATAAAATTTCACTTACCTACAATTGTTGTGTAAAATTTTTGTTTTCAATTTTGTTGGTATTTGCAGATCATATAATATGCCAAATAAAATCCTCCACTAGAGCCAACCTACCTTCATTATTCTATAAATCACATCATCTCCAACGTCAACATCTTTATTAATAATCAAGCATAAGTTAAAAAAAAAATGTTCACTATTTGTTATCTCTTAGTTTGCAATTTTACTGCTCCATTATTTCTACATCTATTTCACTAAAATTATGTTCAATATATTCAGTTGTATTTCTACTAATTTTGAGCCCTTTTGACTCCAGCGCTTCTCTAAATTTCTAATTTAATGTTAATTCCTTCCTTATTTTCATCCACTAGAACAATATTATACACGAACAACATACTCCATAGGGTATACATTCTGAATGAATGTATTTAGTTAATTCATCTAGCACTAAGGCAAATAGATAAGGTCTCAAAGGTGAACCCAAATGCAACCCTACAATGATTGCAAATTTACTAGTTTCCCTTGTAGGTGATTTAATTGTAGTCACAATTCTATCACGTATGTCTTTCATCCATCAATATGCGAGTTTAGAGATAGAAGTCTAATATTGTATTATTCTCAATATCTACTACAATAAATCTCTAAATAAATAGGGAGAAATCCTATACACAATATGTAGATCCCTCCTTTTTTTCTAAATCTATAATAACATGTAGATTTTTCATTTTGTCTTTATATTTTCTATTAATCTTTTTAGTAAAATATATTGCTTCCATAGTTGATCTACTGGGCATAACTGATTCTCTAATGTTGTTGTTGTAACCCTTAACCGATGCTCAATCACTCGCTCCCACAATTTCAATGTACGACTTGTTAACTTAGAAACTCTATAGTTCTTGTAATTTTGGATATCTTTTTTATTGTTATTTATAGGTATTGAAATACTTTTTTTCAATTCATCAGTCATTTTCCTAATAAAAAATTCTATTTAAGAATTTTGTCAACCAAGATAACCCCTCATTACGTAAGCATTTCCATGCCTTAAATAGGGATACAATCTAATAGTAATGCCTTGCTAATTGCATCTTCTTTAGTTCAAATTCTACCTTAAACTCCTTTAGTTGACGATAAAGCCTATATTCTTTAATTCCATCAATGCTATCATATTCCTATCCTTGTAAGTTTTTTGAATTTTTTCCATTTAACAGTTTCTCAAAATAATTTTCTTCATTTTCTTAATCTCTTTTTTTACTAACACCCTCAAATCCTCACCTTTTGCACACTTAACCAATGATTTTCTCTAAGCTCGTTACCTAGAGATCCTTTTCTTTTACGGTATTGAACTTATGAGGCTTTCCACGTGGTAATAGGCATAAATATACCCATACCAATGTCTACCTACTTAGGAGCAACGCTAGGAACCCCCTCAAGGTTGGTGGCTCAATTATGGGGTGCCTGAGTAACCTCATGACCTCCCCTCCAAATCATAGAGGGGAATTGTAGCTTGGAGACTAGAGTTGAAAGTTTGTCAAGGTGCATTGTCATTCCCTCTCTCAAAAGACACTTGCTCCACGAGCATTGAGACTATTTGAGAAACCTCCAGATTGTTAAACCAAGTGGGTTGATCCATATGTCCCTCTGCATAGGGAATTTTGCATTGTTCAGTTAGCCTTCATGGTTGACCTTTCCCATGCACAAGTGATCAACTACCTCTTCGTAGAAACTCTCTCTCTTTCTCTCTAAGACCACCTCAGCCTTTAACTCCTCCACATTTAGTGGTTTTTTGCCATCTCAGTGCTTGCCATCTTCCCAGAAAGCCCTACTCCAGCTTACTTTCCACAATCACCAATATGTTACATTCAGTTATTGTCTTCCTAGTGATTGCAGAATGTTGCTTTCCTAGTAATATTTTGGATGTTTTCCCTGCCAATGGTTATTGTGTTTATTGTAATTCAGGCACTTCAAAGCCTACCGCATACACATGTTTCTCATTCCTTATAATTTGCTTCCTTCGAGGTTTGTTTAACGCATTAAGGTGTGTGTTTTTTTTTTTTTTTTTTTTCATATTAATGATTAGTTTGTTTTCACAAGCACTTTATGTTGAGTATCATTATTGAGGATAACTATCAATGCCTCTTTCATACTTAAAAAACAAATTATACACACGCATACATAGTGCGGTGCACAGATCTCCTTGGCCATATAAATTTTTAGTTGTAATATTCTACTCTTTTCTAGCATCTAAATCTTAATGTTTTATGTTCAATAGAGTCAGCAATTGGACTTGTATCTACTGATTTTACGAGTGCATAAAATTAAAATTCTTTTGTAGGGAATTATAACGGCTCCAATATTATATGCCATGGAGGAGTTCCCGCAATTATGTGCTGCTGTTGATCAGGGATTTGAGAACCCTATAGATGTAGATCTAGTAAGTTTTCATGTTATATTTCACATATTGTACATGATTTTGCGGTTGAGTGTCAAGGTTGTAACATTTTACAGAGTTTTTAAAATTTAACATTTATTCCAATTTGGGAATGTTCATAAATGTGCTACTTTTTCAATATTTATGTACGCTTGTTTTTGTTTTTTGTTTTTTTTTTTTTCAGTTTTTTATTATATATATATATATATATATATTTTGTGTTTTATTGGTTGGGACAAAAGTTAAAATCTGCATTGTATTAGCAAAAAACAACTGCCTTTGTGTGGCCCTTCTCAAAAGTTCACAATTTAAAGGATGCCCATGTCTCCCCTGAGAAACCAAAGCCAAGTGTATCCTATTTTGAACTAAAACTTTGATGACTCTGAATCTGATTATCTTTATTTAGGCCTTTCTTTTCCAAAGAATTTGATTTGGACCTCACAACCTCTAGCTGTCCGAAGCCTCTCTTTTTGTCTTGTTTGCCCTCTGGTTTTTGTATTCATTTGCCAAAGCTAATTCTTAAAATATAATCTTCAAACAAATCCCATGTATAAAATCTCTGCGAAAAGTGTTAGCAGGGTTGTTAAATTGCATCTAGACAGTTGATGGTTAGGATATTACTGTTTCTAGTTTTTTTTCTTGCTGAGGAAATGAAGATATTCTATTTTTTCTTTTTTTAATTTGAAAAGAAAAAGGTGATATTCTATTATTGTTGATAAATTATATTCTAATTTATTTGCATTGTCTTGAAGACAATTCATAATTGGCAAGTTTCTTGATATTTTAAATGCCATGAGTTGCACTCTGGGTCTATAATTCAAATTGAGTGCATGCTGCTTGAAGTCTGTCTCAACTTCTAATGCACACACAATATTATCACTCATACGAAATTTAATTAATGAAAGCTAAATGAAAGTGGAAATGCAGGCTCTTGATTACCTTGGAAAGAGTCATGGAATACAGAGAATGAGAGAGCTAGTAGCGAATGTTGCCTCAACTACAATCGACTCTCTTCCTAAGAGTGATGATGAGGATGTTCAAAAATCAAGGCAGGCGCCTGTGAATCTAACTCACAGGGTCATTACAAGAACAAAATAATGATTTTATGTAATAACCCACATTCATATCCTAGTCATGTTCCTGCACATTTGCATGTTTCTATTTTATTAAGCTTGCATTTGCGCATTTTGACTTGTTTTGCTTAAGTAAGATCCATGCCTTGTTTTGATGCCTCGTGATTTGTCTAAGTGTTGTGTGCTTGCTTTGCTCCCTCCTTGATGTGAAGCCTAGGTCACGCCAAGCCTAAGTTATCTTAACCGATGTTATGCCAAGCCTAGGTTACGTTATGCCTAGATCATTCCAAGCCGAGGTCATCTTCAGTTTAGAAGTATCTTGGAACCCCTTCGTTTGACCTCCACCTTTGCTTTGACATATTGGCCGGGATGTCATTATCTGGGCCGAGGTGTGCATCACCAAGGCCGAGATGTGTATCATCTAGGCCGAGATGTTACCCTTACACCTGAGCGACCTTGTCCTGGAGTGGTATGACCTAGACCGAGGTGTGGCACATCTAGGCCAAGGTGTGGCACAGCTTAGCCAAGTGTTGTCCTTCCTAGCCGAGGTCATTGTCACCTTAGTTGCCGAAGTCTTGTGGTTAGCCGATGTCATCGCTTGCCGGAGTGCCATTCCGAGTAGCTTGTTGGATACGCTTTGTCAGGGCCTTGTCTTGTCAATCTATCACCTTTTTGAAGAGAACCAATCCGCTGTTGCCACGTGTCCGAGCTGAGAGTTAAGTCAGCCGATAGAGAGAGAAACCCCTCATTTTGTTGTATCTTGTTTTGAAGAATAGAGAGAGAAGCTCTAGAAGAGTTCTTGAGAGAGAGTGGATTTCCAAGCTTGATTCTTTGAGATCGAACCGTTAGATCCGTGTTCTAAGGTTAGATTCTTGATCCGCTCTTGTTGTTCTATATGTTTATGATATTACATTGCATGATTGAATATGATTTGTAAGCCATGCATCGCTTTGAAGTTCGGTTTTAGAAAGAGAAAATGGCATTCATGTGTTCTTCAAGAAAAGGCATGTTTTGATCCGAAGGCTCATTCCCAGATCCATGTTTTTGTGTTTGTTCTTGCATGATTTTCACGTATGGGTACCCAGGTCCATGTTTTCGAACTCATAGCGTGAAACCCCACATTTTGTAAATAAAGAAGTTATGATTTTGGCATTCATGTTCTTCATGATCTTCATGTTCATGTCCTTCCTGTTCTTCACGGGTGGAAACCCAGATCTCCAGACTTCACTTTCCGGGGTGTAGTCGCCGAGACCACTCTCATCTAGACCTCACACTTAGGCCGAGCATCGTATCTCACCTTGGCCTACCTTGCATAATCACTTACACCTTTGGTTGTCCTGTGCGCACCTCGGCGTGCAGCCGCATGCCGAAGCCTAGGTAGCCGCACCTCGGCCAGGAGGTGTAGGACCTCGGCTTAGACCTGGTTGGTACCCAGCATGTCTTCCTGACATGTAAAACAGTGTTTTGACTTCTAGCATGTTTTCCCGAGATCATTTGCATGCATGTGAGACTTGTTTTGAGAAGTATGTTCAGTATGCTTTGCCATGTGTTTGTAGGACTTGGACCTTTGCCTTGACCCCGACGTCCCAAGAACTAGAGTGAGTGGTATTTTTAATAAAGTTATGTTCTTAAAGTTTTGATAAAGCTTTGCCTTGTTTTGATAAAAGTATTTGTTAAGCACGAATGATCACCCCTATTTTATGTATCAAGTATAAGCTTTGTTTTGAATGGCATTCTTGGAACCGTCCTTTCGTGTTAGGGGACGTTAAGCCTAAGTAACACCGTCCTTTCGTGTTAGGGGACGTTAAGCCTAAGTAACACCGTCCTTTCGTGTTAGGGGACGTTAAGCCTAAGTAACGCCGTCCTTTCGTGTTAGGGGACGTTAAGCCTATGTAACATAGTCCCTTGTGCTGGAGGACTCTAAACTTTCGCAGTACTAAGTATAAAAGGATAAGGTCCTTGTCAAAGCGGGCTACGGGCCTAAGTGACACAAGTAATGGTCAAAGCGGGCTACGGGCCTAAGTGACACAAGTAATGGTCAAAGCGGGCTACGGGCCTAAGTGACACAAGTATGTTTTGAAGGACCAAGGTTATGCCGAGGTTATGTTATGAGATTTGACACGTGTTAAGTATGTGAGTTTTGCAAGACCAAGTTTGATGAACAAGATTTATTTCATGTTTTGTACAAGTTATGATAAGTATGGTTTTGACTAAATATATTATGTATTGTTTGAAAAGACCTCGGGAATCATTCATTTAACCCCTTTATTACCTGTACCATTCACTGAGTATCCAAGCTCACCCTCCCTATATATATATGTAGGTAACAAGCTAAAAGTCGGCTACGCCGAGATGTGTGTTTTACAAGGTGTTTTGTATGCATGTTATGTCGGCAGTGAGGACGTCGGCAATCTTGAAGCTTTTGTATTTTGAACATGTCGGCTTGGGAAGCCCTTTGCTAAGATGTAATGTGTATTTTGTACTTTGTATTCAAGTTTTAAAGCTATGTAAAGATGTATGCTATTTCATTTGACTTACGCACTGCTCTTACGGACCACTTGTATGTTGAATTATTGCTTCCGCAATTGTGAGCCCCATATATTTATACTCTGATTGTGTGTGAACCTTGGAAGTTGGCCTTCGGTAATTACGGATTACTAGCCATCACGGCACCAAACTACTAGGGGCGGTTTGGGGTCGTGACATTTTACATCTAAAGACTTTCTTTTCCTTTAATTTTTCCATCAATGGTTTTGTAAGGTGAGGAGGGTGTATTTCCTCAGTTCATCAAATATTCCATTTTAATCTTCATGCAGTTGTTATGCAAGCAAAACTCTTCAAACTTGCTTTAGTATAGTTGTTGACACTTGGAAATGTTAGTGGAGAGACAGTTCAGTGTTATTGTAGTACTGGCAAAAACTCTTCAAATTGGCTTCAGTGTAATTGTAACAATCGAAACTTCTTTTACTGTAATTCCAAAGGCCGATCAATTAGAATAAACTGGCCTTAGTTGAATCAGTTCACATTGTAGTGCTCAGCCTATGCTCAGACTCAGAAGAGATTAGTCTTCACTTTTGCCTTTACAACATCCCATTCCCATTCGTCCTTTCCACGTTCAACACCAGGGTCAATGAATATATATACTTTTGTATATGAGTGCTACTATTAGCATACCAATTAATACTTTGGAACCCCCCAATTTCTTTAATTTTTTTTATAACAATAATAATCGCAAATGAAATTATTAAGAAGGACATGAATTATTTTGGAACACCCCATCTCACAATTAAACCCACTCACCCGCTAAATCATAACATAGGGTTTATGAGAGTAGCTACCTCCCTCACCACCTATACACTTCAAAACCCTCCAGCGGCCAGCCTTCCGACAACTTTCAATGGCAACTATTTGACAGTACACACTTCTCTGATAATGGCAATGAGTGAAAATTTTTCCGATAGCCCAATACCATGAGACGAATGGAATATCACAATATAAGTTCAGAGGAGGTTCATAGTTTGGATGATGTTCGTAGTTCAGAGGAGGTTGATCTTGAATTGATAAGTTTTTTAAAAAACAAACAAATAAATAGTGAAAATAGTTCGATTTTTTTCCGATACTAAACTCCTGAACATATGCCAAAAAAATAGCAACATAGGGCCGAATTAAAGGCATTAGCATGGTGACGTCTAACTGAACATTATTCATATGTTCGGCACTTTGGATCCAAACTTTTTTATTCATATGTTTGGCACTTTGGATGTAACCTTAATGCATACTTATGTTTTGGTTATGCGATGAATTTTAGTTTTATTTGTTAATCAAACAAGTTGATGCATACTTATCTTTATTTGTTAAACTTTGACGGGTCAAACTTGTTCACAGGACGTTATGTTTTTATAATGTTCCATAACACATGTCTGAACAAGTACAAATTATTCGGTAATACAAGTCCGAACATGTATAAATTGTTTAGTAACACAATCCGAACATGGGTAATTTGTTTGGCAACATATGTCCAAACATGGAGGTAGAGAGATCGACAACGGAGAGAGGTCGGCAGTGAGAGATTGACTGTGAGAGAGATCAATGGCAAAAAGAGGTTGACAGTGTGAGATCGGATGTGAGAGAGATCGCCGGTGGAGAGAGGTCGGCTGTGAGAAATAGCTTGTGACAAAGATCGACGGCAGGCATAGATTGATGGTGAAGCTCTGTCGATGGTGAGAGGAAGCTTGAGTTCAACGGTGAGAGTTCAAGAGTTCCCGGTGAGAGAAAACTTGAGTTCAATGGTGAGAGTTCGACAATTAAGGGTTTTGGGAGATGAAATGTTCTGAAGGGGTGTGCATTTTGGTAGGTGTGATATTTTTATGGGTAATTCTATTTGCACACCATACAAACTCTCAATACACACCATCAATGGTGTTCTCATATAAATTTCTAAATAAAAGCCAAATGTTCGGATATAAATTTATAAACATAAAGCAGTAGCTTAGATATAAATAATTGAACAGAATGTATATGTAAACAATTTATTTTTGTTCATAACTTTAAATCAGAACATTTGATATGTGCGCAAAAATTTATATCTAAACACATTTATGGTATGTACTGAGAGTTTGTATAGTGTGTAAATAGAATTTTCCTATTTTTATAAGGATACTTTTGGTATTATTTGAGGGTTCTTAGAGATTTTTAGAGTTTTGACTTTTGCAGGTGAGGTCCAAAGTATTAATTGGGATGATAATGGTAACACTCGTGTGTATATATATATACATGTGGCTATATTGACCCTGTAAAAATCTATAAAGAAAAAAAAAAAGATTAGAAGGGATCAAGATATCATTTTGCTTTCTACTTATTAACCAATTTATCTACAAATTTACAGCAATAAATGCATGTTTTCGTGATCATATTTGTGAATGAACTCGTACTAAATGGTAATGGTGGTGGGCTATATCTTCATATGTAATGTGAGCTCTTGAGCAGATAATGGAATGGCCAATGTTAAACATGGTACATTATTCACCCAAAAAACCATGGTACATATGTTGTTGACTTGCTCCTGGTTTCACCCACAATTTCCTCTTCTTTTTTTCCAAAGGCAAAATAACTTGAGTTGTCCACATTTTTTTTTGTTTTTTGATTGCAACTTGAGTTGTCCAAACTTAAAGAGGTTTTATCCTCGCAGCACTAATATACCAGATTCCATAACCAAATAGTTAAGTGTGCTTGGTGAGAATAGTATTAGGATAGTTGAGCCCTAGTGTTTTGTTGACTGCTTTTTTTGGTGAGAATAGTACTAGGATAATGAGCCCTTGGGTTAAGCTTACTCGGTGAGACCGTAAATGTCTTTGTTCACGAGTAAGTTATACTAAGCAAGCCCAAAATCAACAGACTAAAACTGGCTTATCTACTTTAACAATGTATAAATATATATTAACAAAAAAAAAAAAAAAAAAAAAAAAATTGAAACTTCATTAATTAATGTGGAATGATTTGAAATTAATTAAAGTACATGGTAAAGTGTGATTGCCTTATTGAAAATGTGTGAACAAATCCCTAGTACAAAGTGGATCCCTTGTCCATTGTCTGATTGGAAGATTTAAGGAGGGATTTAGAAAAGGAAATGAAAAAGGTAGGTAAAATTTGAATAAAATATACCTACATTTCACCTAGTTTCACACACCTTTTTCCTTTTCCTTTCCAAATTCCCTCCCAAATCTCTCAACTAAACACAACACTAAGAGGGTGAAAAGTTCGGAAGTGAATAAAAAGAGAGAGAGAACCCAATCTAACCATAATACTCTCGAAACTCATTGAGGACAACGAAGATTAAAGTACTCAAATTTCCCTATGAATTTCTTTATTGTAGTCTAGTTTCATTAGAGCTCTACCCAAACACTTTTTCATGCATTTATGTTAGAGCTAAAGCTCACTCTTGTTTACCTTAATATTTATACAATGACAGTATCCAATGATCCCAGTTTATCATCTGCAATTTTTCACCTCTCCAATACTAACCTCTCAGTCTCAGTACCCTCTCCTCCAGATTCTCTACAATGTCATTGCCATATATCCTTTTGGTTATGAGTGGAAAAAACTTGATTGCTAAGTTGCTAGCTACGACTTCTAACAAAAGTATTATTGACAATCACCCTTTTTTTTTCTTTTTTCTTTTTCAATTTCAAACATTATTAGATTTTTAACATTTGGCAAGCTTGAAATCAAGAAACTAAGCAGTTACATTTTCATTAAAAAAAAAAGTGATTGTCCTAATCTCGATGCAATTGATAAATAAAGTTTAAAAATTGTCAGGTAAAGAAACTGGTGAAACTCGTAGGAAGAAAGAGAAAAAGTAGAGCTCCAAGATTGTTTCTGCAAAGTACAATTGAAATCTCAATAAGGAACTCATAGTCATGGTAATCTCACTATCATTCGTCAATCCACCACGCCGTTGGATTCACTTGATGAAGACGTGAACATCTAGTTCTCGAGTAAAACACCAGGGTTTGATGCATACCTCAGGTCGGGGTGGGCAACGCATTTCTCATATTAAAAAATTACATAGTCTAGCCATTGAGTGACAAAACACAACAGTATATGGATACAAAAGAAGCAGGTTTTTGAAACATCTGTACTAAAAACAATGGAATTATGTGTTTCATCTCTGGCACTTTCTTTGAATATATACATAAGGTGCCTCAGTTTTGAGTTGAAACAGGTTTCCTTTCCAGAGAGGACTGACTACTAGTCATCCTCTAGCTAAAGAAGAAGTCTTGGGAGATGTATGCTGCCCATGCTTCCTGTTACGACATCACAAAATCTCATTGAGAAAGACTCACAATCAAAAGCATAGTTGTCAATGGAAACCGGAATGCATTATGGCAATAGAAACGTGATACGTGATACGTGATAAATATATATATATATATATATATATATTAAGAGAAACGGAAAATGGTAAGTAATATAAGATTCAATAGAAAATCTATATATGAAATTTTATTAAAAACTGTAAGAATAACAATACAAAGCATCAACATAGTTTGATGATCATTAAAAAACTAACACAACATAATATCTACATAAATATATCAGAAGAACTATATATTATTTTGAAAAATAAAATTCTAGAGCAAAAATAGTATAGACTTTGAGAAGCATGTTTCTAGAAAGTTGCTTTTTAAGAGTTTCTGAAAGGTTTCTTTAAATTATGTAAGATCTTTTTATACTTCTCAGAGAAATTTCTCTCAACACTTCATTAGAGTTTTTTATCCACTCCTCCTCAAACCAGTCCATGGGAAACAAGTTTTCCCTTTTGAATAGAGTTTCCAGTAACTATGATCACAAGTCTGCCTTGGAATTCATTTAAATTACCATTTCTCCTCCTAACAATTCTAGCTTTAGATGCTCACCCTTCACCACCAAATTACAGATAGAACTTTCCATCTGCATTTTTCATGTTCAACTCTGATCAAGTGCAAAATTCACTGTCCATGGTCTGAAACCATTTTCGATCAAAATTCTTCCCTCATCTTTCTCACATCGTTCTTTCTAATTTATTTACCATTTGTTCCATTTGATTAATACATAAATTTTTCAAGTTGTAATACAAGCACCAAAACGTACCTGGAGAATTGAAAATGCCTTCTCTGCAACATATTTTTGCATGAACGTTGCACCTCTTTGCTGCAGCTTGTCAGGGTGCAGACACAACCTTGCTTTTTGATAAGCCTTTTTCACTTGTGAGCTTTCTACCAGGTTTGTTATATGGATTTCATACCAACCACTGTCGGGCCATAGAATCTGAATTACATAAAATTAATAAACTGTTATAAATGTGATTCAAATCACCAAAACTAACTCTGAAATAATGCTGCAACAATACCAACAACTTTAGATATCTTACTTGGTGCAATGTTGAGAGCAGCAACCGGATGTTAGCTTCCTTACTAGCTGACCACAACCGTATACCTTCATCTAATACCTCCATTTCCATCTGTTCATTTTGAAGGTAGATAAAAAAGTGAATTTTTCAACAGTTGGTTCATATCTCTTGAGAGGGGGAAAAAAAATTGGAGACAAAAGCCAAGTGGAAGTCGTTTATGATGTATGAAATGGAGAGAGAAGAAGATTCAACACCTTGTGATTTTTTTTTTTTTTTTTTTGGTACCTCGTAAACCATACTGTAGTAGCAATCAATAACATTGATATGTGATTACCAGAGTTCTATAATCACGAAATCAAGTATGTCTTGAGATTTTGGAAGGATCTGATCAAAAGCTATAATACAAATAACACTACATAATTTGTTTCTTTATTTGCTTGTTTGATTTGAACCTTATAATAGTTTTCCTGGTCCGTAATAAAATTTTCAAGTTTAACTTTAAGCTCAATAACGTATGAAGGCAGTAGTACTTAACATTTGAGAAAGGGTTTAGACGCATCTGTAGATACAAACTGCCACATAAACTAGCAAGAATGTATTATGAAAAACTAGACATTACTTGCCAAAAAAGAGAGTCAAAAACCCATCTACCTATAATCTATGTCAGATGGGCTATTTTAAATTTGTGCAGTACCTTTGTCAACACCCAACACTTGGTATGTGTCTGACACGTTTAGTTGGATATGTGCCCAACAAGTATTTGCAGTTGGTATGTGCCAGACAAGTATTTGTAAATAGTTGAATTTACTAAGATTAACATTATTGGTTAACATTCTTTCTTTTAGTTTGTAAATATCATTTTATCCTAAAAAATTGTTTTAAAAATATGACATCTACTCATGTCTTAAGTATCCTTGGAAATGAGAATTAGATAAATCTAACATATAGACGCATACAAACACTCTACATTTGTACACAAGTCCATGTCACATAGCATGTAATATATGATCTGTTTTTGCAAATGAAATGGCACTCACCTGAAGTACTTTGAGTGTAAAAAGCTTACAAGTTTTCTCTTATGCATATCAATGTGCCCAATAAGCACAAGTATATGGTTCTTCTACCATGTGTTCAAAGTAAATAGATGTAAACCTAACTAGAAGAAACTTACATCTTTTTCCAGTTCTCTTCCTTCAGGTGCCCATTTATTCGGTTCTTCTTCCTGCACAAGGAAATAAGTTAATGTAGAGTCCTCCGCCATCCAAAAAATTCAAAGTTATCATCAACATATAGGTACAAATACACAAAATGGGATATAATAGGTTATAACATTTCCTTCATAAAATTCCAGAACTAAGAACAATTTTGCATAACATTTTATAGTTTTATTGTTACAAATATGCTAATCTCACTTTTGGTTTACAACAGGGATAGTCTTAGCCTCCTCAATAGAACATAATCCAGAAGGCACTGAATCCAATTGTTTGTTTTGCTTACACAATTATGCATAATTGATTCTGATAGACTTATAAGGACTAGTCATTAATTTAGGTTTTCTGTTTATGTTTTCAGTTTTGTTTCTAGAGTTTTATTATTAACCCACTTCATATATACAGAGACATGCCACTTCAGCAAATAGGACTGTTCGTCCTCTTTCTCTCAGTGTTTATTTTTGTGAATTTTAACAGAAAAACTGAATTTTACCAGCAGAGATTGCGTTGCTCCTTGTCTATCCATCTGTCCATCTGAAAATCCTGCAGAATTTCAAAGACATACATAAAATTTTCTTACAAACTTCTCACATGTCAACGTTTCGTATAGAAATTATAAGAAGTTCCACACCACCTTCTGCATCAGCAGACTGATCTTTTTCACATTTGCTCCAAATTTGATCAGAATGATGTGTATAGAACTTTTCTTTGGCCCATGCAATTGCGTCGTCAACGCCTAGTGCTTCTTCCTCTGTCCCTTCCCTATGGTCTGCATTAATCTCAATAACATAAGAACTCATGACTTCATCTTCTTCTTGCTCCATTTCTTGTTCTCCCCATCCTTTATATTGAACTTTGCTGGTTTTAACCTCATGATCTTGACATAGTGAAGAGACTACAGATGAAGGGGAGTTGAGTTCTAGATCATCCATGGAGACCTTGACATTTCTATATGAATTGGGTTCAATACTACTGATCTCTGGGGACGAAACAAGCCTTGAAAATCCAAAGTGGGAGCTTCTGAAGTTGTCAATGTGCTCACTTTGGGGAAATTGGTCATCAAAGTGGGAAGACCGGCTGCACGGAACAAAATAAGGCATCTCCTGTTGCATAGGGTGTTCGTTCAGCATCATTGTCGATGAGTTCCATCTACATGGGATGTTTATTGGCCTGTAAATGAGCAAAATCTTAGCAAAGTTGCATAGTATGTGAGAAGCTATTGTTTCAGAAATTAATTCCATTTAATCATAAAAGCTTACTTGTTTATGATCTATTGATTTCTCTTGGAGATAGATTGAAACTAACTTATACTGAGTAACTTCAATGGATTGTGGTGTGCTATATCCTCCGTGCTAAAGTCAAGTTTTGGTAATAACTCTTCCAAATTTATCTCCAATGGTAATCTTCTATGCCAAACTATAGCTAGTGGTACAGAATTTCGTCACAAAATGGCAAATTTTGGGAAGAGCACTTTCTCTTTTTCTCTTATGATAGGTCTATAAATGACATTTATATTGGACTTTTGTTGAAAATAAATAGAAAAGTGACAGTTTTCAGTATTAAATTAATATTGTCGAACTATTACATTTTCAAATTGTAATATTTTAAATTTTGATTTTGACATTGTCATTTGGAATAATTATTCAGTAATTCCGGAGTATGAACACATGATATTTCATACTATTATGATTAGTAGAGAAGGTGGGTAGATAGAGTATTGTGTTGAGTGATTAGGAAATATGAGGGAAGATATTAAATAATAATTGGTTAGGGAATACAGACACGTGATACTCCGAAAATATTGAATAATTTCCTGTCATTTTGACACCAACCATTGGAGGTGTATTAAAAAATAAAAAGTAAAAAAAGCAAAGGAGTTACATTTACAACCATTAATGGGGTTTGGGAATATTCTCAAGGTTGTTGGGCCAAATTTAAACAAGTTCTATATTGCATCAATCTAAAAATTCATCCTTAACAATATTTCGAAGCTCAATTAGTTAACAAAAAACACATACTTCACCAATTTGCAGCACATTTTCAACCGAAGCTTCTACGGGGTGAAATACATTGACTACATGGCTTTGATTGGGCTGTCGCTCCACAAAAACTACACCACACACTTATTTAAAAAAATAAAAATAAATAAATATGGTGGAATTGGTAAATGAACCAATCCGGCCTAACCCATTGATTTGGTTCGGTTTTTATTAGTTTCAGTTTTCGTTTCAATTTCAAAAATGATTGAACCATTCAAATTGGTTTGGTTCGCGGTTCTAAACTGAATTGTTAAATGTTTATTTTTATATTTTAAAAATATTTTTGTATGTAAAAATAATAAAATAAAAATTAGTAGTGAGATTTGAACAATTGATTGTAAATTTGACAAATTTCAACCAACTTAATTATATATATAAACTTTCGAAAATCATAAAATCGAGCCTAATCAAATCGGCTTCCGTGGTTCGATTTTTAACCGATTACAAAAGTTTAACATTTTGGTTATGGTTCTAATTTTTGAAATCATAACAACTAGTTCAATTTCTAATTTACTTTAAAACGGGACTAATTCAATTTGTGAACAACCATGCACTTACGTCATTCTATAAATGGCCCTAGGGCAATAAAGTCATTTAAAGGTTTTTTTTTTTTTTTTTCCTTCTTTCAATCAATAAGGAAGCTTCTATTTACACACACCCATTACACTCTATACACATCTTTTTTAATAAATAATTGGTTCAGAAGTAACATTCCAAAAATAAACAATTGATTCGGAAGTAGAATTATGAATTTTTATCATTTTTTCGATATTCAACTTCCGAATGTATTTACTTGATGTCCATAATAATAATTTCACTTGAAAATAAAATTATAATAAAAATAATTTTTATTAAGTGTGTGCATAGAAGGAAATGGGGATATGCGAATAGAAGCTCCCCATAGTTCTACTTCCACAACATATTATTTGATATACACAATTTATGTCGTTAAATATTAACTTTCGAATAAAAAAATATTCACATATCAACTTTTGAATAAAAATTAATTAACCAAATATCAACTACTAATTCCAATTTTTGTGAGGTCATAATAAAATTAAACTCTGTCATCTCAAAACCTAACCTTACCCCCACCCAACCCCATCTCACCCAACAACCTCTCCTTCCCAACTCCGGTCAAACCCTCTCTACTCTCTCTCATCCTAACCCACTTAGTTAAGTTCAACTAATTTCGTTATAAATTTTTTAAAAAATATTAATGATATTAACAATTGGATTAAATTGAAGCAAAATTTAAAATTAATGATCAAAATCAAACCAATACAAGTGAAAGACTAAAATGGCATAATGGGTAAACTATAAAGAGTGCCGGTATAATTTTCCTTAAAAAATAATAAAATTATGCTAAAATTATGAAATTTATTATATATATATGTCCCCAAAAATTAATCCCTTATTTTATTTTTCATTTTCTCAAAATAGTAATCTCTTTTCAAAAATCAAGTACAAAAATAATATAAATTTCTCATTTTACTTTTCTTTTAAATTTATTAATAATATAAAAAGTACAATTATAACATTGATATTCTCCAAAAAATATATTATCAAAGCGTAATTTTAAAAATTAATTTTTTTAAAGTGTAATAATTGTTCTATCAAAAAAAATTATTCCTCAAAAAGAATTACAATTTTGGAACGGAAAGAGCATTTTTTTTTTTTTTTAAATTTAAGGGGATATGAGTGTAATTTACTGTAGAAATTTAATGATAGAATTAAAAAAAGAATAGGTGGAGTCCATCAAAGAAAGAATTTTTTTTTGTTTTGTTTTTTTTTTTTTTTTTTTTTTTGTTTGATTGACATGAAAGAAGAAACTTGAGTGCTATTAATAGCACGGTTTGGTTTTTTCAACAAAATGTCATTTAAAGTAACTTTTACTTTCTCTCCCGTGATTAGGGGATGCCACGCCGCCTTATCATGGTAGTATTGTAGCGAGTCCAGATCTCTTCCTTGCAATCTTGCTTGTAATGATTGAGATCAATTGTTATAATATTCAACGACTGAAATCAGCTGTTAAAGAAATTAAAATCAATCATTAAATGTTGCAATAGCTAATCTCAACCGTTTCAAGGAGAATTGTAAGGAGAAATTGTAAGAAGGGGATCCAACTCGTATTGTAGCACCCATCCAACTTCTCAACCAAACTACACAGCTAAATAAAATAAAATAAAAATAAGAAAAAATTCTGAAATTTAGTATAATTTAATAATTTATTATTTATAAAATTTATTATTAATTTAAAAATATTTTTCTAAACTTATATTAAAATCAAATTACCTCAATTAATAGTAGGGATGAATAAGTCATTATGAACCGGAGTGATCACACTTTAGTGGTGTCAAAAAAATAAAATTACATATTTATAAATAAATTATGGAAGTGGTCAGTTAGACAGTGTTTCGTAAGTTAAATTTTAAAATATGATTCAATTTTTATTTTTTTTTTTCATGTCTTTTATTATTATTAATAAATTAATAAATTATTTTTTTATCTTCCCATATTCTACTTATCAATTAATTAAATTTTTTCTCACACCTATTTATTCATCTGAAAAAAATAAAAAAATTACAAATTATTCAAAAATCATTTTCAAAAATCATACAACAAAAAAAAATTATAAGTCATTCAAAAATTATTTTCAAAAATAATAATAAAATAAATTTTTAACTTCCTTAAACTCATCTTTCAAAATACAACTCAGGGCTCATTTGAGAACAGGTTTTTTTAATAATTTTTTGATTTTTTTTATTAAAGTATGATATAAGAAAATTAGTATGTTTGAGATGATTTTTTAATTTTTAACGAAAATACGTATAAAAATAAAGGGAAAAAAATATTTAACTTTTTGATATAAGTGATTGGTGTTTTAATTTTTTTTATTTTGTGACTTTTGATTTTTTACCTAAAAAAAAACCATTTGGCAAACGACGCCTCATTACACATTTTAAAAACTAAACGTTAGTGTTTTTCACCTGAGCTTCGAAGCAAACGACGAGATCGAAAAGTCGTCGGCGGCGGTCACCTCCGGCCGTAGAGGACTCAACTGCTCCGAACTCAACACCGACGACGAATTCGATTTCGACCTCGACCTCGACCTCCGAACATCAGCATCATTCTTCTTCCCAAATATATCGCTGTAAAACCTATCACTCCTCTCTCTGCTCGCCGGAATCCTGAACTCCGGCAAGTTTCGTCCTTTCCCGATCATCGGCGCCGTAGTCTCCCGGAATATCTCCTCGTAAAACGGATTCGATGACTTGGCGAAGTCGGCGGTTGAGAATTGGCGTGAGAGAACGGTCCGAGGAGGGCCTCCGAAGACGTCGGTGAAGTCGTCGGGGTGTAGTAGGGTTTGGGAGTCGAAGACGGCTCGCCTCGCTGAGGTCTCCTCCGTCGATCTCCGCCGCGGGAGGTTCGGGTTCGGTTTCGGCCTCGTCTTCGTGCCTGCTCCCATTCTCATCCTCCACGACTCGTCCATGGTAGGCGACACCACCCTCACACTTGACTGCCTATTATTATGCATTTTGTGTTTGCGTCTATGTTATATATGTCAGTATATGCTTCAATAAAAGTTGCTTTTTATGAAAATGTGCTTTTTCTTCTTGGATGCTATTAGGTTTTTATCGTTTTTTTTTTTTATATAATGTTAAGAATTTTAAATATTTTATTAATATTTTTATTAAATATTTTACATGAGCGTGATATTTACATGAGATTCATATAGTGTAAATCTTATACTATATGAATCTTACACTTATATAAAATATTTAGCCCCTTAATTGTACTTTTTTTTGTTGGTCGGATTTTATTATTTATGCATTGATTTATTTTTATTTTTAAATGTTTGTGATGATGAGTGATAGAATTTTAGAAAACACATAGGCGAATATAATGATGATGATTGACATCTTGCTTTCCTCGAAAGATGTTGGATAGTTGACCCCACAGTATGTTATGACATTTTTCAATTTTGGAGATTTTATTTTATTTTTTATTTTTTTGGGAACAGGTCATAAATGGGGCTAAAAATATTTTTTCATAAATTACAATTGAAATGAAAACATTAAAACTATTTACAAACTAGTGAGAATTACTCAATGAATTATCAAATTGCTTTGAGTTTTTTTTTTTTTTTTTTTTTTTTCACTTCTCCAACTCCAACCACTAGTTTGGCCACCAACCAACCATCACTCTTCTATAATTCCCATCTCATCCACTACCCTCCACCACCAATATGAATCCCCTTTACCCTCTATCATCTTCTTCTGTCACTCCAAACCTTCTTCTTTCTCCACCCTATCCCATTTTCACCATTGCATCCATATGCCCTCTTTTCTCGTTGCTGCAATTTTATTTTGGATACAAGTGTCGTTTGTGCACGAGTGCAATTGCAAGTTGTGAGTTGTACATATTTGTCATTTGCATCTAGCCTCTTGCTACGCCTTCCTCCATTACTTCTTCTTGTCTTCCCTTCCCCACCCATTCCAATCACCTCGTCATTTTCCTACCTAGCTCTGCCCCTCCCCTAACCATTTTCGTCACCTCAACCACTCTGTCACCCAACCCAACCCAACCCAACCCAACCCAACCCAACATCTTGGTCAATAAAAAACTTAACCACCACAACTACCTTAAACCTTTCAATTGCTTCTCCTAACAACCCTGCTCATTCTCATGTTACTATTGTTGAAACCATGTTATGCATACTTATCACCTACACCCTACACATAGTCTTGTATGCTTTACTTGTTTTTACATCAACAAAAAGATGGGGTGCATGGTGGTGACAAGAAGGGACTGGAGGCATTTAGGTGATTTTGGTGGCTAGGGTTTAGTTAGCTTAGGCGAAGTTATGTAATAAAGGGTCAGTTGTGACATGAATGGATGGGAAAGGAGTGCAGTTAGATAGGACAGATGTGGGGTGACTAAAATAGGTGGATGAGGTGTTAACGATAAGTAAGGCTGTAAATGAATAGAGTCGTTCATAAACAGGCTCGAGTTCGACTTTGTAAGCATTCATTCTAACTCGGTTCATTAAATTTTTATTGAGTTTGAGCTCGATCTCGTTAAAATCTTAATAAATAAGCCCAAATATATTAAAATTGGGCTCGTTAGCTCGACTCGTTTAATATTTATTTAAAAAATATGATAAATATATTTTTTATATATTAAATGATACAAATATGTTATTTATATATTTAAATAGTGTAACTTATAGATAATATATTTATATAATAGTGTTATAAGGTATTGACTGTTCTTTTAGTATTTATATGTATATTGTATATATAATTGTATAGTTATAGTTTTAATTATAATTTTAGTCTCATACAGAAGTATAAATTTATAATTTCTTTAGCTCGTTAAGGCTTGTGAATAGGCTCGAGCTCTAGTCAAACCTAGGCTAACTTGGCTCGAGTTTGATTCGTTAAATTTTTATTATATTCGAACTCGCTAAAATCTAAATAAACAAGTTCAAACATACTAAGACTCGACTCGACTCGACTCGACTCAACTCGTTTGCAACCCTAACGATAGGTAGAAAATGAGTCAGCGGGGTGAGGGAAGGTTAGAGAGGGCAATAGAAGGGGCTAGGGGCTGAGAAAATTTCATTTTTACCACTATAAACTTTGAATAATTTCAATTTTACCCATAAAGTTTTTGAAATTGTATCAATTTTGCCCTTACCGTCAAATCTGAAATGGAAAATGTTTAAAAAATTATATTTTGGCCCCAAATTTCAAAAGAAAGATGTAGACCCACCCAAACCACCACCACCAACCACCACTTCAAGCATTTCTATCTCCTTCGCCATAACTCTGTTTTACCTCATTTTTGCATTGTTGGATTCATCTCATAGCTTAGTTTTCGTATAACCTCCCACACGTCTCGTTCTTTCTCTTTTTGGATGCTGTCGGAGCTCCGAAAGTTGATATAAAAAAAAAAAGACTTTTATTTCCCTTTTTGACTTTTCTTCAAGCCATCTTTCGAACTTCATATCTTTCTCGATTATTGACGGTTCTACTTCATTCTTTCGCCATTCTCTTCACCTCACTTCCTACTTCATCCTATACCACCTCCATTTCTCACTTCTTCGTGTAATGGGCGGTTTTAGTATGTCGAAAGTTGTCCGAAAGCTAACTTTGAAAATTCTGAAACATTCATCTTTTTCTTCTTTCACTTTCATCTTCCTCATTCTTCTTCTTTTTCTTCACTTATAACATGATGTGGAGCATGATTCTAGGTGGTAACAAAGTTGGCGATGGTGGCTATCCGGTGATGGCGGCGGAACTCGAGGTGATGGTGGCCGTGGAGCTTAATGGTAGTGGTAAAGAAACTTGATTGTGAAGGTGGTAGGTTTGGTGTTGAAATGTGGTGTTGGTGATGCTCATGGTGGCGGTAATCAAGTTCGGTGGCAGTGAAGTTAGTGGTTCGGATGGTGATGTTGGTGAAGGTGATGAAGTTGATGAAGAGATGAGATGATACGTATATATAAATACACCCTAGATGATATGTATATATATTGATGAGATGAGCATTAACTTCATCGACACTACCACCCGAACTACCAACTTCATCCACATGGTGACAGACATTTATTTCTAGGTCAAAACCATATACAACACAGACAACAACAACTAATAAGAAAAAGAAACTAAACACAGACACAAAGAGAGATAAGATGATGATGATGATGATGATGATGATAATGATGATGATGATGAGAAGAGAGGCCCCAATAAACACCCATCTCTTGCATTCTCAGTTTGCATACCAAAGGCCAAAAGATCAATCAGTGTCCACAGTTCATTCACATCCCCTGTTGATCATTCATTAAAGCGTAAGACATTGATGACCACAGAGACGCCCTCCTTGAATCTTGCGACCAACCTATTTGATGTCTCTTTTTTTGTTTATGTTTCTAACCAAGAAAATAAGATCATGAAATTCATTACTAATGATGAATACTTGATGGACAATAAAACTATGGTCCAAAGCGGCTATCCTCTAATAATACTGATGAGAATGTGAGTGAGTGTGGTAGGGCAAAGAAGAGGATCAAGAGGATAATGGCTGTTACTTCATATCTGTTGGAACAATCTTCTGTGTATATAAAATAATTTGAAATGAATTCAAACAAAATAAATAAATAACATACCGGATTTATTTATCGAACCGAAATAAAATTAAGACCAAGTCGAGTGTGTGACACTCTGTCCTTAAGACATATTCGCCCCGCTACGGTGCTTACGGTTGAATGGCGTCTATCTCCCAGGATACAATGATCTTCACAAATTTATAGAAGCACTTCAAATAAATTTGTTCGGCGAACCAAACCTGTGATCTATACTCTCTTTAATTTATTCTAAAACTATATATGAAGAATAAATGCACTTAGAGAAAAATTGGACAGCAATGAGACCACTTGACTGAATTTTTCGGATGTGAAAATTCGATCCCAAACCTGCTAGAATTGATGGTATTTATAGGCAGCAAACAGTTCCGAACAGGTATCAATTTAAAGAAGTGAAAAGGTGCATTATTTCAATTCAAATATAGTTGACCGTTTGATCTCAAATTCAAACATTTGAAAAAGTATTCCGTTAGAGAATGTTTCAAATCTGTAAGTAATTTATTATTTAAACTATTTCAAATATATATATATATATATATATATTAAACTATTAAAATAGTTAAATAAATAAATAAATAAATGAAGAGGTACAAACTTTAGGAAACTTTTTTAGGAACTTAATATTTGAATTTAGAATTAAATTAAATTCTCACAATTACATATTTTAGGAAACCACTTAGGAACCCAAAATTTGAATTTAGAATTAAATTAAATTCCTACAATAATTTTTATTGAAAAAACTCAAATGAATTTTTTATCTAAAAAATTAATGTTAGACCCAAAAACGACGTCAACTTCCCATTCACTCATAAATGGTTTTTGACGTTCCGTCTTCACCGTGTTACTTGCCACGCGGCAAGGAACACGTCACCTCTTCGGACTCACCCCAAACAACGTTTGGGGCCCACTCAAATTTGGCCTCGAAGTTGGCCCAAAATAAGCCATATAAAATACCATTTTTCTAACAATCCCCCACATGAATGGAATTTGACGGAGAGAAAATGCAACAACATGATCTAAATACAGGGAGTACATAAATTGAAAATATTCTGTAAAGGATAGGTAGCTTTTGGCTTTGAACCTTCCCTTGTGAGATACTATCGGATTTACTAGCTAACCAGTGAACATGATGTCTTGAACTGTTCAGCCGTTTGTGTAAACCAAGACAATAGAACTCATACAGTATATCCCCAGACACAGTTTAGTTCTCACTATTGTGTTCATTTTGGCCCTGAACAACATGGTCTTTCATGAGTGCTCTAAAGACTTGTAGCCCTTCACAAATCTTGTAGAACCAACCCAGTTCACACTCACATAGGTGATTCTTATGAAAAGTATCCTGCCATACTCCACTAGGTTTACCTAGATATAAGAATCATTAAAAGTATTACTTAACCTAAACCGCTGCAGACATCACTATTTCATCAAAGAAATGGGTAGGAGATAAACTCCCCAGTGATCCTTCTGAGTCATTCACAACTCGGTTGTCCCTTTGAACCTAGATCTTGGGATCTCCAGTCAACTAAGTTGGGTTGCCGTTGTGGTAACTCTTATTTAATAGGCTTAAGTCCCATTCCCCTCGATGAATTCTCAACTAACTCTCTTGCTAACCTTTTGGTTAGTGGATCCGCTATGTTATCTTTAGACTTAACATATTCTATGGAAATAATTCCATTAGAGAGTAGTTGTCTCGCGGTGTTATGTCGACGACGAATGTGTCGTGACTTACCGTTATACATATGACTTTGTGCTCTACCTATAGCTGATTGACTATCGCAATGTATGCATATAGCAGGCACCGGTTTTGGCCAAATTGGAATATCTTCAAGGAAGTGGCGAAGCCATTCTGCCTCTTCTCCTGCTTTGTCTAAAGCTATGAATTCAGATTCCATAGTAGACCTAGCAATACAAGTCTGTTTGGAAGATTTCCAAGATACAGCCGCCCTACCAAGAGTAAAGATATACCCACTGGTGGACTTCGAGTCTTGAGTATCCGATATCCAATTTGCATCACAGTATCCTTCAAGTACTGCTGGATATCTAATATAATTAAGCCCAATGTTACGAGTAAATCGGAGATATCTTAGAACCCTTATCATTGCTTTCCAGTGTTCTACTCCCGGATTACTCGTATACCTACTTAATTTACTTACTGCATAAGCTATATTCGGGCGAGTGCAGTTCATCAAGTACATTAAGCTTCCAATAATTTGGGCATACTCTAATTGAGAAATACTTTCTTGTACATTCTTAGAAAGATACAAATTAACATCTACAGGTGTTCTAGCAAGATGATCATTATCTTCGCTGAATTTGTCAAGTATTTTCTCAATGTCATGAGATTGTGACAAAGATATCCTTCTGATGTTTTGGTAATTTTTATACCAAGTATTACATCAGCAATGCCCATGTCCTTCATGTCAAAATGTTTATTCAATATTTTCTTGGTAGTTTTAACCATGTCATTATTACTACCAATGATGAGCATATCATCTACATAAAGGCATACAATGACATAACCTTTATCTGTGTTTTTAATATAAACACATTTGTCACACTCATTAATTTTAAATCCATTTGACATCATTACCTTGTCAAATTTCTCATGCCATTGCTTTGGCGCTTGTTTTAAACCATATAATGATTTAACCAATTTACACACTTTCTTTTCTTTCCCTGGAACAGAGAACCCTTCTGGTTGTTCCATGTAAATTTCTTCATTTAAATCACCATTTAAGAAAGCGGTTTTAACATCCATTTGATGAATTTCTAGATTGTATAGAGATACAATGGCAATTAGCATTCTAATGGATGTTATTCTAGTAACCGGTGAGTATGTGTCAAAGTAATCTAGATCTTCTTTCTGTCTAAAACCTTTGACTACAAGTCTTGCCTTGTATTTGTCTATTGATCCATCCGCTTTCAATTTTCTTTTGAAAATCCACTTGTACCCAAGAGGTTTACAACCTGGTGGCAAATCCACGAATTCCCAAGTGTGATTTTGCAAGATGGATTCAACTTCACTGTTGACAGCTTCTTTCCATAAAGGAGCTTCAGGATTGGACATAGCCTCTTTAAAAGTTAAAGGCTCATTTTCTAACAAAAATGTTAGAAAATCTAGACCAAAAGATTTTGAGATTCTAGCACGTTTACTACGCCTAAGTTCCTCTTCCTCATTTTGATCTAACTCTTGTTCTTGATCATGTTCTTGATCCTGACTAGTAATAGCATCAAAAGATCTTTTATTAGTACTAGTCTCTTGTCCAGTCTTCTTTGGAAATACATGTTCAAAGAATGATGCATTTCGAGACTCAATAATAGTATTTACATGCATTTCGGTATGTTCTGATTTATGAATCAAAAACCGATATGCACTACTATTCTTAGCATAACCAATGAAAATGCAATCAATGGTCTTAGGACCTATCTTAGTCTTTTTAGGACTAGAAATAGCCACTTTAGCCAAACACCCCCACACTTTTAAGTATTTGTAGGATGGTACTCTACCATGCCACATTTCATAAGGTGTTTGATTCACTTTCTTTCGGGGTACTTTATTTAAAATATAATTAGTAGAAAGTATTGCTTCCCCCCACAAGTTCTGAGGTAATCCAGAACTGATTAACATGACATTCATCATTTCTTTTAAAGTCTTATTTTTCCTTTTAGCAATTCCATTTTGCTGAGGTGAGTAAGGAGCGGTGGTTTGATGAATTATTCCATGTTCTTTACAAAATTCACCAAAAGGTGATTCATATTCACCACCTCTGTCACTTCTAAGTTTCTTGATTTTCTTACCAAGTTGATTTTCAATTTCATTCTTATATTGAATGAAAGTTTCCAAAGCTTCATCCTTGGTTCGAATTAAATAAACATAACTATATCTAGTATAGTCATCTATAAAAGTGATAAAATACTTTTTCCCACCTCTAGTTTGAATTGATTTAAAATCACAAATGTCACTATGAATTAATTCAAGTGGTTCCGTACTTCTTTTAATTGAATGAAAAGGAGTTTTAGATAATTTTGCCTCAACACAAATTTCACATTTATGATTTGAATCAATGTTAAATTTAGGTAAACATTCTATATTAATTAATCTACGCAAAGATCCATAATTAACATGTCCTAGTCTACCATGCCATAAATTTGAAGACTCAAGCAAGTAAGAAGAAGATGTAATATTATTAATAATTGAGGGTACAACGGTCATTACATTTAACTTGAAAAGGCCATCAGACATGTAACCTTTTCCTACATATATCTCATTCTTAGTAAGTACAAATTTATCACTCTCAAATATTAGCCTAAACCCATTCTTACTCAACAAAGATCCGGAAACAAGATTCTTGCGAATATCCGGTACATACAACACATTGTTGAGAGTGAGTTCCTTTCCAGATGTCATCTTGAGTACAATCTTTCCTTGTCCTTCAACTTTGGAAGTTGAGGAGTTGCCCATAAAAGGTTGTTCACCATTATCCACTGAAGAATAAGATGTGAACATCTTTTTGTCGATACAAATATGGCGAGTAGCACCAGTGTCCACCCACCATTCTTTAGGATTTCCGACAAGATTTGCCTCGGAAACAACTACAAAAAGATTGATGTCATCGACACCATTGGAAATATTGTCCACTTCGGTCATATGGGCTTGAGCAGGCTTCTTGCTTGTTCTTTTTTTGCTTTTGCCTTTGCTACGGCAATCTTTGGCCCGATGCCCCTCTTTGTCACAGATGTAACATTTGCCATTAAACTTGTACTTTTTATTATCCCCCCCTTTAGAGCCTTGTGATGAACTTTCTCCAGAAGACTTTCGTTTCTTAGTTTTTGAAGCATGTTCCATCACATTTGCCTTAGACTCCATAGGATGCTTACCAACCCGCTTTTCAGAATTGCGGTTGTCCTCCTCAATTCTTAAACGCACAATTAATTCGTCCATAGAAATTTCTTTGCGCTTGTGTTTGAGGTAGTTCTTGAATTCCTTCCAGCCTTTTGGTAATTTTTCAATTAAGGCTGCAACTTGGAAAGATTCACTGAGAGACATGCCTTCTACGTGAATGTCATGCAGAATGAGTTGGAAATCTTGAGCTTGGCTGATCACAGTTTTTAAATCAACCATTACAAAATCCAAGAATCTGCCAACCACAAATTTCTTTGAGCCGGCATCTTTCGTTTTGTACTTTTTCTCCAACGATTCCCAAAGTTCCTTTGCTGTCTTGATTGGACTGTAGATGTTGTATAATGTGTTGTCAAGTCCGTTCAAGACGTAATTCTGGCAAAGGAAATCGGCATGTTTCCAAGTATCAACCGCAGCAACCACTTGCAGGTCAGTTTCATCCTCTTTCAGGATAAGAGCATCTTCACGGAGGAAACGAGCCAAGTTCAGAGTTGTAAGATAGAACAACATTTTCTGTTGCCATCTTTTAAAGTCAGTTCCTAAGAACTTCTCTGGCTTTTCTCCATGATTTATTGGCACTGTCACCACAGGAGAGGGGGTTGGCGTCATTGCAGCCACCACAGTAGTACTTGTTTGGGCATTAGTTTCAATAGCCATCAATTCTAATATATAAAACAAAATTATAATTAGAATTTACACTATACAGAAAATTAAACCAAATTCACAGAATTAAATTTTGTAAAAATAAAAGAAATAAGAATGTAACTTTTATTTTCCAATTAATTTGAAAATAAAATAAAATTTTATTTAAACAAATTAATTCCACATAGAAAATTAAATTCTGTAAAATAAAAGAAATAAAACTATAACTTTTATTTTTCAATTAATTTGGAAATAAAATAAAATTTTATTTAACCAAAATAATTCCACACAAGAAATTAAATTCTGTAAAATAAAATAAATAAGAAAATAACTTTTATTTTTCAATTAATTTGGAAATAAAATAAAATTTTATTTAACCAAATTAATTCCACAGAGAAAATTAATTTCAGTAACACTTCAATAATTAAAATACTGAAAACAGAATTTTAATTAATGAAAACTCAGAAAATAATTTCTAAAACCCAAAATTAATTTCTGAAAAAAATTTCACAAAAATATATTCTGAATTGTTAATGACACCAATATCGTACTACTAGTTGTTGTCAAAGAAAAAAGACAGTATATTATTACTATCTGTCAAATAGCATATAATCACTATTTGTTTTTTCAACCAGAATATTATTTTGTAAATCCACAGAAAATAATTTTCTTTCGAAATTATTTACGAAGGATGAAAAAGGAAAACAAACGAAAAATTCTGTAAACAGAATAATTCGAGTCTGTCTTAAGAATGTTGGAACAATCTTCTGTGTATATAAAATAACTTGAAATGAATTCAAACAAAATAAATAAATAACATACCGGATTTATTTATCAAACCGAAATAAAATTAAGACCAAGTTGAGTGTGTGACACTCTGTCCTTAAGACATATTCGCCCCGCTACGGTGCTTACGGTTGAATGGCGTCTATCTCCCAAGATAGAATGATCTTCACAAATTTATAGAAGCACTTCAAATAAATTTGTTCGGCGAACCAAACCTGTGATCTATACTCTTTTTAATTTATTCTAAAACTATATATGAAGAATAAATGCACTTAGAGAAAAATTGGACAGCAATGAGACCACTTGACTGAATTTTTCGGATGTGAAAATTCGATCCCAAACCTGCTAGAATTGATGGTATTTATAGGCAGCAAACAGTTCCGAACAGGTATCAATTTAAAGAAGTGAAAATGTGCATTATTTCAATTCAAATATAGTTGACCGTTTGATCTCAAATTCAAACATTTGAAAAAGTGTTCCGTTAGAGAATGTTTCAAATCTGTAGGTAATTTATTATTTAAACTATTTCAAATATATATATATATATATATATTAAACTATTAAAATAGTTAAATAAATAAATAAATGAAGAGGTACAAACTTTAGGAAACTTTTTTAGGAACTTAATATTTGAATTTAGAATTAAATTAAATTCTCACAATTACATATTTTAGGAAACTACTTAGGAACCCAAAATTTGAATTTAGAATTAAATTAAATTCCTACAATAATTTTTATTGAAAAAACTCAAATGAATTTTTTTATCTAAAAAATTAATATTAGACCCGAAAACGAAGTCAACTTCTCATTCACTCATAAATGGTTTTTGACGTTCCGTCTTTACCTTGTGACTTGCCATGCGGCAAGGAACACGTCACCTCTTCGGACTCATCCCAAAGAACGTTTGGGGCCCACTCAAATTTGGCCTCGAAGTTGGCCCAAAATAAGCCATATAAAATACAATTTTTCCAACAATATCTACCAAACCCGACCACACCGAAGTTGCCTGTGATTTTCAAGACTAAAATTGAAGAGCTAAAGGGTTGTGATTTGGTGTTGTTGATTCAGAAGCCATTGTACAAGACCGATGCTAACAAGGTTCAATGTCATTTCTCTATTCCGCTTACCTAGATCAAGACTACTGAATTCCTAACAGATGAAGAGAAGGCATTGCTAAACACACAAATTGGAAAGCTCAAGTCATGAAGAAATGTCCTTTTTTTTTAATCAATTTTCGAAGCTCCAACGGCATCCAAAAAGAGAAAGAATGAAATGTGTGAGAGGTGATATGAAAACTAGGCTATGAAGTGAATTCAACGACGTAAAAATGAGGCAAAACGAAGTTATGACAAAGGAGATATAAGGGCATGAAGTGGTGGTGGTGGTTTGATTGTAGGAGATGGTGGGTCTGCATTTTTTTCTTTTTGAAATTTGGGACAAAAATGTAATTTTTTAAACTTTTTCCATTTCAAATTTGACGACAGAGGCAAAATTAATACGATTTCAAAAAATTTGGAGGTTAAATTGAAATTATTTAAAGTCTGGGGGTGTAATTGAAAATCAAGAGAAATTATAAAGATAAAAATGAAATTTTCTCTTAGGTGCTTATGTAGAAGAAAATGAAATAGACAAGGGCATTTTTGTCACTCTCTAATTAAATTAACGTTCTCAATTGCATTTTAACCATTTATGCACACTTTCATATTTCAAAAAGGGGGTGTGTATAAATTTTTTATTATTTTCACCTTTATGTACTCTTTTACGTTTAAACTCAAAAAGGGGTGGAAATGATAAAAGTTAGAGATGGTGGATATATCTTTCGAACTCATGAGAAAAATGATTCCCATTAATGTTATTATAATTAATTCAAAGGTAAAATTCAGTTTATCCTGTTATGACTTAAGACTTAAACACTTTATTCCTTTATAATTCAAGGGCAAAGAATCTCTATGTAATTTTGAATCATAGTGCAAACATCACTTTTTTTTTCATCTAATTTGACAGAATGTATAATGCACACTCCATTTTCTGAGAGTGGACAATCTACTTAGAAATTATTAAAGTTAAAAAGATTTTTACACCCTCATCTTTATTAGGGGTGTAAAAATGGAGAACTACTCGTGGTTGGCCGTAAGCCTGCCTATGGCCTATGGTTGTCCAGCTTGGGACTCTAGGCCTAGGCCGTCGTTTTAAAGTCTGGCCTATCTTGCCGGCCCAACCCTGCCCAAAAAAAATTTCCACCATGCAGGCTGCTCGACCCGTTTTCCAATGTCTCTCTCCAATAGTTAGATTCAAAAATAATAATAATAATAATAATAATAATCATCAAATGGTCATTTGACCATTACGCCAACGGTCAATTTTTTTTTTTTTTTTTTTTTTTTTTTTTTACAAAATTGACCTCCTCCCTCCCAAACTCCTATAAATATCCTCCCTCCTTCATTTTATTTCTTACAAATAATTCTTTATCTCAAACTCTCAATTTCTCTCAACTTTCAACTCTCTCTATTAATTTTGGAGTTTCATCCCTAAGTGGCAATTGCAATTATGTAAGAAGAATCTTTTATTAGAAGAAGCTAATTTTTGTATCGCATTCGCCAGTCGGTAGCATTAATTAGTTGAATTAAATTTATTAGCTACTTATTTTTTTACATTAATTATTTCTTAATATATATTAGTTGTTATTGTTTACTCATTATTTAAATTAATTGTTAGTTCTTATATATTATTATACTTACATTACTACGGATCCTAATATTCCTAATATTTATGTCGATAGTGATGCATATACTACACAACATGAATATGTTGATTCTCTTTCGAATATACTTGATATCCCTCTTCCAAAAGCTAGATCATCATCTAGGAGCACGACTAATGGTGTTTGGGATCATTTCAAAAAAATATTTGTAAATAATATTGGTACAATTACATTTAAAATAAAATTTAAATATTGTACACATTTACTTAGTACTGCATCTGCAGGGAATACTAGTCATCTAAAAAGGCATGCTAACAAACATATACAAAGTCAACAACCTAATATTAGAAGTCAAATGCAATTAGGGACTTCATTAACTGGTCATTTGTAAATATTTTCATATGATCATATACGTGCACAAAATTCTGTAGTTTATTATATTATTAAAAAAGAACAATCTTTTACTACTAGTGAATGTCTTATTTTTTAACAAATGGTTTACTAAAGTTTTGCACCGCAATATCAAAGTTTTTCAAAAAAAAATATTACTAGAAATAAAATTTTAAAGAAATTTGAAGATATTAAAAGTGAATTATTTGACATCTTCAAAAATTTGAATAGAAGAGTTTATTTAACATCTGATTTGTGGTCAAATAATGGTTTAGAATATCAATGCATCATTGCATATTTTATTGATAATGATTAAAAATTAAATAAAAAAAATTATTTCATTTAGATTAGTTGAACTTCTATACATTGGTCATTCACTTGGTGTAGAAATAAGAAATGTATTATATGAGTGGACTTTGCAAAATAAAATATTTATCATTAGTTTAGATAATGCAACATATTACAATCAGACTGTACCCCATTTAAAATCAACTTTATATTTACTTGTTGGTGATGATTTATTTCATGTTCGTTATTGTGCCCATTTTTAAACTTGATTGTTAAAGAAACTATGCATATGAATGAGACTTCTATAGCGACAATAAAAAATGTGATTGATACTATTACGTCTTTTGTTAATCGAATCTCAGAATATAGGAAATTTATCAACGAGAATGTATGTCATTTAAAAAATTAATTTTAAATATATACACCAAGTGGAATTCAACATATAATATGTTAAACATAACTTGCAAAACAAAGAAAAGTAATAGATATATTTTTTTGTAATAACATCAATAGGAGGATTATTGACTCCCACAAAATTTAATTGTCACCAAGTAACCTTATATAAAGATTTTCTAAAAGTTTTTGATATTGTAACAAAATTATTTTCTTATATATATATATATATATATTCCTATTTCACCATTTGTATTACATATGTTACCAGCAATAATGAAAGTTTTCGTAAAATATATAGGTAATGAATATTATATAACTATTATTATTGCAAAGAAATAAAAATTTAATAAATATTTTGATCAATTGCCTCATCTTTTAGGTTTAGCCATAACAATTAATCCTAGGTGTAAAGAAATTGGTTTACAAAAATTTTTAGAACGAATTTTCGTTGCTCAAAAATAATTTGTCCCTATTATGAAAACATGCAAAATATTATTTGAAGAATAAAAGGCAGTTGCATCTGCAAATACACATTTATTCCAGCAGCTTCATCTCGAGGTAAAAGATTAACTATTTTTTCAGCAATAAAAAATAGAAAAATATCTCAACATACAAGTGTAAGTAGTTTTGAACTACAATGTTATTTGGAAAGCCCATCAATGGATGATTTCAAAAAATTTAACATTTTGGATTGGTGGAAACAAAATGAAACTATGTGGTATATGGTTTCATAGATGACCCGTGATATACTAACTGTTCCTATTTTTACAGTTGCTTCAGAAATAGTTTTTAGTGCCGATGGGCTGGTGTTGAGAGATTATCGCAGTAAGCTGTTGTCGCAAATGGTTAAGGTACTGATGATAGGGCTAGGCATAGGGTTATCCGACCCGCCCAAACCGCCCTACCCGAACCGAACCGCACGCGTGTGGGCGGATTCGCAAACACATTAGGATAGGGTGCGGTTTAGATTTTATATAAATTTCGGGTTGCGGGCGGGTTGCGGGTTTGAACCGCACCCGCCCAACCCGCCCGTATTAAATTAACTAATTAATTAATTTTTTTTTTTTTTCAATTCTAACCGTCCAATGTCCATCATCATCTCACTTACTTACCTCATCTATACACCAAACCAAACAAAACAAAAAAACCCTAATCTAATCGTCTCTCTCCCTCACTCTTTCAGTCTGCTCTCTCTCTCTCACTCTCTCGTTGTTCATCTCATCGCACCGATCATCGCACCGCCGATCTACTCACAGGTAAACTCTCTCTCTCAACCTCTGTCTCTGTCTCTCTCTCTCTCGGCCCGATGGTTGATTTTTTTTTTGTTTTACATATATATATATATATATATCAAATATGATCTAATCTCATCAGATCTTGAACCCTATCTCTCTGATCTAATCTGTCTCCCGCACTCTCTCATCTCATCAGATCAGTCTTATCTCTGTCTCTCTCTCTTGCCCCGATCGACTCACAGGTAAGCCTCTCTCTCTCTCCCTCTCTCTCTCTCTCTCGCCGATCTTTGATTTATTTTGCAACATATCAGATCTGTTAATTTTTTTTTGTAAGCAACAGATCTGTTTAATGTATGTGTCTGTGTATTGAAACAGATTTTTTGTATGTGTTTTTTTGTAAGCAACAGATTTTTTTGTGTATTACAACATATCAGATCTGTTTTTTTGTTTAATGTATGTGTCTGCGTATTGAACCAATCTATTTTTTGTTAATTTTTAAATTTGTAGCAACAGAGTTTTTGATTTAAATCTGTCTGTGTATTGAAATTGAAATTGGATTTAATTTTTGAATCTGCATTGAATTTTTTGATTTAATTTTTGATCTTTGAATTGAATCTGTGTATTGGATTTGATTTAATCTGTGAATTGGATTTGATTTAATCTGTGAATTGAATCTGCATTGATTTTTGATTTTTGAATCTGTGTATTAAATCTGTGTATTGGATTTGATTTAATCTGTGAATTGAATCTGCATTGATTTTTGATTTTTGAATTTTGAATCTGTGTATTGAATCAATTGGATTGGATGAGCACTTTGGTGACACAAGTTCTTAGTGCCTTGTGGGTATTCTCAGCTTTAACTGCACTGGTCCTTGTAATTGAACAACAAAATAGTATTCTCTAGGAATCATTCGTTAGTGTGCTATTGTGTTAATTCTCTTAGTTGTAATTTAAACATGGTTGTTATTGCTAATCTGGATATCAAATCCTTGAACCATTTCAGAAATTTGTCTTGAACTCTGAGCATGCTTGCTTGTTCATGTTTCATGGAATTTTTTACATGTCTTCTTGGTTTTGAAGAAGCTAAGTAATAGTAAAACAAAATAGGAGGAAAAAAAAGGGTCTAAAAATAATTTTTGAAAAAAAGTTCAATCCGCAAACTGCCCGCAACCGCCCGCACATCCGCGAACCCTATCCGCACAAACCGCAAACCGCATTGCGGGTTGACTTTTCTCCAAATCGCTTAGATGCGGGCGGGTCCAAACCGAACCGCAAACCGTCCCAAACCGAACCGCAGACACCCCTAACTGATGATATCCAGAGATCATGCATGCGCTTACGGATGACATATCCTCGGGCAATGTGAGTAAATTGTCTACCTTCTTCGATGATTGACCAGCAATTTGTTTTTTACTATTTCATTTTATTATTTTTTTGTATTAGATTATTGAGGTGGGGTGCTAACCTAATTGGGATGTACGTGACCTATAATGATGCGATTGATTTACTATCATCAATAATCTACATCTATTTTATTTAATGATATAAATTTTTGTAATATTTTATTTCATTTTGAAATAAAAATTATTCATTCAATAAATGTTATCTATTTAAAAAAAAAAAAAAGTCACACATAATTAAATTTAAATACCGCCACACATGAAACATAACCAAATATCTCATTAATTTTAACTAAAATACTCTAGTATAATTCTTTTTTTATTTTTTATCCCTACATAATATATTTATTGTTTATTTTTCACAAAAAAAAAAGAAAAGAAAAGAAAACAGGCCCACCAGGGCGACTTGAGCCCAAGCCATAGGTTCTAATTTGAGTGGGCCTAGGCCTGAGCTCTACTTTTTAGCCCCGCTGGCCTACCAAAAAAGTGAGAGCTCGCACGGCCCACTATGGGCCAGGCCATTATTACACCCCTAGGTCTCGTTTGTATTTAAAGGTAGAATGGAGAAGATTCATAGTGAGGGGATTGATATTGAGAGAATTGTTAGTAAAGGGATTGATAGTGAGAGGATTAAGTAAAATTGTATTTATTTTGATAATAGTTGTTAGTGTGGGGATTGTTTAATTATTTTTATATAAAATAAATATAAAATTATAAAACAAATATAAAAATTTAAACATTAATGTTAAAAAAAAATGCCCAACATGTAAAAAATTTAAAATAAAAAATAAAAAATTTCTAAAAAAAATAAAACAAATAAAATAATGATTTTTACTTAATAAAAAATACAAAAAATTAAACTTTAATGTTTTAAAAAAATGTCCAACATGTAAAAATAAATAAATAAATAAATAATTTCTAGTTTGGCGGATTATTTTTCTAATATTACCTCCACATCCACCTCCACCTCCTCCATCACAATCCCTCTTCCAAGACTCAACCTAATCCCCTCCTCCATCTCAATCCCTTCCTGCAAATTGACAAATAAACACAATATTAAATGGGTCTCTCACATCTATCTTAATCTCATCCTTCCTTCTATATCCCAAAACAAACGGGGCCCTAATCTTCATCAATTATCTTCAACACCTAAAAACCCTAACCCTAACTGGTCATACCAACCCAACCCCTCTAACCATCACCGTCTCTTCCCTCTTTCAGCACCATTGCTGCTCCCTTTCAATTCCGAACCACTATTGCCTCATCTTCTTCAGTCCCCTTGACTACCATGACAACTCTCTCTTCCCTCCTTGACCACTGCCACCATCACATTTTTTATTTATTTATTTATTTTGCGTTAACCACCATTTCCATCCTCACATAAAGAAAAAGAATGGTCCATACCAAGCTCAATTATCAACAATTATGTAAATTCCATCTTAAGATTTTCAAATTCGTAGCATTCATTTGGCAAAACAAAAGAAAAGCAAGAATATAGAGCTATGTATACAGTTATTTATATATATAGTTGATTTAGGATAACTAATTAGAGATTTAGGATTAATTTGTGATTTAATAAAATTAATTTGGTTTCATAACTCTGGATTTATTTTTCAGAAAATTGAAATTTTTTGTTTTCCGTATTTTTTTTACTGGTTTTTTTAAAAAGTTTTAAGCAATTTTTTTTAATTTGTAGATACACCCAACATAAATACATTTAAAAAGTATAATATTCGTGAAAAAAATCTTTAAAAAATTCACTAAATCCTAAAAATACAAAAATAATAATAATAATAATAATACATTTTTCGTATTCTATGTATTTATTGATTTTTAAAATATTTTTTTACAAATATTTGCTTAAATTTTCAAAAATATTCACTAAAAACAAAAAAATACGAAAAATAAAAAACTTAATTTTCAGAAAATTGAAACCAAGCACAGTGAATGTTTTCTTTTAAGTTTGATTTCTCTCAAGTTGGTCATCTCAATTTGAGAAAGTGTTTGGTCTTGGTAGGCCTATTTTGGGATTAATTTTGGTTATCTGAATCATTCACTTTTTAGGATTTGTTTAGTAGAATATTCATACAAAAAATTAAGATAATTGGACATCAGCAGTTATTTGTTTGAATCAAATTTGCATTACAAAAAATGGATGGACATTCTTGAAATTTTATTCGTTGTCCATTTTTCAAAAACAAATATTATTTAAACATATAGTCACCGATGTTCAATTATTTTAATTTTTTGCATAAATTTTCTACTCAACGAGTTCTAAAAGGTAAACGGTTTAGGTCATTGAAATCGGTCCTAAAATGAGCCTATCTACTCTCTCCTCTTGAAATGAGAATTTGAGACACGACAAATCTTTTTTTATTTTTATTTTTATTTTTATTCTAATTAAATAAATGTTATTTAAGTTAGAAATTATTACTGTATGCAGCGCATATAGATAATGTATATAAAGTGTAATTAGATATTTAGGATTAATTTGTGAATTAATTAAATTAATGTTGTTCAAGTTAGAGATCATTGTATATATAATATAGAAGAGAGCGTAAAAGAAGGAAAAAAAGAGGCAAAAGTCCAGAGAGGTATTAAGGTATTTCAAATATGTTATTAACATAGTTAATGTCGCAATTTAGTGGGTTATTTAACCTATTGAGAAATATCACTTTAACCTCCTAGATTATGAAAGCATATAAGTAAGAAGTATCATTTTACCACTTCAACTATAAAAGTGCACATATGAATTTCCTAAACCATAAAAATTTACCAATTTGACCCCTTAATGGAAGGGATCAAAATTAAATACATCAATAGTTTAGGGGGTCTATTTGTATGCTTTTATAGTTTAGGAGGCAAAGCGACATTTCTCAATAGTTTAGGGAGTCAATTTGTACGTTTGTATAGCTCAAGAGTCAAAATGATACTTTTTAATAGTTTAACAAATCTTCGTATAAATAATTCCATTAGTCCAAAATCGTACCAAACCTCTCTACCTATATTTAAATCATAGAGAGTAAAGTGTTTTTGCCATAAACTATAAGGGAGTAAACTAAATTTTACCCTTAATTATATTAAATCTATTAGATGTATGCTTGTGGAGCACACAATATTCTTCTTCCTCCTCTCCTTCTCCTTCTTATTATTATTAGTTTGATATCCTATGTTAACTGAAGTTGATTTTAAAGATATGATAGAAAAAAAAGTGAATTGGGTGTAGTGATTAAAGGAAAGTGTTAATTTAAAGGCAAGGGAAAGGATGATTGATACCTCAAAAGGAGACAATGCATGCTGTAATGTTGATTGACATAAACTTTATGCCCCCACCCCCATGTCCATCTCTTTACTTTTTTCCATTTCATCTTTACTTGAGAAACAAATATCATCATTCTTCTTCCAACCAAAGATCATCACAAATCTTACTTTTTTCTATGGAGGACCCAACACATTCTACTCCACAAAACCACATTTATACATAGATGGAGAGAGAGAGAAGAGAGTAGCATTTTTTTTTTGTAGTTAGGATGAAGATATATATATATATATATATGCTGATTCTTTTTTTATTTGATGGGCAGAGTAAGGTCATAAACAAACCTACCAAACCAAAACGTTTGGTCTGCTTCATGTTGTGTACAGTGGTCCACAGAAATTAGTGAACTCAAAGACAGCATAAGCACCTTCTACTATGCAATGTGGTAGGGAGGGGAACCTGCTAACTGTATTATTGAATAAAAAATATATAAAAATATTATATATACAATGAGAGAGAAGAAACAAGGGATGGCCCTCTTATACTTTTATCTTTAGTTGAGTGCAAAAGAAATCAGCATGGCATGTGATATACTTGTATCTGGTTGTATCTATCACCCCTAATATATTCATTCATTTTGATCACTCAAAAATTGATCATTTGTTCATGTGCCTACTTGTAAACCAACCGAAATTGAATTTTGCAACTTTTTTTTTTTTTTTAAAAATGTTTTTTGGGCACCCAATCCATACTAACTCGCAAATTATCATAATAAGGCTAAGATATCAGCTACTCATTATTATAAGTTTTTTTTTTTTTTTTTTTTTTTTATCAGTAAAGAAAAAACTTTATTGATAAAAAAAAAAATGAAATATCATTTTAACCTCCAAATTTTCACTCGTTTTTTAATTTGACCCCCAGATTTTGATTAATATTAATTTTACATCCAAACTTTTGAAATTTTAATCAACTTGGCTCCTGCTGTTATATTTCATCTATAATTGGACGAAATGTGATGATGTGGTACCAAAGTTCATTTGAAATTTCATTTAACTTTCCAAACTATACCTTAAAAATCAATTTGCCTCCTAAATTAAAAATTAATTTGCCCCTCACGTCAGCACATTCTGTTCAATTGTAGATGGAATGTGACGGCAGAGACCAAATTGATCAAAATTTCGAAATTGATATTAATCGAAATCTGAATGTCAAATTAAAAAATAAGTGAAAATTCAGAGAGTAAAATGATATTTTCTCTAAAAAACATAGTACAAGTCTTACATCAACAAAGAAGAGAAAAAGAAAAATCACCAATGCTACAACCCATCCAATCAAAACAAACCCAATCCGCAACTCTTAAAAATGCAAATAAAAGAAAAATCATAGCAGCCCCAGAAGTCACAAGTTACAAAATTAGAAGTGTTGCTTGAGACAATCTCTCCAATCTTAGTTACAGTTGAAGTAGTGGCATTTAGTTGGTTGTTCAAAAGTCTTTACACCATACTAAAACGTAAGAGATTTGACTCCTTGATTCTCCCCAATGGAAGATTTTTCAAGACATTTGTTATGATTCTGTGGGAGCTAAAATCGATGCAACATAAGCTCGAACTAAAGATCTCTGAACAGGACTAGAGTATGACCTTTTGGCCGAGCTAGAAAAACAAATAAGCTTTTTAGGGATAAATTTTTTTGTTCCTAAAAATGCAATATTAGTCGGTAAAAACTTTAGCCAATCGATTCACATAATCGTGCACTTAGTCCAGAATGTGTCACCGATTCACATAGTCATGCGCTTAGTCCAGAATGTCACCCAAAAGAGTAAAAAATAGACTTATAGTAACAAAATTTGACATCGTCACTATAAATAGACTTTTAAGAACAAAATTATGTTGTGGCAAAAGGTTTTAATTTTTTACACAACTAAAATTTGTTTCTAAAAGTGTTACCAAAATTTTAAAATCACGTTACTAAAAACCAAATAATGAACTTTAAACTTTTAAGGACAGAATTATGACATTATGTAGTGGGAAAAAGTTTTGATTTTCGAGACAACTGAAATTAATCTAAAAAAGCTTTGATTTTTTAGAAAATTAAAATTGGTCTCTTAAAATTTGACAATATTTTAATTGCGGGTAGCTAAATTTTTTATTTTTTATTTTTTTTTGCCTTTTGATTTTGTATTGGATAAATACTTCAAACAATATATATATACACATAATAATCCTTTTAATTGAACCAAAATATAGAGAAAATCGGTAAAAAATCCACTCTAACAATTGTCTAAGGCACTAGGTCTGGTTTTTTTTTTTTTTTTTTTTTTTTTTTTTGGCGGTGGTGAAGAGGTCCACACTTTACTAATTAATTTGGTAAAAAGTCCTGAAGAACATTTTATTTTTCAATTTTACCCCTTGATTTTTTTTTATCTGTTTGACTATTCGTTGACTATCTGTTCAAATTTATATCTATTTGTTCAAATTTTTTTGTCTATCTGTTCAATTTTTTTCTGTGTAAATTGTCTAACTGTTCAAATCTTTCTGTGTAAGTTTTCTATCTATCCAAATTTTATCTATGCAAACTGTCCAAATTTTACCTATCCAATTTTTTATCTATTCAATATTTTTATCTATACAAATTTTCTATTCAAATTTATCTGTACAAATTTTCATATCTATATAATTTTTATCTGCACAAAGGATTTAAGCTTCTTGAAAATTTCAATCCAAACCACATACTACAAACCAAATAAAACAGAAACAATATTTATTACCCACAAAAGAACCCACTAACATATATATATATATATAAAAATAATTCTTAAAACCAAAATGGGAAAAATTTAGTGAAATGAAAAGTCACAACAGCATAGATAAATTAAATGAAATAGTATTGACACTTTCTAGAGAGAGAGCAAGAGAGAGATTGACCTGAACAAAAAGTGAAGATAAAAATATTACATACATGATTGTTGTCTTAACTACTGAGGAATAGTTGGCACCACTTGCTTTCAATATTACATACTTGCTTTCAGTAGAGAGTATGGTGTTGAAAATCGACAGATTGAGGCCTGAAGTACAATTATGTTCGTAGAAGTGGAAGCTAGAAACTCAAAGAATTGACTTGAAACTCGGAATTTCGCGTCTACATCTAGATTGGCATCTCCACATTGATCACAAATCTAGTTGCTATCTATGGTACTTTGATATATGTTGAAGGTCTTCTCATGAATGTCTCGATGGTTGATGAACTCAGTGATCTGGTTGGAGAAGAAGTAGGCGACACTATCGACGGCGGCGCAACGCTTGAGCACAATTGACACATGCTCGCGGACAAAGTCAGCCATGCCAGTGGTGGTAGTGGATGTTTGTGGTTTCTAGAGAGAGAGAGAGATATAGAGGAGAGAGAGTAGTGGATGTTGATGGTTTAGAGAGAGAGCAAGAGAGACGCTTGGGTTTGATTTGCAGAGAAGAAAGAGAGAGAGAGACGGCAGCACAACGCCAATTGACACGTGCTCACGGACAAAGCCAGCCATGCCGGTGGTGGTAGTGGATGTTTGTGGTTTCTATAGAGAGAGAGAGAGAGAGAGGGAATGAGAGAGTAGTGGATGTTGATGGTTTAGAGAGAGAGAGCGAGAGAGACGCTTGGGTTTGATTTGGAGAGAAGAGAGAAGAGAGAGAGAGAGAGAGTGTGTGTGTGTGTGCGCGCGCGCGCGCGCAAGTGCGCAAGACTATTAGGCTTGGGATCATATATAGTATATGTAAATAAGGGCATTTTGGTCATTTTGCTTGAGTTTGTTGTCACGTCCTCAAGCCCGCCCCTAAAAGTTTGGGCATGACCCGTTCGAAAACAAACATTTAGCCTGTTGTATATAACATACGGGGCCTTATCGAAAGCATATAGTAAGAAAATAACAATACATATAATCTCCATTGAGCTACATCTACATGTTAGGACCTCATATGCATCACATGCACCATAAGAAATAGATAAGGTTCCAAACTATATCTCGCAGCATCGGTTATATACAAACATACATACAGTTCCAGCCCCACCATGGGCTTATACAAAAATCATTGAAGTTCTATACATTCAACCTCAATTGGGTAATCAAAAATAAGCAAACATCTTAACAGACTTTACATAAATAAATGGCTTCGTGCAGTGCCTGGACCCACAGAGGTTGACAAAAGAAAACGGTGGCATGGCTAGGACTGACCACCTGGTTGGTTACCTACAGAAACAGACATAACACAGAGTGAGCCAAGCTCAGTGAATAGTAATACATAAATAAAACAATGCTCGACTTGAAATATAATACATCAAAGCATAAAAAGATACACACATAGTTGGTCTGAATCCGTATTAATTCCATGACGGCCTTGGCCCATTCTTGAAACATGGTAGCTTGCAACATGATATCTTGAAACATGATGGCTATAAGCCCTTCGACATAATGGCACAAGGCCCTTAAACATGGTGGCGTTAAGCCCTTGAACATAGTGGCACGAGGCCCTTACATAAGTTAGCATTAAGCCCTTGAGTAAATTGGCATTAAGCCCTTGAATCATGTGGCATTAAGCCCTTGAATCATGCTTGTATGAACTCAAGAGGTGTCTCACACGGACTCTAGAGGTGACTCACATCGTAGCACTTAGTTCCGTGTAGCACTTTGTTTCATATTATAATAATAGAATAACTTGGCTTCAGAGTCTTACTGAATGAACATTTCTCATCTTTCCCATTTCTTTCTCTACATACATTGAAACATAGCATACTTGCATTTCAGGCATAAACATAATACTTATGACAATCACTAGCTACATTTGAAGCATATAATGGTTACTACTACTCACAGTGTTGTGATGACGTGCTTGTTCCTCCCGTAGTGTGCCTTCTGAGCTTAGATCTTTCCAATTCTCTCTAGATTATTCAATCTCTAATCTTGTTGAAGTTTCCCCTCTAGGTCTTCTCTCACTCAATCCTTCCTTGTTCCACTCTTCCCTTTACTTGTCTCCCAAGGGGGTTTTATGAGAAATTCCTAAGTCTTCTTCAAAGAGGCTTCTCATAGACATATATATATATATATATATATATATTGAATAAAGACAAAAATCAATCGTTCAAACATCCGAAATTGAAATTTCCCAAACATGCTTAATATTACATAAAAATTATGCTGATCATATATATATAATCAATTTCAGTTAATTAAGCCCCTAAGGCTTCCAATTTCTGCTTCTAACTTAGAGATGTAACAGATATTTTCCCTTGTTGAACAGATGGATATCCTTAAACATGGGGTTTATTTACTTAGCCTCAATTTCTCATGGAATTTCACAACAAGCATTCAAAAACACAAAATAGGGTCTAAAAATATATTAAAAACATGTACGAGGGTCGGGTTATTACATTTGTTCTTTTGAACAAACAATTTTAGCGTCGTTCACCAAATAAAATTTGAATTTGGATTTAGGACCGAGTGCCCAAAAATATATCAAATATTCCACCAACTATTAAAAACAAACATCAAAATTAACCAACTCCATGCAATAATTTTTCAAAACAACCACAACAAATTCAAAATTAACCACCAAAAATAATCCACCAACAATTTACAAATCCATGTGTCATTTTTCAAACACAAAAGTTTATAAATTCAAAAGACGACCACCATGTATGTAATCCACAAAGTTCTTGATTGTCTTGCAAATGAAACCACCATCACCTTATCCATCTACCTGATAGTAGCAAGGTGCATTCACATTGTACTGTTTCTGCAATTGAAAACATGAAGGAACTATAAGCAAAGACGATGAAGATAAATTCTGGAGAATAATATCTGTAAAGGAAATTCAATACACGAGAATTTGAAGATAGTAATTAAGCATTTACAGGAAAATGACTGAACAACAATAACTCTCATAGACCCAAGAACAATAAGGGAATTGAGAGGTATTATGTCTCATTTATAAATACCCTTCTTGTTCTAACTTCATCATTAAGAATATATAACAATAAGACAGCTGCTGGAGCTCCTAGCATTGTACCGTGGTTGTCATTGTTGCATTGCTAAGCTCACTGCTGATCTTTTCAGTCATTGTACCTTCCGTGTGTGTGCATATTTCAACTACTCAGCAATTATTGAGCTATATATCAGTCCATAACAAATTAGAATCAGGACAACAAATGAAGTAAACAAAACTGACATTTACAGCCACTAATGTCCATAGTGTCAGACAGAGGAACAAGTGTGCTGGCAATGGAAGTAGTTGAGGACTTCATATACTTAAACAGCAGTCCATCAACAAGCATCCTTCAGGTACTTGATGTATATATATCATGTACAAAGCATTTTTTGAGATTGTGAAAGTTAAAGGTACTTGCTATTTAGCACAATAAAAACACCCAGTATAGTCCAATGAATGCACTCATCAATATAGGACTTTATGGCAAGAATTAGGCCATGAGAAGTGAAGATAAATTGCCCTTGTAGATTGATTTTCAACTCTTCATGGAAGAGTGCATCTGTGTTCTCCCAAACATGTACTGATGCACAACATATATATATTCAGAATAAATTTGTAGACACCACCTACTTAAACGTTCACCATCTCCATATGCTTTTGCAATGGATGTACAATGGTCAAAATGAAGACTCAAGTAAACCTGTCTTAGCAAAGAAAACTTATGAGTTATCCTACTGAGAGAGAGAGAGAGAAAGAGAGAGAGAGAGAGAGATTCCAAGCACCTGTTCAATGCTAGTATAAATCTAATTCAAGGGGAGAAAATAAAATCAACAAATTTGCGTACTCTAGTTCAAATTGTAACCTAATTGCTATACCAGTCCATTCCAGCAAGCAGATAGGATGAGGGATGGCTATCAACGACCAGCTGCAACATTTCTGAAGTACGAATGCTTGAGCGCATCCTGGGCAGTAATTCTTCCACTTCGATTTAAGCAGAGCATTTTCTGGAAAAGAAAAGCAAAGAAAAGTGGAGCTTAAATTTAATTAACTATTGGAGCTACCACGAGCTTAAATTAAATAAAAAAAATATATATATGCCCAATTTAGTCTCCATTGGATGGGGACTAAATTTCCACTTTCAGTACGTACAGATGTTCAAAAATTATAAATCATAATATTGGCAATAACACTATTGAGCAACTAGAGGACAAAGCCCCTTCTTCCAGCCATTTCAAACTGAACCACATGTTCCTAGTAATGGATAGCAGATTTTAACATATATTTAAATAGCAAAATATGGCGAATCAATAAGTCAATAAAGAAAATTGGAAAAAAGAAAAAGAACTGCTCGCACATATGCATTAGTCTTGTAATAGTTGCTCTAAGTCTGGTCTTCTGTTTTCAACTTTTCACAAAATTGATACTAAATGCAGTGGAGACTTGAATTGCAATAGTTGAGGGTTGTACATGAAAAGAAATGCCAAACCCAGTTGATTGTACTAGGGACCTAGGGTCCAAAAGGCAGAGAATGAGGAAAACATAGTGAACTTTTTAACAAAAGAAATGAGAACTCTCATGCACAACATAGCATTTTCAATTTGAAGGATGCACTGGGATAAGTTACATCATTAGGGAGCAGGACTGATAGACCAGAACACAACCATACACACACTTGAATAGTAACACAAATTTTCAAGTGCAGGAACCATTTCAGCAAAATGTCCTTGTACATTTTATTATACTCGCATATTAGCAAAATTCGCAGTTAAAATACCATCTAAATATCATGAATTGGCAACCAAAAATTGACAATCACAATCACTCCAAAAAGATTAAGCATGTAGTAAGTACTCAGCATGATGGGTGCAAGAAAAAATGATAAGCATACCTCAACTTTTGAAATATGTAATCGAGGTCTGACTTCATAGACCTTAAGAGACGTGCATTTCTAGAGAAATCAGTGGAAACCTCTAGTACTCGTTAAAATGTGAAAGTACTGCATTACTGTCCTGCAACCATCCTGATCTGCAATTCAGTAGAAAAACAATTTTTTTATAGTACAAAATATAGAAACCAAATTAATTTTCAAACTAGGGTTGCGGTTCCAATTAAGAAACTGATGCTTGAAAAGTGCTGAGTTCAAGCAGCAAACCATTAAATAAAAAAAAAATAAATAAACATTCTATAATTTGTAAACTACAAATATAATAAACAAAGGAAGGAAAGTAAAGGCCAACAATTTCGAAGAAATTATTTCTGCTTTGTCAATTATCATGACAAATCTCGGTTTAATTTCGTAGATGAAAAATGTCTGTAAATAATGGATAAAGAATCATGGCCAAAGATGACTGCAGAATAAGCCACATCGAAAAACATCAACAACCATTGTTCTGTCCATGTGGTTGAGGAGCACCTACATCATGCCCTCTTAGGTGAAGATAGCAAGGTACCTAGAGAACATCACTATCTTTGGGTCATTAAAATATTGGCACTAGCGGAATTAATTGTTAGAATCAAATGGCATAATGTTATTTGTAAAAACATTTCTGCATGGCATGTAAATAACTAGGTAAGACTTGTACTAAAAAAGTCATTACTCAGTAGAGTCTCACAACTAGAGGCATGAGTGAAAAGGGGCCATTTATTTTTATCTCTACGAATGCATTTGCTCAAATTATTGTTTTCCCATCAATCATCTTGTCCTTAAATCAAGAAGCAATCTTAGCAACATGTTCAATTCCCAGAGGAAATGCTAGGAATTTTTTTCCCATTATTACCATAGCTTTTTTCAAAGGTACCTATTGTCTTCTTAATAAATAGGTTTATCTGAGAGTAAAATGGTAAATGTAATCATATGTAAAATATATTTTATTTGTGTTATGTTGATATGCTTTACAATTTTGTTTCTTTCTTCCGACCTTGCAGCAAGATTTGTTGCTGAAATTTTCAGCACTAGAATCTGAGGGCAAAGATATCACAGAAAAACTGCAGGAAGAGATACAGAAAAAAGCAGAGGAAATGGATATTTTGCAAACAGATATTGACAAGCATGAGCAGCTATTCTTAACAGGCATGACACAGATGTAATTCCGTGATAAAAACAGTCTCCAAACATTTTTTTTTTTTTGGTGATAAATCGGTCTCCAAACAAATTTGTCTATCAGTAGCTATTCTTAACATGATATTGGGAAATCTCGTCACACTTATTGAACAATATATATACACATTGGGAAATCTCATCATTAATACTCAATTTACTACCAGTCTACAACTACATGAAGGAAATGGGGCACATAAATTTCATAAAAGGATCACAACCAAGCATATCCATTCATATGAAATGGAAGCATATACTAAAAAGAAACCCTTGCAGCTCCACTTCTAACTGAGGTGCCTTGTGCCACTATTAGAGTGGTGCCAATAGAATTTTACCTATCACGACACTAACGTGTTTACTTAGTAAGAAATGAGATTACTGTCGGGTGAGTGTCAACACTCACCCCCTATGAAGCACAGATACTTCAAATAAGGTGACGTATCTATATTGTGTCTGTATCGGATATCAATACTCATTGGATACTTGCGGAAGCGGATACACTTCAAATACTTATTAAAAGTATCAGATACTTCTTAATTAATTTTTCATTAATTTTGGAGTATCGGATACCTAATTTTGAAGCATCAGGTACTCCAAGTCATGTATTACTTGTTTTACAAAATTAAAATTGTAACATTTATTGTATAATATTATAATATAATATAATATAGTTAAAAGAATAAATATAAGAATATTTTTCTAATACTTTGTTTAGTTCTTTGATAAGAAGAACATAGTGAGTTAAATAATAGAATTTGTCAAATTAATGTATCCTAATTGTTTCATGTATGTCTCCTATAACTACATAGAAAGTAAGAATTAACAAAAGAATATAACAATAGTAAAACTAAATATCAATAAATAAATAAGCAAGTAAACTTGAATACAATATTTTTTACTAATGTCAAAGGGAAAAGCATATAGACAAGTTGTGAATTGTTCTATTATTGTAATATAAACATAAATGAAATATTTGCAAGACGTGTTGAAAATTAAAAGGTAAACAACTACTAACTTAAATTAATACAAAATTCTTAAAGGTTAGTATTTTGCATTATAAATAACATTGTAGTTTCTCAACATTCTTTAGCTTATGTGTAACATATTACTAATAATTTTTAAAAATATATTTTTCACAAACATATCCTGGCCATACCTATATCCTATTGTTTTAGGTTTTATCATATCGTTGTATCCGAATCTCGTATCCGTATCCATGCTTGCTAGCTCACCCCCTTGCATTGTGTAAGTATCAATAGACACCGGTCGATATGAGCATGAGGACATGGTTTCTTTTGTTATAGACCCTAGGTTAATTTGGGCATGCGTGCCTTTACACCTTTTTGTTAGATTATTGTATTAATTAATTTTGACTCTGTAACTTAAGCATTCATTTCCATTATTGCATGATGTACCTTATTTTGTTGATATGCATACCAGGTGAGGATGTGTTCAGCATGTGTCACGATCCAAGCCCGCCCCTATAGGTTTAGCATCGCAACCGGCCAGTAATCCTTGGATTACCAAGGGCCTCATGACAGATTAGCATATAATAAGGGGCTGTGGAAGGAAATATACAAAATAGACAAGGTCCAATGAGCTGTGATAACATACATGAGATAGTAAAGCTTGAAACTTTTATAAAATGTGGGCGAAGTCAACACACGTGTTATATATACACAACACACTTAGGCGTTCAGGACAAAAATCTCACCCACAACTTAGCAATAACATAGTCTAATACAGATTACAAAAACAGCCACAAAACTGAACTTCAACAGGAACCTCCTCGGGAGGTGCAAGAGTTGGCTGACAAAACTGAAACGTGGGCTGTCAACTCTGGCCCTGATCACGCACCGGCTCACCTATATACATAATATAAACAGTGAGCGGAAGCCCAGTGAATAATGACGGAGTAAAGGGTTTTAATGAATGAGTCCATACAGATTCAAAAATCATAATTCGTTTTCATAACAAATTCATATTCATATTCTTGTCCAGATCATATACAGAAGTCATAAGTCTTGCTTAAGCATACGTGATACATCCATTAGCGTTGACAGAACAGATACAGAGCAGATGCAGAACACGTGGGGGTTATAAATAACCAATTCCATAAAGGAACTTCCGGATCCGGGTAACAGAGAATAAACATGTTGAGCCCCATGATGGAGCCTCCGGTACGGGTAACGGAGTGCAGACATATTGAGTTCCATAATGGAACCTCCGATACTGGGTAACAGCTAACACATATCACATGATGCTAAAGATGCCACGAATACATATCAAAAATTGGACAATCATTCATTGTACAGAATATAGCACTTCAGAAAACAGATCTTACTTTATCACACAGAAAATAAATACAGTTGAACATAACTTTACTAAGTTATTACTCACGGTTAGCTTCGAGGCAGACAAACGGAGCAGACTAGTCAAACGGTATACAACACGTGACCTACATGACACATAACAGAAACACACCTAAAACACACGCTCGAATTGTACATAACTAACTTCGTTGCTCTTAGTGCGTTTCTAGTCTTTAATCCTCATTATGGAGTCTTAATCATGGCCTAGGAATGCCTAGGATGGAATGAGGATGCAAAAATGTATTGAAAAATATTTTTCAAAACTTGTTGAAAATAAGGTCCACGCTCGAGCGTGGATTTCCTCGCTCAAGCAGACATGCAGACAATGAAGCTCCGCTCGAGCGTGACTTTCCCCGCTCGAGCGGACTGCAAACTTTTGAAAAAGTACTGGTTGCATGTTTTTCACGCTCGACGGACGCTCGATCCCCGCTCGAGCGTGAGACTCAGACCCTCGCTCGAGCGGACTGCAAAACACACAAACTTCTAGGTATATGCATTTCACGCTCGAGCGTGACCATCGACGCTCGAGCGGAAGTGCATGTACTCAGAGTGCACGCTTGCGCGTGGATCAAATTTCTGGAATTTCCAGATTTGATTGTCAAGCTCAAAATCAACCTCAAATGCATCAAACTCAATTTTCTGGGCCCTATACTTTGGAAAACACTTAGAGACTCATAAAACAACATGTTTAAAGCATCATAACAAGAAATTATGGCCCAAAAGCATGCCAATTGAACAAAACTTAATGTGAAACTCAAGGATAATTCATGTACATGACTTGTATGCAATTCTTTGAACCAAAGTTTTCCAAAACATGACCAAATGCAATGTTCAACTCAAAAACATGATCAACTATGACAATATGACATAGAACATGAAGAATTTCTAAAACAAAGCTACGATTATGACATGCATGCAAGAATTCTTTAGGAAAACAACCTCAAATGCCATGAATTACACATGCATGTATGCATTGAGCTTCAATTCTCCAATCTTAGCTTAATTGACCACCTAACTTTCTTGTGTTCAAGTACTTTATGTCTTAAATACAAAGTTTAAGAGTATAGTTCTTACCTAAGGTTGATTTCAAGAGTGATCCTAACCCAAAGCTTCAAATTGTCTTCAATCTCCTAGTCAATTCTTTATTTGAGCTCAACCTCCCTCTACTCTTCCTCTCTCACGTTTTTCCCCTTAGAATAGGCTCAAAGTGCTTTGAAATCAAGGAAAGGAGATGAGTGGACTTATAAAGGAATGGTGCCCATTTAGTTAAAGTCGTAGGCAATTAAATGGGATTAAATTAATCTTATTTAATCGTTCCGTAACAAATTTTAAATCGAACCTACCATAAAATTCTATAAATTCCACATAACACATATATTAAATCAATCCCAGAATCGGATGCAGATAAGACCTTCAATCCGCAAGCCGAAACTAAAACGTGAACAGATCTTTCTACGCTTAACAGATATAGACACAAACAATGCATCACACACATGCAGTTTAATTCAGAATTTCACCTTAATTGCTAATTAGGCATAATTAATCATGGATTAACATTAATCAGATGTCGGGGTTGTTACAGCATGTGAGAGAACACTTGAGTTTTCGAACTTAAAGGGTGAATTATTTCAAAATTTATCAAACGGCACGCTTCTCAATGTAAGTCGAACTTTATCAAAAACACTTTGTTTGCCACCTAAAGTTAAGTTAGGCTATATAAAGAAAAATTGACATGTTTTCCCACCTCATCTAATCTAAGGCCATTGAACACGTTTTGCGAGGCAAACTTAGTTTCGAGAATTTAATAAGAATTGAATAAGAAAAGTGATTTCGAGTATGAACTAAGTAATGAAGATAGTTTTACTTAAAAATCTCATGCTTAGATTAATTAGTTTCTGCCTAATTGGTCTTTGAAAATTGGCGTGTGACAATTTGGCTCGGTTTGAGGAAGTTTTGGCAGTGGGTGAATTTCTAGGTGGACAGGGATGTGTGGGTGTAGTTTTGGTAAGATAGTTGGTGTGGTGAACAGAGTTTGGTGGTTCGGTTCCACTAATGTTTCGTCTTGTGGAAGATAAGGATGTCATGGTAACATCGTATATGTCCCTAGTAGATGAGAGGGTCGTGTGGGATGTGAGGTTTCAGAGGCAAGTGTTTGACTAGGAGGTTGATTAGTTGGTGGATTTTTAGCTTTGTTGTATGGCATTCAAGGGGTTGGGGTGGGGGAGGATGGAGTGGTGTGATGTTGTAAGGGTTCTAAATGGGTTTTTTCGGTGTCCTCTTTTTACCAAACCCAGGTGGGGCTTTTGGATTGTTCTTTTCCATGGAGTGTGTGGGTGGTGGGTGTGCCAAATAAAGTGGCATTTTTTGTGTGGATGGTTGTGTGTGGTAGGATTTTGACTTTGGATAATTTGATTCGTCATCGTCAAATTTTGGTCAATTAGTGTTGTATGTGTTGTCTTGTCAGGATGTGGAATTCGTCTTGTGTTTACTGCTTCATTGTCATGTGGCCTTCCTGCTTTGGGGTTTGATTTTTGCAATGTTTGGATTGGATTGGGTGCAGCAAGGGAGTGTGAAGGAGGTTTTGTGCAGTTGGAGGAGGGATCGAGTATTAGAAGGCTTGGAATTTGGCGCCCCTATGTTTAATGTGGCTAGTTTGGTTGGAGCGTAACCGTCAAACTTTTCAAGGGGTAGAGGTGTCGGTGCCTTGTTTGAAGAATAAATTTTTGATGGTGTTGTCTAGTTGGGTGTTAGGGAGGGTTTAGCCGGATTTATTTTCTTTTTTGGATTTTGTTGATTTTTTATTTGTCTAATATGTACTTCTTGTGGTGCTAGCATCGTCTTGATGCTTCTTTCTAATAAAGTTACTTTTATTTATAAAAAAAGAAGAGAGAAGGTCGACATGGTTTACTCATCATCAAAAGGAAGTTTGTACAGAGAGATGAAGAGGGAAAAACGAGATGGCATTACCATGATTGAAGCTCTATAACACACAATTCTAGCAGCAGGACACTCGATGGATAGGCAAGACCCTGGTTATCTCACTGCAGCTCAAAAAAACATTCCAAGGTGCTCAACAAATACAGTTCAAATTGAGGTAAAATGCATCCAATAGAATGCATAATCCCCTGTTCGTGCTGATTCCAAGCAGCATGTCAGCCAAGAGGGAACTTGGTAAAGAAATCCAGTTCAAGAGCCTATATTTCCAGAGGGGGAAGTCCTTGCAGCATCACAAGCAAGCCTAAACTTAGTGGGTGTCCAGACCTTTCAAATTGGATTGGGTTCATTTGGATTCCTTCTCCTACATCAATCTCTTGCTCACCTTGACATGATTGAAACTCAAGATATAGCTCCATCACCAGAGTACAACGAATTGAAAACAAAACCATGCCTATCACAATTCAATTGAGAAGAATGCAGCCTAGCTTTGCACATTTTGTGGGTGCTGAGGTAAAATGCATCCCCGTTCTACAAACCGTAGCATCAGCTTATCTGCTTCATCTGCTTTCCCCTCTAGCATCAACCTCTTGCTCACCTTCTCACATAACTTCAAATCCGGGATCAGATTCCGATTAAACATTCGACATGCTACTTTATATGACAACAGAGGAATCCCTTTACCTAAATAACTCTCCATGAGCATGTGGCAAGTAATGGCATCTATTCTTGAAGCTGTCCTCAAAATCTTCCCCAAGAGTTTGTAAGCCTCATTAAGGTTTCCAAAACTACAAAGCTTTTCTATAACCTGATTATACGCTGTTCGGCACTCTTGTCTTGAAAGCATCTTCTCCAATAATTTCAACAAATCTTCCACCCTACCCTGCTCACAGAACCTGTGGATGATTGTCCGGTATGTAACAGGGCTAGGAACTAAACCCTTTTGAAGCATTTTCTTGGTCAGTTCAATTGCCTCTTCTATTCTACCTTTCCTTCCTAATGCGTTAATAACTGTCGTATACGTGAATGTGTCGGGGTGTTTGTTACTCAAATACATGTCATCAAGCAATGAGAGAGCAGCATCCAAGTCATCTTTCTGACAAAACCCATGAATTACAGTGGTAAAGTTCACCACAGTCACTGCACACCCCTTATGCAGACACCCCTCCATGAACTTCTTAGCATCATTTACTCTACCCTCTCGACAAAGAGACTGAATCAGTAAGTTAATTTCGACTGGAGTTGGAAACAAGCCCATGCTGACCATTTCTTTAACTATATCACAGGCCTCGGATAATTTACCATCCCTACGAAGCCCATGCATGACAACGCTGTATGTTATGGCATTTGGGGTCCACCATTCTTCATCACTCGAGGTCATCATTTCTCTCGCCTCTGCCGATTTCCCATTTCTACAAAGCCCATTTAAAAAGGCAGTATATGATACAGTGTTTGGTTTGCAACCATGCTTTTCCATCTGCTGGAGCAACTTTCTGGCTTCATCCACATCTCCTATGCGACAAAACCCATTGATAACAGAAGTGAAAGTCACTACATCAGGGTTGCAGCCCTTTGAGAACATTTCGCTTACAAGTTCTTTTGCCATATCTATCCTTCCCTCTTGACAGAATGAGTGAATTATTGCACTATACCCAACCTTATCGACCAAGAATCCTCTCTCTTCTGCTTCCCTCAAAAATTCAAGTGCCTCATCACCATGACCATGCTTGGATAGCATATGGATAAGTGTATTGTAAGTAACCTGGTCTGGCAATAGTTTGCTAACTTTCAACATCTTCTCCATCAACTCCCTCACTTCTTTGATCCTTTTCTCCTTGCAGAGAAAACCCATCACTGTATAATAACTAACTTTATCTGGTAAACAACCGTTAAATGGCATTTTGGCGATCAACTGTAATGCGTCTTCGATCTGATGAGTATCACAATACCCTTTGATCAAGCAATTATAAGTGACAGCATTAGGTTCAATCCCTACAATTTGCATCCTATTTAAGAACCTCAGCGCCTTTTCCAACCCATTCCCCTTTACCAAAATATGAATGGTTGTGTTGCATATGGACAAATTGGGTTCAACTCCTGCCTTTTGCATCAGATACAGGACTCGCATTGCTTTCTTGATATTACCGGCTCGGCTATATGAAATCATCACACAACCAAAAGCTTCGGGCCAACATTGAATTCCCCTTCTGAGCATGAGACGAAGGACCCTTCGAGCACCCTGACACAACTTAGTCTTACTGAGAACATTGAGCATTGCATAGTATACAATTTGGTCATGACGGTACCGCCACTGCCGATCAGCCCAATAGAAAAATTTCAAAGCCACCCGTTCATCAACTTGAGAGCGCAACACAGCACAAACTTGCTGAGGTTTGAGGCTTCTAAGTAAGTGCCTCAACTCCCCTTCAAGCTTGGGAGTCCAAGATGACCCAAGATCAATTAACCTACAAACTTCTTTCACTAGAGGGTGTCTTAATTCATCATCATCCCCTTCAACTCTCATAAAATCTTCCCCTTTTTGCAGCTGCTTTGTATTGACCATGTTCAGAACCCTAAGATCATCATCACTATCACTCTCACCCTCTACTCCTTCAGACTCATCATTTGAATCATCAAAATAATAATTTTTTCTACAGTCAGCACTAGATTTCTTAACTCCCGTTTCCTTGACTCTCTCAAACCCATGTTCACTATCATCAAATTGATTGGTTTCCACACATTGGGCACACAAATTAGGGTTTGAATAAGAAGTGGGTTTGGGGTTCCTTGATGACCATGATGAAAAAAATGCATCAATAACAGTAAAGGCTATTGGGTGTCTTCTGAAGTTAGCTCTTCTTCCTAGTAGCTTCAATATCAATGCCATGAATGCATGCATTAAACCCAAACAATTTTCTAAAATTTTGAATTGAAACTAAACAACATTTGTGGGGAAAGATTCAAACTCAGTATTAAGAGTTGGTACAACCAAGCAATCAAGAAAGAACCAAGAAAATTGACAAATGTCACCTGGCACTGGCAGAGAGGTTGGTTGGCTGAAGAGCGTGGCTTCTCCTCTGCTCAGGACGAAGAACAAGAAGAAACGGAAAGGTCATTTTCGGTTGCTGCTATTTCCAAAACTCCCTACGTTTTCCTTACAGCATTATTGATTGTACACTCTCCTGGTAACAGCTTGAAATGTTCTGGCATTAGCAACAGCCAATTATTTATTTATTTTATTTTATTGATTTCTAAATTAAAGGGTAAATTACACTAATCTCCCTAATATTTAATAAAATTGCAGAAATCTCAATGACAAAAACCTCCTTTCAAGTTTAACTTTAAATTATACTGACATTTCATGAGATTTAGGCCTGGTTTGGGATACCAAAAAAATTCAAAAAGCTAAAATGTTATTAAAAAAACTTAAAAGTTATCATTATTTATCAAAAAAAATATATATAAAAATTAATTTTACACAAAATTATTACAAACAACTCTGACGTCTCCACAGACACAACTGACTTTTTTGGAAAAATTGCACAGGCAAGGTACACAAACAACACTGTGCTGTTTGGCCCGTGGAAGCCCATCACGAGTCCCGTTTTAGTAATCTAAACTGTACAATGTGTAGAACTCGTCGAGTACTATATGTTTGTAAAAAATCATGTTGATTGGATATCGCTAACTACATGATCAAATCAGTTTTATATAAAAAATGATGGTATTAAAGTTAACAGTTGAAAAAAACTAATCTGATCAGATAACTATTGATATCTGATCAACGTGATTTTTTATAAGCATATAGTACTCAACGAGTTCTATACATTGAAAAGTTTTGATTAGCAAAACGGGACCCGTGGTGGGCCCCCACGAGCCGAATAACACCGTCCAATTCAATATCCAAAAAGGAAGAAACCATCTCTTAGCTTATACTCTACCACATTGTCTCTTAATTTATCCTACCATACCGCCTATTTTATCACAATCTTCTCCTATACACTAATTTATATTATTTTTTAATGCACATTTTTTTGTAAAAAATGAAAAAGTTATCCCAAACAACCATCTTTTTTCCCTCAATTTTTTAGTCTAAAAAGTCAAAAAGTACACTTATTTAGAACACTCCAAACAATCCTTTAATAAGATTGTAAAACGTTCTTTAAGATTTTGAAATAATAAAAATCTCTTTTGAGATTTAGTTTTAAATTACACTAATCTTTCTGAAGTTTAATGAAATTATAGCAATCTTAAATTTCAAAAATGACTAATTTAATTACATTTTTAATTTTACCTTTTAAAATTGTGTCCAATTACAAAGCAATAAATATATATATATATATACATTACATATTTTCTTTCTTTATTATGTCTACAGCCTCTATTGATTACGTGTGCCTCTTTTGTCCAAATCCCACATTTTGCCAAGTATGTTGTAAATTGACTTGAAAAGATCACTTGAAAAGATCCCGCACAATCCACCACTGCAAACCTTATTTTATTGGATAAATTATATTGGCATTTCTTGAAATTTGATTTAATTATATATCATCTGTTACCATTTTAAAAATTATATTATCACTTCTATAGTTAATAGTCTCATTTCATAAATCTCTGTTTATATAAAAGATAACAACTCTTAATAAGAAAATAACAGAAATTACATTGAAAAAAAAAAGTAAAACAAAACAAGAAAAAAGAAAGTGTATGAATTCAATGTCTTTTTGATACCAACATTAATTCCGTCTAAATAATTATAATGAGAAAGGTTCAGTATAATTTTTCAAATGTCAAGAAAGGATATCTATAAAACCCAAACATCAGTAATGTAAATATAATTTACCCTATTTTATTTCATTATCTTGCTGTTGTTACAACAACTGCACCCTATTTGGGCTAACCACTCACCTGTGATTGATGTATGAAGGAAAAAAAAAAAAAGACACATGATTTTAGGGTCATGAGAGTCTCCAACTTTAGAACTCCCAAGCATTTTTGCAGCTATAACCCTCTTCTCTAGGCAATCACAGGCCAACTCTACTCCACATGAAACTCCACTCATAACCCATCGGTTGTGTTTACATAGTCCTAATTTAGGAACTTGGTTAAATTTTTTTACTTTTGACTTATTTTGATTATATCACTTCTCTATTTTTTTTAAAAATAAAAAATTAACTTTTAACTAGCTTTTCAAAACAAACCATATAGGTCAAGTCCAATCTTTAAATTTTAATGGAAGATTCAAACTAATTTGCCCCTTGACATATTACATGTTAGATGTTGCGATGTCTGGTTATTTTTTATTTTTTTTCATACCTTAAATTGCTATAATTTTATTGTACACATTCATTTTTAATAAATTTATTTTTTTGAAATGTACTCATCAAGATCTATTAAATAAGATTATTATTGAATATGAAATTGCATAAAATAAGCACACAATCGATGAATTTTCAATTTTGTGATGCGCAACTTTGCAGTTACTATAACTGATAAATTTTGCATTTTTGTGTGAATAATTGAAAATTTTCACAATTACTTATTAGGGGTGTAAACGATTCGATTCAGTTAGAATTGAAGCAAAGTTTAGTACCGAGCAAAACTTTTCAATTTTGTTAGTTAAGGAACCTAAATAAACCGCATACTACAGTCTGGTTTTGTCAGTCGTATCGGTTTGGTATAGAGAAGGGATTCACATAAGATTTTAAAGAGTTTTATAAAAAAAAAACTTGTAAAATCTCACATTGGGAATACATTAATAAAAATGGTGAAAGTTGTTCTACAAAGGCATCCATTCCTTATTTTTATTATAAAACATGTATAATTAGTCACTTATCTTCTGATCTACAAAGAATTAAAATAGAAACATATTTTACATATAATATTTCGGTTGGTTTAGTTTTGTTTTAGTGTACAAAAAATTTCAAACCAAAATTGGTACATTATGAAAAATATGTCAAAAATTGAAATTTCAATCGGTATTAAGCGGTTGGTTAAGACTATCTTTCTTGCACCCCTAATTACTATAATTGAGTAATTTCTAAGCTAACTTTTATATGCTTAATTGACAAATTATCAGTTTCACAGTTACTATTTTGCATTTTTTGTGTTATAACAACAAAAATTTCATTGTTATAATTGAGAAATTTCTCAATTAATGGTGAAAATCGAGAAACATCTCAACTAGAATTATTATATTTTTTTTTAATTAACAACCGCAATAATTTTTATTTTCTCCAGCAAAATTTCTCAAATTTTTTTGCCTCATAATTTACATTGAATATCTATCTTATTTGATATCCACTACTAAAAACCGGAACTTTTGCGACGATCTTAAACATTGCAAAAGGTTCGCATGCATATTGTCAGAAAAGACTTTTTGTGACAGAGCAGTGACGTGAAATGGGGGGGTGGC